>NC_141992.1:134904348-135578723 GCF_049901715.1 Pseudonaja textilis
CACAGCATCACTTGGATCATCAGAGATAGAGATGTAAAGCTGTGTATCATCAGCATACTGATGATATCTCAACCCATGTTGATGGGTGATCTCACCCACTGGCTTCATGTAGATGTTGAAGATGAGCAGTGAAAGTATCGAGCCCTGTGGCTATAAAGGAGTGGCTGTGGACTGGACTTCTTGCTCCCTATTAACATTGATTAGGACCAGCCATGGAGAAAGGAGCTGAACCAGTGTGATACCAAGTCCCAAACCCCATAGCCAGCCCAAAAGGTTACTATAGTCAATTGAATTGAGAGGTCAAGGAGAGCAAGGATGGATGCACTAATCCCATCCCATTCTCTCCAGAGATCATCCATAAATACAACCAATGCCATTTCTGTCATATAAACTGGCCTGAACCCCAACTGGAAGGAGTCTAGATAATCTGTTTCATTCAGGACCATCTGGTGCTGCAAGGAAATAACTTTTTCCACTCCTTCCTAGAAAGGGGAGGTAGGAAACTAGATGAAAATTCCCCAGACAGCTTGGGTCCAATGATGGTTCCTTGAGGAAGGGGCGCACCAAGGCTTTATCAAATGGTGCTTGAAACACTCCATTCTGTAGCAATGTGTTAATCACTGCTTGGACCCACCTGCAGGCCACCATCCTAGAGGCTTTCACCAACCAGGCGGGACAAGAAGCTGATAGGCAAGTAGTTGCCTTAATTGCTCCAAGAATCCTATCCATTTTTCTCAGTTCTACCATTCCCAGATAATCTGGCAAGTCTGTTCCTCAGGCATCTCCAATGGACCTGCTCCATGCTTGGACTCAAACAGAGAATGGATCTGAGCTATTTTATCCCTCAGGAGTTCAACAAATTCCTCTGCATGGCCTTGTAAATGATAATATAATCATCCCTTCCCAAGGAGGAAGATCTTGGGTGACACTCTGTGTAGAAATAGTGATGTTTTTGCTGTTCTTACTGCCAGAAGATAGGGGTAATTGTGGCTCAGATCCATGTCCGTGACCCATGACTGGTCAGATTCATTCTTAGTCTTCCTTTGGTGGAGTTTTAGCCATCTTTTGGCCCTTTTCAGGACCCTCAGCTTTTCCATAAACCAGGAGTTTTGGGAGTTATGACCCAGGAGAGGGTGTGTGGCATGATCTTTTCCAGGACTTCAGCCAAAGCCTCCAGAGGGCCATACATTAAAGTAAGTAGAACCAATAATGTCAACTTTGCAACACCGAAAATTCCATAAACTGTTTGCTGTTACTGATAATGCCCTATTCCATATCATCCCCCTACCCTTTAGAATAGAAACTGTTACTCTAAATCTGTATATTTTAAGCAATGTACACTAATCCATGTAGCTGTTCTGCTCTTAACAGTCCTATGACTTTGTTTTCCATTAGGTAGCATTTTAATATGTAGCTACCAGAACTTTCAATAACGATTGTAGTATGGATCATCCCCATTCTGACTTCCAGTCAACTATGCCATCTCTCAAGTTCTTCTTTTCAAATAAGAATTTTGGGAAATTTCTAGGATCATCTGCTACCTTTCCAGCTTCTAGTTTCTTTCTTTTTACTTCTTCTTCTTTTTTTTTTTTTTTTGGTTGCTGAAACATTCAATCCTCATTGCAGTATAAAGAAAGTATAAAGAAATAGGTGTTTTATTAAAGATTTCTTTTTTAAAAAAAATCTATGTAGCTCTACAAACCTAGGGGTTCCCCCTGTAGTTGCTGATATGTTCTTCTTCCTTCCTAGTGTGCCTGTTTCAGATATAATCCTAATAGTTCTAACAAGCCAATCCATCTTTCCAAAGGCAGCCAGAAACCATTCTATGCCTTCTATTCCGTTTTCTTTGGGTGGTAGGAAATGAGAATGGATACCCTACTACCAAGTTGCTGAAACTGTCATCACTGATTTACAGGGCAAATGTCTCTTATACCTTTTGGGAAATTTTTAAAAAAATAACATTTCTGCATGAACCAGATAATCGCCCAGCCAACCTGTAAAATAATTTTGCCCTTTTTATATATGTGTGTATCTCCTCCTTTGGCTACTTTCTCTTAGATTCTCCATTCCATTTCCCAAGATCCTTTTCCCTTTGTTTTCTTTTAACAATTGTTAACATTCATTATTCCATGTGTACCATGGCTGGTCAATCAATATTGAATTATTGGGGGAGGGGATGTCTTTGCCTTAAGCAGTTTTTCCTAAATATTGTTTCTACTTCTACAATTACCCTGAGCCTGCTAATAATTCCCTTCTTATATAGGACTGCTTATCACACTGGTTACATACTCAGACTTCAGATAGTAGTATAAAATTAATCGGGTCTTCATATGCCTTTAATTCCAATGGGTAAAATATTTAACAATACAATTAACTTCTATTGAAATCAGTGAAAGTACTCAATATCCCCTGCCATGTATTGGTCAGAAAGAAGACAGTAGGTTTGAAAGAATATGTGCCATTTCTTTCCCTGATTAAAGGAGAGTTTGATTAATCTTGCATTGATTTGAAAGGTGGGGTGGAGGCAAAGAGAATGGTACCAGGAAATATTAGGTGAACAGAAGGGTTTTCTCACACTATATAACAAGCATATGGTATAAATTACAAGGCATACTTGATGCAAAGCAGGTAAATAAGTTCAACAAATGTTTACATTAGTTACTGAGGAATAAGCAGAATGAAAAAAAAGAAAGTGGAATTAAAACAGCCTTTTTGCATTCCCATGACCTTCCCCAATTTTATTCTTCTAAGCGCACTTAAATACAATCTCAGGTCAATCAGCTGCATAGAGTACTTTATAGATGCCATGTGTACAATAGTACAGCCCTCTGTTATTGCTAGATTACATCAAAACACCATTTCAAGCTATCCTGTATGTTTTGCTTAAAGGCATGCTTGAGTTTTCCCTGATCCTTGGATTCTAGGACACGTTCACGGGAAGTGAAGCAATGGACATGCTGGTCTAGCTCTCATAAATCACACATAAAGGGCCTTCTGAATTTGCACCTAACCATAATACAAATAATGCCTTGGCAGGTTTATGACCATCCACCACAGCCAGTTTGTCATGACCAACCTGCCGCAGCCATCTCACCACAGGGCAACTTGCTGCGGGTCAAGAGTTATACTAATATCAAAGATATGGTGGCCATGGCGAGTTGGCCACAGCACGTTGGCCGCAAGTTGGCGGTGGCAGGTTGTCCCATTCCCTGCCTTGGCAACATCTGTCTTCTGCTATTTCCCCATGACATTGCACTCATCTTGTACCCCACTCAAGAGTGAGACTCCCTTGAGTCTTCCATAGCTGAACCAGCGTTAATGTCATTCCCCTTTTCAAGTATAGTCCTAGGACAGCCTCCAAGTATATGAAATCTGATAGCCTTTGCTATCAGGAGCTGGGAGGAAAATCAGACTACTGCAGAAGCAACATGGACAGGTTAGGGATAGCACAGTTCATACCAGTATGATTTTCTGCCAGCTCAAGAATACTTCACTCAACCACATGGAAAGGACTGTAGCTAGGATTAAACCATATAGTTGCAATTTAGTTCCAAGACAAAATTGTTTGAGTTCCTCCTCAAAACAAGCTTCTTTATAATGTTGTGTCTATATTTTTTTTAAAAAAAGGCTCACAACAATACTGTGAGATGGAATAAGTGATGAAAATAATAGATATAGATTCTGCAGAAAAAGAAACTTTGAGAAATTCTTGAGAAAAGGAAAACTCTTTCTCAAACGCATTTCTCAGATGATATCAAGGTTTTCTCTACAATTACTACAATATGTGTATGTGTGTGTGTGTATTTGTCATGATAAAGTGTTGTATGTCCAAGTCTGATTTTTTTTTCTCCATTTGATAAAAATGCAGAAAGCACAGTATATTTAGGGCTCAAATCAGTGTCTTTTCATAGTCAAACTTAATCTTCTCTTCTTAATGACGCATATGCATTCCTAACTTGGGTCTGAATATCCAGCAGATATCCATCCAATGTTCTTCCATGATTTCCAAGTAAAAGAAGATAGATGAACTCTTCCATTTTTTTAAAAAAAGGAAGCAAAGAATTAAAACCCTATGAATTGAATGGGTGGACACATACTTCATGACATTTAAAATAAGTAGGCTGCATGTTATACTTCCCAATGTGGGTTTTGCAAACATTTAAATGCCTTTACTTAGGAGGGAATATAAATGAAGAGTTTTGTACATGACTATTCAGTTAAAAGTGTTTCCCAGTATGTAGCTGTGGCACAGCCCATTTTGGAAAGTATCTTAATAATTATTTAAAGATAGCTCTTTCTTACTTTTGCCCAACCCCATGGGCTTCATGTGTGGTTCCTTGGCTGTTGCCAAAAGCAAAAAAACTAAATCTAAAATATCCACACAAAGAAAGAAAGGAATTTTCTTTAGCCCTAAAATAGAAAGCAATCTGAATAGATGAACATGGAGACAAGGGTCGAGAAAGGAAAAATTCAGAAGTCACATCAAGGACAAGTGAAAATATGGCAGTATCCCCTGCATTATGGCCAAGATGTTGATTTACAATTGTATTTATTAACCAGTTAGGGATGGAAAAAGTAGGCTCTGGTAGAGACAGCTTGTTCAGTGTAGGCCCCAGAGCAAACCAGCCAGTTAAAATCCATTAATGTTGTTCGCTTTGAATTATATGTAAAATGACCACTCGGCCTTTTGAAATAATTGTTAATAATTACTCCAGAGAAGTGATGGGTTATAGTCCAAGCTGTAGCTGAGATACTTTTGAATCACCTTAAGCACAGAGGAGTCCTAATCTATTTCTCTGAACTGATGCAAAGTCCTGGATGTAATCAATGTTAAAAGCCAGCCCAGTGAAGGGTTCATAAATAGGAAAATTCTGTGACTACACAAATAGAGAGGGTGGGAAAACAAGAAAAAGACTCGTCCTCTCTTTTGGATCATGGACAACCTCTGGCCCTAGGTTGCTTTCATGTAGCCCTCTGAAAACCATTGATTCAGACTTCTGGTGATAGCAATTCATCATAGTCCAGAAGATGGGAAGGGAAACTAAGAGAGAAAGGGAAGGATGTAAGAAAGCAGGGGCATCATAAATAAATGCAATCTTACCCAATTTGGGATCTGAGTTACCTGTTTTTGCTTAAACCTCACCCACCATTGCTATAAGCTCTCCTTCAGAATTATTTCTAAAGGGGAAACAAAATCTTGAATTAAGGTTAGTAGTAGTGTCCGGTACTTTCTAGTGCCTCTCTGTTTACTGATTAGAAGAAATATCTGTGCAGTCTGCACATTCCCATTTTATTTGTTGTTGTTTCTAAAGCTAAGAGGTTAAGGTTAAAACATATTTAAAGGTAAAAACTTCACAGAAGTGTTCAAATGATGCTTTGTTAAGGAGCCACAGATGCCCAGCTAACTTTCTTTGTCATCCGCAGAACTGTTGAAAAATCCACCCTTGTGCTCTACCCAACAGGCTATCTTCAGGGCGTTTGCAACAGCCCAGGGAACATTCCTCTGTAATTGTAGGTTGCTCACTTTTGTACTCTGTCTCACCCTTTAAAGGGCTCCTGATAAAGAGTAACAGTTACAAAAGCAGATGTTAATTAATCTTTCACTTTTGGAGTTCATGCAGAGAGCAGCTGGCTATTTGGTGTGGTCTCCACCTACCCTTTCTTGTCACAAAGTCGTCGTCCCCCCACTGCTCCCAGTGTGGCCCATTAAAACAATCTTCTCAAACTGATGCCATCAAAGTGTGTCAGATTTGGTTCTCATAATCCCTAGTCAACATGGTCACAAAATAGTAGCACTAAATAATACAAGAGTTTATATTAATGAGATACATATCCAAAAGATTTATCCATACTACAGCATATATAAGCAGCACCCAAAGGTCCATGCCAGGCTAGCTAAGGGCAGAAGAGGTGCTCCTATCCAGAACCTTTTTCTGAGCACGCAAGGTTCCAGGTGTTTTTCTTTCATAAATCAGAAATTGAATGGAAAGGCTGAATTGAACACTTGGCATCCAAAGATGAGGAACAAGATCAGGGACCACAGGACACTGTAAACATCTTGGAAAGATTTCATCCCCAAAGCAGTATTTTTTAACCGCAGGAGGTTTAAGATCTGGGGGCTTTGCTAGTTGGGGAATTCTGAAATTGAACTGCTCTAACCTGCCAAGGTTGAGAGACAAGGCCTCAAAAGAAGCTTTTTCCAATCTAACCTACTAAAGAGAGTTCTACAGCCAGATGGGTGGGCCACTTCAAAATCTAATTAATTTCCACGTAAGTTTTTTCATCCTGATTTCTAATAATTTGCTATAAAGCTAGCTGTACAATAAAATGAAGCTTCCCCATGATTCTACCCTGCAATTTGCCCAGATTTTAATCCACTAGCCTAGCTATCTAATTTTGCGCTGTGTTCATAAGGAAGATTTATAGGGAGCATTAAAGGAAGTATTTTGATCCTCTAAAATACCTTCTATACTGGTTGATGTGTTTACGAGAAGTAATATTGCCAGGAATATTACCGAACTCCACCATGTGAAAATAAAATTAAGGTGGGAAATGCTACAATAGATGCAAAGATGGGCTGAGAGAATATCTAGATCTATTGATAGGTGTCACTTTGATTTGCAACAATTGTAGGATTTCTGTTGCAATTGAACAGCAGTGAAATGATTCCCTCTCCATTAATTGCTAAAAGGAACAAAAAAAACCCCAGATACCATTCAGTTAGGGTACTCAAATGAATTTCTAGTTTCAGAATTATTTAATATGAAAAGTTGAACTTTGCTCCAGACTCCTAATATTCACCAATGATTTTCTACTAAAACACTATAGATTCTACAAACCTGAAGTACTGTTGAAACAAATTTGATAGTGTTCCTATGTTTGTGTCAGACTTGCATCAGATCAAGGTAGTAAAGAATTAAAACTTAGCAAATAATAATTTCTTGCAAATAATTTTTTCTTCAGATGTACAGTATATAATAGTAGTGAAGCAGAATGAAATTGCCAGATCTGAACATCTTAATTTTGATATATCTTTGAAATTTGGCAGCTTTTTGTTACCTCATAATATTGGACCCAACCAACCAATTTCCAGTTTTATTTATTCTATCTGTGATATATTTAATTAATTACAAACATGGGAATCCAGAATTCTAGTTTACCAAAGTATTTTTACAAGTAATATAACAAGCATTGGAAGTAGTGCTCTGTGTATGTGAGTGTGTCTGTGCAACTTTTTCCTAGCCCAGCAAAAATAAAAGCTGCAGTTTTTGATGATTTAACTCAGAGTGGCTACATTTTCCTTTTATATATGAACTGGCAGGCAAGTACAGCTTTCTTGCTGGGCAATGAACGATTGTCTCCCCCTCCCCATTTTATCCCCCCCCCAAATAAGATACAGGTGCAGGCTGAATTTAAAAAGAAGTGGCAGCAGTTCTTGAAATAAACAATACTAGTATTGTAGTATAGAATTTGTTCTACTCCATGTTCAAAAGAGTGAAGCTGATTTCTTTCCAGACTTGACGGCAAAATACACTTTATCCAACTTTTTAAAGGGGGGAAATAAAAAAGCAATCCAGTGGCTTGCAATTGTGTCCCCTGTTATGGTTTTGTGTTGGAAAAGTGTCTGGAGCACAACCCCCTCGTCATTCCAGGATGATTGCAGCTTTCTTCAGACTTTAAGAAAGTCAAGAGGTAACAGCTACAGAATCAGGATTCTAATCTGGTAATTATAGCCCCTCAACCTGACACAAGATGACTCCAATACCGTTTTGACCCAAACCATATTGCCCTCTCTGCATCCTTAATTAGACTTAAGAATGCAGAAAAACCAGTGTAAGAGCCTCGGTTGGCTTGCCTTCCCTTCCTAAGTGTTATTATGACATTAAGTAGATGGTTTTGTTGTGGTAGAGGGGTTAAAAAAAAAGCCAGCTAAAATCTGCTGCTGTAGCCATGGGTTTGCAACCATTTGGAGAGCTTTGAAAAGTGGTCATTTTCGGATTAACTCTCTCTTGTCTTCCCTTTGATGCTTAAGAAATACTTCATCGGACAGGTTGGGAACCTTACCTTCCCCTTTGGGTTGTCCATCTTGACAGCCAATCAGAATAAAATCTCTAAAGCCCCTGGCACTCTCTCTTGACAGCAGAAAGGAATTCCCAAATGTTAAAAGCTTTCTGTGCTACTTCAGTCTGGAGTTTCCTGCCGCAAATCAATCATGTTTGTTTTCAAACCTAGCAGTTGGTGAAGATTCTGCCCTTGCTCTCATAAAGCACAACGCCAATAATTCAGATGAAAAACGTTTAAGGGTAGGTAGAGAAAGATTTTTCTATTAAAAAGGGCAACAAGCATTCCATTAACCTGCGTAAAATGTCACATTTCTTACCGAAGCAAAATTGCCATGACTTGCTAAGAATTTTGCACTTGTATCCGTGGTCTTGTCTTCGCCTTAAAAAGCATTAAAATGGACGTAATTCAAATACCAGCCACTTTCTTCTTTCATCTTCTTCCATCATATGTTTTATGTTTTCAGGATTTTTAACTGTCTTATCAGGGTTTTTTTTCCTGAACTCAGAAACTTGCAACTATTTTGTACATCTTGACATAATAAAAGAATCCCTTTAATAGCTTTAATTGGTTTCAACAGTGTTATATATCATCTAACTATAGGTAATGGGAAATGAACTATCTTATTACAAATATTTTGGAGACAAATTGTTACAACGTCTTCAAAAAATATGAATTTCCTTTTAAATATTGGGAGGATATCAGAAAGTTGGACAGGTGCAAATATAGCATTAATTCAAAACAAAGGTCATGTCCCAAGTTTACCAAAAAAATATTGATCAATATATTTACTGAATAAAGAGTATAAAATATTTATGATGATTTTTAGCTGAAAGAATGAAAAGTGTTTGGAAAGACTTTATAGATGAAGATCAATGTGGCTTGTTAATCTAAAAGACAATTTAAAAAACAATATTAGAAATATTTTAATGTATTAGAATATTTGGAATATCATAATGAAAAAGAAACCATGTTAATATTTCTTGACACAGAGAAAGTATTTGATAATTTGAACTTGACTTTCCCCTTAAAAAATTTATACAGTATGGAATTTGGAGAAAATTTAATTACATGGGTTAAATCAATATACCACACAAATTATAGTTAATTGTAAAAAAAATTAAAACCCTGTGAAATGTAGAAAGGAACAAGGTGAAAATGACCACTATTGCTGCTGTTTGTTCATTTTGGTTCTGAATAGAGATATAAGACAAGATGAGAGAACAGCCAGAGTGAAGTTTAAAAATAAAGTATACAAACTAAGGGCATTTGGAAACAACTTGGTTTTAATTCTAGAAAATCCTATGAAGGTAATAGACATAGAGAAGAAATGAGTAGGAAATTAATTATATATATTAATAAATTATATATATATATATAAACACCAAAGGAATTTGGTGTTTTTGTTAAATTTAAATTAATGAGAAAATGAAGATTTTAACAAAAAAATAGGATGAAAGAACAAAAAGAATTAATAGTAAAAGCTGGTTTCCAAATTGAGAAAAAAGTAAAATAACAAAAGTGAGATACTTTGTCATTGCTATGATAAATATGAACTGTATTTTATTTCAAAATAATTATGTCAAGGTAGGGAATGAAATTAAGAAAGATTTATTAAAATGGGAAAAATTACAATTATAATTTTTGGAAGAATTTCTGTGATAAATATGAATGTATTATTTAGAATGATGTTTTTATATAAGACAATATCTGTTTTGAAAAATGATGAACCTTTTAAGCAATGCCAAAAGGATATATATCCAGATTTATATGGTAAGGTTTTAAAAAAAACCAGAAAGTTGTTTGGTATATGGATGAAACATTGGGTGTTGCTGAAAAATAAGACAATGTTAGAATTAGAAAAACATAACGTAAGGTTGGATGGCATAGTGTTTTTTTAATGATACAATGAAGTCAAAGTTATAGATTTTAAAAATAATTATGTAGAAAGTACCATACTAAGGATATGGAATAGCTATAAACCAGATTTTTTCCAAAAATACATTTATTGATCTCAGCACAAGAAGCTTTTTTAAAGAAAGAAAACAGTGGATTTAAAAAAAAAAATGGTTAGGATCAAGATCTGTTAGTATAGGAACAAACATAATTTATAATGACTGCAGAGGGGTAAAGTTTTCACTGGTTTTCATATGCACAATTAAGAGAAAGATTTAATGAGATAAAAAGCAATTGAATTGAACAACATAAGATGGAACAATGTACAAATGATGAAAATGTGATTAATAACATGTATACATTTTTGTTGAGATTTCAAACAGAAAAGGAACAAATTAAAGTCTGTGTAATAAAATGGGCTAAGAAATTTGATTCTGATATACACATGGATCAATGGGAGAGAATGTGATTAAAAGGACCGAAAATCACATTGTTTTATAATTTAAGAGATAATAAGTCGATGTACCATTGGTATATGTCACAAAACAAATTATCAAGGACATATAAAGTTACCTCTAATCAATGTTGAAAATGTGAAAAACCATGAAGGGATATTTACCACAAATGGTAGACTTGTGAAAAAAGCAAAACTAAAAACTAAAAACGGACACAAATATACAGTATATGATGATGCAAAGAATTCTAAAGATGACACCAGCTTTAAAAAAAAATGGGACTTAGGAATAGCCAATTAGAATGTTTGCCACTCATAGAAGATTGATTTTATTTATATTCACTCCAGCAAGATTATTACATGAACAACTAAAGAGAAATGTTGGAATCCCACAATGAGTTTTGGATTGTGAAGATGGTAGAATTTGTAGCAATGGCAAAAATGATCTGTTTAGTCAGGGAAAGAATAATAAGCACTTTTATAAAATGTAGAAACCTTTTATAGACTTTTTGCTGAAAATAGGGGGAAAAAAATGATTATTTCTAGATTTGCTGATTAAAATGGGTTGGATATGGGATGGAGGGGGACTATGTTATATAATGTTAAGGAGGAAGAAATGGCAGTAAGTTTGTAACTGCTTTAAGAAGATTGGAAGTTGCTTCTTTAATTTTCTGTTTTCTTCAAGTTGTATTGTTTTCTACACTTTTTATCTTTTCTCTTTAACTTTTCTTTATATTGTTTATCTTTTATCCCTGTAAAAGAAAAGGTTAATTCACATATTTTTTTTAAATGAACTATTTGAAGTTGAACTCTCTTGCTTGGAAGGTTCATGTATATTTTTTTGGCTTATCAGCCATTTTACAAGGCTGCGTAACTTTTGCTTTTAATGGGAACTTGGCTATTCCCGTGCAAAATAAAATTGAATCAGGTAATTTCAGCAGTCAAGCCAATCATTTGTTCAGCTGATGACTATGAAGCTTATTGAAATGTAGGGGGCTTCCAGCATTGCTAGCTCCTAAACAAAAGCATTAAAAATAACAGAAAGCATGTATTCTCCAAATTGGAGAAATGAACAGTAATATGGCAAATATAGTTCCCGAATAAAGACAGGAAAATTGGGACAATGTCCTAGTTTCACATATACGCAAATGGAGTCTAAACTATGACTGAATGGAAAAAATACATTGGAGTTTCACTGAATAGCTCTAATTAAAATGTTTACCCAGCATAAACCCCTTATGAAATATGCAAATACCATTTCAGGAAGGCTTAAGGCACACCTACAGTCATTCTGACTATACTTTATAGCTGACAGGTGTGGTCTTGCCCCAAATTTCATCTGCTGCTCTGTAGAAGAAAAGCCCTATTGAAGCTCAGACTGGGGGAAAATTGGTTAGAGCAACGTTCTCCGATCTAGTGCCCACTTCCCCAGAAATTCTGAATTACAGCTATATAATTCAATGCATCAGGAGAATTGGAAGAGCTGCTCGTGGCGTCCTAAAAGTAGGGTAATTGTATCCAACGGATCTGGAGAATGCAAAATTAAGACACAATTGTATGAAGAATCTGCCCTTCACACAGTCACTGGTCCATGACATGACAACAACCAGGCCACGCAAACAAGCGAAGCCCCATCCATGGAATGCAGGCAGCACACAAAACCATGCCTTCCTCCAGTTCACAGAAGGACCTTTCTCCATGGAACTGGTCCCTGGTGTCCAAAGGGTTGTGGACCACTGGATTAAATCATATAAAGTATTTAGGAGTATTTAGGAGGTATAGGTAGTCTTAGACTTACGATCACCATTGAGCCCAAAATGCCTATTGCTAAGTGAGACAGTTGTGAAGTGAACTTTGCCTCTATGTTACAACCTTCCTGCCAGAGTTGTTAAATGAATCACTGCAGGTGTCAAGTTAGTAAAACTGTCGTTAAGTGAATCTGGATTCTGACTTGGCTTGTAAAAAGGTCACAAAAGGTGATCACATAACCAGAGGTGGTATTCAGCAGTTCTGGTATTCTGACCAGTTCTGGAGAACCGGTAGCAGAAATTTTGAGTAGTTCAGAGAACCAGAAAATGTCACCTCTGACTGGCCCTGCCCGCATCTATTCTCTGCCTCCTGAGTACCAGCTGATTGGCTGGGTCTTCTTTTGTTGCCCTGCATAGGAGAACAGAACTGGAAAGCAGGTTAGTGGGGTGGGGAGGGAATGGGATTTTGCAGTATCCTTCCCCTGCCACGCCCACCAAGCCACGCCCAGAGAACTGGTAGTAAAAAAAACTTGAATCCCACCACTGCACATGACCCTAGGACACTGCAATCATAAATATGAGTCAGTGGCATCTGATTTTTGATCGTAGGACCAGGGGATGCTGCACCCATCATCCATGTGAAAAACAGTCATATGCCACTTTTTTCAATGCCACTGTTAAGTGATCACTAAATGAAGTGTTGCAAGTCAAGGACTACCTGTAGTTAGTCGTCATCCCAAGACCAGGGGCCACTCTTCTTTTGATGGTGGGTTGTTCCACTCCTGAGAGCCTCACTCGTTCTCTTTTGCTCTTCCTCCTCCTCTTCTCCCCGCTTCTCCCTCACATTGCTGAGATTTCCCTAACATGGAAATTCAAGCCTGGCAGGCATGGAAGTTTCACAAGTTTCAATTGTGCATAATAGGCAACTGTTACAGAGTTGTCAGAAGAAAAAATGGTAAATCCCTGCATATTTTAACAGCACATGGTATTTATATTAAACAGAAGTATTCTGGTACTTAGATATACTTTATGTTTCCTTACATAACATGCCTGTATTTAAAGGACAACAGTTAACATACCCCCACACACACAGCAAATAGCAGACCACAATGCTGTAAGGTGCTATTTATATTTAATTGGTTTAATTAATATCTAGGGGTATTTACAAGTACAAATATAATTTGTCTCTGTTTTGATTGTTTTTTTCCCCAGCTGCATTCTTTATAAATATAGAACTTATAACTACATGCGTCAGGTTCCCACGCCGCCGCCCCCCCGCCCCGCCCCAGCCTGGAAGTAAATAAAGTCAATTGTGCCCTATCCAAAAGTTTGAAAGAGTCTTTTGGGTAGAGCTTTCAGTTGAAAGAAGTCCTACCAAAACCAATTTGAGGCATTTTTATTACATCAGAGAGGTATAGCTAAGATTAAGCCACAGCACAATTGAAACCCTTTCTTCCAGAAATGTATGTGCAGCGTTGTTTTCTTCTACACTTTCTTGTACATTAAACTGAAGTAAACATTTGCATTCTTCCACCGGTTCAGAAACCCGTGAGGGTCAGTTCCTCACAATGAGGTTTGTTTCAAATGGGTGGTGGTGGTGGCTGGCCAGGTTGCTTCAAAGGAAAAAGAGAGTTTGGAAAGAAGTGAGGAAATCAACGCTCATGAGCGGCAGGAAGAATGTGGCCCAACTGTGAAACCACTGCTCAGGGGCATGTGGAGTCACAGCTTCTCCAGGTGACAGGTGCTGAAAGCATGAACAGGCAAAGGGCAAATCCTTCCTCTGACTGGCTGCTGAAACAACCTGGGTGTAGGAGAAAAGGCAAGAAGCGTGCTTCCTTTTCCTTTTTCTGGGCCCTCCCTCTTTCGCATGTCAATAGGAAGTGAGAACACATGCCGCACACTTCCTCCGTTTGCTTGTTCCACTTATTTCTCTTGTAATCCAGGGGAACCCTGGTTCAAACGATGCTACACTCAGGAAACAACCATGTCAATTGAAAAGCCGACTTCAACTGATTCTAGAAAGCTGACAGGGAGGGAAGGAGGGGAATAATTTTAACAAAATAATTTTGGGAAGATGCTGAGTCAGCGCAGGGGGTGGGTAGTCTGGCCCTGCCTACTGGAACTTCATTTCCAACTCTGGCTGTCGGCCATGTTTATTGTTAAGCCATCGAAATGCCTAACTGGTGTTCACTTTCTTAAAATGTAATTACGCTTCTTTCTTTCTCCCTCACCCCCCTCCCCACCCCATGTTTCCTTTGAGCCCCAAATACAGCGGGAGTAGGGAACGAGACAGTGAGGACAGTCAGTGAGTTAAATTATTTTCTGATCCAGGGAAATATTAACTAAGATGTTCAACGCAGCATTTAAAAGCAGCTTTCAACAAAACGACTTTATCTGTTTTTAAGGCAGTATACGCTTGGGCAAATCTAGCCTCGGATCAGCTTGTGACAGCGAGGAAGCAGGCCAGAATGAAGCAGCATTTCAGCCCTACCTGCTTGGCATTCATATCTCAACAGTGCTGGCCCATCAGATAATTGCAATTTATGTAACCGTTCTTTTATTTCCCCCCTGAAAAGTGGGAGCTCCTTATAGTGGGGTTACTAGACTACAGGTCTGGGCCTACTATTATACAGGTAGTCTTCAACTTATGAGCACAATTGAGTCCAAAATTTCTGTTGCCAAGCCAAAATATTTGTAAAGGCAATTTTTACAACCTTTCCTGCCACATGTTAAATGAATCACTGCGGTTGTTAAATTAGTAAGTTATTAAGCAAATCTGACTTCGCCATTGACTTCTCTGATCAAAGGGTTGCAAAAGGTGATCACATGATCCCAGGATATTGCAACCATCGTAAATATGAACCAGTTGCCAAGCATCTGAATCAGAGGTGGTATTCAGCAGGTTCTGACCAGTTCCGGAGAACCGGTAGCAGAAATTTTGAGTCGTTTGGAGAATACCACCTCTGAATGGAGATTTTACAGTATCCTTCCCCTGCCACACCCAAGCCATGCCCACAGAACTGGAAGTAAAAAAATTTGAATCCCACCACTGATCTGAATTTGGATCATGTGGCCATGGGGATGCTGCAACAGTCCTGTGAGAAATGATCATAAGCCACAATTTTCAGTCCCATTGTAACTTCGGTCACTTAAAAAAACGGTTGTTAAGTGGAGGACTACCTGCAATGTGTTAAGTTGTAGAAGATCCAGCAAAGGTTTCTGGAATCCAGATCTTCTCTGACAGAGAGACCATGGGATGATGTGATTGTCATAAACGTTCGCCTGTTGTCAATTGCTCAAGTCACGAGAATGTGATGACACAGTGACAGCTGCCACTTCAAGGATTGATCATAAACCACCTTTTTCAGCACCATTATGACTTTGAATGCTCTGTAAGCAAGGACTCTCTATAATCTCTATGCTTCAATTATGACTTTGAATGATCAGTAAGCGAGGACTCTGTAGTCTCTATGCTTCAAAGCTGCACTGCTGCAGATCACCGATATGGCTTATACATAACTGAATTCTATCAGTGCCGCACAACACCCTCCCTCCATTAAAGCATTAAATTATTAAAGAGATATACCTCCCTTGAGGGGTACAGATAGAGCCCAGGTGGGATGTGAATATTTTAATTACATTGCTACAATAAATCCACCTTTGCCACATTTTCACTGTATTGTTTTCTTTATTCATTTGTGCTCATTTTGGTTTTTGGATTTTTATGGAAGGTATACACAAGGGGTCCCCAACCCCAGGGCCACAGACACTGTTGGGAACCTGGCCACCCAAGCAAGCAAAGCTTCATCTGCTCATGTGTGGGATCTAGGTAGCTCATAAAACCAGGCTCCCCATGGGGGGGGGAGGGGAAACCAGGTCCCTGGTTCCCAAAAAGATTGGGGGCCACTGGTGTATACATTGAGATTATACCAAAGGGAGGTGAGTTTAGGACACTGATCATTAAAGGAACTTAGCTGTGCATTATGGGAAGCCATGGCATCTAGTAGAAGCCAAAGACAACATCCTTGCGGAGAAAAAAAATAGCAATTCAATTGGCCATTTGATTCCAACATACCTGAAGGACCCATTAAAACTAATCAGGTATTTACAGGATAATCCTACTTGTGTCAACTTGAAAGGAAGTTCCAATAACTTAGTCCATGAGATTTCTGTATAAGAGTGAATCCTTTAATAAATACTGGGGATATATGAACATACGGCCACCTAGTAGATTTAAGGAAGATTTCCCTCAATTTTTGAACACTGACCAACACTGATTGGAGTCTCCCATCTTAAGCATCACAGGTTGCCCATCACTGATAAAAAATATGCAGAACGTAAGGTCCCAGGTAGATTTCTTGGATCACTCAGCTTTAAGAAGACAAGCTTACTATGAATATTGAACAAGTAACTAAGGACACATTGTACACGCCCAAAGATCATTCAAATAGGTTCCATCCAAAAGGATTTCTTTTCATTTTCTGGATTAGTATTAGAGAGAAAGAGATGAACAGCAAAGCCCTCCGAGTTTCTCTGGATAACAAGACAATTGGTTAACTTGTCAACTCAGACCCACATCCCACTGAGCTCAGTCCAACTTTGCTGTCGGGAAGCTGGATATTCATTTTCCAGGACTGCAGCTGATTCTGCGGCATCTAAAAGATAAAAAGATATTTTTTTACAGATTAACAGAGGTGGAAGGGACCTTGTAGGCCATCTAGTCCAATCCCCCCCACACACCCTACCTACACCATTTCTGACAGATGGCAGTCCAGTCTCTTCTTGGAAGCTCCCACAACTTCTGAAGGCAAGCTGTTTCCATTGGTCGGTTACTCTCACTGTCAGAAAATTTCTCCTTTATTTCCAGGTTGAATCTCTCCTTATATATGCCATTAGGGAAGAGCTACAAACCAGTTAATCAAATGTACACCTCCATTTCCTAGACTCACACTTTGCTGCACTCTGGAGGAAGGTTAGCTGCTTTGACATTAGGGGATCACCTCCCTCTCAACTCAGCACATAACCTTCCAACCTTCCTTCCTCCCTCCCTCCCTCACTCCTTCCTTCCTCCCTCACTCCCCTTCTTCCTCCCTTCCTCCTTCCTCACTCCTTCCTTCCTCCTCCCTCAATCCCTCCTTCCTCCCTCACTCCTTCCTCCCTCCTCCCTTCCTTATCACATGCTCCTGCCCCAGCCTACTCTACCAAACCGTCCCAACCTGCCCCGGTTGGGAATTTGGGAGAGCCGTCCTTGCAACCCTTTCAGAGAGCATCGGGAAGAGAAGCCGGGCAGTTCGAAGACGCGACCCTTTGTCTTTGGGGCTGCAATCCACCGCGGAGGCAAGGAGGGCAAACTTCCTCCCAGCGCCACGCGTTTAAGAGATTACGCCGGATTTTTTTATTTGGCCACCACTACCACCCCCCAAAAAACAACCTCCCCAGTCTCCCATATCCTAACGATCAAAAGTTGGGGCGGGGGGGAGAAGGCAGGCGACGAATTGGCGCTGGGGAGGGAGAGGGAGGGAAGGCAGGCAGACCCCGGCGATTGCTTTCTCCGGGGAAGCCTGGCCCCCCTCCATTCAGGTGCCGAGTAAGCCCTTTATCACGGGGTGGCACCGGCTGCGCCTGCAGCCAAACTTCGCCTGGAGGGCTGGGGAAACGGCAAGCGGGCCGCGCTCAGCAGCCTCCCTCCTTTAATAGCACCCGGGCTGCTGCAGCTGCGCCGTGACCCCTTTTGTGTCGGCGCCGCTAAGCGCTTGGGAGGGGATAATGGCCTTCTCTTTGGGGTGTGAAATTGCCATGTTTATTAATTGAGCGAGACATTATTAACTCTCGCCCGCCCGCCCGCCCCTCCCTTCCCCTCCTTTCTTCGCCGTAAAACTTTTCAAAGAAACCTCCGCGCCCGGCACACGCCTCCCTCCCGGCTCATAAAATCGGCCTTCGCCTTCCCCCCCCCCTCCCCTTTCTCTTTTTTCCTTCTTCCAAAAGGGCAGCGAGCAGCTGGGAAAGAGGACGAGGCTCCGGCACTTTTCCGAGGGACGTCCCGGATGGAATTTGCTCTGGCGGCCCTGGGTAACAAACAAGGCGGGCCTGCCAAACTCTGGGCCGTTTCTTGGAGACACACAGCTTTAAGTCCCCGAGTTTCCGGGCTACGTGGTGGGGGGGGGAGGGGGGGGGCAAGAAAAATCATTTTAATCGATGCCGATTAGTGTACATTTAAAGGGACAATGAAGTTATTCGAAGATTTAAACTTTAGATCCACTCCGTTGATTGTGCCTTGGCAAAATTGGTTTATCAACACAGAATCGGAATACCGTAGAAACGCAAGATCCCCGCCTTTTTTTTTTTAAAGGCATATTAATGTTTGGATTGACCAGTCCTGTTCTCCAGGGACTCTTGGCTCACAACAACTGGAAAAAAAGACAATTTCCAGAAATCCGTTATTGGCTGGGTTGCAAAGTTGGGTTTGCCTCGTCCCTACCACCTACTACATCCTGCTCCTAGAAGCTGCGTTCACATGGCACTGTAATCTCTGCTTAATTGAATCGTGATTTAGTCAAGTCATTCAGTCATCACAAGTTACCACAACTGAGCCACGCCATAGTTTCAGGAGCCGCATACATTAAACACACAAGACTAAAAAGTAGTTAACTCATGTGGAGTTTGTGGTATCATTTTAAACCTACCTTAAAAAGTATATCTATCATGAATAGAATGGTCCCCTCACCTTATGCTGACGTTGCTTTATCCATGCCTCTAAAGCAGAGGATCTGAAGGACAGACAACTTTTTTTCTAAGAAAATAAAATCCCAAGTGTATGACAATGATGACTGGAAAGTTAAAAAAAATAAAAGTCACCTTCTCCAACCAAGTCCCCCACCCACCCATGTATAGGAGTACAACTCTTGCCATTTTCTGCTTCTGGTCAACTCAATTTGCAGCCCTATGAATCCCTCATTCATTGTTTTAAAGATGAACTCCATATAAATGGTAGGTTGTTCTACTGAGGCAAGGAAGAACAAAACAAGCCAACTTCCTTTGATGATGATGATGATGATGATGATTCCAGATCTTTCTGCCTCCTACAATTGTGGCTGTAACTCTGCAATCAGGTATCCACAGTTCAACCCACATAAAGAACTAATTGCCCCATCCTGGCCATCACTTTGGCATTTGATAACATCTTGAAGATACCTCTATTTGCAGTACTGCACGTTTCCAGTGAAATCACTGAGCTGTGTTTGCAACCATACTATAGCCATTTTAGCATATCCTATTGTACATCTCCAGTGCATGTGATTAAATTAGAGTTCAGTGTATTGTCCGAATGCATGCAACCTGACTGACGGTGGAAAGTGTAAGCGTATGATGTAAAGTAAGCCTAATGCAGTTTTATGTATTCAGTGGGAATGGTTGGCCCTAACTTTGTGTCTAAACAACAAGCAAGGCAACAACAACTCATCAATTTGTTTAAAATTTTAAAAATTATGAATTATATGTGCATTTTGAAGATTTGTTTTAAAGAGTAGTTAGCTACCATTAGACAGTTTGATGTAGTTGTTAAAGACATCTTGCTAGAAACCTTTGTAAATTGGGGGTAACCCACTCTCTGTCAAGAAGACAGTGGGATTAGAGAACTGGAGACTAAAACATATAAAGAACTGTTGCTGGAATTGGGTATGTCTCGTGTAATGAAAAGAAGGACTAGGTGTGACATGATAGCAGTGTTCCAATATCTCAGGGGTTGCCACAAAGAAGAGGGAGTCAAGCTATTCTCCAAAGCCCCTGAGGACAAGAAAAGAAGCAATGGGTGGCAACTCATCAAGGAGAGAAAAAACCTAGAACTAAGGAGACATTTCCTGGCAGAACAATGACTCAGTGGAACAGCTTGCCTTCAAAAGTTTTGAGCGTTCTAACACTACGTTTTTAAGAAGAGATTAGACAACAAATTGTCTGAAATGTATAGGGGTTCCTGCCTGAGCAGAGGGTTTGACTAAAAGACCTCCAAGATCACCTTCCAATTCTGTTATTCTATTCACTACTGAAAATCTCACCAAGAATTGTCAAGGACTGGTCCAGGCAGCGGTCAGTGAAATAAAAGTACCTCCCCTGCAAAATACCTAAATTGCCTAACAAATTCTTTCCTAATTTTATTTAAACATTTAAAAAATTTTAACCTACTGGGTTCAAAACTATAGATCCAGGCAACAGCTAGTATTTAATCAGGCCCAAACAATTGTATTCCAGACAAACTAACTCAGATTATCAGCAGATAGCCCTATTCAACAAATAACATCACTCCCAAATATTTGCAGTTAAGTGGCCATTCCTTCAAAGAATAGCCTACTACATGGATAGTGTTTCTCAACCTCCACAGTTTTAAGACGGGTGGGCTTCAACTGGGAGAATTCCCCAGCGTAGTTGAGAAGCATTGGTCTATATAGGCTAGTATGGATTAGAGGAAATAGAACAGACTCAAAGACTCAAAAGTCTGAACTTTTCCAGTTATTTCCTTCTGCCCACTGACTTCGAAGGAGTTTCTTCAGAAACTTCCTCCGAAGCTAAGCCAGTCGATTTAAAAATGATTCCAACGCTCTGGACTTAATTCCAAGAATTCCAAGTTTTAAGGAAAGCTGCCTGTCTGAATGATGCCGAAATACAGTGACACATATGAAGAAATTCCCAGCGCCGATCCTGGGCATTACTCTCTCCTCAAGCACAGAAGATATAGGACGTGTTGTTGTTGTTTTCCTAATAAAAAGCGAAGACGCTATCAGGAATTTTTAAACACGATTGTAGAAGAATCTGAGCGTCCGAGGTTCTTGTGGTAAAGCGGCTAACAGGGGAAGCGGTTGGGAGAGCGGTTTAAACCCCCTGCTTATTTCTTTGGAAGGAAAGCCCGCTTAGTTTCCGGAGGGTGGAGTGCATAAGACAAGAGTCAAGTCTCTAAGGCTAAGACTTTATAAATAAAGTCTTTATGTTTTGGTGAAAAGCGTCCTCCTACTTTTATACCTGCAACGTGGATGTGGGCGGTGCTTTCTCCTAGGGAGGGCGGAATTGCTGCCAAGGAAAACGACCCTCGCCTTTCAAGAGCTGTTTCCAAGATCAAGTGGGAGCCCGTGGCGCAATCCCGTAAACACATTATTTGCCGTGTAGGTGTGTGTGCGCGTAAAATGATTACGAATAAATAAAGTTGCACATTTATATGGAAAGGACTCCCCTCCACAGGGCGCATATCTGGGAGCACAGCATCCAAGGTTCCACCCCTCCCATCAAAACGCATCAGGAAGTTTGCCTTGACTGGAGTTCTGCTTGCAAACCACAGTCGCTCCTCTCCTGGATCAGGGCCAGGCCAGGGGATCCCTTCGGTAGAAGCGCTGGGATCCAGACCGCCAGGCCACTTGCAAAGGAAGCAGTTGGAGATCCTTCAATTTCCCTCCTTCCCCATGCCAACGATGGAGAATCCTTTGGAGCAGGGGTCTCCAACCTCAGCCACTTTAAGGCTTGTGGAATTGAAGTTCACAAGTCTTAAAATGGCCGCGGTTGGAGACCTCTCCTTTAGAGTTTCCAGCCACATTTGGGCCCAGCATAACATAGTTTGTTCTGCATTCAGCTGGTCCTGCAGGTTGGCTCAGGTTAGCCCTGGGCTGGCAATGTGAGTGACATTTGTTCCTTCCCTGCCCAATGAAGGTGACAGGCAAAGGGGCTGAGAATAAAGCTGATAGTCTGGTACACCTGGAGAGGTTTAGTTTGAAAAACAGATGTGTTGATTATCCTTTTGAGAGAAGGATCAGATTAAGCCAGGACTGAAACTTTCCTGTAGTGACTATGTTCCCCCAGAATCACGTATCAGGGACCAGGTATTGGGAATGTCAGGTCCCAGACCAGTAACATGTCAAGCCAAAGGCCAAAACTGGGCATGGTCATCTACTTTCTTTTTTCTCTGATATTTTATTCTTCCCCCCTCACTTATTGTTGGTGAACTGGAAGGGAAGTTAAAAATATTTGACTCTCGCCAGAAATTTGACAGTTTTTGGTGCTCTCTGAGCTTGGTTGTTTTCTTGCAGACGTTTCATTGCCCAAACTAGGTAACATAATCAGTGCTTGCTTTAATACTGATGATGTTACCTAGTTTGGGTAATGAAACGTCTGCAAGAAAACAACCAAACTCAGAGAGCACCAAAGACCCCTTCATTTCAATGCTGTGCTACAAATATTCTTTACTGGTCCAGCTTTTGAAATCAGGCCAATCTTCATAATGGACCCAACTCAAAAATAACCAGACTGTGTTTATATGAATAATTATGCATTCAATCTTCCCCACAGAACAAGTGTGTGATTCAATAGAACCTTGCACTTCACATATAGCTGTGCAAAGCAGATGTGGGTGTACATGTTTATTTCCACCTGATAGAGTGAAGGTTGCCACTTTAAGTGTTTGGGAATCTCTATCTCCATTTTAAAACATAATAGTTAGAAACTGGGTTTTTAATTGATCCCTAAAACTTTGCCTGTAGCAGCAACATGACTCTCAGTAATTGCAAGGGGGAAGTATTAAAAACCTGCTGGGAATAGCTTTATCTCTTTAATTCCTGGAGTTCATGTCTGTGGTTAAAACTCAACTAAGGTACTGCTTGGACAGTTGGCAACTCTGCTTTTTATGTATAATCAGGACTTGACTGGAGTTCATTTGTGTTGAATGTTTTATTTTTTCCTTTATGGGAAGTTACAAGCTTTGTATTTTTTTAAGGAAAGGGAAGAAAAGAAGCTGTAATATCTTCCAATCCATCTCCCCTTGCCTGTCATCTTGTACCTCCCAACAAAAGGAAGTGGCATAACAGCTGTTTGGTGGGCTGGGGGGGAACTGCAGTGTTCAAATGCATTTGCCACTAGAAGTCTTTTTAGCTCAAATGTTCTATAATTATGCCTCCTTTATTCAATACAGCTAGGGTTAGGCTAAATGGCTTTGGTAAACCACATGAAATACTTTTTGGACTCTGAATATATGCTAATGCCTTTAAACATGATTCCCTCATATTAAATGTACAAGCTTACTCTCACTGAAACAATCTGTCCATGGAAATACTTCAGCAGGTTCCCAGTCACTGGAAAAATTGGAGTATTTTGCAGCTCAGAAATAGCATGTTAACATTTTATTTTGTTTTTCTTGTAGTCACACACACATATACACCAAACATTGGGTAATCAGAATTATCTTGGAGATTTCATCCCCCGCCCTTCTGTTCTGAATGACATTACAAAGATTTCTGTTAAGGAAAGCCAGACTAATTGCTGCCAGAAAACTCTTTTCATAGGAAAGTCTGGTTTTCATAAGGCAGCTTGTGTGGGAGTAGTGGTTACATCAAAACGTGCAGGATTTTATAAAAAGTAGCTTTTTCTTAACCACCATAGGAAATGATCTTGTTTTAGTGAAAATGGCCCATGACAAAATAGAAAAATGTAAAATAATGCAACCAAAGTTCTTCCTGATTATGTTCCTTTCTTTAGATGCTACAGAAATTGGAGGGGGTGACGGCCTTCTTCATTACTTATGAGTAGATAACTCACAGGTGCCTCCCCAAATCCCCAAGAACATATCTCCAAACATTGGTGACAAACCACCCAAATCTGTTTGTGATTCTTTCCCCCCATCTCTAGTGGAGAAAAAAGATGTTAGGCTAAGACCTAAATTTGAATTAAGAAAAAATAATCAGAAACCTACAAACTAAAGCCTACCTCAACCTCCTTGTGGCTCTGGCATTAAAATAATAATAATGTAAATTCTTAAACTGACAATGATCATCAGGATCAATATAGGCAATGTGTGGACTAAAGGAAATGATCTGCTGTTATATTTTGTGATTGTTAGTAGCATAAAAACCAGGGGAGAGTCTATACCAAGGGTCTTCAAACTTGGCAAGTTTAAGACTTGTGGACTTCAACTCCCAGAATTCCTGAGCTACCATGACTGGAGGAGGAATTATGGGAGTTGAAGTCCACAAGTCTTAAAGTTGTCAAGTTTGAAGACCCCTTGGTCTATACTGCTTGAGACTAGCCAAGACAAATATGGTCCCTTGGCCAAATATACCACACCTTGTTCTGCGACTAAAGGCAGAATTCCAGACTTGGAGGTTTGCTCAGCTCCTATTGAGATGTCATTTCATGGCATCAATTCACACATTGACACATAGATCATAAGTGCAATCAAAATAATTTATAGCACATCTTGAAAACTAACATTGCTGGTCATCACAACAGCATGATTTCCGTTGCATGACCATACAGGTGACTTTTCACTCATTTTGGCAATAAGGGTACCTGTCCATCAAGACACTTTTTTTAAAAAAAAACCCACTGCAGCAGAACTAGCCAAAACATTTGGCCACCTGAGAAGAAGGGCAAATTGGCACCTGCTCTTCCCTTCAATATACAGAAGCTGGCTGGACTAAAAATAGAACCACATCTTCCACTTTACTTGAGCTGAAGGGATCTGGGTTAACCACAAGAAACACCAAATTCTGCTCCCCAACACACAGAGGAAAAACAGCTAGGAAAAGCATTAAGCAGAACTGCATTGGGATGGCAACTGTCCTTGCCAGCATCTGCTACTTAAAATAGCTGTATCATATGCCAAACATTAGAGCATGCCCTGTTCTGGATAGCTTGCCTACTGTCAATGTCCATTTATTGGGCAAAACAGTCCCAACTCTCCAATTAAATATAAATGTATTGTTGGTGGTAGTCTTGTTTGCTATAGGCCCCAAAACAAGATATTCTCCAGGGATGCTGAATGCAATTTAGGATCCAAAGTTCATTCATTCAGTGGATTGTCTCCCTGGGCTATATAGCAGTCTGGTGCTAATTCTCCTAGTTCCTCCCTCCAATTACTGTAAAGTGGCTGGGTAGGTGGATATCTTGCAAAATTGCACCAGACTGAAATCCTTAGTCAAACTATCTCAGCAGGTAAGGTTGGTCACTTAACCATGACCCCACTACCTCTTTAGGTGTGAACACTTTTCCAACTGGCCAAGAAAAATAAATGGTTGGTTGTAGACAGAATCCTCCCTTGGGGAGCGGGTGTTTCCTTGTAGTAGGAATTTTTATAACAGAGATTAATGTATCCCTATTAGGAATTACATTGATTTGTTATGTTGAATAGATGCATTGGAATGGATTATTTGACTTTCGTCTCAAACTAGTGCTGTCCCTCCGATGTGTGGGATTACAATACCCATCAGTCCCAACCATTGTATCTGTCACAGGTAGTCCTTGATTTATGATCACAATTGAGCCCAAAATTTCTGTTAAGCGAGACATTTGTTAAATGAATTTTTGTCCCATTTTACAACCTTTGTTGCCCCAGTTGTTAAGTGAATCACTGCAGCTGATAATTAGTAACCTGGTTGTTAAGTGAATCTGGCTTCCCCATCGATTTTGTCAGACGGTTGCAAAAGGGGATCGTGCAACCCTCAGATATATGAACCAGTTGCCAAGCATCTGAATTTTGATCACATGACCAGGGGGAAGGTCGTCATTGTGAAAAACAGTCCTAAGTCACTTTTTTCAGTGCCGTTGTAACTTTGAACGGTCACTAAATGAACTGTTGCAAGTTCAACTACTACCTGTATTTGTACTGGCAATAATGAGGATTTGGGGGGTTTGGGAAAGGCACCAGCCAAATGAAGGCTGCTTTTTTTTCACGGAAATATATCCCAGAGCAGAACCTATGAGAATTCCCCATCCCAAGAGATTCCCAATGGACTGAAGTGCCAACAATACTCTTATCAGATTATTAGCACAGTCAAAGGCTGACAAAGGCTGCCACAGCCTGCATAATGGTACATTCGGGGTCATCTCAGCTAACCTGGCAGAGTCAAGAAGTCAGGGAGAGTGAGATCTGTACCCTAAAGGTCAGAGCAGGTGTGAAGGTTCTGGCTATTCCACTAAAGTTTCCAGAAAACATCCAAAGCTGTTGTAAACTGAGATACAAAAGGGGTTATAGATATATTTTAGAGGGGGGAAGAGCTTTCTAAAAAAAAATAAAAAATACACAAGAGGCATGCTCAATCAAATAGAAAGTTGGGATTGGTGGCATTCAATACAATGGTGGGCCCACTGTTGAGCTTTAGTACCTCACCAGTTGCATTTCAGTAATATCCCATTTTCATTTTTTATCAGTCTTAATAAGTGTGTCTCTAATTTGAACTGCGATTACGCAGGGATCACTCGTGCACAGGAGATGCATAGAATTGCATGGTCTAAATAGCTTAATGGGACTCAAATTAACAATCAATGAAGTATTTGGAGGCTTTAAAACAAACCCAAATATCGTTGTATTGTTATATCTGTTCAATCAAACCATAAAATAATGAGAGACCTTTGGGGAGCAGTAGTAGAGTTGAGACTAGGCATACCACTCATTCTGCCTGTAAGTTCATAATGGCCACTTTCTGGATTCTTAAGTGTTTTTTCTATTCTCTGCACATCATCTGGCTGTAACCACAATATTTTGTGACATAAAATCATGACAGGCAAGAAACCATTATTTCTTGTGCTGTTGCTGATCCTTCTTACACTGAAAGTACAACAATCGACAGGGAATATGTGGGCCAATCTGATTTTATGAGCCTTCTTGAGTTCTTCACTCTTTAAATTATTAATATTCCAAAATCCTGGCAGGATTCTTACAGCCTGCTGTGAGGATTTTGAATTCAATACCTGAAATTTCCTGCCAAAACAGTTCTGATTGCAGATGATAGAAAAGACGAGATTCTTATTCCAATCGAATCTGACAAAATCAGCTAGGAGGAAGAATGGTCTAACTTAATATAAGTCAATTTCCTGTCTACCAAAGTTTCAGTGCTGCCTTAACCATTCTGTAAAAGAGAAAATAGGAAGGTTTCATAAGTGTTAAATGAGTATTTAAGGATGATAATCAGAGGTATCAGCAATATGTGAATTCAGTTCTAGAAAGGAACCAAGATTATGGAGCATTACTCATTTGATCTTTGTACAGTACTTGCTATTTTAATATCACAAGTTTTAATACTGTCCAAGAATTGTTGCCCCCATAAAAGGCAGCTTTAAATCACACCTTCTGCAACAGCTCAGGCTAGAATGGGGTCCAAAAAGTAATGGCAAGATTTTGAAAACAGATTTTTACATATTAATATTCCTTTTCGTATTTTCTAAGTGCACAAAGCATTTCACAGCTCAGTTATGCTTCCAATTATCACATCATTGTTAGTAAGTTGCATTATTTCAGCCACTTCCCGCTCCATGCATATTGCAGGTGATGGGCTGAAAGGGATTAAATTCACCTAAGAGATTTCACAGTGAAGACATGGTTTAACTTAATCTTCTTTGACTTCCAAATGCCAGGGACCATACCTTTGAAAATTACAGCAACTGTAGATGCCCTATTGGAAGAGCTAAATGGTGAAGACAAATCATCTTGTAGAAGGTCCATCTATGTGGTGGCGAAGAGTTGACCCCAAGCGAATTGCACAAAATCAGTTATAACCAATGCCTTTGAAACAGTCAATAAGGAGGTGGTATGTTAATCACAGAGAGGCATCTTGTATATAACATCCCGGTTTTGAAGCAATAATAGCGGATACCATTCCATTAACCTATACAGCGGCTTTCCCCAGCCTGTCATCATCAAGTCATATGATCACATCATCAATTAGAAAGGTCAATAGTCTAGGATGATGGAACTGTAATCCAATCTGAATCCAGAGACATGAAGCTGGGAAAACCAACTATGTATAGTTCGAGAATTTACCCTAAGTACGATTTCCTTCCATATGTCATGAACTGCCTGGCCATTCAAATCAGCCTTAGAAGCCCTATTTGGTATTGCTCTCATCCACTGAGTTAAGGCAGAAGATGTCAAAAAGCCAGGCCATCTGTCTCTAGTGCTTCATATATGTTATTCCCCCAATAGGATTCTATCTCTATTTTCTTTCTATAACAAAGTAAATATTTCTCAAAAAGTCCATGCTTCTTACTGCTATACATATATTGTGCTGCATTTGTTGGAGACGGCATCTTGCTCTTATTATTGATAATTATTTCCTTTTGTACTAATCACTTAGAATTTTGATGACTTGTATTGGTTTCATGCAAGCTGCTCTGGGAATCTATCACCCAGGAAACACGGTGTAACTTTTCTAAAGTACACAGAATATACGATGATGGAAAACCATGCTATAAAAGCACAGAGAAGGTACAGTGTAAAAGTGAAGCTAGAGACTAAGACTGAGGTTGACTTGTGAATATACCTTTTTTTTAAAAAAAACTGTCTTCCCCTTCTGAAGCTTGCAGGGGGATTAGTCATAAAGAAATAGATTCAAAAATTATTTAAATAGGATATTAAGCTTTTCCTAATAAGGAGGGGGGAGGTGGCAGAGAAATACCAACCTAGATTAATGTTAAAGGGAAATTAAATAAAGATATGTAGTAAAAGGATGTGAATGCATTTAGAAGGGTGTGTTACAATTTTACAGAGGGACACATTTTGCTATGAATTTCACTCCACTTTACTTCCAGAAGTTTCAAAACCGAAACTTTGTCTTTTAATTATGGATGTTCTGATTCATTTCCTAAAACCAGCTCCTGTCTTTACTTGTCAGCTTTAAACTCCCAACTCATCCCTTTGACAGTGTTTCAGAAGCCTTGGAAGATCAAAGGAGGAAAACAAGGCTTCCTCTCAAATATTGTAACCTAACAATGCAAACCACTGAGAAACAATGACTATACTGACATTGCTTGTCTTCCAGTAGCTGCTTAATATGTGAGCCCAAGAACTTTTACTAGAAATGGCCCTCATCCCTGACATCTGAGGGGTTTAGTTGTTTTTAAAAAGCCATTCTTGCATGCGTGGAAACTATTGACAAGTAAGGCCAGAGCCATGGTGGCACAGTGGTTAGAATGCAGTACTGCAGGCTAACTCTGCCAACTGCCAGGAGTTCAATCCTGACCAACTCAAGTTTCGACTCATTTCGACTCATTTTCCATCCTTCCGAGGTGGGTAAAAAGAGGACCCAGATTGTTGGGGGCAATATGCTGACTCTGTAAAAACGGCTTAGAGAGGGCTATAAAGCATTGTGAAGCGTAATTTAAGTGTTATTGCTATTTCTACTTCACAAAGAGAAAAAGGAATGAATAAAGGTGTGCTATGGGCAAGTTGTGCTTTCAGATTGCAGGCCCAGGGGAGGGGAGATGCTTTCCACCATGTGATAATGTATTTTATGGAAAAATTGATCAGGTTTGAGGCATATCCCAACATTAAACAGTATTTTTAAACCCGACCTAAAGACTTTATATCCCAAATCCCTGGGGATATTATACAGATATGTTTTATGTAACTGCATCGCTCCATAAATGGAAGCAGTGTAGTGATTATAATGTTAAAGTAGGACTAAATAGAACCACATTGAAATCTCCACTGAGTAAACTTGAGCCAATAATTTACTTTTCACTCTAATCTAATCTCAAAGGCTTATGCCAGTGATAAAATGGCAGATCAACTATGTTTACATATCTGGCTATTTTATGAAATAAATAAACCCAAACATTTATTCATGGAGTTTGTCTAAATTTGGCTAATATATTTAGAAAATAAGTTTAAATGTTATGGTCATGCAATGAAGTTTGTTTTACCACCTAACTTCAGAACCAGAACTGAAAGATGTACGCTGAAACTGAGAATTACAAAAGTAAATTTTTCAGTAGACAGGGTACAAAGATATCTTAAAAGGAGGGTACCAGCCCAAGAGCAAACCAATCTTGTCTGATCCAAAATTTCATTTTCAAAGCAACAATAAACAAGTTCAGATCATTCATTCCTTATGTTTTATAACAACTATTCCAATATTACAAATGCAAGTTAAGCATTATTTGTTTCACGATAAGGAGAAGGCTTTCTGTGGTTGACATTCTTCTCTAAGAAATGACATTCTCAAATCCTGCCTTAAGTCAAGGAGAACAAGTCCACATAGATTCCCAGTTTGCTGACCACTTTTTCTACCACAAGAAACTTGAGTTTGATGTGGAGTTCTCTGACTGGAAGTGATAAAATTCATAGGAAGATCTAAACCACTGGATTTATTTAATCTCTGTTTTTTCCTCTCTCCTCTTCCACTCCCCACCACGGTAGATCTAGATTTGAGAAATTCTGCTAAACTGACTATCGCAGCTGATAGGGAGAACAAGTTGAGCCTCCTTTCAAGCTTGTATCAATGAGAAGAGATCATTTTTAGCAGACTATATTTATATACTGAGGCGGCAGAAGGGAAGTGATCCACATATTGTTCATGTCCCCAAGTGTCATAAATTGCCCCCCTTCACCAGTGACACAGTGAAGCTGAACCTCACTGTCTGGTTTTCTCTTTCCTTTTCCTGGGCCCCTCCCTCATTTGCTGAGGCTGGGGGTTGATAAAAGCAGGCAGTGGGAGAGAAAGCCTTTGATTGAAATGGCGTTTGCCAAGCGGATGGAAGCCAGTGAGGGACAAAAGCGCCCTGAATCCATGGCCACCCAAGCAATTATTCCTCCACGCTGAAGGTGGATTAGTGCTATGGAGGAAAACAGCATATGTTTGGCCTGGGGCAACTCTCCCCTGACTGGCTGGGGAGAATGAGAGCCAGGAAAAGAGGCTGAACCTGGAATATCAGGAGAAGGCCAGGCAGGGAGGGGAGGGGAGGAGAGAGAAAGAGAGGCCAGGATTCAACCTCCCTCTGACACTGATGGGAAACCGGGGTAATCAGTCGGTTCTGAATCTCTCTCTCTCTCCACAGGAGTTGAATCTGAATCATGGAACCAAGGAACCTTAGCATGCTTCTGCCTAGCTCTAGGGCAACCCTGCAGTAATCAAAAGCCAACCTTGCCTTTTCAAAAGAAAACAGAACGGTGATAATGCTTAATTCTGGGAGGGGGTGGTGGTGGCCTTTTGATTGCTTTTTCCATGGTGGAGGAAGGGCGGCTCCATGCATGACGTTAAATTCATGGTTTTGGCATGCCCTGAGCGCTTCTGCCGGTCTTTGTATAAAGGTCTTGTCTCTATCTCCTTCGAACAGCGCGAATTTCCTTTCTAGGAAAGATTGGGGAGGGGGAGGGGTTGGCTTTTAAGCTGTCCTGGCCTGAGCAGTTTCAGAAGGAAAGGTTCACTGCCTTGATTAAGAAGCCACAAGGAGGCTTCGAGAGAGCTTCTCTTTCTGCTCCTACCCCCCAACTGTCCCAACTTTTCATTGCAGGAAAGGACGTAAGAGATGTGGGCGTGCTTTTTCCTGTCTTGGATATAATACTATGCACTGGACTTTAGGATAAACTTGATCAGATGTAATCAGACTGATTTCTGGGTAAGGACATCTGATCGTGACTCCAGGCAAACCAACGTAAACTATTTCTTCCAAGGAGAAGTGTAGGATCTGAGGTAACAAAGGATGCTGTGGAATTTTTCTGTTCAGTTCAGATCAAGCATGGTCCTGTGTGGGTGGGACTCTTTCCTTCCTCACTGTTTCATCACATCTGCTAAGATGCCACTGAAGTTAAGGAGTAAGTTAACAATAACAATAATGCACACCACAAGGGATAACATGATAAAGTAACAGTTAAGGGTGAAAATGTAAGGCAAGGATGTAAAAAAGGATCATAAAGAAGAGGAATTGCTTGAATCCCCTTTTCCTTCTTTTGAAGCCTGTATAGGTGCATCATCATTACCATTTAGTACTGAAACCAAAAACTTAACAATGGAGCTTAATCTGCTACCAAAATTGCTGGTTATTTTCTTAAGCAGAATGGAAAACATTAAGCCATCAGTCTTTTCCTAAGGCCTGCACCTAGGGTGTGTTGGGACTACAACTGGGAATTCTGGAGATTGCCCCCAAAGTATCTCTAGAGGCCATCTAGCTATGAGCCACATACCCAGGATTATTGACGTAGTAAGAGAAATTTATTGGGTGAATTAGCAAGGAAAGAATGATAGTAACAGGAGTAATTAATTAATATGGAGCCAGACTTAGTTGTACTCACATAGTTCACATTGTTTCGTAGTAGTTTAGCCTGTTGTGTGAACACAATGGATTTGGGTTAAACCAACTATAGTTAAATTTGTGAATCATATTTTAGAATAAACTCATTCAAATGAGACTGACCAGTTGTATCTAATTAAAATCCCATTGGTGTCAATTAGTTTAAATAAAGCCAAACCTTGAATTATACCAATTGGGGAGGGCAAGTACTTGGAGAAGATCTTAGTAAAATGAACTGAGCAATGGCCAAAATAAGTCATGTAAATAAGGTTTTAAGGGTTACATTTAGAGAGACGTATTTCTAATAAAAGTACTCTGGGGATAAACAGACTTCATAATTTGCACATCTATCATTCTTACACCACCATCACCACTGGACATTTAGAACTCAGAGTTCCACCAAATGAAACCTAGGGCCAAAGAATATATGTATTCAGTGAAATGGCACTGAATTAGTAGACCTAGTTACTTTAACTTTAAGCAGTGAGGTGGCCACCATCATTTTAAAAAAGTGCCACAACTTTATTACTAAAAAGAATCTAAGACTTTTGCAGATGTATTTCAAACCATGGCTGAACCAAACTCTATAATCTACAGGAAACTTATTCATTGAAATTAGCTCCAAATAACATTTGCAAAGTGAAGTCATTGTAATAGTGCTGTAATCACAAAACAGTAGAGAAAATCTAAAGGGAAGTTGCTAAACAGAGTGGTAAAACAAAACAATTCACCTCCTGCCCTTCTCTCCCAATTGCATAACCAGCTAGAAACCTTTGATATATATAATATAGGAAAGAGGGAGAAAATATCAAAATTGGAGTTTCCAAAACAAAGGAACGTGTTCCTTCTTTTATAAAGGGACTTGGTTTAAAAACCTAAGGTACATGCACCTATACAAACATTACTTAATCAAAACATTGTTCAGCTTCTAGAATGGAATACAAAGAAAGCATGATGAATATAAGACTTGTAGCTCAGGAAGGACCAAGAGCAAAAGGCATGATGCAACCACAGTTGGGATATAATAAACTGTAGAATTCATCAAGACTTGCTTCTGAATAAACCAACATAGGATTAAGAGGTTTATGTAAATCTAGAACTATTTTACACTCCTAGTAATCTAAAAATTGAACCAGCTCTGCCTTTAATATAATTAAAAACCATATGTTGGTAATACAGACATACTAATATATGATCCTGACACAGAACAAAAAGTATTAATTGATAGGAAGAATTAGATTTAGTTTCTCCAAAACACTGGCAATCTAAGCAAAGAACAACCTCATAACATTTTTCCTATACATATTTATTATAAACACTACATTCACCCCAAGTAGCTTCAATCATATTTTTTTTTGCCCTCCTTTGGAACACATGCTGTTCCAAGACTGCCACTTAACCAAAAGCAAATTGCCAATAATGTCACCATGGGGAAAAACTTGTGCATTTTGAATGCACTTGTCATTTTGCCTGAAAGTCTTTTCTCTGCAGAAGATGTTGGGTCTCTGACAATGAGCCACTGCTTGCAGTTGCTGGAACCCCATGAGCTTTTGTCTCTCATGGAGTTAACTGAATCAAAGGGGGCAACTGGAGCACCCAAATCTTTTAATGCCAAGCCAATGGTTCTGCTAGGATTGCCCACTCTGAGTAGCTGGCCATTCTCAGTGCTTAGGCTGGGGGCTTTCCCTATCACCTGCAATTGCATCTTTTGTGTTGAAACTGCCCACAAAGCAAAGCAGCAGCCGCCTCTGGCCGGCTCTCATCCTGAAATAGATTCTGGTTAGGGTAAGATATTCTGAAATAGAGAGCCCAACAAGTTATCTCGAGAGCATAGAAATCAGGAATCCCTTCTTACTATCAAAATCCCTGAAGCAATCTGGCTTGCTACAGTCAATGCAACAGAAATTATTTTATTCCATCAACCCAACCAATGCATACATCCTTGCTTGGGTAGCTGTTGTCACATACACCTTTGCTGGGTTAGCTAAGCATTTCCAGTTTCAGCAAATTGGAAGATGTTCAGGAATGCAAATGTCTTAACCTATAACTGTTGGTCACGGTGGCTGTGGGAGCCAATAGCATCCCATCCACCCACCCACCCAAATTGATGGCCCCAAGTTTTTGGGAAGGCAATAGCATCGGCTCCACAACAGAGCTGATGGAGGCTGAAATGCAAACAATCTGAACATCACCAGTTGTAAGGAATCTCCAACCCAGCTCAACAAAATGCTGGCATTTAATCTGGTATTCTGAGCATGTTTATTTTCAATTAGGTGCCATTGAGTGAATTTAGCAGGTGTGCTATGGGTTACAGCAGTAGGATTACTCAAATTGGGTTACAGTGTGGTTCAGGTGGGAAACAGACTTTGATTTTTTATTTAATACATAACTATAGCCATAACTAGTGGTGTGGGGGGATGTATTGGGGAAAAATGATACATCTCCATATGCTCTCCCTAGTTACAGATTCCTATTATCTAGAATCCGGCACCCCCAAACACCAACAGCGTTTTAGAGTAACGATATTACCATAGCCCCAACCTGCTCAACTCCAGTTTTCTTGCAGTAGAAGTGTTATAATAACTTGCTAGAAAATGATGCCGGTTGTGCTCCAACTATTCTAGAGAGCACCAGCTTAGCAAGGGCTATTAGTCACCTGGGAATACATACAATCAACTCAGTGGAACTTCCCCTGTAAGCTGTTCCTTATTCTTTTTTTTCTCCTAATAGGATGGTTGTTTTAACCGGGAACGCAGGAATGAGCAACAAGTTTCTTGACCTTTGTTTGCTTCCTCAAAGTAACCAGCTATAACACGTGGGTTGGAGGAGCGAATTCGTGGGTGGGGAGCTGCACAGGCCCTCCCGCTGCGTTTCCCAAAGCTGCTTCGGGGCCAGAAGAAAACCCGGCGTCGCAGCGTGGGAGAGAAAGGAAAGCATCTCTCCGGACCTTTTGGTCCCTCGCTGTTGCAGAAAAGAGAGGGCGGCCAAGAAAAGTCTGCTGTTATCTCCCACGCATTTCCCCCTCCGGCCTGGATCGAAACGCTCCTCCCCGGTGCTATAGCCCTGACCCTCCCGGCCAAGCCTTGCCTGCTTTTCAATAACGGGGCGGGAAAGGGGCCGAAATGGAGGTGGGAAGAGGAGCAGATGTTGATTCCCAGCAGTTGTCTAACCCGATTATCCTCTGGGCACGTTCGGTGTGCCGTCAGGTCTGAAAGAAGCAAAGAAGGCGCTAATCGGTTCTTTTCCGTCCCCCCAAAACAGGCAAAACTACGGCCGGTGCCTGGAAACCCTCCCCAGCAAAGTAGCAACACGCAATTGCAAACTGAAAGTCTCCTTAACTCGCTTCCTTCCCTGAGATTGGCCGGCCGACCTCAACGAAAGGATAGGAATGGCAGTCCAGCGCTTCGAGTTATAGGGAAGTTTGAGGACGCCGCTTTTGATTTTAGAGGAAAGAGGTGGGTGTTGGAGGCATTTTATGGGAAATAGGGAGGACTTCTTACTGTAGAAAGGACAGCCTGAAAACAATACCCTTCAAACCGTTATGATTCAGGACTCGACTGACTATTCCTTCGTCAATATTCTATTTATAATTGTCTATAGAGTTGAGTTAGGAGATGAACCCGAACTTCTTGGAATCGATTTCCAATTCACCAAGTGGCTTTCAGTTAAGTTATTCCAAAAACTTTGTCACTTTAAAGTGAACTTTATTGACCTGCTGTGCAGATTTGTTTCATGCATCACTGCCATAAGATAGTGAAACTTTTTGGACCCCTCCCCAAAATTAGAACCACTGCCAATTATTATAAAGTATACTAGCAGTATTAGTAATATTGGTATTAGTAACACTAAGCATCATAGAAGAACCCCAAGGGTGAAATGGCATGGAGATCTGTGCAACTCACATTCCAGTAAGTTCATGACAACCTTCTCATTATATCCTGGTTTGGGCTGTAATATGGCCCCACTCTAGCACTCTTTCAGAAGGCACTGAAGACCTGGTTTTGCCACCGGGCCTGGGGAACCTAGAGGGGGATGCAGCCCATCAAATAGCTAGTGTGATCTGCTGTCTTTGGGGTGAGGGGGGGCAGTTGGGGGTGATTTTTATTTTATTTTTTCCAGATTTTGTTCTATTGTACTTTTTTTATCTGGTTCTTTTTGTTAGTTTTTATTGTTTAGTTTTTGTTTTAAATATGGTTTTATGTTGTGTAAGCTGCCTCGAGTCCCCATGGGCGAATAGGCAGCAATGATTGATAGATAGATAGATAGATAGATAGATAGATAGATAGATAGATAGATAGATAGATAGATAGATAATTGATCAGGTAATATAGAAAGCAACTGAGTCTTTCTTGTTGAATGATGAACACCAAGGAGTTCAATGGCAAAATGGAAATTGTAAACAGCAATTGTAATGCTTTGCATGCTTAACTTCCTTAAACTACGGACTTCCCATTTTATTTCTGCTGCAAACTTTTTTTTAAAAAAGCATATTCATTTGCTTATTTAGACTGTCTTGCACCACAATAATCAATATGCTTTGGTTTTTTTGTATATGACTTAAAGCTCCACAGGCTCAACTGGAAGTAAATGTCCATGTACACCAGCACTTAACTTCTGATAAATCTATATAGGATTGTATTTTTTACGTGCTAGTTATATACCTTCAATTTACTGCCAGGGAATAAAGCTCTAACATCAGTGGGGGTTTACTTTGGAGCAGGAACCTATAAAAGGAACGTCCTCAAGCTTTAGGTCATTACCCCACTAGCAATTTACAGTATCATCTAAACTCTAAAGTCATTCAACCATCATCGTGCCAAAAAACAGCAACAAGGGCAGGTTTTCTATCACTTCAGAGATGACTGGGTGATGCTCTGTGCACTCCAGATGTACTGAATTACATTTCCCAAAATTCCTGCCACCGTGGCTATGCAGGCAGAGCATTTTGGGAGATGTAATTTAAAACATCTTGTGGTACCAGGTTAGGAAAGGCTACATTCAAGACAATACTTGAGAGGAGAGTATATTAAACTGGTGGTGCTTTGTTTTCTTGGGGTTTATTTGTAAAGAAAATAACATCCTAAACCTGGTTTTGTCAGGAGTTTAATCAAGTCTTGTCAACAAATCAGATATGACTAAACTAAATATTTCATTCTAGAAGTATTTCAGAATTCCAGTCTTATTCTACAGACTTATCCTAAATAGAAACCTGAGGAGTAACTTTCACTAGTTTTAGAGAATTTAAATTCACCTTAAGTGATCTAAAACCACAGTTGTTTTAAACAAAATTCAGCAAAATTACAATTTGCTGAAGTATGCATTGTAAAGAAAACAAGCTACCCATTATAGAATTTAGAGAGAATCCAAGCAAACAAGCATGTCTTGATTGGATTATGCAGTTAAATTTAACACGGACAATCAAAGAAAACTCCTTTATATTAAAGGTTTGGATAAATGAATATTCCTAGCAAATAAAATGTATTCAATTAACTGAAAACCTCATGCACTTCTGAACTGAAGTGGAATCGACTGTAATTGATTTATTTGAAACCAGAGGTTAAGGACTGAATTAGCTAAGTACAACTGGGTATTTCAAGCCACTGACTTATCAAATGTCAAATCTCTTCTATTTTAAATATTATTTCAGCTGCAGGGCATTGCTGTCCTGATGGCTGTTCCACCAGTTAAATCTCAAATTATATTAATATTCGATTTTGGAGGTTGGGAGAAAGGAGGGGTAGATTATGATTTATTACAGAGGAGGGTGGTAACCATTCAGCTTGAAGACACATTGTAGTACATTTTTTAAAAATGCATAAATTAACATAGCATGAAGGGACTACACTATAGCTCATTAACATTTAACCATTCATACTAATTTCTATTACTCTGTGTGTGTGTATGTTAAGGTTAGCAGCTAAAAGCATTGCCTAGAATTTGAAAGGCTGCAACAGTGATTGATTACAACACTTAAAATACATCCCCCCTTCTTGAAAAATACTGTGAAAGTAATTATCATGATTTGGTAACTGCACTTTTGTCACAGCAGATGAGCCCCAAACTGTAATGAACCCATTATTATCTCCTGCAATAAGCTCTTTTAAAAAAAGGTCAAAATGAAATAGTGAGATTTATTCTCAATGTTTACTGCAGGTTTCTAAAGCAGAATAAACAATTTCAATAATCATCGGACTTATTGTCTTAAAGTTAACTGAAAATAAGTTTCATTTTTCAAAAAAGTAAAACAAAATGGAGTGTTAATAATTAGCATTTTAACTAAACCAATGATCAATATTTTAACATATGAATCAAGCAATGCATAAATATCATTTAAGGTTTAATGTTATTTTTACAACTCTAATTCTTAATTGTTTGCAATAAGTAACTATGCAATATTTATTAAATTTCATTTCTGAAATTGTATTTTACTGCCAGATACATTATTCATATCTTTTAAATTATTAGGAACGTTGTAAGATTAAATATGCTTTACACATTCCCCAGTTACAGCTAAAAACTATTAGGCAGATTTTTTTTTAAAGTAACAAGCATCTGTAAATCCAGATATGAATGAATGGTATTTAATAAGATTGTTTTCCATTTAAAAATGAGTATTTATGCATTGCTGGAGAAAGAGCAGCAGTGTGTGCATGGCTGTTTATGAATGCCATTGTGCCTGAGGTTAGGATCCCCCACACAATCTGAGTTGCAGCCAAGAAAAACAGCCCAGATAGACAATGCTTCACTTCACCTGCTACAATGCTGTGCATTTCATTTATGTCAAGGCTGCATGTACAGTTAGGGTTCATTCACCTCATTATTTTGTTACATCCGCTTTACAGTTAACCAATGTATCTGGGGCAAGGGGATGAATAAGCATTTTCAAAAAGATATGCAGAAGATCCACTTTCAATATCTCACAGACATAACAGCACACTCATATGCCATCAGAGGGAAAATATTTCACTGTAAAACTGCATTTTAAAAGCAGCAAACCAACTATCTTGGTTTTCTGTTGTCTTCCCTAAGTAAAGGAGCAGTCAGGAAGAAACAGAACTTCTTCATCTACTGGATTGGCTTCCTCTCTCAACAATCAGATAGAAATACCAGATCTAAATTTCTCTTTGTTAAGAAAAGGTACCAACATTGTGCTTCTGGGGTAGCATTCTGCACTGCCTTATCAGGTATGCCATCGCACCTTTAACTTTTTGCAACACTTATCGGACAACTAGACACAATTGATCTGGATTGATATCAATCATCATGCTGGAAATAAGTTTCACAATATTTGCTCAAACACTTCAGTTTCAGTACTCCAAACCAGCATTGTAAGCATGTATTTCCACAAAAATAACACTTTAATGTAAATATTTCATTCCCTGCTTCTATTTCTATCAAACTACATTGGCATAAAGCCAATTTTGTATCATACAAACCCAAAGAAAATGAAATAATCAGTTAAAAGTGCAATTTTCATAGGAGTGCACTTTGAGCCAATTTCTAATGTAAAAAGCACACTACCATCTCTTCCAAATGAATTTCCTCATTCTCTGGAACTAAAATCTAGCTAATATGAAAATAAAATATTTCATGCGTATCTAAAAGTTTGAGTTGTATTGCTTATAATTCAAACATGTATCATTTCAAAATAAGATCTTCCTCATCCAAAATATTGGAAAAGTTATTATCACATGATTAAATATTTACAGTAATGTGACCTGCACACATTCATAAAATCCAACCTAAAATAAATCTGAAGTAATATGTCAGTCAAACAAGATGAATATTATTATTTTCCCTAATATGAAAATGTATCCCATGCATTGACATAGACACAATTGATTTTTTAAAAAATGTGTTCTGTATGAACATTTGTATGTATACATAGTTACCCATAATTCTCTTCCCCATATCTTATCTTCCCCATATTTTAAATGGCATTAAAATTAAAAAGCAATTCATATGTCAAACATTTTAAATGGGTAACCCTGATATATAATTATGAAGCAAGAACAAAACCTAAAGATCAAATAAATAAAATAAAACTTTATTTTTTAAAAAATAAAATCACCTTTTAGTTAAAGGAAACTAAAATGCCATTTCTTCAACAGTACAATATTTTTTTTAATCCAAAAGAATACATTTTGTTTTATTGTGTAATTTGTCTGAATACAGACTCAGTGGAATATCTAAATGATACCCTGCTCTGAACTCCAACTTGAAAGTAAGTTTTTATTATACTTGAGGGAAACAATGGGTTCAGCTGCTTATTGCAAAGAGCAATTGTCAAGGGAGAGTTAAACTCAATTACTGTAACCATACTGAATAAAAAATACTGCCAAGAACAAAAATACGCCTGGGTAAAGACAGCCACTGAATAAAAAAAATCGACATAAAGCGTATCAAATATTTATTTATCTGGGCAACAAAGGACTATGATACATTGACAGGCATGGAAACTACTGCCAGCACAACTCAATACAATACAACTGTAACTGCTTCCAATATGGCCGGTGGAAATAGAGGATACCAGGTGGTCCCCAATGTATGGAAGTTCTTTGAACCAAAAGGCAACTCAAAATGAAAAAGGGGAGAGGGAAGTGAAGATCCCCAGTTCTTTATCTGAATAGACAATATCAACTTATTGCTCTGATTATGCTTTCAATAGAAAGACCCTGGATATAAACTTTTTTAAAGCCACAGCATACAAAGAGTTGTTAAAAATTATCAACATGCGGAAAAAAAATGTTTTTGGAAGGGGAACCTAAATTATTTCAGTGGAAGTGGTAGTCGGTCTGGTTTGGATGGCTGATTTATTTTCCTTTATCAATGTGGAAATTAAGTATCATATTAATAATATATTTGTAAAAATCCAAGTTGCTTCAATCGCTTAGCTGCTTTATTGTCCTCTTTTTATAACATGCTACAACAGGGCTGAAGTGATGAATCCCAAAAAATACCACCCCACCTCCCCCTAAAAAACTCCCCTTCCGTTTTCTAAATAAGTAACTATGAACCACAGTGATGGAACTAAGATGGGAAAGACTTAAAAACCCACTAAACAAGAGGTAAACGAGATCACCAGATAAATAATAAAAAAGCTTCAAACAGACTCACCATATTTACAGTTCCCATTAAATTACACATAAATAAATATATACATAGAGAACACGGATTCCCTTATAGAAGCACTATGAATCGGTGTCACCATAAGAAAGTTCAAATTAGTCGCTTTACCTTGGCAGGAGAGAGGTGCTAAAACTGAAGACATGACATGGAACTGCATGTGGTTTGTGTTCAAGTTTATTCACAATACTGATAAAATGTCATCATCATCATCATCATTATCATCCTTTCTTTCCTGTTTTGTTTTGTTTAAATATGGCTACAATTTTAAACGGAAGTTTGTATCAGAGAAGGTGGTGATCCAGTCCGATGAAGCTCATTTGTTTTTGTTTTTTTCCCCAAATTTCATTATTAACCTTTAAACTTAGTTCTTTTTCTTTTTCTTTTTTTTAGAAAAAAAGTTGTTTATTTTCATCAGTTTATTTATTTTTGTTAAAAATAATAAAAGTTCACACAGACGACAAAAAAGTGTTTTTTTCTCTGTTTCCTCTTAGGATGGCCCAATCGCCACCTTTGTTTCCTCAGGCTCCAAACTGGGTAGCAACTGGAAATGAACTGGGAAGTGGTGGAGGTGGGGAAGGAGAGGAGAGAAGAAAAAGAAGAACGGTGGGGAGGGGCAGGGGCAGGGGTGGGGGTGAGAGAGATGTGAATTAGCCGGTCCTCCTGAGTGAATAGGCTGGGACAGATTTCTGAGCTTCTCTTTCTGTAGCCTCAGGGTGAGGAGGAAGGGGAGGGGGGGCCAGGCTGGCTGGTCTGGTTGGGTCTGCAAGAAGAAAATCCTCATTTTCTGTGCTTCTCTTCTTTGTCGCTGCTTTTGGTGCTGTTATCTGTGTGACTATTAGGATTGTTGCTGAGGTACATTTTGTCCATGGCCTTGAGTGCCTCGGTGAGATAGTTCTGCAGGGCAGTGACCGCTGCGCACACAGCAGGGCTGCCAAAGCCGTGAGAGATGAGGTTGAAATGGGTCAGGCAGCTCTGGATGCCCGGCTCCAGAATGGGGGTGGGCCGAGAGTTCCCCAGTGGAGATCGATCCTGAGCCAGCAGGTCGGTGAACTCCTTACAGATCTGTCTGCAGCATAAATGGAGCAGAGAGAAGGGGAGGGAGGAAAATAAGCCAGTCTTGTCAGCAAGCAGGCGAGCCAAGGAGTCAGTTGCCTCCACAGCAAAGTCATACATGCACGCACAGAAATAATCTCTGCTCTTTTACCCACTCTCTGACGTTCTGCACCGCTGATGCCCTATATAGAAATATTGACATCAGTATAACAGCCTTTCTCTTTCTCTCATCTCCCTGGCTTCTCCTCTGCACTGATTTACATCCACTTCTTCCAGGAACAATATTTTTTTGCTTTTTTGCTTTTCAACACACAGATGCATTTTTACACTAGATCGCCCTCTTATCTTGTGGCATCTACAATCTTTTCCCCACATTTATCTGTGTGTAAGTGAGTGCATGTGCAAGCATTACATACAAGTGCATTAGATACCTATAGGGTGCCACTAATCCTTAAGCTATGTGTCAGAAAATGAGGGCCATGTCTTTATTTCATCCCAAGGATAACACTTAGAGATTACTATGTGGAAAATATGAAAATGTAATACTACTACTGTATCAATAATGACTGGAACAGCAGTTTGCATCAAATGTGTTCTTCATCCCAATATGCCCTCACATTTATTTACTGATGCCGATTTCTGAGGTATCTCTGTCATACTCAATACATCTCTCTGTTTCAATTTAACTCTTTCCTCTCATATACAACCACATCTTCATAATCACATGAAAAATGTCAGAAAGTTCTATGGAAATCACACGAGCATACACATTTCTCCTTGATACAAAACACATCTCCCACTTCCTTCCTCCAGAGTAATACCCACTGTTTACCCCATCAAGCTTGTTAATTACAAGTTCTGTAATTAGCATTCATATCTAGTCTTCTGGATTTAAATCAACAGTTATTTTTTAGATCTAAGTTTCACCATAAGATTATAAGTTTCCTTGAAAGTAAGTTGCATTGATCTCAACAACACATCCATTACATTTTCTTTTCTTTTTTCCACTTAGATGTTTTTCACTCTACATGGTTTTAGGAAACGTTCCATTATTCCCAGCAAGCAAATTGGCAATGAAGTGTGAGAGTTAATTTTAAGGACAAAAACAAAGCCCCAATTTAGGAAGTGAACAGTTCTCAAAGCTACTTCTTTAGCTTATCAATCCCAGGACTCTCATTTCATATAAGATTTGATGGCATTAGAAAGATGCAGTAGTGTTTATGTAGGTCACAAAGCACTGGAATAAAGGTCTCCATTCAGAAATTAGATTCATACCAGTATCTAAATAAGCTGCCAGCAGATAAGAAAAACTAGGAGCATATATATGGCAGCAGTTGAGTTTCTAAAGGGCAGTATTGAGACATATTTCAGCTGTATCTCTCTCCCAATAACTGGGTGCCCTCTGGCCCACTGTTCTTCGGTGAATCACTATCTGTAATTAACTATGAGGGGGGAAGCATTTTAATTTCCAGCAAACACATCATTTACAATAATTGAGAGTTCCCTCTCCTCTTCCCCCACCACCTAACCTGAATATTCAATATCTTTTCTATTAAGTTATCCCTAGAGTCTTTCTCTTAAAATAAACCCCCACTGGCATTTTAGTTGCTTAGAAGTGAAATACTTTTAATACCTGAATTCACAGTTAATCAATCTTCAGCATTTTTATTCAGCATGTAAGTTCCATTGAGATCAATTTTACTTACTTCCAAATAACTACGCAATCTTGTCTACAATCCTCAAAATAAATCCCACTATACTTAACAGGGCTTACTCTCTGATAAATCTACAGAGCCTAGCAATTATGTGCCGTTTTCTTCCCATTTAAACGCCTCTAGTAACACCATTCCAGGGAGTGGGGTGGGGGAATCATTCTCCTACGTCTGTTTGATTTCAGCAATAGCGTCGTTGGCAATAACATCGTTTTCCTTCGATGAGGAAATTGTGCTTTTTAGTTACCCCGTCAAGGCAATCACGCAGGTACGGAGAATAGTATATCCGCAGCAAACAAATGTAAATGCACCAGAGGAAAAGCTCAGAGCACAACCAAACATAATAAACAAAATCTTCCTTAGGAATATTCCGCAGAGGTAAAAAGTCTTACTTCGTCGCTAGAAGCATGTTTTTTCTTGTGACTTGCTCGTTGGGATCGGAATGTTGCCGGTTGAGAAATTCAGCTACTGCTTTGGCAGGAAATTCTGTTTCACAAACGTAACCAAAATCTCTCGCGAGATGCACGGCTTCTCCTGAAATGCGGATTGGGAGGAAATACATAATTAATACCCAAAGCATAAGCGGGCGACAGGAACGTGGGAACTCGCGCCAACAAATCTATGGGATTTGTTATTAGACTTTGCTAGGTGCATCTTTGGGTTCCTCACGTGATATCCAGTCAATCAAGATTAACTGGCACTTTGCAATCTACTAGTGAAGCGCTGCTTTAGAAAAGACTAATATCTCAGTGTGCTAAAGAAATTTCCTGAAGGCGATTGGGGGGGGGGGAGGCGGTCAAAATGCATTGTTTTATATCAAACTATGAGCGTGTTAATACTGATCCTAAAGAATCCTTTGGGGGCGGGTGAGATGCTGATTGGGCAATTCATAAAGTGGTAAATGTAGTCGGCTTTTAATCCTAAATTATATTGCAATATATTTATGGCATTTTGTTCAGCTCACTAACAAAAGTGTCCCAAGTATTTTATCTCTGTTTTGTAAAGTTTAATGTTTCAATTTGTGCTTTTAGTTTATATTACATTACGGAGAATTATGTATACACAGAAAAGAAAAACATACGAAACATATAATTATTCTGTTCCTAGAGAATATTGATCATTGATCATTATTTCAATCCCCACCCTATAGACTGCATTAAATAGTTAAGTGCTTAAAATTTAACTTGATTGCATATAATTATCCTTCCTTCCCTTCCTCTCCCCCCCCCCCCCTTTTCAAACGATTAACCATAAGAATTTTAGGGTCATTCCGTTGAGTCTGTCTGTTTTGTTGATTTTCAAATCTTTGGTTTTAATTTCCTGAACCAGTTGGTTTTCACCGCAGGGCTTCCTGCCATTAGCTCGAGGTCCGGAAGAACGCATGCGCCAATTAGAGCTTCAAAGCCTCAGTCCACGGAGCTTGTTTCCATAAAATGGAGCGGATCATAAACAATAACAGGACTTTGGAAGCGGCCTCATCGCGTAAGGACCACAACCCAACAATCGTCTATTATCTCTTGAGAGGGGAAAAAAATTAGCCACTATTATTAGTTTATCTATGCATTAGCCTTATTCCTGTGTTTCTCTTCATCGTAATAGGATGATCAAACCGTGGCTTTTTTTTTTTAAAAAAAAAAAGATCGCTCCTTTTAAATTATAGGTTTTATTAAACGTTTAAAATATTCCCTAAATCACGATAATATTAGCATGTCTCATTTTTCTCCTTTTTCCTGCTCTCCTGTTGTTGTTGTTTTTGTTTTTCTTCAGCTACTTATAAATTTTCTTTTGCTTTCCTTGATTACCCATTAGTTGCTGGTGGCATTTAAATACGCTGTTTATTAATGGCAGGACTCCTTGATGGACTTTCAGTGGCAGTTGGCGTTTTTATAATGTAATTTATATAATTTTTATAATTTTTATAACTTTCACTTCTTTGAACTTAAAAAAAAGGAAAGCAAGCAAAAAAAAGAGAGAAAAGATGGCTATAAGCTGATAGTAAGCAAAACTAAAGCTAACTTGGCATGAAGAATGGACTTAAAATTCACTCTACATAACCAAAATCAAGGTTAAAGACCTTTGAATTAAAACCTAGTGAAGACTGCATGGGTAGGACAGCTTGTATCAACTTCCTTGGGTCAATAGCTACTACAAAGTAATTCCCAATTTAGCATGCCCCCTGCATTTCTTGTTCTCATTATAAACTTTGTAACTATTTTAACATAAAGGAAGATACATGCCCACCCCTTTTGACTTCTTAATGTTCAAACAGTACATTCACCCAACCTCTTTTCACAATTAAAATAGAAGAAAAATAAAGCATTTCTATACTGCTTAATTCTACCAAGCAAAGAGGAGATCAGAAGCTTGCAGTAAGATTAGGACACTATTAAATCGTGGTGTAGGTCAAGGATTCCCAAATTGATTCAAGAAGTTAAGGTTCTATATTTTTCAAATGCAGATGTCAAAATGATTTAAATATAAATAAGCTACTGGTATGTAGCTTGAAATAGCAGAGTTGTATCTTAAGTTAGCTGTAGGCGCTAACTTTTTAATGCGTATTAAGGTGCAAAGAATGAGATCCTGAGCACTGGAAACAGATCTTAAGTGTTGTTGGGTACAATAAACTTCCATCCTACTTGTTACAGCATATAAATGCAGCATGCTTTATATGTGTCAAAATAAAAAATATTCCTGAACTCATTTCTAAACTAATTTCTTTTTCTCAGTTGGACTAAAATTGCTCCTATAGTTAGTTTCTGAAGCAACTGGCATAGATGGTAACTCCTTAGAGGTCACGCTGCCAGTAATGCTGGCAGTCATTCTGTATCTCTTATACTGAAGCATACAGACAGAGAATAAAGAATAGATATAGTGCTTTTTCTGGGGTTTTTTATCTGAACAATGTTTCCATATTTGATTGGTAGGCCACTATATATGTGCATACACATATTCTGTTCAACTCTGAAAACACTAGAAAATAAAGACAGAGCTAAACAGAATAAAAATAAAACCAAAGTTAAACAAAACACATTATTTGGGATTCAATTAATGAAACAATTAACATTTTCACCCAAAGAAGGTGTTTTTAAAGCCTTTACTCATATAATAGTGAACAGGGACTTGTTCTCAGAATTCATCCTTATATTCTTAAATGTTTCTCTGGATTGGTGTTATACTGTCTATAACTAAAGAGTCATTTTGAGTTATTTAAGCTATATTCATTTCAGCAGAAATAATGCAATAAATGTATGGACTTCAAAGGCATGGCTGTAGAATTTGAAGTGACTAATATTGTTCATACTTAACCTGATTTTCAGTATGAATTAATTTTATAGGACTTACAATTGGATCTTCTGTTAACTACATAATATAGATGAATATTTGTATTTAATATATTTGTAAATATTAAAATCCATTCATTTCTCAAACGTATTTACAATAACAGGCATTTAAGAAGCAGCTATCTTATGTTGATAAATGGACTAAATAATCTTCAGCATGGCTGTTTTCTAATTCTACTAGTTTATAAATTATAGCCCAATTATATGTTTTAGCATGATAATTAATCTATTAAATGTTGAGATGCTGTTGAAGAGCAGCAGTTTCTTTTAAGAAAGTAGTTCAGTCAAGTCATGCATTATATGGAAAATCATCATAACCCTAATCCTTGTTATATAAATCAAGATATATACAATAATGATATGTGTCGCTATTTCACCCCTTTCACTTGGGATTTCACTGATTAAAATCCAATTAAAATCTACCATGTCAATCAGTGATTAATAAATTAACCCATTAGTTATGTTTACTCTGTTAATGTTTTCAGTCCTACTTTTTAATCCAAGTGATCAATCAACTAGCAACCCAGTTAAAGTGAAGCATCACATAGCATGCCAATTTGGTTACATTCATTTCACTGAGATTTAGCATCCAAGTCTGAAATGCATTACAAGGGTTTAAATCCAAATAAATATCAATAAAGCCACATCCAATGTTTTGACATCAATGGATTTTGGCTGGGAGTCCCCTTTAAAAAAATACAAGAGGAAAAGGTCACATTGACCAATAATGATTTAAATTAAACAATATTCATAAACATTTCAGGGTCCACAAGTTTGTTTCTCAGCAAACAAAAAGAAACATTTCCAAATAATGCCTTTCCCACTGCCAAAAAGCCATCACTTACCCTCTACTAGTGATGTCAGCAGGGTAACATTAGCAGCTTTACGTCTCCCGGCTGGCAAATTTAATCCTATTTTGTCCAGTTTTTCTCTCAAAGATCTCCCTCCATTTTTTGACTTTGCCCTGTTCCATTAAAAAACAGCACTTAACACACAAGTACCTTCAGGTTCATGGTGCAACTTATTCAGATATTTTCCACAAATGTATATATTATGCTTATTAAAATTTAATAAGTTTAGGAAAAAATTAAATTTGGGTGCTAGAATGAGAGTTATGCACAAGATTCACTGAAATATATAATTCACTAAAATAACTGCATGTTAAACAGACAATTAAATCTTTTGTATTCTTACAATATCAGCTGCAAATCATATATGGACACCAATTAAACTCACAACGTTGTAAAATATGTTTATATATTGTGATCAAAAATGTAGCTGTGAGGTTTTTGCATAGTTGTGAACCAATGGGAGATGTGTTTCAGCCAGATTTCCTTGCATTATGTAAGATTTACAATCATCATTTGCCTTTCATTATAGATACAGTACTACATTCAATCTGGTACACAGATTAAACAGGAAAGATATCGCTTATCTTGCACACTAGTATGAGAATTTTTTTTATGATTTTCTCATAAATGTATTCCTAGCCAAATTCCCCTCTTGCACTGGCCTTCCTCAGGAAAGTAATGCTGGCAGTGCCCTCAGCTGGTGTGTATGAGCTTTCAACATGCTATGCTAAGATGAGTGACCTTGCTACACTAAAGGGGCCTTCCTGTGATTGCTGATGTTGACTGTATATGAGTGGGTCTCATTAACAGGACATGCTGCCTGCTTATAACTGAATGCAGCCTAATTTCCATAGATACATGATGCTGTGCTATAATATGGTCCAGCTTACAGATAATGACAGCAATGAAAACTCTAAATACTAATTATTTTAACTGTCTCTGCGTTTTCAATAAATATATTGCAATTCATACTTGGTAATATTTTAAATCACAATCTTTTGAAATGGCTGGTCATTTTGCTGTCATTTTGTTTCAGGTGCAGATTTATTATTGAGATGTAGGTAGTTTCTCTTATATTGTCTACTCTGAAAAAAAAAAAAAAGACCCGAAACTCAAATGCAAGATTTAGAGACTTGAAGGGAATAGTAAAACCAAAGATCCTAGACCTAGAGTCATTTTTAGAGGAAAATGTGGAAGGAGTGTGGCTCCGATTTCAAAACATGGATCTTTGAGGTATATTCTCATTAACTCCGCCAAACTTTTAAAGAAGGGGAAATGGTTAATGAGGAAATTAATGCGAGGGAATTATGAGAAAACACTTAACACAAGAATACTCTCAAAAGTACTTTTTCAAAAATTATTAACCCTTACAGTGAAAAAAAAAAACATAAATGAGCCACGAGAAGCACCATGAAGGGCAAAAACAAATGTGGTTTAAAAAAAAGAAAGAAATGTGAAGCAGAACTTAAAACCAGCAATGTCTGAGGAAGCCCAGAATGTTGCAGCAGTTAATTGACAAAGTGACATTTGGGGATATTGGGAAGAAAGGCTGGTATCCTGCTAGTAACAGCAGCTGCCTTCTGTTAAAAAAAAAAAGGAGGGGGCGGAGAAAAGCAGCTTTGGAGGGGGGAAAAAATGAAGATGTGTGAAGGGGCGAGGTGTGGGGGTTAAAGTGTGGGGTAGTGTATCTACTGTGAGAAATTAAAAACAATAGACGGGAGGAAGAGAGGTGGGAGCTGGAGCCTTTGGGGAAAGAGAGGATTGGCTGAGGCCGAACACGGCAACCACGTGCCCACCCCTCTCTGCCAATGGGCTCCCTTCCCGCCACATTGCCCCTCGCACCGAATCCGCGGCTGCCTTTTCCCCTCCTCAGTTTGTCTGCCGCGCGCCTGAGGAGAAGAAGAAGAAGGCCAGTTTCGGTCGGGCCGCCTCACCTCCGTAGCACTCCGCCCAGCAGAGACGCGTTGAGGCACTCCGGCGGGGACAGGCGCCTCTGCACTTCCGCCACGGTGACTTTGTATTTGGAGGTGGAGCTGAGCAACGACAGGCGGCCGGGCACCGAGCAGAAGACCTCGTTGGGATTCACCACGCCGCCGAAGAGCGCGTCCTTGTTGATGGGGATGGAGGAGACGGCGTTGGCGTTAGACTTGGAGAGGGACACGGGGCCTGCAGAGGGAGGGACGGAGGGAGGGGAGGGGAGAAGGGAGGCCGAGGGAAGGCAGAGCCGCGTTAGTGCACAAACGCTGAAGGGATTAGCAGCTGCTAAGGAGCCTGAGGCGATGGTGGGGCGGCAGGCTTGGGGGACGTGTGGGGGGAGGCGTGGGCGATGACAGGAGTGGGGAAGGGGATGAAAACAAGCCAGGAAAGGTGGCTGAGAGATGATGGCAGATGGGCCACAACGGGAATGACGGCTCGGGGAGGGGGAAGGAAAGCTTTTTGAATAAGGGGTAGTAGCCCCGAGGCTGGCGGCCCCTTCCTCCATTTTGGTTTCTTCCTCCTCCTCTTCCTCCGCCTTTTTCGCTTGGAAGGCCAACAACCGAAGCTGGCCAGCACCCTCCCCCGGACCTCCCTCTCGCGACCTCTACCCATCGCCCACCCTCCCGCAGCCTCGACTTCGGATGAGGAAACTTGGAAAGACGCTTACAAGGGGGGGGGGGTTGGAATAGGCCAATTTCCTTCCGCAGCAACTTGGGCAGGGGACTACATCCCTTGGCCCCTACATCAGGGGTCTCCAACTTCCAGAATTGCCCAGCCAGCAAAGCTTAAAAGGGGCCAAGGTTGGAGACCCCTGACCTAGAGGATGACCTTCGAAGAGAACCTCAATTTTAAATTCTCAGTTGTCTGAGGGAGAAAGGGAAAGCTCGTGGGGGGGGGGCTCTGAGCCCTTGCTTAAAAATTTAGCTCTTAATTTAAAAACTAAGTGAACCTTTTCAGGCAGAAGTGCACACAACGAGTTTCAACGTCTGGACTGGCTACTTCCCAGCCCCCCCCCCCTTGAAGGCCCAGTCTAAATCAGGATTGGATCAAAATTAAGGGAAGAAGAGGTGGAGTTAAAATTACCTCGTCTGTCCTAAATTATTCTAGGAACAACAGTTCGCCTGTAATCTTAAAGATACCGAAAGGGTTACCGGAAGGAGACGTATTCCCTGTTACCAATATTTAATATAAAGGATGGCCACACAATATACCTTTCCCTTGTTTTGGGGGGTGGGATGTAATGCTACAAGCTACACGGCTATGGGCTTAATTTGTACTAGAATAGCCCTTAGTACTTCCAATTGAATAGTTTCAAAGTAATTGGATTAGATGTCACGTTTTCTGCAATTGCAACTTTGTATATTGGAAAGAGGCGCCAAAGAGGTATTTTCATTACTGTTCTCAAAGGTAGTACAAGTTTCTTTAACAATTACCCCCAAACAAAATAAAGGAAAATGGATGCATTTTTTGGTCTGCCTCCTTACTACCATTTACTTCCCAAAAAGAAAAGAAACTTCCTTGACATAACTTTCATTTTTCCCCTAATGATGACAGAAAGTTCCAGGGCATTATTATAATATGCAGGAGAAGGGTAAAATTCTCCCAAACCTACCAAAATTCCATGTTTAGTTTGGCTAGCATCATTGAAAAATTAGGGCAGTCTTGTTTGGAGGAAAATGGACCTGGCATTATGTTCCAGCACTATAAATATTTACTCTTATCAGCATCTGTTTATTCCTCTTGTCCTTCATCCTACACTCCTATACTTTCCATTTTCACTTTAATAGGTCTAATCCAAATGTTAAAGGGTGGAGCGTGGAGGAGGGATATCTAGGTTTTGGATAGATCACTTGTGACATTAATAGCTCTGGGGAGGCTAATAGAGACAATAGGAGTTAAACGAACTCTTGAGATTACTAATAAAAGAGCCAATTATCATGTCGACTTGGAAAGAGCATCACTTTAAGATTTATTCCTTGCACATCTAATTTGACGTGACAAAGACTCTCCAGACAGGGAGGAGGGGTAAATTTTTTAGCTTTCATTGTGTAATGCTGAGATTTTCAAGGAAGTATTGTTTTGGAGAGCACAAGACCCTGCTACTATGTAAGAAAGCCGCATTGATCCTTTCTCAAATCTTTCATACCAACTGGTCAGAATCCGGCATTTCCCTGAACACGGATTAAAATTAAAGCCAACCGTTTTGCTCTGCTGCCAACATCCCGAATACTTTCAACAACAACAACGAAATTCTGAAGCCAGACAAGGTTTGGGAGACGGGAGGACGCTTTCTTCCAGACCAAAAACAAACAAAAAAAAAACACAAGTGCAACAAGACATTAGGAGGAAGCAGCAACTGAAACCATAGGAAAAGCCAAACCACACAGCCCCCGTTGCAGAGAGCAGGCTAAGCAAGCGACTACCCTTCCGCCATCCTGCTCGCTTGTTACAACAAAGCCCTCAGATGTAAACAATCCAGAACAATCTCCTCAACCTGAAGCCTGGGGGTGGGTGGGTGAGGAAGAGGGCTGAGGGGGGCGGCTGAACAGGATTGGCTCTTTCTTAGGTAATGAAACATACTTTCAAGGCAACTGAAGAAATTAGAAGTCAGTTCTGAACCACAATGTCATTAGGAACTGCTAAAACATGGATCTGTTTAGCTCGATAATATAATCATACATATACAGAGGGTGCGATTAAGTAAAGGGGTTATCAACCGAGATTGTCAATTTCGTTTTCCATTTTCAGCTGTTGTAAATTACGAGGAGAGGGCAGGGGGAGAAAACAATCGCTTTCGTAAGTTCTCTCGGCTGCTTCGGTATCAAGCTTGTGAGGACATGCTTGGAATGCTAAAGAAGTGGCTTACCTTTCTTAATTACAGTTTGATCTGGGATGTTAATACCGGGGTCCTCTACGTGCTGCAACAAAAGCAATACAAAAGGGGTATGAATTTCTAAACACACCAAGAGAAACCCGCCAAGGTCTTTATTTCCCTGCGTCTTATAACTAGTTTGGTGTTTTAAAAAAATAGAATAATATTCATTTCCCCATGTTGACGTTTTTTAATTTAAAAAGCGAATATTGGGTTCCAATTGCACACGATCTTTGGAAAGCAGAAACGGCTAGGTTTGGGGACCTTTAGTGGCATCTGCTCAGAAGTAGGGGCCGCTGGTTTCAATAGCAATTACCTTCAGTTAAGAATGCCTAAACGTGGTTATAATTCAGGCTTCCTGCATTAAGGGCAACTCCTGATTACATGTGCGTAAATTGTGCATAAATCTCACCGTGCTTCTTAACACACATGGGCTTAAACTGAATTTCTATCACAGTGCCTCTCCCTCTGAAATAAGCATTTTAAGGGAAAGCCTTCCCGGCTCTTTGTGCTTTTAAAATTGAGGTTAACACTGTAATAAGATTCTAGAAGAATGTGTTTGTGCCACCTATGCATACAGAAAGGCGGGGGGAGGGAATATCCGGAAAATTGGGATAGGAGAAGGGAGGCTATCCCTGCGAGCTCCTGAAGGCCGTGGCAATTCTGGCTCCCCTCTAGTTCCAGGCAGCGTTTGCCGCTGCTTTTAAATTCTGCTCGGAAAGCTTGATGCTCCGGGCACGCGGGAGCTTTCAGACGTGATTAGAAAGTAAAATGAAAAGCGTGTTTTCCAATTCCCAAACTGACAGTCAATCTAATGTGTCTGCCTGTGTTTACAAAGTAGCACTAACGCTGCTTAAGCGGGAGAATTTTCTCTCGCGCTGCCGAACTTCAGCGCTACTATTTAGCGCAGGTGCGCGCCCGCGCGCGTCCCCCATAGGCTCCTACGGAGTCCCCCACCCACCCCTCCCTCCTCTCCCCTCCCCAAGAAACCACCCTCCTCTTCTCCTTCACCAAGTCTCCGTCCAACAATAATACCGAGTCTATCATTTTTCCATTCTGCCTTGGATTTATGCTCCTGTTAATTGTGCCTGATCTCAATGATTCCGGGTGGATGGTACGAAGTTGCTTTATTACAGGTTTTATTGTACTCAATGCTCTCATTTGTAACTTGCCTAAAGTGCTTCTGGATTTGAGCATAATTAAATTGAGAAATGTGCAGAAATGACTATGGCTGCCGTTCTCTCGGATTTTCTTTTTTAAACGATGTAGAGAAATATCCCTTCAAGCAAACAGCCTTCAACCTATTTTATTTAAAAAATGTGGGGGTGGGGTAACGTTTTTAATTTGTCTGATTTCTTCACCTAGACAGAATCCGCGGAAGCCACCGGCTGTCAGGTTTTTAAAATCCCACCCAGATACTTAGTTTTAAAAATAATTCTCGTTCTCAGCTTAAGCAAGTATTCCGTATCAAGCGGCTGTCCTTGTATCAATGGCTAACTGCGGTAGCAGGAGAAAAAAATGAAAATAGCCGTTCCTATCATGAAAATTTTCGAGGAACTTCATTCGCTCCGTGATGCCTTTGCAAGGCCGCTCTCTATTCCATTGTCAAAGCAAAGCATGCATCCTAACGTGACGCCGCCCGCCTCTCTCCTAAGATCAATGCCCTTCCCTTTTAAACGGATCAGATTTACCAGCTTTGGGAATAATCGACCCCAAATAAAGAGGGAGGTGTTCCTGTTACATGTTTTTATCTAAAACTACTTGGCAACGGCCTTTCTTAAAATGGGCCAGACATCTATTAACTGCTGGGATAGTAAAAAAATAACCTATGTTTATTATTCAAAAAGAAAATGCACATACAATTCTCAACGCAACCGAAATCCCAACAAAATCAAATCGTTTGCAACTTGATACCTAAAACAAAACACCAGTGGAAGTTCCCCCTGATTTCGGTGCAACTGTTTTTAGTTAAGTGATGATTCAAACTGGGTTTTTTTTGCCTAAACAACCCTAGTTCCAAACCAGGTATTCTTGTTGTTGTTTGGGGGTTGTTTTTAATTAAAAGAAAACTGGTTGGTGTGGCTTTTTTTTTAAGTGCCCAATTCCCACAGAGACATGGATACTTTAAGTAAGGCATGGCTTTTTTTTTTTTTTTTGCAAACCAAAACCTAAGCGCAGTTTTCTTGGGGGAAAAAGAGAGTTGGAGCTGTAATGAATTCCTCCGTTTCCTTCAAATATGGATTAATAAAAGGGAATGGAATAAAGGAGGTGGGGAAATCGCTTTCTGAAAGGAACCCGTGGCAAAATTATCCTTGCAACGTGCAATTGGAAATCATTAAACTGTCAGTATTATGATAATATTGGATTCAGTAATCTGCGGTGACATTTTAGTAAGAGGAACCAAAACAAACCCTAGGCTAATATTAGAAGCTTCCTTTCTCCTTTCCCACAAATGTTTTCTGTCCAATGTAACCAGCACAAGAAGCAGGAGTAAAATTACTGGCTTGTATAAATTCTGCATTCAGTAGGAGAGGTTTTTTTGTATTTTGGGTTTTTTTTTTGGAGAAGTGACCTTCTTTTCCAGCCAGACTCAGATGGTGCTTGCCCCTGGCTAGAAAGGGCTCTAGGCTGTTGAAAGATGGGAGGAGAGGCACCATTCCCCCCACACCCAAATTATATTTGTGGATAAGAGAAACCAGACCCTGACCCGAATAATAATTTAAAAAAAAACATTTAAGGCCCTCCAAAACCTTAGTTAAAATAATAACAGCCACAATAGCAACCGCAGCACATTGTTCTCTTTCTCCGTGTGGGGGGTGATGGGCCTAGATTTCTTACGCCATGTTTGCAATCCGAAGAATTGCAATTCACAGAGATTCTTTTCTTCCTCCTCCTCCTCCCCATCGTCCAAACAAGCAGGTTCGAAGTGGGAAGAAAGCTTTGGGTCATTTTTTGTTTTCTTTTTCAAGCCAGCCAAAATCCGACTGAAGGCCAGGCTTTCTAAGAGCCTTTCCAAAGAGTTACCTCGCTTTGTCACCAACAAGGCAGCCAGTCAGGGGTATTCTGATCTTGCCAGCTCCTTCTCTCTCTCCCTCCTCTCTCTCTCTCCTTCCTTCCTTCCTCCACTCCCCACCAACAAAAGCAAAGAGCTATTTTTCTGCATTAGCAACTGAAGACATTGGCGGGAGACAATTCAACTCCGGTTGCCAACCGCGAGACACCACCGCTTCTTGCCTTCGTGGAGGGTGTGCTGGAGGCTTGAAATGCACACTGTAATTCCCATCCCCTGGTGGGGGGAGGAGAAGAAGGAGAAGAAGCGTGGCAGGGGGAGGACGAGGGGGGGAGGGAAAGAGCCGACAGGAAGCCGCCTGCCTCCCCGCCTCACGGGTCTCCTTACCGGCACGTCTTCCAGCGAGTGAGGTATCGAGTGAATGGGAATATCGCCTAGTCCTGAGCTCAAGCCGTGAGGTCCGTGCAAGAGATCTTCGTGCCGCCGGTAATCCCTTCGGGGATCCAAGCCGGAGAGCTGGTGTGGAAGTCCGCGGTGCGTATGCAAAAGCCCCGTGTCCTGGTTTTGCCTCTGTCCCGGCCAGCCCGGGTGCTGCGGCTGAGGCTGGGCGTGAAGTGGGTTCAAGCTATACGGATCGTTAACGTGAGAATACGGGTCTTGAGACTGCGGGTAAATGGGCTGATATGGAGGTGGGAAATAAGGGGGCTGGAAGTCGGCGTTCGGTGTATGGGAGAGCGGAGGTGCGCTGGTGTAGGGGGACTGGCCCACACTCCCCAGCTGGGGTAGCCGGGCTGTCCCGTTGCTGGTAGCGTCGTGGCGGTCCTGATGAATAAGAACACGAAAAAGGGAACGGGGGAGACCAGAGAAGAGAGAGAGAGAGAGAGGAGGAAGAGAAAGTTTAAATTAAACAGGATTAGGCCAAATGTTTATCACCCTATTAAAAAAAAATATGAGCTACAATATTTGCGCTCAGACTAGAATCAAACGCAGCCTTCGAGATATTCCCGTCTGGGCAGAGAACAATCTCGTCTAAATGGAGCTGCATGAATTACAAGTTAACAAACTGGAGGGGAGGGGGGGTGGGAAAGGCAAAACTCCCAGTGGGGGGGGGGAAAAGAAAACGGACAAAATTCTCCTACTCGGAGCAGATCCAGAAGATTTTCCTTTCGAGAGGAATGGTGTGTATTCTGCTCTTATTGTGGGCGTGCGCAACCTTTGTTTTTAAAAAGCCTACGGGCATCGTTGTCAAAAAAGAAAAAAGAAAAAGAAAAGTGAAAGAGCAAACAAATGCTCTTTTCCTTGTTCGAAAAAAGTGAAAGTGCATCATTGCTTCATTCGTCCTTCTTTTCTCCTGGAAAATGACACCCAAAACGCCATGAAAAAGAACAGCGTTTGGGGGAGAAAAAAATACTTAAATATAAGTGTGCCGTAAGCCAGCCATTTACAAATCTAGCGTGGGATCAAAATGGATAAACCAATGGTGCTATTCCATGGATTGGAATCAAATCATCATATAATACGGGACACCCAGCCTCGTAGGTATGTGCGCGTGTAAATTGCACACTCAGACAGACACACATCCATATACGTGTACATGCAAATCGTATTTTATGTAAATAACAAGGCAGCAAAATTAAAGAGAAACGATTTGGAAACATAAAGATGAAGCCGAAGAGGAGGGAAATGTCCAGAGAGGTTTTGCTTTTGTACAACCGGGACTTGGTAAATTGTGAAATGATAGCCCGCAGGTACATCTCAAGGAAATTAACAGCCATCCAAAGAGAAGTCGGGGGAGGGGGGGAGGTAGAGGGAAATAATAATAAAAAGGTGGCTGTTAAATGCCTTGGACTTTAATCTCCCGGGGAGCGTTATTAACCCGGGAAAGGACAAGAACGGAAAGAAGAGGTGAAACCCAATCGGAAGGGGAGGGGAAACGCAAAGCAAAACAAAACACAATGGACGGGTGTGGAAGCATGGCTAGCCTTTTGTAGTTTACTTGTAGCAGCCAAAGTAAGGGGAGCCGGGAAGCTTTTGCAAACGAGCAAGAGAGGGGGGGGGAGACACGGAGAGAGGGGAGGTTTCGGCGGGAGGTGACACCCGGCCAGCCGGCTATCCGCCTCCCCACCACCAACAACCCTCCCCCCCTCCCCAGAAGATGAGGGGGGAAAAAAGCATGATGGTGACGAGGTTCCCACCACCCATCCCAGATAGAGAAGTCTGAAGCACACTCACCATCGCTGAGAAACTGTGAACTAACATCTGCGCGGATTCGGGGGAACCAAGTCAGGGCAGGAAAAACAAAAAGGCAGAGAAAAAGTGGGCTCTTTAGGTCTCGCTAGGTCGCTTGCCCGTTTCCTAGTTGTACTCTTGCTCTGTCCCTCTTTCTCCCTCTTGCACACAAGCTCTCTCTCTCTCTCTCTCTCACACACACACACACACACACACAATGGAAGGAGCCCGGGTCTAGACCACCCCGAGTCCCCAACGCCCAGACTTGTCCGCCAGCACTGGGCAAGCGCGCCTATAATCCATCAGTCCACAACCGAATGCCCGACGTTTCTGCAGCAGCGAAGGCGAGAAGCCGGATCCTTGGCGTGAGAGTTCACGATTCAAAGTTGAGCGGGGGTGCGCGCGCTCGCGCGCGCGCGCGCGCGCGTGTTCCTTAATCCGTTTGCGGGTGGTGTGCGTGTGTGCGCGTTGGTCCCCACCTCGCTTGCGCACTCTCTCTCTCTCTCTTTCTCTCTCTCTCCCTCCCTCCTTTTGCTGCTGCACGTGAGTTCCTAAATGAGAAAGAGGGAGGGAGGGAGGGGAATTTGCAAGCCTGCTTTCCTTTAAGACTCCTAATAGCAGATATTCATGACAATTAATACTACACGAATACTTAATAAGGGAAGAATGGCTGGAAATCGAGCGTGAAGCGAGGAAGCAACTCAAGGCAGAGGCTGTTCTAAATGACGTCCATTGAATGAAGAATCAGTGTATCTAATCAGAAGTGGAGAGGAGGGGGGGAGCGAGAAAGAGAGAGAGAGAGAGAGAGACAAAAAGGGGACGGGGGTGGGGGAGAAGAGAGAGTCATGCCGTTGCTGCGTCTGACGAATCACAGGAAAGGGGCAACATTTTAAAAGGTTGCAGGGCTGGCAGAAGTGAAAGAGAAAGAGAGCCAGGGAGAGCAAACGGGTGGGTGCAAGGCAAGCCAAGGCAGGCAGAGTAAGAGGAGTGCGGGAGAAGGTGCAGAGGGGAATGGGTGGGAAAAGAATCTGGAGAGGACGGGGGGAGGAGGAGGGATGGGAAGGAAGGAAGGAAGGAAGGAAGGAAGGAAGGAAGGAAGGAAGGAAGGAAGGAGCGCCCGAAAGCAGAACGAGGAGAAGGAAATTGGAAAAGAGACCAAGCTGAAAAACTTGCCGAAGCAGAGTGGGAAAGAAGGGCGAATGGGAGAGAGAAGCCAGTAGGGGTTCCTCGGCAAAAGAGGGGAAGCCCAGCCGTGGAGAAGCCACGCGCGAGGCAAGGGAGGCGCACCTCGGGCGGCGGCGGCGGGAGCGGCGCCTGGGTGAAGTCAGGCTCCTCAAAGGCCAGGGCTAGCAACTGCCGGGCTCCTGCTCCCCTCTTGACCCCAGAGGTGCCGCTTTCTGGCTCCGGCTTGCTGTCCCCGGCTTTCAGCTGTCTGTGTTCAGGCGGGCCCGGCAGTTCCGCTCCGGCGGCGTCCTGCTGTTGCTGCTGCTGCGTCAGGTCCATGGCTCCAGGGCCCGGAGGAGGAGGAGGAGGAGGCGGCGCTGGCGCTGCGGGCCTAGGCCGGATCCCCGAGCAGAAGAGCCGGGCTGTTCCCTCCCTCCTAAGGCGCGTGGGATCCCGTCTCCCCAGGCGTTCAGTTCCCCCACCCCCAGGGAATCGGGGCTCTGGAGCTCCTTCTCCGCCTCCTGGGAGCCCAGAGGCGCCTTCCCCCTTTGGGACTGAAGATCGGGGAAGAGGGTGGCGAAGAGAGTGGGGGGAGGGAGGAAGGGAAGGAAGGAAGGAAGGGGGGGGGAGAGAGAGAGAGAGAAAGAAAGGGAGGCGACTGCCGCTTTACTGGTCCTGACAAGCTCGGGCTTCCAAGCTGGGCCCAACCCGTCCAACTGGCTGGGCAGCTCCCAGCCAGCGAATCCGGAGAAATGACAGGCCTCTTTCCACTTTTCCTGCCAGCTTATCATAACAACAGGCATTTTGCCGCCGAGCAAGCAGGCCTCGGCACAACTCCTGAAGCACACCTCACCAGAGGCATGAAAGAAAAACCCAACCCTGCGCGGGTCGCGAGCTGCTTTCGCTCCCCCGCCGCCTTCCGATGCTGCTCTCCAGGTTCCCTCCCAGCAAAAAGGGGCGCTGAGCGGCAGCCGAAAGCTCCGGCAACCAAATTAAAGACTCACTCATCTGTGGGTTTGGTTTGGTTTTTTGTTTTAATAAAGAAGAATCTGGCACCTGGCAGAAAAATTAAGGGTGGAGGGGGCACGTAAGAGTGCACTCCGATGTCAACCGCGTTTGGCAGAGGAAAAACCCGGGGAAGCCAATCAAAACACTTGCGAGTTTCCCAAGGCTGCTTCTGTGGCCCGACTTTACATAAATAAATGCAATCAAATGTAATCGGAGTGATTATATTTTCGCTTTATCTTCCGCTTCAGGTACATTTACCTAGAAATACAAACCGCGAGGCTCGGTGCAGTTGTTCCCAAGTAAACGGGAAAAATAAGGTAACTTCCAGCTGCCTGGGTCAAGTTTAAGCCCTTGCTAAGCTAGTTTTAGCCGCTGACTCTCGGAGACGGGCGTCCTGCGAAGCCGTTGGGTCCAACCAGCCACGCACCCTGCCCCAAAACACCACTCAGTCCAGCCACGGAAGTCTCACCTCTGAATCTCTTGGTCTGAAGCTCCAAGCGTGGGAATCCCCAAACCCGGCTTTTTGCAAAGCCTCAGCGAGGAAGGAAACGGTTTCAACCCGAAAATGACAGAGCAGGAAAGAACCGCGCAACTTTCTCAATTCACACGTTTCAATGAAAGAGGGAGCCTGTCCTGCTCTCTCTACATTTATAGATAGATTCACCCCTCCAAAGCAGCCATAAATCTCCCCGCCAATCGACGCTGGTTTTCTTAATTAATGGTTTTCCAAAGTGTCGCTCGCCCGGATCCTTGTGTGTGTGTGTGTGTGTGTGTGTGTGTGTGTACAAAATTAAAGGCAAAACTGTATGTACGCGCTCATGTTTGCATTGCACACCTCAAGTAGGGAAGAGACCCCCGCCACCGCCTCCAAAGAATTTGGAAGACTCAGACCCAATTAAAGATAGCGCCATTCTTGCAATTCACAAAAACAACAAGCTAGCCTTTAACTCTCATCTTTCTACGAGCACGTGGAAGACACGCGATTATTTAATCAGCAAACTCCTTTTCCTGCAGTGATCCATGCTCTGCCTTTTCATAAACACTTCCCATATATCCAAGTACTTATCACTTCTTATACTCTCCCCTGTGATAGGAGACGTCTGTGCGAGATCTATCGCCAAGGCACCCCAGGGGCACAAATTTACCAACAGATTGTTTCTGGCACCTGACTGACTTAGGCGGTGCTTCTCCACCTCTGCCTATTCTCCACACCACCTGAATTACTCCGAGCATCTCCCACCCGCTATGCCCACGAGGCTCCACTTTCGACTTTAAAAAAGAGAGCTTAAAACCACGCTGCCTTCCCTCAACACCACCCTTTTCTTCCTTTTCCTCGTGTAATTCTTAACCAAAGAAGAACCAGGGAGCTGCATGCAGAAATGACAACTACCCCTATCGGATAGAGGTCTCCCGAGTCTGCACCACCAGACCTGTGGATCCAAGGCAACTCCCTGGAGAGCGGATAAGATGGCTCTCTTTGGGAGATCCTGGGAATCTCGGGAGTGACTAAAATAAAACGCATTTTAATACACACACACACACACACACACATATATATATATATATTTTCCTTGTGGTGCCTTTGCTCGTCCGCATTCACTTTGCTCATCCATTCCATCTGCTCGACCCTTCCTTTCCCTGTAGCTGTTGGGATACGGAGCCTTTGCAGGAAGAGCCGCGTGGGTGTATTTTCTTTCTCCCCTCCCGGTGTGCTTCGGCAAAGGTCTTTTCTCTCTCTTTTTTCCTCCCCTAAACCACCCACCACACAGGCGTGCATCCTCCGCCTGCCCCTTTTCGGTTCCACCCGCCCTCGTCTCCCCAGTTGCCAAGTCGGCAAGTGAAGAAGTTGGTCGCCCAAAGCTTCGTTGGGTGTTGCAAGATGTTTTCCTATCGCAGCTGGCAATCTTTCTTTCTTTCTTTCTTTCTTTCTTTCTTTCTTTCTTTCTTTCTTTCTTTCTTTCTTTCTTTCTTTCTTTCTTTCTTTCTTTCTCTCTCTCTCTCTCTTTCTCTCATTTGGGGGAAGAGAGAGACGGGGGCGGGAGGAAAGGGATGCTCTTTCCCAGTTGCCCCAGTCGCCGGAAAGCGCTTACCTCACATTCCTCATACTTGATATTATCCGTCAGTTTCCAAAGCATTTTCATGGATTGGCGTGGCGAGAGGCAAGAGGGCGAGAGGGGAGGGGGAAGGGAGAGAAAGAAAGAAGGAAAGGAAGAAAGAAAAAAAAAGAGAAAGAAAGAGAGAGGGAGGAAGAAAGAGAGAGAGAGAGAGGACGAGGCTGTTTGCCCTGCCTGCCTGCCTGCCTTGCGCTCTCCTCTGGCATGCAGAGCGCGCCCGCTGGAGTGCTGGAGCAGGCGGAGGAGGAGGAGGAGGAGGAGGAGGCGGAGGCGATCTCCCGTGCCCGCTCGGAGATCTCCCTCTAATGGTCGAAACTTTTCCCTTCTCCCACCCGTCTTTCACCAACCGCCCAGCCGCCACCTCATTAGCATAGCAACCCTCGGCCAATTGCTCAGCAGCGCAGCAACTGGCCCGCGAAGGGACCAGGGTCGCAGAGACGCCACTCGCTCGCGCTCTGCCTCCCTTGGAAGGGGGAGGGGGGTGAACCCCCTTTGGAAACCACTGGGCCCCGACGGGGGAGATGGAAACGGGCCCTTCTCTTGGGTGGGGCGGGGAGGGTTTCCACGCATTGCAAGGCGGTTGCCTTCCGGGCATCTGTTTCTCTCGGCCACCTTCCACAAGGCGACCCCCACCCTCCACCCCGTGGGAGACCCTTGAAGTTTGCTTCCAGGCTCCGCCTCCCTCTGCAGCCGCTGCCCCTCAATGTTCTTCAGTGGGGAATAGCGTAGAAAAGCCCCCTTTCCAAGCCGTGTTTCCGACGGGGGTCCTTTTCTGTTTGGAAGCAGCCTCCCTCCTTCGAACTTGAAAGCCGCCGCAACCTGCAATCCCATTCTGGACCCTTGGAATCTAGCGGGAAGCGGGTGGATTCCCGAAAGGTCCGTCTTAACGGTCTGAGTCGGGCCCGACACCCCCCCGCCCACACACACACCCCATTTACTCAAAAAGTTCCCTGGGCCGAACCCCACCACCACCGCCGCCACCAATGTTTTTTTTTAAATGCTCAGGTTTGGACTTCAACATACTTTTTCCCTCGTTCTCTGAAGTCATTAACTTTTGTTTAACAAAGATCGCCTCCCGCGCCGCACGCTTTTTCTCCAAAACCCAACAGGCGCACACATACACACCATTTGTGAATCCCAATTTGTTTAGCAGCAAGGAGAAAAAACACTGCAGGCGACTTTCTGGATTTTTTACACTGATGAAACTCCCCCCGCCCACCCATTCGGTACCTTGTTACCTATTCACATATGTGGAGGCCACGAATTGGCCCTCCGTGCTTTTTCAGCTCATCGGAAACAGTGAGGTGTGTTGCCCAATTCTCCAAGGTTGTGTTCTTGAGTAGAATTGACTTGGACTCGATTCCAAAATGGGACTTGTTATTAGAAACACTTTGAACAACAGGTGGTTTCCAGGGGAGCTCAGGCAGGTAGCATTCAGACTTCAATAAATTTGACTCAAGGCCACAGTGTAATGTTTTTAACAGACAACAGCTATTTTTTTTTCTTTTACAGAGAATAGCTCTTCATAAGGGACAAAGAGAGGCGAACAGAGCCACATGACTCAGGGGATTTGGGCTCAAGCAGTGAATTAAATAAAGGCAGAGGTGTGGATTTTCCTACCCAGTTTTTTTTTCTGTTCGAAATCAACTCCCTTTTTCAAGGCTGGGGAAAGCAGGGAGAAAGGCACATATTGAATGCGAGCAGAGCCGGCCAAGTCGCCCAATATCTGGAATCGAATTTCAGGCAAGATTGACTGATAGGACTGATAGGGAAAGAGCCCAACTTCTGTTCAAATGGTGTGGGCCTTGGCTACACCTCGGATCTTTATTTCCTCTTTCATTTCATTCCTTGTTCAAAACTGTTCGTTTGGATTCCCTCTTCCTCCTCCTCCACCTCCTCCTCCTCTTCCTCCTCTTCCTCCTCCTCCGTTTACCGCGATTGTCTCTTTGCTCGTCTGTTTATGCGAGTCCAAACTGATTTCTTATCAGGCAGGTGGGAAGTTTGAGCTGGCCATTCTTTTAAAACCAAGCCTCTTCCCTTATTCGGACGCCGACACCCGCAGCCCAGAAACATTGCTGGGAGCTGCCCTTTTGCCGCTTGTGCCCTTCCACCGAGGACAGCCGCAGTGGCAAAGGAAACAGCCTTTGTAAAAAAAAAAAACAGCAAAACAGCAAAACCTACCACTCCAAAAAAAGAAAAAGAAAAAGCAGAGGCTCTTTTCCCCAGCTATAGTCCAGCCCGCCTCCACCTCCAACAAGGCCCCAACAGATTGGCGAATTAATTGGGAAGCAAATTGGGTTCAGATTCTGGGGGCCCATTCGGAGATTTAGCAGGCACTACACACTCAAACCCTTAAGTTGGTTAACCCCAACTGAAGCAGAGGGCAGAACTGGCTGATGGAAAAACTCTTCAAGCATCTGGAAGTTTCGTATCAGACCAAGAGCCGTGCAACCGGTTTCTTGGAGCAGCCTTCCCGGGTTCTGGAGGGAGCACCTGCCCAATTTACGCTCGGTCTTTTTCCTCTCCTTCTTCCTTTTCCTCCCGACTCCCTGAAGAGAAGGGGCGTTTTGCTCTCTCTCTCGCTCGCTCTCTCGCTCTCTCTCTCTCTCTCCCCCTCCCTCCCTCCCTCCCTCTCCCCTCGAAGGTCAAATCCAGCTGCGGGGAGGCTCGCTCCGAGGCCCATCGCCAAGCCGCTGGCAGGGCGAGTCAACTGCGCGCACGCACACACACCGCACACACACCCCTCTCCGCTCCCTCTTCCCATCATGGCCCTGCTGTGCCTTCCAGCTGCGAGGCTGTTGCGCCACTCGGCTCCCAGGCACTAACGGGAATGGGTGATTTCTCTTCCCCCAGGGTCACCTCAGCAAACGGCGAGGATGTGGTGGGCGGGGGGAGAGAGAGATCTGCAGGCAGGGATCGGAAGCTCGGCCTTTCTTCAAGGAGCACCGGCAGTGGGGTAACTGCCCTGCATAGATTGGCTGGCCAGGCCTTGGGGTCAGGATCCCAAACCCAGTAAAGAAAAGAAGGGGAAGGGGAGTAGTGGAAAAGGAATATGGCAGAAGAGCTTCAGGCATGCTTGCAGGTGAACCGAAAGGGGCCTTGTGAGGCCCCCCTAACATTCTGGCATGCACGATGGGCCTCATGTGTCTCTCAGCTGTCCCTACTCAATTATACCAGTGGGATCTCTAGCATCCCAAGCCTGTAAGGGAGCAGTTGGTTGGGGACTTAGGCCCCCTGATCAGGGTTTCTGGGAGGACAGACAGACAGGTTGCTCTCTTCTGACCATCCCTTTAAAAACGAATGCTCTGCCCATTTTAGACCAGTGGAGGGGGGGGGTCAGCCCCCTAGGCCAAAAGTTGGCCTCCAAGCCAACTTTTGCACACCTGAAATGCCATTCCCTGCAGTACAAGAAAGAGCTTTTACTGCAAATTTGTCTCTGACTGGGAGGCTGTTCCAGTTCAATCCTAAACATTGTAACTTGAAATATTGGCAGCTAAGACTGTCGGGCTTCGACTCCTGACTTCCATAGGAAGAAGCCAAGGACCCAAAGAACAAGGACTCGTTTTAAGGTTGTCTAAGACTCAGCTATGTTTCCCCTGGAAACACAGACATAGACACACATTTTCACAGATTATCTAGAACTGGGGAGCACTGAAACTTTTCAGAAATCAAAAGAACTTTTTTTTAAAAAAAACTTTTCTTTTTCTCTTGATCCGACCCGGAAAGAAACAGAAAGCCACCAAGCTTCCTGTGTAAAAGTTAACCTTTTCTCTTTCTACAGAAACAGCCCTGAAATTAAGAAAGCAAAGGAGAGGCAGGGCACCTAAATGCAAAGCACATTAGGAGCTACAGGTTGGCCGCTGAGATCTGGAACAGTGATAAAGGTGAGTAGTGAGGTTCAGCCATATGTATGTGTGTGTGTGTGTGTGTGTGTTAAGCTTTTTCGCTCTGAAGGATGGGGGAACCTCTGACCGCAGTCCAAGCATCCGCCTTACTAAGGCCTAGAGTCTGAAGCAACATAGCTTTCGCTTTCTGGCGCCTTTTAAGTTTCTCCCGACCTCCACGCCAGAGAGGCTAACCAGGTGCTTACACAATGTACAGTATATGCTCCTTTTTTGGAAACATCTTTGTGCATTGCTCCCCTGCTTTTTGCTCTCTCACACACCACAGTCACATCGACCCACGGGGCTTGAAAAACTTCTTTTAAAAAAAAAGGTTTAGTATGTGCAATGGATTTCATAAAGCCATGCTAAAAAGAACCAGCAAACCAGCCAACTCCCAGACAGGAAGACTCCAGTGAGGGTGACTGTAAAGACAAAGCTATGGCCAGGCGCTGTTGCTCCTTTTTTAAACGTAAGCGTCTCTCTCTCTCTCTCTCTCCCCCCCCCCCCCCAACCTGTTGAAAGGTCACGGAGTCTCTTTGCATAACCACGTAGTATCCTAATCAGATTGCCTTCTTTTCCCTTGCCCTTAAGACTATTGGATTAGTGACTCAGCCTGCTGACCTGGATCCCTGCTTCCTTTTCCTTCTTTAAATTACAAGCCCCCCCAAATAATAATAACCCTGCACCGGGAAAGAAGAAAAGAAAAGAAAAGAAAAGCGAAAGGAATAGAGGAATTGTGTTACCTGCCAGTCCCCCATTTTTGCAAGAAGTGACATTTTGGCTCCGGGCTGCCTATTACCAGGTCCCCGCTGGTCATGGAATGAGTGATCCGCCCGCTTGCCTCTTCTGCGATCTCTTTAGGCAAAGACTTCTTTTACCTGCCAGAGGAACTGCTCACCTGGTCATAAAGTGCAAGGCGCTACCTGTCCGCGCCTGCGCATTGACTCAGGAATGCTCACAAACTGTCTCCGCGGATGATGGATTTACACCGCCACGAGCAGCTCAGGAGTTGCGCGTCTCGCCTTGGTCTCCTTTCAGGGCCCGGTTTCTCTTGGGAGTCGGCCCGCCTTTCCTAGCCGGGAAAAATCAGAGGACAAGCGAGCCAGAAGGACTGCCAGGATGATTTCCGCCCCCCACCCCCACCCCGCACCTTCGTCTTCGGTCCTCTCCTTCTATGGGTCGAGCTTTGTGGGAGGGTAGAGGAACGGAGACCCGGTTAAGCGCCTGGCGCGCGTCTCCAGGGCAGCCGAATGAGCGCTAGCCTGAGTGGCCCTGGCGCTCCTGTGCATCGCCAAGGCGATTTTGGGTGGTGGGTTACAGAACGAATGAGCGAGAGAGAGAAGCGATGACCGAGCAAGGAGGAAGCGACGGAAACTGGGCTTCGCTCTTCTGACGCTTCGCCAAACGGCCAAGAGCCGGAGCTTCTGGCGAACTGAGGCGCTCTGGCACGGAAAGTGTCCCAGAAAGCCGCCGCCGCCGCGGCGTCTCCAAAGTCCAGTCGGTTTACCGGCGAGCCACCTCCTTCCTCGGCTTGGGCGGCAACCGCAGACCTCCGGGGGGCAGGAGGACTGGCTAATCCGAGCGCGGGTCCCTCCTGGCTTAGAGCAGCCACAGGGCTGGAACGGGACCTCGCCTGGTCTTTGCCCCAACTGAGCCAGGTGAGTCCCTGGCCTTTCCCGAAGTCGCCGCGGACCTTCATTGACTTCAATGGGGGACGCTGGGCGGCGGGCTTCGCGGGCCGAGCTGCGAGTGGGCTTTGCGTTCAAATAAAGGAGAGGGGGTATCGTTTACAGCGGCGTCAAGTGCAGCTCGGACGCAAGAAGAGATTTCTTTATTTGAAAGAAACGGAGACCTTGGAGGGAGAGAACTTGGCTGGAAGTTGTGCGCCCGGACCTTTTTCTACAGCAAAGAGTTGCAATCCCGCTCAGTCTGGATCTCTTGAGCGAAGCAGAATTGGAATGGGGCCGCAGGGTTAAACTCTAGCGCAGCCCCCACCCCCACCCCCGAAACTTGGCCACTTTAAGACGTGTGGACTTCAACTCCCAGAATTCCCCAGCCAGCGATGCCCACAAGTCTTAAAGTGGCCAAGTTTCGGGAGGCCCTGCTCTAGCGTTTCAACTTCGCTTGACTTGTGGGTCACTTCGCAGGGTGAGGTGGTGGGCTTAGTCTGAGTTTTCCGCTAGGAAAGGCTGGACGGGAAGTGGGGGGACGTGTTAATTGAGGGGTAAAAAGCCAAAGGAGGAAAGCGGGCCTTGGCTTAAGAAGGTCTTTGATCTTGCTTCTTTTCCTTCTGCTCTGGTGTCGTTCGAATGTGTTAGTTTACAACTGCTCTTGGCTGTGGTAGACGGAGATAGGAATTGTAACCCAACAGGTTGAGAGATGACTCACTTAAAGCCATTTCGAGACTCTGCTGTCGAGCGCTTTAGAGTTCATCCAACAATTGCTGTAGGGATTTAGCAGTAATGAAGAGAGAGAGAGAGAGAGAGATTTGGTACCACCGCAAGCCACGAGTCGGCGGCGTTACGGCACTACATCAGTTACTTGTGTCCCGCTGTGTTACTGTCGGCTGCAACTTGAGTGACTTTTCACACAGATTGGCGGCAGGGAGGGGAAATGCTCTTTTTTTTTTTTTTTTTAAAGCGGGCTATCTTATTCTGGTGTTTGGTTCCCAAGGAGGCGAATGCCACATTTTGAAATTGGGTGCTGTGGGCCCTTTAAGAAAGAGAAGAGAAGCAAGGCTTAGAGAGAAAAGTTTGGCTGGGATTGTGCGTAAAGCATTTCCGAACGCCAGGCTTCTGTCAGGAATCATTTGGCTCCCTCGCTTGGTTGCCGGCTCAGATGTGCTTCGCTCAGCCGGTCTGGGCGCCAGCCTTTGGGAAGAGAGAAAATAGCGCCTTTCGTGGCTTCTCCTGTGCATTTCTCCGAAAATATATGCCCATGGGGAAGACGGGGGTGTGGGAAAAGGGAAAGGGAGGGAGGGAGGGAGAGAGGGAGAGGGAGGGAGGGAGGGAGGGGGAAAGGGGGAAAGAGAGGGGGAAAGAAAGAAAGAGAAAGAGGGAGAAGGGAAGGAAGGAAAGACAGACAGACGAAGCTGCAGCTGCCATGGTATATGCGATCCAATGACCCCCTAGCTTCGTGCTCAGTTCCCCGGCAGAGGGCTGAGCAGTGCCCGAGAACCCTTCGGCGTTTTACCTGGCATTCATTCCGCCTGCATTTGACTACAGGGCGCAAGGCTGGATACAGACCTTGCGTGGCCAGAACCGAGCCGGCCTCTTCTTTGATCCCAAGTATCTTTCTCTAGGGCGGGTTGAAAGCTCAGGAAGGAGGCAGGTGAGGGACAAAAAAGGGAGAAAAACCAGATCGGCATGAAATTCGGATTTAACGAGAGGGGAGATCCTGGGCCAGTCAAAGAAGCGCAAGTCGTGTTAGCCTTTACGCGGCGACTTCTTACCGCGATTATCAAGGGCCAGATACTCTGACCGAAATGATTGGAGTTTAATCGGCCCCGAGGTTCTGGGCTTTGAATGAATGGGGGCCTCGTTGGGCTTCCTTTCCAAACTACACGGTTACGATAGGCTGGCTGTCCGGTTTCAAAAAAGACAGGCCTGCAACAAGAACTGCAGAGTCCTCTCAGAACTGCAGAGACCCCTCCTCCTTCTTTTGAAAGGCAGAAAGTTTCCAAAAGCGGGGCTGGAGGGGGGAGGGGGCGAGTTCTATAATGAAGCTGCTGCAAAGGTGAGCAGAGGAACAGGAACCCGAGAGTTTCTTGTCCCTGTGGGGAGAGGAAGGGTAGTGTGTGTGTGTGAGAGAGAGAGAGAGAGAGAATGAAAGAGAGAGGGAGGAAGGGAGAGAGGGAGAGGGAGGGAGAGAGAGAGGGAGGGAGGGAGGGAGAGAGACAGAGAGAGAGAGAGTGTGTGTGAGAGAGATGAAAGAGAGAATAAGGGAGGGAGGGAGAGGGAGGGAGAGAGAGACAAAGAGAGGGACTGTGTGTGTGAGAGAGGGAGGGAGGGAGAGGGAGAGGGAGGGAGACAGACTGTGTGTGTGTGTGAGAGAGAGAGATAATGAGAGGGAGGGAGATAGAGACAGACTGTGTGTGAGAGAGAGAGAGAGGGAGAATGAGAGAGAGGGAGGGAGGGAAAGACAGTGTGTGTGTGAGAGAAAGAGAATGAGAGAGGGGGGAGGGAGGGAAAGAGACTGTGTGTGGGAGAGAAAGAGAGAGAATGAAAGAGAGGGAGGGAGAGGGAGACAGAATGTGTGTGTGTGTGAGAGAGAGGGAGAGTGAGAGAGGGAGGGAGGGAAAGAGAGACAAAGAGAGAGACAGATTGTGTGTGTGTGAGAGAGAGAGAATGAGAGAGAATGAGAGGGAGGGTGGGAGGGAGGGAGATAGAAACAGACTGTGTGTGAGAGAGAGAGAGAGAGAATGAGAGAGAGAGGGAGGGAGAAAGAGACAGATTGTGTGTGTGTGTGTGTGAGAGAGAGAGAGATCTGAAAATAACCAATCGTCCCCATTATGCAACTGGAGGAGCTTTGAATGTTCAAATTCAGGCCTTGAGGCCTTGCAGAGTGTGAAAAAGTTTTCATCTCAACCATTGGGGGTTCTTCTTACTTTCCCCTTTCCATCTCTCTGGGCAGGGCAGAGCAAGGGGGTATGGCCCGGATTTACCTCCTGGCTGCTATTGCTCTTTTCTAGTCGATTTCCAGGTTAAGCAGGTATTTTTTTTAAAAAACATAGTTGACTTCAAGTTATGGTGCCTTCTTGATCACAAAGGGGAGAGTGACCAGACAGGCCCTTTGAAACTTGGGGTGGGGTGGGAGGGAGACTGTCTTAGTCGGATTCCTTTACGTCGGATTCCTTTACGTCGGGTCTCCAAACTTGATAGCTTTGAGACTTGTGGTCTTCAACTCCCAGAATTCCTCAGCTGAACTCAGTTGAAGTCCACTAGTCTCAAAGTGGTCAAGTTTGGAGAGCCCTGTTTAAGTTCTGGTTGGATTCCTGTGCCACTATTAAGCCATCAGGTGGTTTGATTTCCAGTAAGCACATTGTATGAACCAGTGACTCTGATTTGAAAGGCTCAGTTTAATGTCATAGTCACCGTGGTCCGCCTGTACTTTACCGAATGAAGCTCTGGTTAAACAAATTCTGGCATCCTACTCTGCAAGTACTGGAACATTATATTTGCTCCACAGAGTTACGGATAGTCCACAGTCTATTTTATGCAAGGAACTCTAGGGTTAAACCAAAGTGAAAAAGAAATGAGTCTATCTAATAAAACCATTGCAACCTGATGATCTTCCAGATGAGATTGCCATATTTCCCAACCAGCTTTGCTAGAATCTACTGAACTGGGACCTGCAACCCAACATGTTTTGATGGCATTGAAAATTGAAAATCAACTGCTTGGCTCACCTGTTGGGTCCTGTGGAAGACAGTGGAAATGCAAGCAGCAGCACGTGAAGGCTGAGAGCATCAAACCCAAACTTTTATAGCCCCGGCCTCAATCACATTTTGGGGTTAACCCTCCTCCAAAAGCCATCCATGGCTGTATATGTGAGGGCAGACTTAACTAAACCTGCTTTGAATTGCAAGTAAATTTCATTGAACTAACAGGGTTTCCTTCTGGAAAAATATCTATAGGACTACATTATTAATCGTGGTTAACTTTAAATGGGTCAGAGCCACTTTGGCAATGAATGAATGAATGAATGAATGAATGAATGAATGAATACTACAGATGTGATGGGAATTGTAGTCCCAATACATTGGACAGTGTGTCAAAGTAGGGAAGGCTGCAAACAGAACATAATTTCTTTTAAACAAGTGTGGGATCATGGAGAGAGAAAAATGGGCCACCCCCATATCACACTTCCTCCTCCCACCCTCCAGCATCTCCCAATCTTTGATTAAAACTCCCATCATATTTAGAGAACAGATCCAATAACCATGCTGGCTGGGGATGATAGTGGTTGTAGTCCAAGGCACCATCAGACTGGGCAAGGGGGGATCACTGCATCTGCTTTATTCCAGGGGCCACTTTTATCTTTCCCGCCTTCCAGCTTCAATCCAAGCCTTGCTATGAATAGAATGGAATGGAATAGAATAGAATTCCATTCTTTATTGGCCAAGTGTGATTGCCCTTGCAAGGAATTTGTCTTGGTGCAAATGCTCTCAGTGTACATAATAAAAAATAAAATACATGCATCAAGAATCATAAGATACAACCCTTAGCAATAGTGTTGCATCTTATGTATATCTGTAGTGTTTTCCTGGGGAAGAATTAAGAAAGCGATGAAGGGCAATTAATAGCAGGCAAGATGAGTTATCAAACTGTAAGCAGTTTGCACTCATTAATTACTTTTTTCCCCTTCCTCTTAAAAAGCAGATTGAACCTAAGGCCAAAAGAAGGGTGAGAAGTTCAGGCAGGAATTCCCTCTAAAATATTCACTGCAATGTATGTGAAAGTGAGGAGAAAGAGGGTGGGGTAGGGTGATGTCCTCGAGTCAAAGATCAGCATTCATAAATTTGGAAAGGGACAAAATAATTGAATGAAAACCAAGGAAAGAGTTAGGGTTATAATGGTTAAATTGCTCCTCCAAGAGAGTCATTTGAAGGTGCAGGAGATTAAAGTTAAGCGCCTCTCTTCATACCGAATGGGGTGTAGCTGTATTTGTTTCAAGTGACACGTTGACGCCAATGAGAGGTAAGTTTGTCATATCTATCATAGGCGTGGTTTATTTCAATGAGCCCATTCAAAGCCAGAATCCAGCTCCAAAACATGTACATTCAGAAACCATCTATTTGAATATAACTGGCTTCTCTATATTTGGCCTTCTCTGTGTCCTGTCTGGACTGGGAAAAGCCAGAGTCCACTGACTAAATTAGAGACAGAATCGTAACTCTTTGCTGCCGTCTATTGGTCAAGTAGGTATTTGCAACTCAGGTAAGGCAGCCCTTGGATAGATCTTCTCCAATGCATTCCATTCATTGGCCGGTTTTCTTTCTGAACCCCTTGATTCCAGATCCTGTTGCCAGCAGATTGACACTGTTTTTCTACCAGATTGCCCTTCTTCTTAAATGTGCCTTGCTGCTGAAGAATCAATGGCTGAAGAATCAATGGTTGACTGGCTTTATAAGATGCTACTTCTCAGCTTTGAGGCAGAGTCAGACCCGACTTTGCACTTTAAGGCTACTTCTGTTTGAGGCCTCAGTTGTGTTCAATGGCTGTTTAGCACAAAGTCTTTTGATGTTGTCTGTGCGTTCCAAACAGACAGTCGTCCCTGAGAACCGTGGCCAATCACAGCCTTTCCAGCCTTTCGGCATGGAAGGGTGTGATTGATAGAGCCGAGGGGGCGCAGTGGCTAGAATGCTGCACTGCAGGCTACTTCTGCTGACTGCTGGCAATTTGGCAGTTCAAGTCTCACCAGGCTCAAGGTTGACACTGACCATGTCTCAATGGTCAAGGCAATTATAGTTTTTTTTCCAGCAAGCCATGATTTAATTATGGTTTAACTATGGCTATTTAGATAATTGGAAGTCAAAAAAATAAAAAATAAAAACAGCTTGCCCTTGGAAGTTGTGGGAGAGCCATCACCTGAAATTTTCAAGAAGAGATTGGACTCCCATCTGTCAGAAACGGTGTAGGGTCTCCTGCTTGGGGGTGGGGGGGGGTTGGACTAGATGACCTTTTGTGTACCTTCCAACTCTGATTATCTGTTACCTGACTGAGCCTTCCACCCTTCCGAGGTGAGTAAAATGAGGACCCCGATTGCTGGGGGAGGTAGGCTGACTCTGTGAAGCCCTGTGAATTGCCATCTAAGTTCAAAAGCGCTATTGCTATATTGGCCACAGTTCTCACGCGCCCACTCTGGACCGTTCGTCTGTTTGAACCGCTCAGACAACATCAAAAGAACTTCAATCAGCTTGGACACAATGGACACCTCCAACAGAAGGCAGATCTCAAGCGCGAAGACGGCTCTGCCGGTTTTGAAAAGCTGAGAAGCGGCACGTCAGAAAGCCAATCCACCCTGACTTGTTTATTTGTCGCACGTGTACAAGATAACAAGTAGAAGTACGAAGATGGACAAGAACGAGGGAAGTAAATACAGATAAATGGGGACGGGTAAGACAGGGACGGTAGGCACGCTGGTGCGCTTATGCACGCCCCCCTTAAGGACCTCTTAAAAATGGGGTGAGGTCCAGGGTAGACCCTTTGAGGTTGAAGCTGCGAGGAGTTGAGGCTGTAAAAACTTATTCTTCCACAGAATACCGTACTTTGGACACCGGAGGTGGAGCAGATCGAAAGGAACTTCCTCCTTGGCGGTCCGAAATCGATTGCAAAGGGCTCGCCGCAGGTCGAACTCAAATTCCCCCTCCGCGGACCGGAGCTTGCTGGAAGTGACTTCTACTTAACGGAGCCGGGAGGTGGCCACAAAGCAAGAATAATCCGATCCAATCTACTTCAATTAGGCTCCTAAGCCGGCTAATATTGGGGAGCGGAGGGGTGTGCCATAGGATGAAAAGAGGTCCGGCTACTTTCAAATGATTCAGTAGTGGGTTCAGAGATACTTAAAAAACGCAATTTCTATCACACACAAAGAAGTTACGGGAAAATTACGGAGAAAGTTGGCGACGCGTTAGTTTCTTATTTTTTTAAAGTGGCTTTTGCTGTCGGAGATTAAGGAGGCAGTTCCTTCTCTCTATCTCCTCTTCTTCTTGAAGGTCCCAAGTGATGGCGCTCCCACAACGTCCGAGGGCTCTTCTTCCATTGGTTGATTGTTCTCACTGTCAGAAAGTTTCTCCTTGTTTCCAGGTTATAAATCTCTCCTTGTTCAGTTTCCAGCCATTATTCCTTGTCTGGCCTTCAGGCGCTTTAGAAAATAGCTTGACCCCTTCCTCCTCTCTGTGGCAGCCCCTCAAATATACTCTATCATGTCTCCCCTGGTCCTTCTCTTCAATAGACTCTCTAGAAAAGAGAGACATTGGGGGTGGGGGAGTTTGTGAGATTTTCTTTTTCCAAGCCAATGTCTTTCCTGGGCGGCAGCTTGTCAGGTTGCATCACGGGGTTTCCTGCCTGGCACAAAATGCGGCTGTGCACCTGATGCGTGACCATGATCAGCCCCGAGATTTTCCTTCTGTTGACAATTGCAATCCCGCCATCAAAAAGAGGCCAAATCACTTCTTATCCAGGCAGGCCTGTCAAAGTTTAATCCGCCCCAGGAAGAAAAAAAAACCGCGGGGAAAGGGGAGGGAAGAGAAGGACACAGAAACTCCCCAGACTACCTTCTACGAGGCCTCTCTCTGCAAGCAAACAAACCCACCTCTGCTCCTCTGCTCCGTCCTTTCCTCCATCTGCTCCCAGGAACCGAACCAGGGCTGGAGTTTCTGGAGAAGAAGTTGAGAGTTTGGGGAGGGGAATGAACTGAACTGTATTTCTTCCGGAGATTGGGCTATATATTCCAACGCTTATGGTTAAAAGGAAGAAGTTAGACTCTTTACAGGGAGTTTACAATAATTCCCTTAAGGATCATTTGAAGTTAACATGGCACTGACCTAGGGCCATTTTTCACATCCCCACGGTCCTGTGATTTACAGTTGGACGTTTGACAATTGACTCACATTTACGACGACGGTTGCAGGGTCCCAGGGTCATGGGACCACCTTTTGCAACCTTCTGACAGGCAAAATCAAGGGGGAGACCGATTGGGAGAGGGGGGTCGTATGTTGAGGACTACGGTTAAGGGAAGAGACCCTGAGAAAAGAAAAGAGCTAGAGCCAGTTCAAATTTAGCTGGAAATTTGCACCGATTTTGTTCGATGGCAACTTGTCTGTTTTGAATTCAGGGTGTTTCAAAAGCCCTTAACTCCTAAATGCTCTTTGAACTCAGTGGGACTTGGAAAAATACAATATAGGCCCCCTTGGGCTGGTCCTGATGAATGTAGGCTCCCTCAAGCCTATCATGGACGATTAGAGCTGCAAGCTGGAGAGCTTGCTCTCTGTCTCTCTGTCTCTGTCTCTGTCTCTGTCTCTGTCTCTGTCTCTGTCTCTGTCTCTGTCTCTGTCTCTCTCTCTCTCTCTGTGTGTGTGTGTGTGAACCTGAACAGCTGCTTCATCAATTCAGATAAAGAACCTGAATTTGCATCCCTTTAGATGCAAACAGCCACCTAATCTGGGAGGTGGTAGGCCGTGTTTTATTTACTGAGACGGCAAAACTGTTCCCACTTAAATCCAATCTGATGGTGAGTGTCAATTGATCCCAAAGGTTTCCTTGTTTTAAGTGTCCCCGAGTTCTCTGGAACTCCCTTTCTAGCAAGCAGGCCTTTTATTTCTCTATAAGGGAGATTGATGGGCCCGGGGAATACACTGGAGTTTTACAGTAGGATTGCCTTTCTTATGTAGAGGAGTCTACAGTGCAGAAGAACCCTTATTTGATGGGCTCTGCCAGGCATCAAAAAAGCTGCTCCTTGTTTCAGAGCATGCGAAGAGCTATTGACACACGTTGCTACTATCAGGACAGCCGCCTTCAAAAGTAGCAGATCTTGATTCTGTCATTCATTATAATGCAGATCTGTTATTGGTCACCACCTTACAGGTGTTTGTATGTGTGCTGTGTCTTTTTAAAAAGTAAGAATGATGCCTTGATAGGAGGAACATTTGAAGAGCAAGTCTTTTTCTCATTGCTGGGGTTGATGGGATTGAAAGTGAACCTCCACTCATGGATGACTAGATCAGCCTTCTCCAGGCAGACATTTTTCATATGGATTGGAGTACTCTTTTTTAAAATTAAACATAACAATTTAAAAAAAAAACATTGAACATAGTGGAGTTGTTTTGACATAACTTTTGGTCATCATTCTAGTGGAATATAATAGAATATAGATCTTATATACATTTGTACATATATATAGACATATATACATTTATTCATCCTTATTTACATCTTCCAACACTCTTGGTATTATTTAAGTCTCATAATCACAGCTGTCCTCTTTAATCCTTCCTTTCTGTCCCCACCAATAGTAAAATCTATTCCAAATTATATAACATTCCGATTCATCCTTTTTTTTCATCTCTAGTGTTAACCTGTCCATTTCAGCACAAGTCAAAATTTTATTTATTACTTCATCTTCACTAGGAATTTCTTTCTCTTTCCACTTCTGGGCAAATACCATTCTTGCCACAGCCATGACATGTATTATCAAATATAACTCCTTCCTTATTGTATTTTTTTTTTTGTATAATTCCAAATAAAAAAAACATTCTGGTCTATGGTCTATTTTAAATCCAGTCAGTTCTTGGATTGGACTATTCTTGAATCAGCTCGAGTTGCATGAACTGCCCGGGTTGGGACTGACGGGACAACTCACCACTGCTAATTCAACCACAGGACAATTTGCTGCAAGACTATTCAACAATTCAATTTCATTATCTAAAATAGTTAAAATATTTTTTAAATTTTTGTCATCCACACTTCTTTCATGATTCCATTCTTCGTTTTCTTCAATATTAGTGTAACTCTTGTCCTCTTTAAACTTTGCTGGCTGTGGAATTCTGGGAGTTGAAGTCCACAGGCCTTAAAGTTGCCAAGGTTGGAGACCGTGGAGACTCTGGCGAGTTGTCCCATGGCGAGTTGGACATGGCGAATTAGCGGTGATGAGTTGGCTGTGGTAAGTTGTCGTAGACCCTGGGACTGACCAGAGTTATGGTCCAACCCAATTGGAGACATTGGCTTGGGAATGGCTGAGCAAGAAGGATCTGGCACACAAGAGGCGGGCTTTTTTTTTTTGGAGAATCCCTTCCTGCTTTGTATTTACTGAAGATAGGAAACAGACTCCAAGACTTAAATCAAGCCTTGTTCTTGGCCCAGCAATGCATGCTGCAAGCTGCTTACTACCTGTTGGAGTTAGAGGGCATCATTAGAGTCTGATGCAAGAACACTTCCACAGCCCCGCAAGGGGTTGGTGCAGAATCAAACTGGGTAGGGTTCTTCTCTGCACCCTCCTTGGCCTTCCTGTTGAAAACTTTTCCAGAGTTTCCTTTTCTGATCCTGGGAATACAGCACCACTAACTTACATAAATAATTTTTTTTTAAAGGGGAACAGATCTTCTTCTCCTTTCCTTGCAAAAAATAAGATTAAGAACCGGTTCTTTATTTTTGCTGCATTGTACTAGTCTGGGTTGGAAATTATCTGATATTTGCATAGCTGGAAGGGATTACCTGCCCATGAAATCCATGGAGGATACAGGCTTATCTAAAGCCATGCCAGTTTGAAGGTAAGGAGGTGGTAATTTTTATTCCAGAGGAGCCCAATGGCCACAGCATCAACATCAAAATCAAAATATAGGCAACTCAACTGTCGCAGTGCTCACACTTTTTGTCTCTGAACCAGCTATTCTTTCCCCAGGAATAAAAACAGATGAGCAGTTTGAAAGGCAGCAATCAAATTGCCTTTGGATTGTTAGGCTGCATCTCTTTTCAGAAATATGTTTATTCTGAAATAAAATTCAGATATTTCCAAGAGCATCCACTTAAACACAGGTGGAGCCCCATTCTGTGCTTAGATTAATGTAGTCGTTTATTCCCCTCTGGGGCTTATAAAGAAATCAAGGCCATGTGCCCAATCCTACACAAAATAAAGCTCAGCAACTATCTTGCAATCAACCTTTCACAGAGCAATTTAATATTTACTCAAAAACAGGTGAGGGATTCAAACAGTTTCCTCCCTTACAGGTTATTTAGGAGTATGTCTCTAGTACTGCACAGGTTCTGGTGGTGCTGTTGCGACCAACCAACCACCGTAGGGAATAGTTAGCTTGAAAACACATGTGTGTGCAAAATGGAGGTGCTGCAATCCTGCTTTGAAATCTCAATACGCATTCCAGAAAGGAGCAATAACAGATCAGAAGATACTGGGAAGAAATATTTAGCAGGAGAGCAGTTTCTCTGGCTTGACTAACACAGAGCCGTATTTGAAAAATAATTCCCAGCATCTTCTGGATGTACTAATCCACACAAAGTGCCTGGTAATAAGGGTGTAAGTTGTGACTGTGCCTTTAGCAACACACAGGGTTTTTCCACCTCTGCTGATAAGCCTATCCTGTCATTTCTCATTCTACATGGTAGTACTGTACACTGTGCTGTCAGAGTTCAGTCATCGTCAATAGGCCTAAAAAAAAAAAAAAGACTTCAAGACATGCTAGTCTAGAGCAAAATAAAATTGGTTTCAAAGCACAACATTTTACTGCAGGTAGAATGTGGCATATATATATTCTTAAGTTTTCGTGGGTACTTACATGTATGGCATTCAGCTTTGTTTGGGTATTTTCCCACGTCATTGTAGTTGTGCTTTTAAAGTTGTAGCAACGTTTCAGCAGAATCTCATCTGCCATCATACATCTGCCCTATACAGAAGCCTGATGATGGCAGATGAGATTCTGCCAAACTTGCTACAACTTTAAAAGCACAACTACAATGACGTGGGAAAATACCCGAACAAAGCTGAATGCTATACATGTAAGTACCACGAAAACTTAAGAAAACAAATATATATATGTATACATACATACATACACACACACACACACACACACACACACACATAAAGTGAAATACCATTCCTGCATCAGCATAAACTCTCCTGAACTGTAAAGCCTACAAACTTGAAACTGGCACGTATGTTCCAGTGGTGGGATTCAATTTTTTTTTACTACCGGTTCTGTGGGCGTGACTTGGTGGGCGTGGCAGGGGAAGGATACTGTAAAATCTCCTCTGGAATATTCCTCTTGGCTTCTAGGTTCTCACTAAGAAAGGATTTTTTGAAATGACCATCAGAGCATTAATATTTCGTATATTATTATTAACATGCTCTGATGCTAAGGAGTTCTACTCCCCCTCCCCACCTGAAAAGAAATCTGTTCCAAATGCAAAACACAAGCAGAGGAGAGGAGTTTCCCTTTTGTTTTAAGTTTCACAATAGCAACCAGCTTTAGTACAGAATAGTTGAGCTAAGCCACGCCCAGGCTCCTTGCTGTCTCCTTGCTCACACAGCAAATACTCCTTCAGTTTCCAAACAGCCCTCAACTCTCTCACACACTGACAGGACGCTTGCCGAATGAATACTGATGGATGCTGGTAGGCAGAGGCATACTTTTTTCCCCTTATTTTCCTCCCCAAAAACTAAGCCCGACCACATAGTTTCAGAGTAAAGCATGGGTATTGAGCTAGTTTTATATATGATTGAAGTCTCCTTGGAGCCCAAAGCCCAGATGTCACATAGAAAGATTCCCACCCGATGCCTCACTACAGGGGAGAAATAGTTAAATAAGGAATCATTTTTTTCCTGGTATGAAGTGGGTATCAGCAATAGAATTCTTTAAGTTTTGGGCTTCTATAATATCCCAGGATTTGAAATGGTCTCCTAACGTTAGAACCATCATTAAAAAGGCACAACAAAGAATGCCCTTCTTGCATCAACTCAGAAAGTTCAGACTGCCCAACAGCTGTCGATAAAGTTCTACTACAGCTGAGTGGTTGAGTCTGTCATTTGTACTTCAGTAACTGTCTGGTTTGGTACAGCATCCAAGTGGGACAGATAAAAGATTCCACTGGACAGTTAGGACTGCAGAAAAGAACAATTTGCAACCAGCCTGCCTTCCATAAAGAGAATGTATATTGTGCAGGTCAGAAAAAGGGCTGAGAAAATATCTACAGACCCCTCACATCCTGGACATAAGCTGTTTCAGGTCCTCTTCTTGAGATACCTCTGGAAGGCATTGCATGACAAAAGAAGCAGACACAGGGACAGTTTTCCCCTCCTGCCATCATTCTTTTGAACACCTAATTTTCACAGTACTGCCTTATCTAAGTATATTTCCCCATGCTGTATGGCTGTAGTATTATTATTTTTGTCATCTTCTTTACTATCATCTCTTATTGGTATCATTATTATGGTTAGTATTAGTCTGTTCTTTGCATGTTCACTGAGAGTGCTTGCACCGGAGACAAATTCCTTGTGAGTCTAATCACATGGACAATAAAGTATTAGTCTATTCTATTCTATTCTGTTCTATTCTATTCTATTCTATTCTATTCTATTATTTCATTTCATTCCATTTTCTATTCTATTCTATTATTTCATTTCATTCCATTTTCTATTCTATTCTAAAAAAGAAAGAAAGAAAAGTACATTTCATCTTCCTCTCTGGTGCATAAGAGTTCAAAAGCACACTTCTCCAACTTGTTATTTTCTCAATGCACTGTATCACTCTCAGCAAGGCTGTTTGGGAGGGACCAAATTAGGGAAAGGTACTTGAGAAGACGACTCTCTAAAGCAGGGGTCTCCAACCTTTAAGACTTGTGGACTTCAACTCCCAGAATTCCTCAGCTCAGCAAAGCTGGCTGGGGAATTCTGGGAATTGAAGTCCAAAAGTCTTAAAGTAGCCAAGGTTGGAGACCCCTGCTTTAGAGAGTCGTCTTCAAACTTGATAGCTTTAAGACTTGTGGACTTCAACTCCCAGAATTCCTCCTTCAGTCATGTTAGCTCAGGAATTCTGGGAGTTGAAGTCCACAAGTCTTAAACTCGCCAAGTTTGAAGACCCTTGCTCTAAAGCATGAATAAATCCTCTGAATGGATTCCAGGCCTCCTCCCGACAACCAGCTGTTCCTATGATCAGCTGTGCCGGGATTCCCCTCACTGTCTTACTGCTTCACCCACAAGGCTTCCCTGAGGCCCCCCATGCTCCATTTTTTTGCCTTCTTGGGCCCCAGGGATGCTTCCTGAGAGCAAAAACGCCCCCAGGAAGCCTCCCTGAGGCCCAGAAGGCCCTAAAATAGAGTGTGGGAGGGGGCTGCATGGCCCCTCCAGGCTCCTTTTCTTCCTTCCTGAGCCCCAGGGAAGCCTTCTGGGAGCAAAAATGCCCCCCCCCCGGAGGCTCCCAGAGGCCCAGAAGGCCCCAAAAACAGGGGGGGGGTTCTGCAAAAAAACGGAGCCATATCCACCTAGTCACATGGCCACGCCCACCTAGCCACACCCACCTAGCCACGTCCACAGAACCGGTTGTTAAAAAATTTGAATCCCACCCCTGAATAACATGGAATTTCTCCTAGGTTCCCCCAGGAGTAACTGTCCATGGGGACCCAAGTAAGGAAGTGTCTAGTCACATTGCAAATTTTTTTCACCCCCCCCCCACCAACTTCTGTGGAAGGGGCAACATCTGTGTCTTTTCTCCTAGTGTTGTTTCAAAGTATGAGTTAGCTGTTGTAAACGGCAAGGGCCAAACTAGGGTGAATTAAGGAGAAACTTCCTAATAGTGAGAACAGTCAACCAGTGGAACAGAAGTTGCCTTCAGAAGTTGTGGGTGCTTCATCACTGGACGCTTTTAAGAAGAGAAAGGACAGTAGCTTGTCTGAAATGGCTTGAACAGGGGGTTGGACTAGAAGACCTCCAAGGTCCCTTCCATCTCTATTCTGATTAATTGTTCTTCAATATGGATGGTATGCGGAATATCAAGGTTAGCAACTGCAGTAGAGATGGAGCAGGACAGGAAGGGAAGGAGCAGTGGTGGTATTCAAAAATGTTTACTACCAGTTCCATGGGCGTGGCTTGGTGGGCATGACAGGGAAAGGATACTGCAAAATCCCCAATTCCCACCCCACTAACCTGCTTTCCAGCTCCGTTCTCCTGTGCAGGGCAACAAAAGAAGACCCAGCCGATCAGCTGGGATTCGGGAAGCAGAGAATAGATGGGAGCGGGGCCAGTCAGAGGTGGTATTCCAAACTACTCAAAATTTCCACTGCTGGTTCTCCAGGAGTGGTCAGAACCTGCTGAATACCACCTCTGGGAAGGAGAGAGAGAAAGATGCTGGAAGGGAAGAGGCCTCTTATTTTGTTCCGGCTGTAATTCTGTCAGTCGCTCCTCAGATTCTTTGCCTGCAAAGGTCCTAAGTTTAAAATTACATTTCTCACACAGAAGTGTTGCTTTCAGGCAGGAGACTGTCAGAGCAGTGTGGTTGAGGGCGTGGCTTCCTTGGATCTGCCTGTGGTGCACCTTCACCCTTAAACTCAGCATTTAGGGCTGGCTTGCTTGCAGGCTGGATGCCGCCAACGCTGCTGCCTCTTCCATTCTGCCAAGTGCAGCTGCAGCTGGCAATACCAATGCACCTTTGCCTTTGTCTCCTTTGATCAGGACTAGCTTTTCCGGGTGGAGCTGTTTCAATTCCTTCCCTCTGAGACAGTTGCGCACAGTTTGCCCTCCAAAGGCAGCGCAACTGCAAGACAGGCAGAATTAGAGCCGCCATCTTGACTTTTGTGACCATTGACTGAAGGGAGCCTTAACTTAAAGTGTCTCTGTTCAGACTTTCCTGTTTGTTGCATTAGCTAAGAAAGCTTCATTCACAGGAACAATTTCTAATGGCAGAGTTTTTAACCTGGAGCACTTGAGAAGGGAGCACGCAACAGATAGGCCTCTACAGCTTGTGCTGCTGGTGGAAATGCAGGTCTGATATTCTGGCCATATGGTTGGACACACGCACTATGCAATTTGAGCGTGAGGCTTGGTGGCAGCAGAACAAGCCCAGTAACCTTGCTTATTTTTCCCTTCCAGCCAGAAGCCAAGATGAAGTAAGATCCTGGCAGCCAGCAGGCACAACTGACAGTGGACTTAGGCTGCCTTATTCACATTTCTCTGGAAAGAAGCCATGTTCATATTCCTGCTTAGCTGTGAAGCATTATGATGAATCCCAGCACCCAAATCCCCTTCTTCACTTCAGAATCTCTCTTTTCTGTCAAAGGGGCACCCTCTTTTTTCACAGAAATAAAGTCAACGGAAGTTCTCCAAACGTACCAGACTAGGGGTCTCCTAATTTGGTAACTTTAAGATTTGTGGACTTCACATCCCAAAATTCCTGGTGGAAGAATTCTGGGAGTCGAATCCACAAGTTTGAAGAGCCCTGTACTAGACAATTAGCATGGCATAGAAAGGATGACTGTCTGAATTTGTGTCATCCAGCCTGCCTCTTTTTCTCCCTTTCACTTTAAAAGTACAGATCAAGTTCAGATATGGCTACCATGATTTTACTAAAAACATCTCATAATATTAGCAGAATTCCCAACCCTGGATTGAATTAAATCCTTCACCATCAGCTGGATCAGTAGTGGGATTCAATAAAATTTACTACCGGTTCTATGGGCGTGGCTTGGTGGGCGTGGCAGGGAAAGGATACTGTAAAATCCCCAGAGAGGTGGTATTTGCCGGTTCTCTGAACTACTCAAAATTTCCGCTACCGGTTCTCCAGAACTGGTCAGAATCTGCTGAATGCCAACTCTGAGCTAGATATACCAAGTATGCTGAGCTGAAACTAAATAAACCATATTACAGCCTAGCCTAGTGTGTGTTTCTGACTTCAGTTAAAGACGGCTTTTTTACATGGAGGTTGAGAGACGAGGAAGCTTTCCTCTGCCCCAGCTTTCACATGAGAAAATTGGGGTTCTGAATCCAGCTTGATGGGCCTTCAAATCATATTCAGCTTGAAACCACTGCTCTTCTTGTTGATTTGCTCTAAGACGCTAACCATACACATTGACAATATTGCCACTGTTGATCAGGAGCTGCTATGGATGACGTGTGTTCTCAGTTGACTAACAAGAGAAGAAGGACTCAGATCCTGTGTCTAAAGCCCTGAACATTGCACGTTGTCATGTCTTACAGAAACCTGCCCCAAAAGATGAGTTGGCGGTAGATTTGTCTTCAGAGGCGGAGCAGAAGATGACACATTGGCCAGACATGTCTGAGTGGCCTTCCTGAAACCCCACTGATCAGCAGTTTCAGAGTGCAACGCATGTAATACTTCAGAGGTGGAAGGTCATAGAGCCAAAGAGAAGCAAAACTGCTCTGAAACGATGGGGATGGATGGATGCAAATGTGATTTAACAATCCCCTACCTTGGATTCATTCTACTTATGTATACATAATTTTGTAAACGTCTTTGGAATTCTTTGAGGGAGCTGTAGAGACAGTGCTGGATTCAATCCCACACAAGACAACTTGTTTTACAAATTGCACTATTCTAAAGGTTAAAAAGAGATTATTGACAAGAAACCTCAAGCAGTGATTAACTCAACTCCAGTCATGACAAGTGGTTGATTCAACAAAAAGGCTGACTAATACTACACAGAAAACTTTTTTTTTTAATTAAAAAAAAAAGTGGCATAGCTTTGGTGCATAAACATTTCATTTTTTTTCTGTTCATAACCATGTCATATGTAGTCCTTGACTTATGATCAAAATTGAGCCTAAACTTTCCACTGCTAAGCAAGGCCATTGTTAAGTGAGATTTGCCCCATTTTACGTCCTTTTTGAACACTACTGTTAAGCAAATCACTGCAGTTGTTAAGTGAATCATGCAGAGGAGGAACAGCTGACAGGGAGTGGAGGTGTGGTTCCTGAGGTTGCGGAGGAGGCTGGGGAAGGGCAGAGGCTGGCTGGGCAGTCAGAGGAAGAACCAGGCCCATCCCCTCTTCATATCAGGACACGCAGGGAGGAACGGAGAAGGAAACAACTTGGCTTACGAGAGAGGAAGCGGCCATGATCCCCCCTCATTGGTGGCAGCTGGGGAGACTAGTATATAAGAGAGATGGTTAAAACACAGCGATGACAGAAGCAAAGCATTTTTTATTTTGGGCTGGAGTTATCTTGGTTAGCGTCCTTCCAACAGACTGTGCCTTGTTATCTCCTGGAATTTGGTAATTACTTATCCTGGTCCCTTGTGGAAATTCCTTCATTGTAGTTTGTTTGGGTTTTTTATTTCACCTCTATCTGCTCATTAAGTTTGGACTGTACTGCTTTCTTTTGAAGACTATATTTGAGTACGTTTTCTCTCCAACTGAGAATCATTGAACAGTGGGGCCAAGTTGGAGGCATTAAAGGACATTTATTTATGTTTTGGATTTTGTTACGTTTGTGTTACACTCCGGGTCATCACATCCGGCTTTCCCCATTGACTTTGCTTGTTATAAGCTGGCTGGGAAGGTTACAAATGGTGATCACATGACCCCAGGACAGGGCAGCTGCCATAAATACATGCCAGTTGCCAAGTGCCTCAATTCTGATCACATGACCAGGGGGATGCTGCCATGGTCATTAAGTATGAAAGCCAGTCCTAAGTCCCCTTTTTTTCAGGGCCATTGTAACTTCAAACAGTCACTAGACAAATAGTTGCAAGTCAAGGCTCACTTACAGTCTGAATCCTTTGTGGCATTGTACAATGTTGTCTAGCTATTGAACACTGGGACAATCTTATCCAATCACTTAATTATTTGTGTATGTTTTTAAAGTAGCATCTTGGAAAGATTTATTTGTGAGGGGCCCTTGTGGCGCTCTCTGCGCTTGCTTGTTTCCTTGCAGACATTTCATTACCCAAGCTAGGTAACATCATCAGTTCCAGTCTAGTGTGCTGAGCACCAAGTCTGCAAGCTCAGAGAGCACCAAGGATCCCCTCATGTCAACCCTGAGCTACAAATATTCTCCTTTATTAGATTTCTTTACGTTCTGGTCGTGCAAAGTGTCTAAACAATGTGATATATTGTATATAGGAATACATAGAAAAATAATAGAAAAACAGCGAGAAAAGTATACTTCTCATACCTAATACTAGATGTAATGAAACCTAGGCCTCTGAGCTATGTTTTGCATCTTGATCTCTCAATTCTTCTTCTCCATTCTACAAGTAAAACTTGAAATGGCAAAAGTCAAGGCCTCCAGAAGCTCCCATTTCATAGCTTTTAACTTTCCTTAAACTGTCTTGCGTAATATACGTCATCTCCCAAAAAAAACCCGGTCTGTTTGAATATCTCTGCTTCCAAAGACAAAAACTAATGTCAAGAGCAATTTCTATCTTGGGTATATAGAGATTTTGTTTTTGTTTCTTCTTTATGCATGAGTCTGTTCTCAGCTGCAGAAATGTCCACAAGGTGACATACAAATTTAATGTTTTAAATGAAATCTTATCTTAACAAATGAAGAAGCGATAACCGTTTTTTAAAAAATAAAGCCATCCGAATAGAATGGCATCTTTGCAATCAAACATTTACTTAAGTCTCACTTTGCCGTAAAATATACTGCTAACTGTGTAGGTAGTGATAACTAAAGGTGTGCATATGCAAATAATTAAATATGCATTTGTATTTTTATGTGTGCCTTGCACATACAGTACGTAGCGCTTAGGGCTTGTATGGAAAATAGATGTTTTAGGTCATGTTAATGGCGAAGTAACATTCAAAAGGCTTCCCAAATTTTTAAGCAACATTGTAGCTCTAAATAAAATCCATGTAATAGTGCAAAAGTACATATTTAAACTTTCAGTGGTCTCAATACTCATTTAATCATACTTAAACTATTGAAATCTAGTGGTTTAAAGATTCTTAACTGGTTGGGCTGTGGCCAGTGTTTCTGAAGAGAATTGCCCCTTGCCTCTGAATTTTCATATTATTCCTTTGATGATGTTCATATCATCAACCATTTCCCTTTTTTACCTTAGTACAAAATTTAAGTAGGCAAATTAAGATGAATAAAAATATTTTGTTCACACACAAAAATGCAAAAGTTTTATGTTATCTTAAATCAAGTAGCCTAGGTATAAGCTACAGAAACTCCTTAAGCCTCAGGTTGTGAACCCTGAAGGCTGTTTCAAAAAAAAAATACTATTGTCACGGTAAATTTTTCAGTAGTGCCAAAATAAAAGTGGAGATGGGTATGCCAAGCCTTTGCAATGTAAATCACAGCCCTTTCCCCTTTATTAAATTCCAAAATGAGAGTCAGCACCATTGCATCACCAGACATGCCCCCTGTGATCCACAACTAGGCAAGCACACTATAAAAAAAAAAATCCTGCAACTAAAATTCAGCCCACAAACAGATTGCCTGCCCCTGCTGCGGTTCCTTATAAAGAAATCTGAAAGCTAACTCAGTGTTTTCTGTCCTGGCTTCTTATGAGTGACCCCCCAGAATCTGGGATTATTCCTGCTTTGCACCACTTCTCTGTCCAACCTTCTGGTCAAGTTTTGGAGACAAGAGACCAGCATTTTCTTCATGGCAACCATCTTCTTTCCTTGCCCAGCCTGATCACAAGCAAATGTCAGAGATAAGAATGGGACTTCCAAAGGAGGCTGCGTCAGAACCTTGAGACACCGTATGAAAGAAGAAGTGAAAATGAAATGAAGTAAAATGAAAGAACGGTTGGCCAGAGAAGCCACAATTATTATATTCATATGTATTAAAACATATAGGAGTTTGTACATACAGTAATCACAGAAAGAGACATATATATAGCCTTACATTCCTTTTTGTCCAGTACTTGTTTAGATTTTTGCAGCTCAGATGTGATAGACTTGGGGGTTTTTTTGTACCTCCCACCCAAACTTTTGTAAAACCATGCCACAAATTTCTACTATGGTATTGTATTTCTGAACACCACCAGAGGGGGCTGTAATGGAAGCTATCAAAAAAAATATATCTGCAATTGAATTATACACATCAACTAATCAACAAAAGAAAAAGTATGCAAATATGCAACAATATGATAAATAAGATTAATAATTATAAGGGGGAAACTTAAAAGGCATTGTTATAAATAGAAGTAAAACATTTTTGCCAAATTGCTTAGAAGTCTTCATCCTAGACTTTCTATAAAACAAACTACTAACAAAACAAAGAATTAAAATAGATGTTGAAAAACAATGCATTTCAACAACCAACTATTCCAAAATAGATTTCTCTTCCCAATGTTAATTCTTTTAATGCCTGCCTGAAAAATACAAAGTCCCAATCAATTCCAAATACCTGGGTACAGCCAGTGATTTCCTGGATAAAACTTAAGAGCCAGTTCTGCTAGCCCCGTCAGGGCTGCACTAATAGAGCAACTGATCGGCACACCAGATGTTGTGGTTCAGCTCTGTTGTGAAGAAACTTGCAAAATTCCAGAAAATTTATCAATTGGCTCTTGTGAGTTGATACATCAGTAGATATTGTCCAGTATCTTTAACTAAGTGTAGGATTATAAGAGTTGTACTCCAACACACATTTGGAAGCCAATGGATTAAGAAGATTATTGTGATAGGCCATCATAGTGTTAGAAGAAATGTCCATCTGGGTTCAGTTCTATCATATATTTGATCTTCCTGTAAAACTTGGCTGTACACACCCACTTTTATTGTGGCTGGTGGTACCTGTGTTTTCCCCAAAATAAGACCCGGTCTTATTTTCTTTTGGGTGCCAAAATAAGCGCTAGGGCTTATTTTGGGGGGTGTCTTATTTCCCCCCCCCCCCATGTACTTGTACTCCCATGTATTCCCACTTCTTCTGCTTGCTCGTGGCAGGGCAGGAGGCCCTGCACATGCCAGTGCCACCACCACGAGGCAGGGGGGATGGAGCTATCTCATGCACCCTGCAGTGGCTTACCTCAGGGCACCACAGACAGACCACCATGCCTTGCCTCATAGTGGCAGTTCAAGAAGCCCCATTCAGCAGGACCTCATATGGCAGCTGGCCCACTTCTGCTTGCTTACGCAACCACAGTGGAGCAGGAGGCCGAGTGACATGTCGGTGCCGGGTGATGAGGTGAGGCAGGTGTTGGGATGGCCTGACTGCAGGGGCCCTGAGGTAATCTGGAGTGGGGCGTGTGGGGCAGCTCCACCAGCCTCAACTCACAGCTGCAGCACCAACACATCACTCAGCCTCCTGTTCCATTGCAACCGCTGCGAGCAAGCAGAAGCGGTCTGGAGGCCACATGGGCTCCTGCTCCACATGACTGCTGGTGCTGTCACCACAAGACTGTTGTCTGGGTGTGGATGACCTGGCTGCAGGGACCCTGATAAACCAGTGCTGGATGCATCAGGCAGCTCCACCCCTGCCTCACATCATCTGGGCATCACTGTGAGGAACCAGAATGAATGGACAGGCAGCTGGCTGCACAGGCACTTAAGTAGGGCTTATTTGGGGGGTAGGTCCTATATTAGGTGCACATGCAAAAACATGGTAGAACTATTTTTTTTTGGATATGTCGTATTTTCAGGGAAACACGGTAGCAGGCCTTTGACCTAATTGAAACATAAGGGCCTCTGGTAGTAGAACTGGGACACAAAGATCAGGGAAATAAGTGGCAAAGGGAACACTAGAGGGAGGTGGTGAAAATAAAGATGAAATCTGTGCGTGATGGAAACAGGTTGGGAACATATGGGAGGATGAAAGTTTTAAAAGGCAGAAACTCAAAGTATAAGGAGAGGGCAGGAAAGGGGGGTTGACAGTACCCAGAGAAAGCAGAAATTATTTTGTCTAAATGTTTATATGTGTAAGTATGATGCCTGGTTTTTTTAATATGGTCATATTGATAAACAAAACCTTTAGGTAATCATCCAAAAGGATTATGTGCAAATTGAAAAGTACTGGGCTTAAAAGTACTCCAGTTTACATGCCTAAGGTTTTTTTTTTCTTATTCCCATCCTCTTTTAAATTTGTTTGTGTCCTTACAGAAAGTGAATTGCCTTGGTGGGCAGCTAAATCTCATCATACAAAGTTTGGAAATCATATTCCCAAGATTTTTTTTTAAAAAAGTTAACCTCATTTCAGATTTGCAACTTTCATAATTTATATTACAATCACGTTTTATTTGTTCACAACAACAAATTTTCTTTATTCAGAAGAAAAATAATTTGGAAACAAATGGAAAGAAAAATAAATGCATCAGCCATAATCAGATTATTTGGGATCTGATTTAATTTTTGAAATTACATCAGATTCAAATATTTGTTGTAATTAGGATATAGGGTTCATATGTGCAGTTTGTCCTGTTTGCAACATGTTTCTCTAAAAGCTCAAAACAATAGAAACATAGACAATTATATTAATGCACCTTTGGGAAATATTTGTCCATCTGTCCAGATCCAGAAGGACTAAGAAGAGATAATATTAAAAAATAAATTTGATGCTGCGGATTTACATATTTTTACTAAAAGAAAATATTTGTCTAGTATACTTACAGTGATCATACATCCTTTATTTATTTTTCAAAAGTTTACTTTGGTGCTTTATTTTGTTCACTGAACTTTTTATTATTTATTTGTTTGTTTATCATGTTTCTACATGCCCATTCTCCTCATTTATTAATGATACCACTTAATGCACAGTCCTTCACACACATGAAAAATTGGTTGCTGAATTCTCTTTTTAAAATAAATGTGCATATGCTGTTTGATTTTAGGTATTTTTAAAATAAATAGGCATTTTTGTAAACTTGGCTTTTCTCTTGAATCTTCCTTTCTAAAGCAAAGATAATAGAGACAAATGTTTTTTAATCTTTAAAAAAAAATCCTCTTTCAGATATGCCCTCTTTTTAGGTCCGTCCTTTATTTTTTTCCAGGAAAATATGGTCACTGTAAGTATTGTGCTGTCTTTGCATCACAAGTCAAGACTATGTCCTTCACTGAGAGGCATGTAACTGTTCTATTTTTCCTTCTTTTTCTATTGTTCAGAGCTAAGTATTGGTACTTCTGCTATGAAATCAGAATCCTTCAAACACAAGAGAATCCCAATATTTGGAGATATTGACTAAATACTAAAAGGGGGGAAAACCCAAGAGGATCTGCAATAAGGAGGTTCTATTCAAATATTAAACTTGAAGGCAAATCACTGTTTCAAATTAATCACCTAATTTATTAAAGGTCTTGAGCTATATATCCAAATTGATTAGATAATTTGATGTGGATCTGCATTGCTTTTTTCTTAATTCACAATTCAGAATATGCCTTTCCCCCAATTGACAATTGAAACAGGTTCAGCTCAAACAAGAATCTGGATCAAATGTATGCTTTGAAATAGTTTTTGGACCCTTCTCATGTCATGCCATTTTTTTTAATTGGAAGCTGAATATAAATGTTTTCAACAAACAAACCTTTCTCAGATTAAGGACAATATATGTTCTCTGAGTGGCGTGCCTTGGATGAAACCCCTAAAGTTGCACTCAAAAAAAAAAAAAAAAAAGGAACAGCACAAAGACAAATTAACTTTGAACTTACACATAAATTCAATTGATTTATATTCAATTTACTGTACAAGTTCCCACCACAGGTGGGAATTTCCCCCTTTAGAAAATTGCAGCTAATTCCTGGAGGAACTTTAGGGACTCTATCCAACAGTTTCCAAAATCATTTGCAGCTCCAAGATGTCAGGTTTAGCTGTATTTCCTGCCCTCAGAATTTTTAAAAAAAAACTGAAAAAGGCCAGAATTGATCAACGACTACAGAACGATGGATAATTGTTCTTTTTGGGCAGGAGATCCACAGGTGAAACTAGATGGAATAGGGTTATCATGGAGCAGGGCATGGTCATCTGACTCTGAAACAGGGAATAATTGTTTCCCAACCAGCAGCAATTCATCAACATATTGCCACACAGTTTGGGAAATACCCCTAAGAATTTTTAGAAATTGGCACATTCCAGTGACTCTCTGCCTACTCAAACTCCCCTAACCAACTTGTGTAGACTGAAGAAGTTGCTTGGGTGGGCAGAGAAACGTCTCATACCAACAAGAAAATTAATCCAGTTGCCATTACATGAGGATAAGTTTCATTATTCACAGTAACAAATTAATTAGCAGTGATTTCTTCCAAGGTTACTTGCTTAGATTGGTAATGTATGTAATTTTATATCTAGTTAGTAAGAAAGAAATTAACGATGATGAACTTTCCTAGGGGGAAAAAAAACAAGAACACAGAGGTATCGTTTTTTTCTAAGTCTTTGGTGCCCTCATGTGGCTAGTCCTGCTTAAGGCTAGAAAAGAGCCCAAAAAATGGTTTCATGGTGATTTTGTTCCTACCATCACAAACGAGAAGGGATTGCCATGTGTAATTTATAAAGCAGAATTCATGCTTGTCTAGCATCTACCATCTGGATTTACAGTATTTGGCAATTCTTCATCATATATCATAACGAATAACTAGAAAGTATACCATGAATGTGCCCATTTAAAATAACACTGTTGCCAAAGATTTATGCGATGTGGTTTGTTTTTTTTTTGCATTTCTAGCAGGGACAAGCAGAAGACAGATCTGGGCTTAGTGGTACAAACTGAGTTTACTGGTCCAAGGTTTCTATACAGCCCTCAAAACCTACCTCTGTCCATAGATGCTGAAAATCAGGTGGGGAAAACTGTAGAGTAAGCCCTAAATTAGACCAAAACTTCAAGGGTTATTTATTCAGGTTATTGTTCAGTATTCCGATCTTTATTTACAGATAATCCTCAACTTACAATCATTCATTTAGTGACCGTTCAAAGTTACAGTGCATTGTGGGGCACATATAGTTGGATCTCAAAGATATGGGAAACCCAGGGGAGGAGATGGGAAAGGCTTCCCTCCTGCCTTCCAGGAAAACAAGAGGCATTTTCACCCTCTACATCAGGGGTCCCCAACCACCAGGCCCCGGACTGGTACTGGTCCGTGGATCATTTTGTACCGGGCCTCCTACTTTGCTTGGGTGCCGCCATCTTGTTTCGACGGCGCTTAAGAAAGTGATTCCGGGTGAGCTTGTCGGTCGTCGGTTGGATGGAAAGCGGTGTTTGGGTGCTGAAGGTATCCTCATGCCTTAGTTTCGTCGAAGGGGGGGCGGCTTTGAATGAAGAGCCGTCCCGATGGCGGTGGAGTCTCGCGTTACTCAGGAGGAGATTAAGAAAGAGCCCGAAAAGCCCATCGACCATGAGAAGGTACAAAGGAGGACTTGAAGGTGGCGGGGAGAAGTGGGGGACGGCTGGCTGGCCGGTCACTCGGTTCACCTTTCCTTGGTCGTGCGTGCTGATGCTGGTACCGGTCTGTGGATCATTTTGTGATGCCGGTACCGGGCCGTGGTACAAAAAAGGTTGGGGGCCACTGCTCTACATAATAACAATCAGAAGCTTTTGCTTCTTGGACAGTTCAGATTAGCTTTAAGATGGCAGCTGTGGCATTGGAACAAGCATGGCAGCCCTTCGAGGCAGCACAGACAGATACAGTAACAGAAGCTCACAAGTCCGAAAGCACTTCTTCTTTTGCCTTTGCTTTCCAGAGAGTTAAGGAAAGTCCCTTCTGAGAGGATAACAGAGTTGGAAGGGATTTTGGAGGTCTTCTAGTCCAACCCCCTGCTCAAAAAGGAGACCCTATACCCATGATGGCGAACCTATGGCACGTGTGCCATAAGTGGCACACAGAGCCGTTTGTGCTGGCATGTGAGCTGCAGACAAACTTGCTTCACTGTGCATGCACACGCCTGACAGCCGATTTTTTTTCCCACCTGGTTTAAAGCCTTTTTCGGCCTCTGCAAAGCTTGGAAAAAGCCTCTGCAAGGACAAATGATACGTTCGTTTTGTCATTTCCTGTAATACCGGAAGTGACAAAATGGCCTATAATTCGGCCTGAAAAGTCTTCCAGAGGCTTTTTCCAAGCCTCTGGGAGGCCGAAAAAGGTCTTAAACCAGCTGAAAAATCAGCTATGAGGAGGAGTGCAGTTAAAGGGGTGAGGTGGGGGATTGCGCGCGCATGCGCAGGAGGCATGGGGAGCAGGGTGCATTGCATTCTGGGTGCTGGCACACAAGTGGGCACATGCTGGTGCATGCACAATTTTTGGCACAAGAGCCCAAAAAGGTTAGCCACCACTGCCCTATACCATTCCTGACAAGGGGCTGTCCAGTCTCTTCTTAAAAGCCTCCAGTGATGGAGCACCCATGACTTCTGAATGCAGGCTGTTCCACCGGTTAATTGTTCTCACTGTTAGGAAGTTTCTCCCTAATTCCAAGTTGCTTCTTTTCTTGATTAGTTTCCATCCATTGTTTCTGGTGCTTTGGAAAACAGGTTGACCCCCTTTTCTTTGGTTATCCTTTATTCCCTCTTTTCATTTCTTTGTTCACTCTTCTCCCTTCATCCTCATCCCTCCTTTGAGCTGTTGTGGTTCGCTGGCAGCAAGTGCGGACAGCTGAGGTCTCGGAGAGTGAGGACTCAGATGAGGGGCCTGTGTGTGAGGTAAATATGGGACTAGGACCATCAGGGAGTGGAGTGATGCCTTCAGAGATTGTGGGGGCTGGCAGCAATGATGAGGAGGTTCCAGAGGAGCCTGTGCCCAGTGCGCATGCACACAGGGATGCTCATAGGAAAGAGCAGCTGCAGCAGCACGGGCAACTCAGGAATAAGACTGCAAGGTAAGGGCCCTTCCCTTCAATGGCTACATTTTCATTGCCCAATATGGTATAGCTACATAGATAGACCAAAACCAGAGCTGTGACACAACATAACTGAGAACAAATGATCCATAGGCATCTATAGTAATACCTGTGGGATGTTCCTATAAACCCTGATGGGAGATCAGAATACATCTTGCATCTAACTGTAGAAGCATGATATAAGGCTCACAGGGCGAAAAACACCCCCATGAAAGTTCTGCTTTTTCCTACCTCTATATTCCATAGCCTTAGGAACATATCATAACACTATACTGTAAAAAAAAAGTGTGGACAAGAGAACCCAGACATTTTAGCTGAAGAGTGATTTAAATCTGGATTTTTTTTCCATTTTCCCCAGTTTTTGCTTCAATGTTTTAATACCCCCCACCCGATTACCAGAACAGCACATCATGATTTTCTTTTCTTAAAGAATTAGCTGCCTTTCTCCTGGACAGCTGCTGTGTTTTCTAGTTGTTCCTAAGCAGCTTCTAATCCTACTGGCTGGCTCTTTCTGAATAGTGAGCCAATACCACCATCTGTTGGTAGCCATAATATCACAGTTTTTCCACATTCTTTGATTTGCAATATACTTCTCAGCAAATGGAAGAATCTGATTATGTTATGACTGTGTTGAAACATTCTGTGCCATAATGCACATTTAACATAGAACTGCAACCTAAAACTAATACCTTACTAAATAAGGTATTGGGTGTTTCAACACTCTTCCCTGTGTTTCTCCAAAAATAAGGCCTAATTGGAAAATAAGTCCTAGCATGATTTTTCAGGATGTTTGTAATATAAGCCCTACCCCCAAAATAATCCCCAGTTAAGATTGTCAGCCAGACAGATGCATTTAGTGCTATATTTCCCTCCAAAATAAGACCTAACTGGAAAATAAATCCTAATGCATCTTTTGGAGCAAAAATTAATATAAGACTTGGTCTTATTTTCGGGGAAACATGGGTATCTACCTGTTAACATGCCAGGCTAAAAACTGGGAGTCTGTGTGTTCCACAAAGTCAGCTGGGTGACCTTGGGCCCAGTCATTCCCTCTCAGCCCTAGGAAATGGAAATAGCAAACCACTTCTGAAAAACCTTGCCAAGAAAATAGCAGGGACTTATCCAGACAATCATCAGTGCTCAATTGACTTGAAGGGATTAAAAAAATAAACAACTTTTGAAAGCAGGTAAATTAAAAGAATGTATGGAGGTAGACAATATTTGAAATAGATCTGGTGTTTCGCTTAAGGCCTAGCAAACATAGGAAGGCCCTGGTGGAACAAACCAAAGGGGCCATCAAAGCCAGCATATCTTTTCTCACATTAGCAGCTTGAGGCTTCTGGGAAGCCCACAAATAGGTCAGAATATAGCAGCATTCTCTATGGCCCCATTTCATATTCAGGAGGTTCTTATCTTTTGAACGTAGTCTGTGCTCCATATCTATTAAAGGAGTGGCCCTCTAAATGCTATTGACCGTATCACTGCTGGTGGTTCTTAAACCTGCTGGTAACTTCAGCTCTCCAACATGTGAAATGCACACGAGAACTGCATGGCTGGGGAATTACGCTGGGGATATCTACTGCATCCATAAGCTTGCAAGCTTATGTAGACCAGTGCATTAAATTGGAGGGGAAGTGTTCTAGTCAGAATAGCAACCATTTCCCTTACATTCAGTAAGAACTTTGGGTTTCTGATGTTTTTATTTTAAATGTATAACTTAATTCCAGATTACAACAGCCTTTCTAATAACCTCTTTGTGGTTTTGTTCATTAGATACTCTCTCCTGAAAAGAAATATGGCTCTGATGAACATATTCATCCAACTTATTTTCTGAACACACACGCACACACACACACACACTTACAGAGGGAGATACAATCAGATAGATAGACAGACAGACAGACATCCCAAAACCTTTGAGATCAAGCTACAACCAGGCTTACCTAACATCACAGGATTTGGGGGGAGTTAAGTAGCTGTGAAGTATGTCACAATATCCATAATGAACATGGCAATTGATGCAAAACTTGAGAGAATAGATTAAAAAGAATGGAAATTTTATGTGACAGACTCAGGTAGTCAATTGCAGATAGATAGATCTCTATGTGACTCTGATTCTGTGAGTAACTCAATCTACCTGCCTGCTTTGCCTGCTTTTGGGTAAAAGTTGCTCTTTTTTATAAAAAATAATCAATATTTACATCAATATTTATGATATTTACATACAAGCCATGACCACCCAGTCACATCACCACCAAGCCACGTCCACAAATTAGGCCACACCCACAGAACCGGTTGTTAAGAATCCCACCACTGGGTATAAGACAGCAGCAAGTATCAATGGCAAGGAAGTATATGGTCGAGTTGTATTTTGATTTATTTATTTTTTTGCTTCCTTGGCTCATATGCCAAAACTGATTTTAAGAAGTGGTTTGTTTGGTTTGCTTTTGTTTTCTTTTGTTTTTCTGCAAGAATTTGATATGGCTAGGCCTCACCCAAATCTTTCAGAAGAGTTCCACTTTAAGCAAAGCAAGTTAGAGATCGAATTTGGGTCAGTCACTGGGACCAGAGAGTTACTCTTCTGAGCTTACTTTTCTTCATTCATGAAAGCAAATTAGGTTCTATAAAATGTGAGGTTCGAACGTTATGTAGAAACAGGACTGGTCCCTTTTTTAAGTAGAGGGAGGAAGCAAGATAGAAAAAGTATTGGTCTGTTTGAAATTTGGTGCTGGAGATGACTCGAGATGGAAAGAAAGTGAACAGAAAGAAAATAAACAAATGGATCGTCCAACTCAAGGCACAAATGACCAGGGTCAAATGATCATACTTTGAACACATTATGGGAAGACTTAGTTCTTGAGAGAAGACTGGCGGGCGATGTTGTGAAAGTTGGAAGGAAATAGGACAGGCCTACTGGGCATTTTACAGTTCATAGGCCACATCCAGCCCATGGGCTGGCCCAGTTTGACCTCTGGCATTGATGGCAGAGTTAACTGTCTTTCATTTGCTTACGCCAAAACAAAAACAAAAAACCCACCACCCCTCAAGTAGAACAATAAGGAAAAATTGAAACAATGCGAGTTAATGCTATCTGAATAGAAAAATCCAGATTTCAGATCTATATTCTTATGAGTCAAAACATTTCTTTTGCACAGAGAAATATAACTGTTTTGACTTAACTGAGAACAGAACCATTCATCTACTTGGAGGGTAACCACTTTTCAAGGACCGTATTGCTATTTAAGCCTCTTGTCTTGTTCTCTTATACATGATTTTATTACTCTTAAATATATTGATAGCTTTGAAGCAATGGACCAAGGAATAAAAACAAAGCAACAACAAAGCAATTTTCAAGCAAGTTTTGGGAGAGCTATGAAGGCAATTAACCTGTCCTAGATACACATCTCATTAGAAGGCAATGTCAGGGTCTGATGTCTATATTAGAAATAGACAAAATTACACAGAGGGAGGGAGGGAGGGTTTAAACAGTGTGTGTGTATGTTTTTGTGAATGTGTGTGTGTGTGACTGTGTGAATGTATGTCTTCAAGTGGAGTGGAAAAAAGAAAAGGAAAAAAAAAAGCAACACAGTTAATCCTCCATTATATTGCTTGCAGACAAATGGAGTAACATATTCTCTATTTCTTTCCATAATACATTTTTCTAATCAATGAAATGTTGGCTTGCTAATGAATGTGAACATATCAGGCAAGTAAGATTGGAGCTTCCGATCCACTTGGGTTGGATTGCTAACAGATCACTTTGAAACATCATCACCCCCTGCCCCAAATTTCCTCATTGATGGACTAGGTCATGCCCGAAGCAGATATTTATATCAAATTCAAGCACTGAGTGGAGAATTGTTGTGGTTTCACCATCCAGATCTTGGTGTTCTCCTGTTTGCATTCTAACTGAACACTGATAGAAATAAAACCACAGCTAATACACACCTAAATGTTGGTGCCGATACGTGGATGACACATTTGTCATCATCAAAAGAAATGCACTGAAAGAGTTTCGTACGCTATTGAACTCTACTTTCCAAGACATTTCGCAATGGAGGAAGAAACAGCTAGACAATTACCATTGTTAGATGTGCTTGTCAACAGACAACAAGTTGGAAGCCTAGAAACCACAATTTATGGCAAGGTCACCAACAGTTCATCACCAGCTTATCAGATAGAGAGGCCTTGACAGCACAAGGAAACAACGGGCAACTAATTAATAGCCAGCCATCAACACCCCAATCAACAACTAAAAAGCCACAACCAGGCACCATATAAATAGCACACACATAAAATAGCCCAAAGTGCACACCCTGCTAGAGAGAAGTTCCCTGAGGATGGATTCCAGTATGCGTCCCAAAACTTGGAAGACAAAATCTTTGGTCCTGGCAACCGACTCAGATTGGATCCTACCACGTTATCTGTAGAGTTATAATTGCAGGAATGTTCCAATCTTGGATGGTAAACCTCAGATAAAGAATGTTTCCAAGCAAATACAACTCAGGTAAACAAAGTCACTAATCTAAAGGAGGATTAGAGAGGGGAAGTAAACATATGTTAGACATTAACTAGAGATAATTAATTATATGGATTACTGTGCTAAACAGTAACAAAAGTTAAGCAGTAACCAAAGTTAACCAGTGATGGAGGATAACTAAAAATGTGTATAAATGCAAGACTAGACTCCAATAAAGATCATCATGATTCAGTTGTTCATGATCAAACAACTCGACTGCCTCTTCATTACAACAAGTGGCACCCGAACAGGGACCCTCTTACTTCGTCTGGCAAGGATTTGGTGCACCTTCAACCCTTTGTGGTTTCTTCAACCTTTTGGTTTCTGTAAGTATGGGGTCTTTGCTTTCTGAGGAACAAAGGAAGCTTATAGGTGAATTAGGCTATTTGTTGAAGAAAAATAATACTGAGGTACCACAGAGAAATCTCTTAAGGCTGGTGCAGGAGATTGCAGCTCAGTGCCTATGGTACCCAGAAAAGGGGTCTTTAAAATTAACTGATTGGGAACATAAAGGGAAAACATTGCATACTGAACCTTGAGCAAAAATAGATGTTTTTCATGTGTGGCATTTATGTAGGCATGCAATTGAAAAATTTGGTCACAATGAACTTTCTCTTTTAACACCTCCACCTTCACGTTATACTAATGCTGTCATTTGTCCCCCTTCTTCACCTGAATATATGTCTTCAATTCCCTCAGCTCCTGCAGATACAGGGCAAAAGCCTCCTGACTCTATTGTTCAGTCTTCTTTTCAGAAAATGGTTGAGACTTGTAAAAGGGATGCCTCTGTCTCAGGAACAGAACTTGCAGAATTACTGTCTGTTTGTCCAGTACATCGTCCTGGTCAGGGGCCACAGCTTGGACTGCAAGTAGCAGAATGGGAGGGTCTGCCTTATCAGATCTTAGGAGAGTTTAAAAAAGGCTTTTACAGACTATGGGATTAGCGGTAATTGTACAAGAGGACTTGTAGAAGGAATAAAAAATGGTTATACAATGATCCCTGAAGATTGGAAGCAAATATTTCGCATGATTTTAACATCCATGCAATATGTGGTTTGGGAGAGTGAATATATGAGACATGCTCAAGCTGCTGCTCTAGGAGTGGGAGGAGCATATACAGTTGAGCAGCTATTTAGTTCTGGACCAATTCCTACTCAAGTTGTTCTTCCTCCAGCTATGTTAACTATTGTTTCTGAATGTGCCTTTCATGCTTTTCTTAAGGTACCCCAAGCTGGAGAACCTAGAGAAAATTTTTCAAACATTCAACAGAATGCCAATGAGCCTTATGCTGATTTTGTTGAGCATCTGTCCAAAGCAATTAGACAGCAGTTTGATCTTCAGGAAGCTGCTGGTAAACTTCTTTGCCAATTAGCTATTGAAAATGCTAATGCAGATTCCGGATTTCAATCTTCATCTGAACACGGAAGTCCGTCTTCCAAGGTCGACACGCCTGCAACCCATCACTTGGGGCCAGGTTAAATCTACTACATATCAAGCTCAACAACAACGGCAACAGGCCTCATTACCTCAGACTCCTGAAAATCTTGTTGCTGCTGTTTTTGCTATTACTGCTAACTCTGCTGCCATTTTACTTTGAATTTTCTTGTTTATGGTTAATGGTGTTTCTGCTCAAAATGACACTTCTTAACCCTAATTTGTGGGTTCGTCATGCCCAATACATGTTTATGACCCATGGCACAAATATTACTTTATACTATGAGCCCCCAATGGCATTTGGTCAAATTTCTTTTACTCCTAACTTGATCATGTCTTCTACATTGATTGTCTCACAACTACAATCTATTTCACACACCTGGCTATTTTCTACACCCTCTATGCAATTGAATTCTGTCCGTTGGCGTTACTTGAAAGTTAGTCAATTTACAAGGGGTCTGTGTTTCTGTTGTCATGCTAAACACACTTGGCTTCATAATTGGTCTGATTATGATGCTGCTCAGCACATATTAAAAAAGCTAGGGAATTATAGTTATTGTTCTGACTACTATTGGTTGTCAGGTACCTTTAATTCTTCTTTGCATGGAATTAATATAGCTCCTGATATGTATCCTGACAATTTTCCTATTTTTAATGCCTCTGATCAATCTAATACAGGATCGATATGCGCTGGTTGGCAGCTTAAGGATCCTAATATGTGGTTCTTTTTTGATAAATATGCTTCTAATGTTCATCCTCAGAATTATCAATATGCAACTATAGGTTATTTTACTCTACCTGTTCAAATAGGTACGCTCCCATCAACTCGACAGCGGCGTTCCTCTCTGGGGCCTACATGTAATGATGAAGTCATTATTGACACACAATTGTCTTCTGGTTCTACATTTGGCCGTGCATTGACAGGGGCCGTTACAGGAGTCGTTACTCTAGGCTCTTATCCTGGCATAATTGCTCAAGAAAACAGATGATCTATTCTTGGTCTCACCTGCAGATTTGAAAAATCCATCAATGCTACCACTGCTATTATTCATGATTTGCAGCATGAAATATAAGACTTAAATCAAGATGTCTTACAGCAGCGTTTTGCCATAGACTATCTTTTAGCCCGTCAGGGAGCGTTCTGTATGTTAGTTGGACACCATGGATGTGCTGTGCATTTTCATTCTTTGAATAAAACTATTGAGGATGAGCTTGCCAATTTACAATCATACATTTAAAATAATATCCATGCTCATTAATCACCTTTTGAGTGGCTAACCAATTGGCTCCCTGATTGGTCTTGGCTCAGACAGTTTTTCTTTTATGCTATAATTATTATTATTGTACTAATTGCAACCTGTTGTTTTATTCAAAGTATTTCAAATTTATTTGCATTGTTTCGTCCTGCTTCCCCCTCTCTTAATCCTCTACAATTGCGATACATTCATAAATCTTTGAATCCTCCATTTAAAATAAAAAACAAGGATATGTAGAGTTGTAATTGCAGGAATGTTCCAATCTCGGATGGCAAACCTCAGATAACGAATGTTTCCAAGCAAATACAACTCAGGTTAACAAAGTCACCAATCTAAAGGAGGATTAGAGAGAGGAAGTAAACATATGTTAGACTTTAACTAGAGATAATTAATTGTATGGATTACTGTGCTAAACAGTAACCAAAGTTAAGCAGTAACCAAAGTTATGATGATGGAGGATGGAGGATAACTAAAAATGTGTATAAATGCAAGACTAGACTCCAATAAAGATCATCATGATTCAGTTGTTCATGATCAAACGACTCGACTGCCTCGTCATTACAACAGTTATCCTGAGAGATGTATATTTATCTTCATTCGTGGAAAATAAAAGCATTTAAAACTCCACCTTTTACATCATTTGCATTTTGGAGTAGATTTCCATGGAATACAGGGAGATGATTTGCAACACCAAATTCATCCAGGTCGTGCAGTCAGGTTTTAGGCACAAGCCCGGGGGAGCTCACTCCCGTGTAACTGTGCTTATTAAAGGCTGCCAGATCATTTGTCGATATATTTACTATTTTGATGCTTCCCTTCAGATTTATTTTTCCTCTGTATCCAGTTTGGTATTGATATGAATATCTATAATGCTTTTAAAATGCTCTGCCATTTAAGGTCAAAGTCTGTTCATATTTAATTCAAAGCACTCTAAAACTGGTGACGGCTGTTGGAAATGGAAACTCCTCATCTGCTAAATCTCTGTTTGCACTTTTTTCAGATGCAAGCTATTTCTGTGTGACTGCAGAACCGATAGTACAGTACCAATAGTGGCTCTGCTGACTAAGGGTCAGTGACTAGCTGAAGCCATTCATTGAGCTGATTTGGCTGAGTATAGACTTGAATCTAATTTTCCTTAGCCCTAATCCACGCCTTCACATTATCCCCGACTGACTTCCAATCATAAATATGCTATGAAGAAGGAGAAGCTATAGACCAGGGGTGTCAAACTCGATGTCATTGAGGGCCACATTAGGGTTGTGTTTGACCTCGGAGGAGTTGGGGGGCATGGCCAGGCCGTGGCCATGGCCCTTTGCCAGTGAAAATGGAGCTTGGGGGAGCCCTGGACCCTGTTTTTGGCTGGGAGAGCCTCCTGCAGCCCTCTGCCAGCGAAAATGGAGCTCAGGGAGGTGCAACACCCCCCCCCACAAGCTCCATTTTCACTGGCAGAGGGCTGCAGGAGGCTGTCCCGGCCAAAAATCGGGCCTGGCGGGCTGTGTGTGGCCCTCCCAACCTCCATTTTCACTGGCAGAGGCACCGCGGACCCTGAGATCTGGCCCACGGGCCTTGAGTTTGACACCCCTGCTATAGACCAACTCTGCCATTGTGGAAGTTCCTTCCCTTTTTCAATGGTAATGACTTGTGTTTGGGGCTACCTGATGGATTTTAGAAAGAGAAGCAGCAGCCATGGGAAGGCTGTATCTGCAACCTTTAAGCTGATTCCAGGCTGATAGAAAATTATACCTAACAAACCTAGGTTGGGGAAAGCAATTGTAGGCCTTTGCCACCAGTTGTAGGTCAAGTCCAGCACTGTTGCAAAACAATGAAAGTCTGTTTTTTCATTTCCTTATCTGATCTTTTAGAAGCTTAAGATAACTTTGAAACAAATTGCAACAATAAAAAGTGCATTTGGTTCTCAAGGAAAGTCACTTTGAATCTTTCATCACACAGATAATATAATAAGCCTAGAGGAAACACGCAAAGAAAATACATTTCCTCACCCTATATTGCAAGATGCCAAGTTTTGAATTACAAGAGCTAATTTGTAAGATTCAGGAAAGTCAGAAATCAGAATCCAATTGCATCATTATATATCATTATATAACTTTGCTCTCCCACAACGATCCTTTCTGTTCCCCACCAGTGGCCATTTTCAGATTCAGTGCTATGGGAAGTCAAAAATCAGCCAATCGCTCATTGCACAGAAAGGATATGCAACTCACACGTCAAGCATGCAAACAGGTACAAAATATACCATTTGATGATGAAAAACCCTAGATTGATGTTTTCTTAGCTCTTCCTTGATTAGCAGCCAGAACCGCACACAGTACTTATTTCCCGATTGCACAACTAACGCAGACCAAAGCAGTTTTCCCTCCTGTGTACAAGCTTACAAGAATAGAAGAGTGCAAAATGGCTCTTAGATTATAATTAATGAATTAATCTTTCTCAAAGGTGAAATACCTAAAAGTACTTTAAATATCTAAAAACCATCACTGCTACTAGTTTTTTTGTTTTGGGGTAAAGGAAGCCCAAACACCAATCACCCACAAGATTTGATGTCTCTTTTCTCTTTACGGTCTTTTTGGATGGGTCAGTCAGACAATCATCCTTTAGTTTATAAGGATATTTTTTATTTTCTAGTATTACTCCTCTGGGCTCCAGAACTCTAACCTGGCAAGAGTTTGGGGCTATTTTGTTGAAAGAGCAAAAAAGGTGGCAAAGAGTTCTACCTATGCTTCTTAACACCTAATTAAACTTCTGGATGAGGTCAGTTGATGACGCAAGATGCAATATCATTAGTATGATATCTCCACCCTTGATGGAGCAGGTGATGTTGTTCCAATGCTGACGAAGTGCCTGGAGGCTGCGAGGGTCTGGATGGAAAGAAACTAACTTCATCTCAACCATGGCAAGATGGGGTGGCTCTGGGATTTGGCCCTCTGTGATCTGGTGATTTGTCGTCGTTGCCTCTGTTGTGCAGTTTAGGAGTCCTCCTGGATTCATAAATGTGTATGGAGGTTCTCAACCCTCCAGATCAGAGGTGTCAAATTCGATTTTAATGAGGGCTGCAACAGGAATGTGTTTCACCTCGGAGGGGCCAGGGGGCATGGCCGGGCCAAGGTGGGCATGGCCTCTGCCAGCAAAAATGGAGCTTGGGGCAGGGGCTGTGCGTGCTCTCTGGGACCCTGTTTTCAGCTGGGACAGCCACCTGAAGCCCTCTGCCAGTGAAAATGGAGCTTGGGGTGCTGTGTGTGGTCCCCCGAGCTCCATTTTCACTGACAGAGGGCTGCAGGAGGCCGTTCCGGCCAAAAATGAGGCCTTGGAGGGCTACGCACAGCCTTCCTGAGCTCCATTTTCATTGGCAGAGGCACCATGGGCCGGTCCTTCACTGTTTCCAAGGCAGCCCCACCAGCCAGATCTAAGCACCCCACGGGCCGAATCTGGCCAGATTTCAATCCATAGTTTTATTTCTAGATGTCTACAATGTAGCTTCCTCCTTATGGAACCAAGTGGATGTGAAGCTTTGTCCCAGAGAGGCTTAGAGCTGACAGTATTCATGGGATGAGAGAGAGGCAGGGACTCAAAACCAAGGTTTTTGTGTGGTGGATCCAAACCTGTGGACCCATGCCCCGCCCCCCCCTGAAATATGATTGGTATCTCCTCTGGCATCCTTCAGAAGAGGCAGCGAATAACAACGGTGGCATCATTATTACATTCTGTTATGTTGTGCCTCCTATCCTGACTCTTCTTTCAGATGAGTTCAGCTCCTAGTGACATCATACCCATGTCATTTTTTTTTCCTGCAACTTGGGATTGCTTTATTCTGAATAGTTTCTTGACTTTGCCTTTAGCCTACAGTCTTGGGTTTCCTAGTGATTGCCCATTATAGTATGAAGTCTGATCCTGCACATCTTTCTGTAAGCCTGACATGCCCATGTCAGAATCTGATTCCGAAGGGGAGGCCAAGCAGCTGACAGGGAATGGGAGTGTGGCTCCGGTGGCTGTGGAAGAAACTGGGGAAGGACATGGTCCAGCTGGCCAGAGCAGGGGAGAGGTAGAACAAGCCAGAGGGAATTCAGAGGAAGATCCAGGCCCACCTCCTCTTCGTCCTAGGGTATGCAGGGAGGAATGGAGAAGTGAGCAACATGAGTTGTGTGGCTTACGGGGGAGGAAAGGGCCCTGATTCCCTTCATTAGCTGCAGCTGGGAACATAGTGTTTAAAGGGGGAGTTTGCACACAGAGACTGGTTGGAAACAAATCTTGTATTATCTTGTTTTGTTGAGGCTTATCTGGGTTCCTGATGTCTTCCCAACTGTGTCTGTTTTGTTGGCCTTTGAAGTCTGCAATTCCTTATCCTGCCCTGTCCAGTTAATTGCTGCAGTGTGGTTTGTGTGGATTTTTATTTATATGTATTTTGTTTTTGGACTGAATTTCCTCCACTTAAAGACTGTTCTTGGGAGAGTTTTTTTTCTCCAGCCAAAGGTAACTGGACACTGGGGGCAAAGTTAGAGATATTAAAGGGACATTTCTTACTTATGTGACTGTGTGTTGCCTTTGTGCCACGCCCCAGGTCATCACAAAGCCTTTCAAAACAGGAAAAGCCAGAAAGGAGGCAAAGGGGACCCAGAAATGCTCTTTAGTGTTTCTAAAGTTAGAAAATCTTGCAAGCCTGTCAGTGGTTCTCTCTACTATCTTAGGTGAAACAAAATTAAGGTAGGGTTATTTCTTTCTCATACCTAAAATTCAATTGTGCACGCCTCAACTTCTCACATCCCATCCCAATCAATGGCCAAGTTGCCTGAGCGTAACAGATACAACGTGAAACTATCAGATAAGGAAATGTTAATGTGGAACACAAAGTATAGCCAGTTGAAATCCACAGGCCATCTAGGACTGCCCAGAACACCTGGTTCGGTCAGTCTGCCAAGGACCAGGCCTTTGTTATAAACAACTTCTCTTTGCAATTATTTTTGGATGTTAAGCTTCATCACCCAACAGCTTAGTATTATGTGGGGATTTTCTTCCCTCTTTACCTACAATCCTAGAATTTCCAAGCAGTCTCCTATTGAGGTACCAACTGTGGTTCAACTTCGCTGTTAAGATCTGCCAACATCAGCTAGCTGTTGCTAGTTGCAAAAGTAAAGGCTTAGCACTGGAGCAAATTCGAGAAAAAGAAGATATTGTGTGGAAATAGTTTCACTTGAAGTAAAATATTTGTTCACATTGTCAAAGCACTCATTTTCAAAAGATCACACAAAGGCATGGTCCTTGGCAGTGCAGACTGACTGAACCAGTTTTTTTTCTGAGCTTTATCCTGAAAGACAACTTCTCATGTACCGATTATGTGTGTTTACACCTGGGTCCCGAACGCTTCAATAGTGTACTTTTTAAGCTTCTTCCAAACACAGGTTCTTTTGAATGTATATCCAAAGCAACAGTGATGCTAACTATATTACAAAAACATTAATTAAGGTTATACACACATGACGTATTAATATGATGATACTTAATCACAAATTGGTACAGGTTAACATTAATATGATAAGCAGCTCAGCTAAGATAGCTCCATTATGGCTAGCCAAACAACAAAGCTACCTTATGCCAAGCTAGCATGGGGTGAGAAAGCTCAACTAAGTTAAACGATGAGCCCAAACACCAGCTACCTTGGGAGGTAGCACATATCACAAGTGCATGCTATTGGGTATATTTATTAAGAAACATGACTACTGAGAATCTTTGACTTATGAGTATTGGTTAGCTCGGGTACTGTACTCGGGTACTCCTGTACTGTTTGAAGTTACCATGACGCTGGGAAGAAAAAACGATCTACAGCCAATCCATGCACTTACAACCATTGCACTGTCCCTGCAGTCATAGGAGTGTGATTTGGGGGCTTAGCAACTGGCAAGCATTTACAATGGTTGTAGCAACCCTAAGATCATGTGATTTTCATCTATCATGCATAGATAGAAAAGAGTGGGGTCTGGATGGCCACAATTCTTGGTGGTCCAATCTCTTACCACCTTTTCCCTTCAGCTGTTCATTTTTCTTAAGCACGCCTGGGCATTAATTGCACTTTTTTGAAGCTTTACAATTTCTTGATTTATGACTAATTGGCTTCTAACCTATTTCATAAACCCTTGCTAGAACTTTTGCAATTTTTTCCTGTTTTTTTTTCACTATCTTGCATTATCCAATTGAAAACTTAGCCATCAAGAACTTCGCAGGGTGAGCGCTAACTTCCTACAGAACAGTCCTTTAGTTTACTTGCACTCTTAATGGTACGGGAGGTGGGAGCCAGCCAGCCCTGCCCTCGGAATCCATCGGTAGGTGTAACCATCACTTTTGCTAATTCACTGTTTCCTAAAATGGAAGCTCATTCCTTTTTGGGTGGCATTTATGAGCAAGGTGAAATTGTAGGAATCACAGTCTCAAGCCCAGCTGCAGGTTCCAGGTTGGAGAACCCTGAGGCTGAGGAGAAAATGAAAAGCACCAACTCTCGTTTTTGGCCATCTCTTCTTTCAAAGCCAGAAACATGGGCATTTTTTTTTTCCTATTATGACTGCCCAACCCTCCACCACCCAAGCCAAGACTCTCCCTCACCAACATGAGATTAGTTAATTATTCAGATTAGATGGTACACTCATTATTTTCTAGTAACACAAAGGTATGACTGCTAGCTACATGTTTCAATTATTTAAATGTCAAAATCTGTTATCTTGGCTGATTGTCCCCTTTTCACAGCCCGGCCACAGCCCACCATCCCCACCCTATGCAGGTATTTTTCCCTGTGTTTCTGTGTGTGTGTATGTGTAACTCAGCATACTTTTAAACTTCACAAAAGAAAGAAGGCCCTTGTTATGAACCTATTTGCAAAACCAACTTGGTTTAGTAGATTTTAACCTTTTTTTAAAGTACAATTGGCAAACATTATCAAGTAACTAAATAATATAAATCCACGATGCGGAGAAAAATGATATTGAAAATATAAAAAGAAGAAAAAGAAAATACTAAAATGTAAGTAAAGAAACAGGCATTATAAACATACAAATTTACCATGTATCTAAACCTTCACTGCTTTTGAAATAAATTATTCAATCCCATCACCCTCCAGCTGAAAGGGGGGCAGGGAGCTGCTTTGTCTTTAAAACATGTTTCTCCTTTTCTTCATCCAAGGAAAAATTATATTCTGCCTTTTTTAATATTCCCGTGAATATTTCAGTCTTCTGGGAGAGAGGTGGATGCTAACTTTCTACAGGAGCATATATGGATGCTAAAACTAACGTTTTGTGACCAGTTTTTCCATCTTTGTTTAAGTGTGAACACACTGGATCTGAAGTAAATTTTCATCCTTTTGACATGACAATAATTTTCTTAAAAGAAAATCATTGTAAAAGAATGTTGTCCTGTATAATTTTTTCTGCCAGTGGCTTAAATTCATTTTTTCACTGCAGGACAGCCATGCAAAATCTGGAAAAGATGCTCTATCGCCCTCCCATATAACCTCCAGCTCACATGATTTTCTTATAATGTTGTCTTTTCTGTTTGAAACAACAAATCTGCCCAAAATATGTCTAGGCTTCAGCGCATTCCTAGGAGATTTAATCTGTAATCACACTCAATAACTTCATTGCCTTCAAATTAACACTCAGGTCCTTAATCTTAGAAATAAGGTAAAAAAATCCAATTGATTATGTCAGTTTCCACTAATGCTACTTTAATCCTTAAATTGTTTCTCCTGTTGTGATCCCATACACAGGATTAACTCAGCCTTAATTTTACAGAGATTCGTTTAAGGCTTGCTTATCCCTAGAACATTGTTTGCGATCTATATATTATTACATATAATCTGTAGAGAATTACCATAAAGTTCACTGGCTAACTGAGTTGAGTCTAATTTGCTATGACCTTTTCTTAAACAGTTTATTCATTTGCTCAGACACCAAAGTCTTTTCACTTATTTCCTCCAGCATGTTTAATCCCATTCCACCTTGAGTTCTTTTTCAAGTTGTTTTACTGGTGGCCGAATTCAGTCATCTCAGGTCTCCACCTGTGGGCAGTGCTTGCTTTATTTATTTATTTACTAGCTCAATACCTGTGCTTCGCTATGAAACCATGTGGTCAGGCTTAGTTTTTGTGGAGGAAAATAGGGGGGGGGGGTCGGGGAATCTGCCTTTCCCTACCAGCATCTACCGGTGTTCATCTGGCTAGAATCTTGTCAGTGTGTGAGAGAGTTGAGGGCTGCTTGGTAAGTGAAACAATATTTGCTGTGTGAGCAAGAAGGAGAGAGCAAGGAGCCTGGGTGTGGCTTAGCTCAACTATTCTGTACTAAAGCTGGTTGGTGTTGTGAAACTAAAAACGAAAGTGAAACTCCTCTCCTCTGCTTGTGTTTTCCATTTGAAACAGATTTCTTTTCAGGTGGGGAGCGGGAGTAAAACTCCTTAGCATCAGAGCATGTTAATAATAATAATATATGAAATGCTGTGGTGGTTATTTCAAAAAAATCCTTTTACTGAACACCTAGAAGCCAATAGATGTGCCAAAATTTCAAGTTTGTAGGCTTTACTGTTCTGGAGATTTTGTGATGATGCATGATGAATGTATATATATGCATGAATATTTGTTTCCTTAAATTTTCACGGGTACGTACATGTATGGTATTCAGCTTTGCACCTCATTGTAGTTATGCTTTTAAAGCACAAATGTGTGTGTGTGTGTGTGTGTGTGTGTGTGTGTATATATATAATTTATTTTTACTTTTTTCTTCCCTCCATGGCATTTTCCTCCTTCCATATGTGTGTGTGTGTGTGTGTGTGTGAAGGAAAAAACATTCTGGCACAGCAATAGGCTGCCCCAAATTTAAATCTGAAACCACTATAAAAGCCTGACTCACAGATGAACACTATACAGAAGCCTGATGATGGCAGATGAGATTCTGCTGAAATGTCGCTACAACTTTAAAAGCACAACTACAATGACGTGGGAAAATACCCGAACAAAGCTGAATGCCATACATGTAAGTACCCGTGAAAACTTAAGAGAAATATATATATATATATATATATAAAATTTATTTTTGCTTTTTTTCTTCCCTCCATGGCATTTTCCTCCTTCCTCAAACCTTCCAAATAAACTTGGTTCCTCTTTCCCTTAACATCCAGATTAATTTACTTTCCCACCCAAGTAAACTAATGTGAATCAAAGAAAGTAGCTGGGGATATGTGAGTATGTGCATCGTTTTGTACTTATTAATTAATTGATTTGTCATGTTTATATAGCATATCTTGGAGGTGGCGGCCCTTTGAGAGCTGTACGCCACACAATTTCATTTTAACGTACGCCCGATTAGCGTCCGTCTCTCTATAAATACTGGTGGGGGGCGAGGCTGGTGTGCTTGTCTGGTTGGCCAACTGTTGGGTGGCCTTATGGATAAATTCAGGACCATTGTCTGATGAGATCCTAGAGGGTAAGCCATATCTGGGGATGATAATGTGGAGCAGTGCCCTAGCAACTTCAGTAGCCTTCTTTGTGCGTGTAGGGATACACTCGGGCCACCCCGTGTATGTGCATACAAAGACCAATAGAGCATTGTAGTGGCTGGAACGGGGCAAGTTAGTGAAATTGATCATTAATGAATCAAATGGGTAACTGCCCCAAGGTTGATGGCCTGGTGGTGGTTAGGGTCCTTGACTGGGATTATTTGCTGCACAAATTTCACATTGAGCACAAACGTTTGCCGCAACGCTGTGTATTTTGTTAATATACACTTCTCGTTGCAGAGCATTTGCCAAAGCAGTTTTTCCTAGGTGCAGCTGTCTGTGTACTTGTTGTGCTATGTCCCATGCCATACGTCCTGGTATAAAAACTCGATTATCTGGCAGAATCCACCAACCCTCTTCCAGTTGGGCCTCAAGTGCTTCAATTTGGTTCATGTCTTCTTGAGACTAATAGGGGTGAGGTGTCCATACAGTGAGGCATTGCGCTTGTATCATTGGAGTCCTCTGGGCTGCCTTTCGTGCCATTCTATCTGCTTTATTGTTATTCTGCTTATTTATTATTCCCTTTTTGTGTATCAGAGGCCACTTTTTGATGCCCTTGGCAGTGGATGATGGCAACCTTTTGGGGGGCCCATACGCTTTCTAGGAGGTGTAGTATTTGGGGGCCATATTTAATGTCCTTGCCTCCCGCCATGATAAGTCCTCTTTCCTTATATAGGGCACCATGGACTTGAACCGTGAGGAAAGCATATTTAGTCTGTATATATATATGTTGACACATTCACCTTTTGCAAGCTTCAAAGCTCTAGTTAATGCATGCAGTTCAGCTAACTGAGCACTTGTGCCTGAAGGGAGGGTCTCCGCTTCCCAAACATCATCCAAAGTAACCACTGCAGACCCTGCCCATCTGATTCCTTCCTGTATAAAGCTAGTGCCGTCTGTATATAGGGTATACTTCGGGGAAGGAAGGGATACATCAGTCATGTCAGGGTGGCTGGCATATGTTTCCTCAATCATTTGGATACAATCGTGAGTGGTCTCTAAGTCCGGTTCAGGCAGTAACGTGGCAGGGTTTAATGCGTTGGATTGTATAATATTAATCATAGGGTTATGGGTGATTAAGCCTTGATATTTCAGCATTCGAGGGTTGGTTAGCCACAAATGGCCCTTTGTTTCCAGGACAGCTTTAAGGGCATGAGGAGTGTAAATGTGAAGCTCTTGTCCAAAAGTCAGTTTACTGGCTTCTTGAGTTAAGATAGCAGTCCCAGCCACTGCCTTAAGGCAAGCAGGCCATCCTTTCGCAACATTATCCAGCTGTTTAGAGAGATAAGCTACAGGGCGATGCCATGTTCCTATTTTCTGAGTGAGGACGCCCACAGCTACATTCTGTTTGGTATCTACAAATAATTGAAATGGCTTATCCAGATCAGGGAGGCCTAAACAACGCTTCCTTAAGCAATCAGAAACTAGTTGCTTCCTGCGCTCCCCACTGTAACGGCTCCTTATCCTGTCCTTTGGTAGCTTCATAGAGGGGCTTGGCAATCAGGCTGAAATTGGGGGTCCAGATACGGCAAAAGCCAGCAGCTCCTAAAAAGCCTCTCAAGTCTCTCCTGTTGTTAGGTGTTGGAAGCTGACATATGGCCTCTTTGCGTTCGTGGTCCAAGGTAAGTTTCCCCTGCTCTATGTCATAGCCCAAATATTGGACCTTTTCTAAGACCAACCGAGCCTTTTTCTTCGAGGCCTTATATCCCAGGTCTTGCAAGAGGAGTAATAAGTCTTGTGTATTTTCCCAGCAGTTATCTTTTGTGTGGCCAGTAACCAATAGATCATCCACATACTGTAACACCACATCAGGAGGGGGTATAGTCAGAGCTTCCAAGTCTTTGGCCAAGGCAGCCCCAAATAGGGTAGGCAAGTTCTTAAATCCTTGGGGTAACCTGGTCCATGTATACTGTTGCTTTCAGCCAGTTAAGGGGCTTTCCCACTCGAATGCAAAGAGATGTGTTTTTTTTAATTAAAGTTTTATTTGGGTTTTCACACATTTTTTGAAAATAGCATGGTCCCAGGTTGCACTTCTTTATACAGACACAAACTCATTTTCAAGCTCATTTTTGTGTTCTATTCCATATCTTATTACTATTTTGCATTTTCTATATAGTATTTCCCCTCTTTTAATTTTCTTAATTCTATTTTGATTATCTCATCTCAATTCAAATCATTATATTTATACTTTTGTCTGTCCTGAATAGTGAAATAGTGAATAGTGAATAGTGAAACCACGTCGAAACTTACTAGCAGATCTCTTTGTTCCACGTGTAGATCTTTGATCATTTCCAAGAAGTGGTATGAGTTTTGTACATGTGAAGCTGCTGTTTCAGCATGGGGCTGTAGCTGAGTGTTTAGCTAGGTTTTGTAGTGGTGCTCCTCTGGAGCTGACTATGGGTCTGAGAGGCATGCCTTCTTTGTGTATTTTTGGGAGGCCGTATAGTTTGGGGCATCTGGAAGATTTTTCTCTTGGGATGATCATCCGTTGGATCTCTTTGCTCATGTGGCTGGTTATAATTTTCTTCTTGGTTAATTTTTCCAGATATGTGGTTGGGTCCATGTTTATGGGTTTGTATGTGGAGTCTTGGAGTAGGTCTGTCAATTTTGTTTCGTAGTCTTTTCTATTCATTACTACTGTGGCATTCCCTTTGTCTGCTGGAAGTATGATTATGCTGCTATCTTTCTTTTAGGGCTTGCAGCACTTTGAGTTCTTCTTTGTGCAAGTTGCTTTTGGGTGGTTTGCTTGTGCATAGGATGTTAGTAACTTGGTGTCTTGGTGTCTATATCAGCTTCATCTGTATTTAATTTAGTTAGGCTGGATTCTACTGCACATATGATGGATTCTGTGGGGATTTTTTGGGGTGCTATAGCATAATTGAATCCTTTGGTTAGGACATCTGTTTCTGTTTTGGTGAGTTCTCTGTTAGAAACGTTATATACTAATTGTTTCAGGTGGTGTTGTGAGTTGTTGGGGGCTTTCTTGTCATGTTCTAATTTCTTTAGTTTCTTCAAGAGTTTGTCATTTTTGTAAGTGGTTTCCGTTTCAGCTCTCCAAGTTGTAAGTTGTTTTATCTTGTTCCAAAGTAGAGGGTGGATTTTGCTGCTCAATTCCAGGTGTAGTGCTAGCAAATCTTTGTTTAGCTGATCCAATTGGAATCTCTTTCTGTGGAGCTCATTCTGAGTAGAGCCATTTCAGTTCTTTTCAGGATACGTTTAGTATATATATGTGTGTGTGTGTGTGTATATATATCTATATATCTATATATATGTGTGTGTGTGTGTGTATGTATACATATATATATATATATATTTGTGTGTATATATAGTTGTGTATGTGTATGTGTGTGTGTGTGTGTGTGTATGTTTTCTTAAGTTTTCGCGGGTACTTACATGTATGGCATTCAGCTTTGTTTGGGTATTTTCCCACGTCATTGTAGTTGTGCTTTTAAAGTTGTAGCAAGTTCAGCAGAATCTCATCTGCCATCATACATCTGCCCTATCGAAGCCAGCAGAATCTCATCTGCCATCATGAACATTCATCATCATCAGATGATGATGATATACAGAAGCCTGATGAAAACAAATATATATATATATATATATATATATATATATATATATATATATATATATATATATATATATATGGATCCAGTTGTTGTTTTCTCCTACGTAAAATTAGAAGTATTTTGGCGACGTTTTGACGAAATCTCATTCGTCATCTTCACAAGAACACAAGAACTCAATCAAAAAAGAAGAACTGACTTCTTCCCTGGTCCAGCACCTCAAAGCCACAGGACATGAGATTGACTTTAAAAATATCAGAACTATCGCCAAAACCGAACACTTCAACAACAGAATAATCAGAGAAGCCACAGAGATATAAAAACACCCACACAGCATGAATAAACGAGATGATACCTCCCGTCTACCAGCCATTTGGAAACCCACCCTCATTAACAAATGAGTGCCTAACATGAAGAATGGCACCAGATCCACACCCACGAAGGCCACACAAGATGCTACCACCACACTTCCACGTAGAAAGTAGATTCACACCCACACAGATGATGAGACACAACCTCGGACCAGAAGCCATACTGCAGCTGCACCACTACCCACTTCAAGCCCCTCCGACCCATACATGAAGCGAACTGACGCCCACCATGAAGATGTGGCACAACCACGAATGTGAAGCCAAACAACAGGATCACAGCTCACCAGCTCAAATCCCCCAGCAACTAAGACTAACCTGAACACAGCCAAGCCCCCACCCAATCAGAACACAGCCAAGCCCCCACCCAGTCAAGCCGCACTCCCACTGGCAATTAAAAGAAAAAACAGCTGCAAGCTCACATTACTCCAAGAAGCACAAAGCCGAAGACACAAGCCTGAAGATGACTTTGTCGAAACATCGCTACAACTTTAAAAGCACATGTATGTGTGTGTGTCTATATCTATATATATGGCATTTATTTTTACTTTTTTCTTCCCTCCATGGCATTTTCCTCCTTCCTCAAACCTTCTTCCAAATAAACCTGGTTCCCCTTTCCCTTAACATCCAGCTTAATTTACTTTCCCACCCAAGTAAACTGGTGTGAATCAAAGAAAGTAGCTGGGGACATGTGAGTATGTGCATCGTTTTGTATTTATTAATTAATTGATTTGTCATGTTTATAAAGCATATCTTGGAGATGGCGGCCCTTTGAGAGCTGTACGCCACGCAATTTTATTTTAACGTACGTCTTATTTAGCGTCCATTCAAAGTGACCATAAAGTTGGTATAAGTCTGGAGCGAGGAGCGGATAGCACAACGCGCCATCTTCTTCCCGGCCTAGCTACGCCCCCGGGGCAGGGTCAATCTCCCTCGTGGGCCCATTCAGACGCTCTTTGAACTAGTCCGCCAAAGGAGACGAACCGAGCCTTAAAGTCTTCTGGCGGGAAGCCGAGAGAGATCCCGGTTCAGCAGCGCACGGCCTCAAATCAGCCGATGTCTAGCCTCCACCAAGAGGGCGCCCGGGGGACCGCGCTACCTGCTGACCCCGCCTCCGCCCCCTGTGGAAAAGCGAGGCGCGCCCGGCCCCAGCCGATCCCGCCCTCTTTTGGATACGCAAATCAGCTCCTTTTTTTTCCCCCAGGGGCGAGCCTGAGTCGCGGATCTTCCAGGGAGGCCGAGCGAGGGTCCGGAGCGGTGGGTAGGGAGCAGCCTTGGAAGAGACGCAGATGAGATTCTACTATTCTACTACTACTACTATTACTACTACTACTACTATGAGGGACGTTCAGTAGCCTTGGATGCCCGGCGTCGCGCGGTCTGAGCCCAGCCGGAGCGCTTTGCTTAGCAACCGGCTGAGCAAAAAGAAATAATAAAAATAAAAAAGAAGGCAGCATCGCTCGGAGCTTTTGGCGCGGCGGCTCAAGAGAAAAAGCTTGGTGGGCTGAATGCATCGCTTGGGCGTCCGCGGAAGGAGCCGCCGTCGCTTCGGGCTTTAGGTCCGTCTTTTACTCCGGGCTTGTGGCCGTCCCCGGGAGACTATGCGGTCTGGGAAGCCTCCGTATATTTTCGCCGTCTTCGTGCTGAGCGGTCTCTCGGCGCTGCTGCTCCTGTTCCTCGGGCAACCTCCCCCGGTCTCCAAACAAACTCCGCCGCCTCGGTTACTCCAGCTGCCTCAGCTCCGGGAGAGCGATTTCCTCCGGCGCGTCTGTGGGGCTCTGGCTCGGGGGCAGAAAACCTTCGTGTGGGGAAACCATCTCCGGACGCCCTTGGAGCGAGCCGCCTCCTGCCAAGATTATGTGTCGGGGAGCCACTATGTGACCAAATCCGTCACTGCCGAAGAGGCGACCTTTCCCTTGGCTTACATCTTCACCCTCCACAAAGAGCTGGGCACCTTCGAGCGGCTCTTCAGGGCGGTTTACGCGCCCCACAATGTCTACTGCATCCACGTGGATGAGAAGGTGCCCGCCAGGTACAAGCAAGAGGTGGAGAAAATGCTGGAGTGCTTCCCCAACGCCTTCCTGGTCTCCAAAGCCGAGCCTGTGGTTTACGCTGGCATCTCCAGGCTTCAGGCTGATTTGAACTGCATGAAGGACCTGCTGAGATCCACCACCCAGTGGAAGTACGTCCTCAACATGTGTGGGCAAGATTTCCCACTGAAAACCAACAAGGAGATTGTCCAGCACCTGAAGAAGTTCAAAGGGAAGAACCTCACCCCTGGCGTCCTCCCCCCACCGCCCATAACTTTAAGGACCAAATTTGTTTACAAGGAGCACATAGGCAGGAAAGCTTCCTACATGAAAAGGACCGAGATCCTAAAACCGCCACCTCCCCACAACCTCACTATCTACTTTGGGTCTGCCTATATTGCTCTCACTAGGCCTTTTGTGGAGTTCCTTTTCAATGACTCAAGGGCCCTTGATTTGCTGCAATGGTCCAAAGACACTTACAGCCCCGATGAACACTTTTGGGTAACACTCAATCGGATTCCAGGTAGATCTGGCTCTTTCATTTCTATGTAGTAATTGTATTAGACATGATAATTGAAAAGATAAAAACCAATGCAAATGAGAGAGAAAAAACAGAAATAGAAAGTGCAGAAAAAGAGAAAAGAGATAGTAAAGGGGGAAAAAGTGACTTTCCCTTTCTTCACAAATAGTATAAATAATTTTACTAGCTTACCACCTTCTCTTAAAATACAATATATGGTATCTTCTTCCTTTATCTATAAACAAATAATTAGAGTTGCACCATTCAGTCCTAATCAGCAAAAATTCATTAAGGGTTACCAGAGATAATGGTATGTCTATTTTGACCTTGATCAAATCAACCAATTTTATATGCTTTTTAACAATCTTGAACTTTAATCCCTTCAAATAATGCCCTAGAAAAGTGAAAGGTAACCTTTTTGGGCTCCCATGCTGAAATTTGTGCATGCGCTTGCATGCCAGCACCCAGAAGGCAATGCGCGCGAGACAGCCCCCCCCCCACACACACACACACGCCCCGCGCATGTATCATTCTTATAGCCTGTCATTTTAAAATCCACTTCCAGGTCAGCTTCAGTCTTGCATGGTAAAACTTGTTCCTTTTCCATGACATCTTTTAAACACAGTCTCTCTAAAAAGACAGGCATTCCTCAAATTAATTTCTGGGCCCATTGTTCAAAAATATCCAACTCTTTTACTTTTCAACAGGCCAACCTTAGCTGGCTAGCAGATGACAAGGTCTGAAATAGTCACAGATGACTGGAACATAGGGTTGACATCATGGGAAGCAGTAATTAGTTGATGACAGCAATGCTAAACCACCTGAGATTCCCCATTTATTCACAGCCATGAACCCAACAAAAACAAGAAATAATTATAGGGACACAAATCAAATGATTAGTTACTTCGTAACAAATTCCACCCTAATAAATAATCGCAAGAAATATTTTGTTTCAAAACATGCCTAGAGTGGAATTTGTTTGAAACCTCTTTGTTAAAATGCCCTTAATCTTATGAATTATAGCCTTAATCCTATGAATTGGTAAACCTATTTCAATTTTTAAAGGTCAATGGAAAATAAACCGCAGAGTTTCCAAAGCATCTGTCAAAGGACTAGGCAGTTAATTCAGGTATACTTTAAGGTTACTCATGTGGTTGCCAGTGTGAACTAATTTTTAAGGGAGTTGAAGAATCTCAAAATCATATTATTGGATGAGGTCAAAAGGACAGGTGATTTTCCAGACTTTTTAAAACCACTGCAATATCTATGGAGGTAAATTATTTCACCGTTGGACAGATTTCACCATCAGGAAGTTTTTACTTATGTTGACACAAAATCTAGGTACAGTAGTTGCATTCATACTCATCCATTCAGATCCTGGTTTCTGTGGCAATAGAAAATACTTCCTGATGACCTGTGTACCATCTTTCCTCATTCTTCTTTTGTCCAAAGTCAACATTTCTAGTTCCTATAGCTTATCTTGATAGACCATGTTGTCAAATCCATTTTTCATCATTGTCACCCTTTTGTGAACCTGTTTTATGCTATCAGAGGCCATCTGGAAATCTGATACCCAGAATCATTCACAGTAATGATGCTCTGAATCAAGCTAACAGAGAGTGTGACAGCAAAAGAAAATGCTCATAAAAATCTATGTTTGAGATTATTAGGGAAAAAAGAGTGAAATGGATAATGTAGTATACTTAGAATGAGTATCATTGGTTTCAAAGATAAGCACAGAAGAAGCAACATTCAGTTTGGAAAATCATTAAGAATAAACCATTTACTGCATCCAGTTTTGTTCACCACATTGTAAAAAGGATGTTGAGACTCTAGAAAAAGTACAGAGAAGAGCAGCCAGGATGATTAGGGGACTGGAGGCTAAAACATACAATGAACGGTTGCAGGAACTGGGCTTGGCTAGTCTAGTAAAGAGAAGGACCAGGGGAGACGTGATAGCGGTCTTCCAATATTTGAAGGGCTGCCACAGGGAGGAAGGGGTCAAGCTATTTTCTAAAGACTGCCATTTGTCAGAAATGGTGTAGGGTCTCCTGCTTGGGTCGAGGGGGGGGGGTTGGACTAGATGACCTACAAGGTCCCTTCCAACTCTATCTGTTAATCAGTTAGAATTCTTGCCTTTTTATGGGTTTTGCCAAAACATCTATGTAGGAAAAGGATTCTGGGCCATTATAAGGTGGTGGATGAAAAGGTGTTTTTTGGCTCAGGTCCAGCCAGTTTTCTCTTAAGATGCAAGACAGGTCTGATAAAACTTGATGTGCTAAGAAGGAAGCAGACTTCTCAGAGGCCTCATCACCTGAAACTTGAGGTGACTCAATAACTTTGACTATGAACAGGGAGAGGAACAAAGATAAAATTTTCCACCTTCCAATACTTATTTAGCTTACTGATTTGTCCTAAGATACAGTCAATGCTACTGGTTTAAGAAAGTTAGTTAAATAAATGGAGGTTATATACATCAGTCACCTTTAGCTTGAGAATTCAATTTTAAAACAAGAAAAATATCTCGCCTTTGTATGTAAACTCAGTGGATTGTAGAATTGAGCCAATATGTATTAGACCAACACACAAGAGTCTTATTTTCAAGTGGAGGAAAAAAAAATCTACCTGAGTTTCATCCCTTAAAATTAGTGTTCTCCCACCTCAGAGGTCTCCAAACATTTGGACTAATGGACAAACTAGAATTTCAAGGAAATATTCTTTTATAAAAGAAGTGTTCAGTAAGATTAATAGTGTAAGATTAGTAAGATTAATAGTGTCAAAATTATTCTGGGACTCTTATATAACAACATAGGTTTGTTATTTGTCTGTAGAAAATTTATTGCTCTTGGCAATTGAAAAGTTGAACATGAAGATAGGTTTGAAATGAATGTTTTGGCTATGACACGCTTCACGGATCAAAAGCTTGATAAAAAATGATGCTAAGAGATAATATAAGGACAATGTAAAGAAATACAGTATTGGTACACGTAGTCCTCGGCTTACAACAGTTCATTTAGTGACCATTTGAAGTTACAATGGCACTGAAAGAAGTGACTTATTCACACTTAAACCATTGCAGCATCTGATAGCCACATGATCAAAATTGGTTCATATTTATGTCAGTATCTTGGGGTCCTATGATCACCTTTTGCAACCTTCTGACAAGCAAAGTCAATGGGGAAGCCACTTAACAACTCTTTACTAACTTAACTGCAGTGATTCTTAACAACTGTGGCAAAAATGGTCATAAAATGGGGCAACATTCACTTAACAAATGTCTCACTTAGCAGCAGAAATGTTGGGCTCAGTAGTGATTATAAGCTGAGGGTTATCTGTACTTTATTTTCATCAGAATCCAGAAGTTACAGCCAGCATGCAGCAGTCTTCATTAAATAGACACTGTCTAACACTAATGAAAGAAAAAATTTTCCCGTTTCAGTACACAAGAGAAATATTTAACAAAGTTATATGTTTAGTTAAATACAGAAATATAGGATGGTTTTGTGGCCCACCGGCGGCAGCAGAGCTGGCAGCAGACAGTGAGGAGGTTGGGGAAGAACATAGGCCAGTCCTGGAGTCTGGGGAAGGCTGTGACAAGTGCTCTGCGTCAGAGGCAGAGATGGGGCCAGGGCCATCTGATAGTTATCAGCTGCCTTCAGAGTCGGACATCAGTGGGGCAGAAGAACAGCTGGAGCCTGTTCCAAGGGTGTGCATGCACAGAGCTGCCAGGAGAAGGGAACAACTAAGGAACAAGGGTCAATTCGGGAGTAAAGCCACAGGTGGATGGTGAATGGCCCCTCCCAAAGGGAATAAAGAGGAGCCAAAAGGGAAGGGGTGTTTGCAGGAGAGAATTAGTTCAATTCATTAGGGTGAAGATCTGTTCATGACTTCTTGCCAAATATTGTCTGCTACAGAGTGGCATTTGGAAGATAACAGCCTGGCAGCTCTCCAAGCCTGATAAAGGCCTGTAATGGTGAAATCATTTTAAAGACTGGGACTTTGCTAGAGGGGAATTCACTTTAAACCAAATAAAAGGGGTTTTACAAGGAGTCATTTTCGTGCTTTTGGAAGCCTAGGTCAGAACAGATGGCAGCATGCAACGGTCCTTTTTCCTCCTCTGAACTCCTGTTTTTTAGATGTGCTTGACTAATATTCTCATCCCTCTCATAATTATGGGGAATGCAAGTTGGAATCCAGGACAGCTGTCTTTGCCTAAAGATAAGCCAGTCTTGATGTGTGCCACCATCGTTTGCTGTGTTATATCCAAGCCATGCAAGAAACTAACTTTATAAAATTGGAGCCTGCCTAGAGGCTACCTCAAGGGCAGAAATATTGCAAAGCATAGATACTTTTCATTGAATAACAAGAGTGTCCTGTCTATCTTTTAGATAACCTTTTGGTTAAAAAACCCCCCAAAACTTCCTTTCTTCTTGGGATCTGGGTTGGCTGGACAGACAAGTCAGGCTTCTTCAGCGCTTCTATTTTATTCTTTTTCACTGCTCTGGGCAATTTCGTAGATTGCGAAAGTAAAATTAGCGCCCAAAGGGAGAAGTGACTCCTACCATCACTAAATGTTCCAACGAGATATTTCTCTGCAACTGAACATTCATCATAGCATTTCAACAGGTCTTGATGAAAAGCCAACTCTGCAGCAAGAGAAAAGGTTAAAAAAAAATCTTAATGATAACCTTTTGCTTGTTGATTGTTTCAGTAAAACTCCTGAGGCTGAGGCATGGAGAAGTGAGCTACCGATACTTGAAAATTGGGTTTTATGGGCAAGAGTTTTAAAGGAAGTTGCTTCAGGGGGTGTTGTTTTGTGGAAACCCTGTAATTTGCTGAGACTCAAGAGCTTCCACTCTCCCATGCTTATATCACCCAATTTCAACCATTTGGACTAATGAGGAAGAGTTTGTTTTCAAGAGAACTATATAATATCGATGAATTGATTTTCAGGAAGGTGGGAGGTTATTTGGAAAAAATAGATACACACTTTTGCTTGGTTTTCTACCTCATTTTTAACTAGAATTAAATCTGATTTTTTTTTTCATTTGTTTTGAAGAATGGTTGCATTATTTAACTCTACCTAACTTGGTCAAAAGTGGGGGTGGGGGGAAAGCAGGAAAAGGATAGAAGTATCTGGGATTTACCCTGAAACATTTTTCATACATCTGTTCCACTGCTGTTCTGATATATTCTGCACTGATTTAGAAAGCAACTCCTGCTTAACATTTAGCTAGGATTGAGGAAGCCCATTTTCTTTTAATGTAAACCTTCAAAAGTATTATAGTGTCTCGTTGCAGCGGAAAAGTGGAATAAAAATAGTATGACTTTGTGGTTAGTTTCAGTCTGATTTTCAGAGTTGATACCGTGAAGCTAACATTAGAGCAGAGGTGTCAAACTCCCGTTGTCACGGTGGTGTCACGTGATGTATCAGGGCTTCCCCCCTTGGCTAAACTGGGCGTGGGCGTGGCCAGCACGTGATGCATCTGGCCTATGGGCCGGGAGTTTGACAGCCCTACATTACAGGAATCCCCATGCAACTCTGAGAGGAAAAAGCAGGAGAGACCATGCATAAAATACACAAAAAGAAATACATTTAATAGTAATGTCTGAAGAGATTCTCAACCATCCAGGTCATGATTGTTCCAAAAGTGCTTTTTTCAAAAGGCAAATGAACTTTCTTGGGTTTTTCTTTTCTTTTTGACAACATTTCACTTCTCATCTTAAGAAGCTTCTTCAATTCTGAATTGAACTGAACTGAAGAAGCTTTCTGGATAAGAAGTAAAACATTTTCAAAGGGGGGAAAAATGAAGGAAGTCCCATTTACTTTTGAAAAAGCACTTCTGTGTTAAGTTTGTGTTTACTGTGTGATATCAGTATGTCACAAAATACCAAAGAGTCCACACAGGATCTCAGAAAAATATTAAACACAATCCCTGTGTAGAAAAAATACATAGTGAAGAATGTCCAGAGGCACGCAATGCTATTAAGACTTCTGCTATTAATAACTTCTCCAGAGTTTTCCTAAGAAATTTACTGCCGTTTTGGTAAACATTTTTTTTTAATTACAAACATTCAACCACCAGTCATCCAATTTTTTCTCATGGACAAATACTATATTATTTTTAGAGTGACTCTTGACTGATGCCTTTTGTTTATGTTGTATCAGAAAAGGATGGATTCTATAAGTTATATAAGTCTTCTACCCTATCGAAACAATTTTTACAAATAACAAATGAGAACACACAATAGCCATTGTTAGTGGCCTCTGTTTCTCCCCTCCCCCACATCTCTCTACAAATTGCAGTTGTAGATCCAGGTACATAATTTTCCAGTAGGTCCTAGGACAGGGGTCTCCAATCTTGGGAACTTTAAGCCTGGTGGACTTCAACTCCCAGAATTCCCCAGCCAGCTTGCAGAATTCTGGGCATTGAAGTCCACCAGGCTTAAAGTTCCCAAGGTTGGAGACTCCTGTCCTAGGATACTTCATGGCATCCTTAGACAAGTACTTGATCTTGTTCTGGACTTGACAGATTTCCTGACAATTACATTGTCAGAGTGCCTGTCGTGACATCTACAGAAAGTACTTGATGCGGAGGGATGTATGTGTATACTCCAACATAACCCTTTCCTCAAGTGATCCACGCATCTTCCTAGTTATTCATGATAGGAGGATCCTTTTGGAAAGTACTAAAGTGTCAGGATCTTCTCAATCTTACTATTTCTGCCAATAATTATGGTAGGCAGCAATATTTAACAAATAATTACTCAGTAAATGTCCCTTGATTGTTTATGCCAGAAACCTGGTATGGGTAGTCCTTGACTTATGTAGTTCATGTAGTGATAGTTTGAAAAAAAAAGAGACTTATGGCTGTTTTTCACACTTATGACTTGCAGCATCCCCTGTGGTCACATGATCAAAATTCGGGCACTTGACAACTGACTGGTATTTACAAGCAACGTCAGTGGAGAAGCCAGGTTCACTTAACAACCGTGTTACTAACCTAACAACTTCAGTGATTCACTTAACAACTGTGGCGAAAAAGGTCATCACTTAGCAACATGAATTTGGGGCTTAATTGTGGTTGTAAATCAAGTACTACCTGTATTTCCATAGTATCCACCAGATCTTGAGCCAACATTCTTGTTGAATGTGTGCTGAGGAATAATGTTGCAACCGCTAAAAATTTTCCCAAGTAAGATGTATCTTAAATTGTTCTACTAACAAATAACTCTCTAGTAACTTTGATATTGCTGAAAGTTTTACATGAAATGTGTCACAGCCTTTGTTATTGTTTCATGTCAGTGTGATTTTCCGCAGAGTTGGCAAGTCTAGTTGTTGTTAACATTTTCTGGAAAATACAGGATATCTGCTCCTGCTTCAGGAAGGAAGTAGAATTTTGGACTTAAAAGAAAGCTGCTAGTTTGCTTTTTTGCAGTATGTAGGCCATATTTATATTAACCGAGTGTTGCAAATAATCTTTGCATGTCTCCATGGAATTGCTTCTACTTCTCCATAGATGCTTTCAATGGGGCTTAATTCCTTGTACAGTGCTTAAAGTATGTGTGTCTGTGTGAGTGTGCAGCTTAGAGTCAGTTGTTGACTCCCGGTTTAGGCCACACGGTTTTCCTAAGGAGGGTTTTTGAAGTGGTTTGGAATTTTTTTTTTCCCAGGGCTAAGAGAGAGTAGCTGTCCCGAGGTAAGAAGGCTTTATGCCTAAGGCCAGATGCCTCAACCCCTGTACCAAACCGGTTCTCTTTAACAAATGTAGTAAACACATTTGAAGAGAATCTGGGGAGAATCTGAATGGTACTCAGACCACTTACTCAGTTTTTTCTTCCATGCCTCCTAGCCAAATACTGTTAGGGGTTTAGAATGTCCCCCTCCCATATCTCTTTGTGTCCTAAATTTCACAGAAGCCAAGGACATTTTATAAGCCCAAAATCCTTAAATGATATCAGTTTTAGGAAGCACAGGCTTTACATACTGTACCTATGGCAATTATTTCCATTGAGAGTAGCGAGGATGTTAGTAATTTTCTCTTTTTCCAATTAACTTTAAGAAAATGTATGCAGCATTTTTCTCCCTGGTATTTTCCTTTTCTTTTTTCTTCTTTAAGTTTGCCCTCTCATTACAGGCTCAGATTCCTATTATGACAACTTACAACTTATTTGTATAGTTTAACCTAATACTTTCTCTGCTCATGGATGACTAAATATTTTTAAATGGAGGAGTATCCACTTAAACTAATACTATTTACATTTCCACCTTTAAAAGCATGCAGGTTTTTTGGCAGATAAGACAATGATTATGATTGCATTTGTACCTGCATTTCACTTTTCATTTTTAAAGGACTTGTAATCCAAGTTTTATATTCAGAGTAAGTATTTATTTACCACTGGAATTGTTTGACATAATAATAATCTTAACACACTAACATATCTTAGCATAAACTTGCTGGTCAAGAATGTTCTTGAGTAGAAATTACTAAATACTGAGGATTAAATTGACATCGATCTCCAACCCAGTGAATCACCATTTTTAAATATTAGTCATTTCATTTCCTAATTGTGGTTTTTCCTTTTGGATTGGTGGTAGCATAGCACCTATGAAGTTACTGAGCACCTATTCACAAATGCAGTTTTCTGACTATTAGTACTTGGACTGCCATGTGTATTGTTACTTGTATGCTTCAGTGGATTGGCTTTTAGCCCAGTGGTGGATTTCAAAAAATTTACCGACCGGTTTGGTGTGAGTATGTGCTTCATGCGCGCAGTGTTTGTAACTCTACCTTCTGCTGCAAGCCCTGTGTGTAAAACAGCTGATGCACAGCAATCGGTTGTGCCGTGTGAAGCTGCTGAAGTTGAAAAGCAGGAAATAAAAGTCAGTATGGAGCCAGGGTAGGTGGGAGGGCCCAGCAGCAGATTGTCAGTGCAAACCGGTTTGCTCACAGATTATCGTTGGAGCTACCGATTCGGCCAAACTGGGCTGAACCGGTAGAACACCACCACTGCTTTAGCCCTTGATTGATTCTTGTGAACCAGATGACCATTGGGGCATGTAGGGAGGACAGGAACTGAGCTGGGAAGCAGACTGTCACCAGCGTATTGTTGGCATTCCTATGGAAGTGGTTTTAAGGCAAGGAGCAAACTCTTGCCAGCTGGCTGCCAACGCTTGGAGGGAGGTGGGGCTGAAATGGTAAGTGGGCTTTAATCTGTGAACGTTCAGGGCGTAGGGCAGATGACCTGATGGACCCCTACAGACTCACCTGGAAAATCAGTGGTGTCCCAATCTGCAAGCCAACTGGGAGCTTTCCAAGGTCCTGATTTTTGATGAAAGAGAAGTCCTTTAGAATTAATTATTTTATATGCAAAAGGCAAAAGAAAAACCCCACCCTTCACCAAAGCTCTCCTTTTTTTAAAAAAAACTATACTTACAAGCATATATTTATTACATTTATACTATTTAAAATTATTAACATTTAAGTTCAGTTTATTAATAAATTAGGGAGAATGGGGAATTAAGTGTATACAGTGGGTACCCAGCAGATGATGAAAGAATCTTCAAATAAGAACCTCAGTCATAAAATATTTGTACATAGGAAAAGGAGGTAAACACTTTTAAAACTTGCACACCTGGGTCACTGCTTCTCCACGTTTGCATTCCAGATTATGACAATACAGACAATACAAAAAAAGCAATACAGATGGTTCTTGCTTAATTGTGCTATTGGGACCTGAAACCTCATCATTAAGTGACATAGTCATAAATAAACAAAAACACACAACCGTCCCTGTGCAGCGATGGCAGTCCCAGCAGTACCAGTGACCATTGTTAAGCAAGGTCGTTAAGTATGGACTTCACATGACTGCGACTTGTGATTTCCTGCCAGCTTCCTCATTGACTTGCTTGTTGGAAGCCAGCAGGGAAGCTTGCAAATCACAATCACATGGGATGTCACAAGAATTATTAAGTACAGTGGGTCACGAATGCTCCTGTTCACGACCAAATCGGGTGGCGAACAAAAAATCCACCTGATTTTTGAATCCAGTCACGATTCAGAAATCGGGTGGTGAACAAAACCAGCGAAGAAAGATTCCCTTTCTGTGCTGATTTCCCCTTCGGTGCCTTTTTTTTTTTTTCCGGACTGCGTGCATGTGCAGTCGGTCGTGCTTCTGGACACGACCAAATCGAGTTGCAACCAGAGTCCAGGAACAGATTATGGTTGCGACCCGAGGCTCCATTGTACAAGGATTAATCCTAAGAACCACTTGTTCAGCACTTGTCATTAGTTCAACTGATCACTTGGCCCCCTTGCAAGAACCCCTTGCAATTTACCTGGCATTTTAAGGATAAGAACTTGCAAGGACTTTCTCTTTCTTCTCTTTGAATCACAGGTGTCCCCGGTGCCATGCCAAATGCAACATGGGAAGGTAACTTGAGAGCTGTGAAATGGAGCGATGCAGAAAAGAGTCACGGAGGATGCCATGGTAAAATGAACATCATTTTAATATTTATGTGGGGCTTTCTTTTTAGTATTTGAAAGATTAACACTGCCCTAACAATGTAGTATCTCATGAACTTGTTCTGACATTGTTTTTTTTTTTTTTGTTTACTATGGAGATTAAAGGGATTGTAGAAAAACATATTGAACATTGGTTGAAACATGCAGTGCATCAACCCAGAAGTGACCTGTGTTTGGAGAGATGGAGACTAGCAGGTTTAACAGCCTTGACAAAACAAAGTGACTGTAGGGTTTTGGCTCTCCTAGCATCAGGGACCTGCCATTTTGAGTTCTGCATGGGGCAGTACTTCCCCAGGCAAAGCCAATACATAATATGGGGGTCTTCCTAGGTCAAAGGTCTTCAAACTTGGCAAGTTTAAGACTTGTGGACTTCAACTCCCAGAATTCCTGAGCTAACATGACTGGAGGAGGAATTCTGGGAGTTGAAGTCCACAAGTTTTAAACTTGCCAAGTTTGAAGACCCCTGTCCTAGGTTGTTAGTTTCTGGTTAAAGAGCAGAGAATAGTTATGGCCAGAAGACCTTTGCCCAGATTCATTTGCTATCTCAATTGCACCCTTTCTTATACCCGGATTCCCTTTTTACAATCGCTCATGCCTTAAACATCTCACACTTGGACTATTGAAAAGCAGGCTTTGTGGGCTGCCCTTGAAGGCCAATTTGTGGGCCTCAGTTTATAAATGCCTCAGTATATGCATGTGATTGCTGTGCAAGATGCATTTGGTACCGGTGAACTTCTGGGGACAATTTAAGATACTGATAGTGCCTTATCATCGTCATTTTAATGGCATAGGTTACCTGGGGAACACCTTTCTCCCATTAACTCATTGTGCCCTGTAATCTCTGACAGAATAGGCATGTTCTGACACAACATCATCTAATAGGACTGAAGAAGCATCTCTTTTCTGGCCTGGCACCTGCCTTCAGAAATAATATTTCTCCAGAAGTTCAAATTGTCCCAACCCCATCTTCCTTAAAAGTCATTCATGAAGAACTAGCTCTTCCTCCACACCCTGGGAGGGGCCGCTGCTTTTATTGAAATGTTTTCCTGATCACGTCTTGTTCTTTTTAGTTTCCATTATTTTTATTTTGGTTTGGCCATCTAAATGGGCTTTAATTGTAAACTCCTGAGACTTCATCAACTTTGGTGGCTCGGTAAATTCGGCAAAATAAATAAATAATAATTAGGTTAATATACCAAAAAAACCCACACCCACTTGCATTCCCCTTGGTACTTTGTATACATGTAATGTGCATTAAGGTTTTTACAAACAATTCTGTGTTTAGCTGTCAGCACCCCGTTTTCCAAATATAACATGGACTTTTATAATTGCATAAATGCCAGATTTAAATTTGTAATCACAGCAATTTAAAAAACTCTCAAATACACATCCAAAACATCAGAATATGGGTTGACTGGAATGACAGGGATTATAATGTGTGGTCTGACTTATTTAAGCTGCAGAAATTTTAAGCAGTTAGGAAAGACAAAAAGACAGGAAATGGAGGTGGAGAGAGAAAAAATAAATAAAAAGAGGACCACCGGGAATTTATTAAAGAGGAGGAGAAAATGAATAAGACAGAAACTAAAGAATAGGTGGATAACAAAGGAGAAAATTGAAGCAGAATAATTTTTTAATGACTTCTTCACCTCAGGATGAGCTGATGTCTTGTTTTAATATGAGGGCATAGCCATTAGAACGGAAGCAGCCTTGGGGTATAAAAGTTGGGTGTATCTTAATTAATTTTCCTTTGTATTCAATGTTTTTAACCTGTGTTGCCTCTAATGACACAATGCTAAAATTATAAAGCAAAACTAACTTTTATTTATTTAATTAATTATTAAATGCTTTTATATGACTGCCCATCTCACTAAGCGTAACTCTGGGAGGTGTACAATCAAAGGATAAAAACAATGCCACAACTGTTAAAACACTTAAAAATAAATAAAAACGAAATTGTGGGAGAGCATCCATTTAAACATAGGGCAACCATTAAGCAGGTTGCCCATCAGATCCCCAAAGTCGCTAAAAGAACCATGTTTTCAGGGCCTTCTGAAAGGCTAACCTCCTGCTGCGGGTGGGGGTGGGGGAATGATACTTCTGATAGCAGAAGCCACAGCAGAAAAGGAACATTATCTGGCATCCATCAGATGTAACTCTTCAGCAGATGGGATCCACAACCTACTCCTCCGGCTGGACCTAATAGGATGGGTAGGTAAAAGAGTCCCTCGAATAATCTAGACCAGGGTGTCAAACTCAATTTCATTGAGGGCCGCATCAAGGTTTGACCCTGGGAGGGGCAGGAGGCATGGCTGGGGGAGCATGGCCAGCTTGACGTCACTCATCGCCTGAGGCCTGAGTACTCTACCAGTGAAAAGGGGCTCCCATGCTCCATTTTCATCTGCGATGGTCTCCTGCAGCCCTTTGCCAGCAAAAACGGACTTCACTCCACTTTTGCTGGTAAAGGGCCGTCGCAGCCAAAAACGGACCTGTCCCAAGCTCTGTTTTCGCTGGCAGAGGCACTGTGGGCCAGACTTTAGCTGTTTCCAGAGCAGCCCTACAGGCCTGATCTAAGCACCCCGTGGGCCAGATCTGGCCTACAGTTTGACACCCCTGCTGTAGGCCCATGTCATGTAGGGCTTTAAAGGTCAAAGCTCCTTCTAGTATACAATTAGAATAATCTTTAAAGTGTGTCTGTGTTTGAATAAAATTTAAAAGCTGTCAATAGAAGTGGCTTAAATAGCTTGTTTAATCTTTCAGTTAGTGAAAAACGGGAAAACCACATGGCCTTTTGTAGCTAAAATGTGCCTATTCTTCTAGACACACACCTGCTTGGAGTGGGAACTCTTTCTTTTTTTATTGTATTTTTTTCATTGCTTGGCTATAAATCACAAGTATAATTTTAGAGCAGTGTTGCTTGCTGGAACTCTCTCTGTCTGACTCAAGGATAAGGAGCAGCCCTTTAGTTGTGCTAAATTTAAGTTAACTTACTAAGTTCTATTACCACAGTGTTGCACTCTTCCTTCAGTCTCTTCAGTCAGTTTTCGGTTTCAACAAAACCTTGTTAGCCACCCACAATCATTGGTAAAGTTCACAGCAAAATAAATTGAACAAACGAACAATTCAAGCATGCAACCTAATAAAAATTTTAGGGCCCACATGCTCCAAAGCTAATCTTTGATACTTATCTTGACTAAGGAGGAAAGGATATGATGTTCTATGCCTCTGTTTTCTTCAAATGTTATTAAAATTGCCAGAACTTCCTTATTTCAGTATGATTTGACTGCAAAGACCTTGGTGCAAGTATGCATCTTAATTCTTCTATCCACAAAATGTAATTGTAATATTGATCTTTTATGCCTTGATAGGTCATTATGTCAGAAGCATATGTATCTATGGAACTGGTGACTTGCCATGGCTGCTGAAATCAAAAAATTTATTTGCGAACAAATTTGAACTCAAAACATATCCACCTACTGTAGAATGCCTGGAATTGAAACTTCGGGAAAGAGTCTTGAATGAGAGTGAAATACCAGTTGAACCAAGTTGGTACTTTTAATTTTTTTAAAAAAAACTTATTGGGGAAAAAGGATAATAATAAAAACTGCTCCTTTTAGAACAACTTTTTTGCCTTGACGTGAGGCATTTTTTTGGATGTTCAAGATGGATAATTTTTTTTTAATACATGAAAAATCTTCGCATTTTACCGGACCTAAGGATTCTGCACCATCTTTGTATTTCACTGAGTTTTATTCCTTTTTTAAAAAATGCAGTTCCCATTTAGGAACAGGCTTCTCCTTTTCTTCCAATTATGTAAATTACTGTTTGCTCAGGAAATAAAAAATTCTGAATAATGAAGTTAAAATTATCTTACTAACTGATGGTTCAAATGGAAGGATTAAGACGTTCATCATAGAAGATTCAGAGACGGCGGTTTATCTGCTAGCGCAGCTTGCTATCTGCACAACCTAAGTTTGGTTGTACCTGTTACTACTTGCTTCCGAATAGGTCAAATTCTTAGACTGTGCTTCTTCCATTATCTGCTTGTAGAAATGGCCTTCTGTACTACTGAAGAGCTATCCTTTTTAACAGCAGCAAAGCAACCTGTGAACCAGGGTAGGACACAAGATCCAAAAACAGGGTAAAAGTGTATATTTTAAAGAGTAAAATATTCACTGGAAAAATGCATTAATATTACATCAATTGTATGTTTCTACTTCACTAAAGTTTTGCTTGGCTACTTAAGGATCCTAGAAATTGTGTAAATAAGAGCTTCTAGGTGTATAGAAATAATTTAAGATGGACCAACATTTTTTGATTTAGAAAACTATCACTGTCTTCAAAGCAAAAGTACTAACATGGTCTTTTATACTATCTGCTAGAAATTTGCCTTGGTGCATATGCTCTCAGTGTACATAAAAAGAAGAAGATAATCTGAAAGTCATTTTCATTATTCTTTAGGCAACCTTTCTGCATACAGTTTAAATTTCCATCCATCTACTATGGAAAATGTAAAGAAAGAAATAGCAATATATACGAAAAGTTTTAGGGTGAAAAGGAAAAAAAAACCCTCGAAAGTCAACTTTTTTTGGAGCAACACAGAAAAAAAACTTTTCTCTTAGGTTGAATGTTACAATTCTACCATGAAAGATATTTATGGCAATCGGTATACTAATAAAATATCTATCTTTGCAGCAGTCCTTTAATCATAATTTAATTTCAGTATCACTATTTCTATTAAAAATATCTTCTGTGTCCCCATTATTCTTTCTTAGTTGTTTTACTTTTGAGTGAAATGGAATTATTTTTTTCCCATAAAGACATGGGTTTGCCAACATTCAACTGATTGAAGGTTATTGACTGTGATTCTTTTTTAAAAAACAACATTCAGTTGGTTAAATTAATAAAATAGTATTTATCAAACACTATCCAGACATTGCCTTTGTGACAGATTGCTTACTACAGAACCTTAGGATATATAGAGCAATGAGGTTACAGATAACCATAATGTTTATGGCTGTGCATGCTTCAACAATGAGAAATGCCTTGGATCTACACAACTACAGTTTCCTTTGTTATTTATTAAATTAGCATAGCTTTTTCTACCCAAGCAAAAGGATGTGGATGCCGCTTTAAGAATCATCTTAATTTAAATAATCAGCCTCCTTATATAAGAGTAGATTTTTTTCCCCAGGACCACTGCAGGAGCATGTAAGGAGAAGGTATTTTCTTCAAGCTCCCTTTGAAACCCAATTGGGTCCATCAGTCATCCAGGGATGGACCACTCGAATGGGTCTGCAGAGGAGGAGGGGCAGCACAAGAGAATATCAGAGTCATGAGGTGTGATCTGACCAAGAACACCAAGCCCAAAGTTAGGCCACTGTCTTGAGTCAGGCCAAGAATGACCAGGGAAAGGCCCATAGCCATCATGGATGTCCTGGGCCACTTTGGAGTCTACCAAGGGACAGACGTTGGAAGTCCCTCAGAAGAGTAAATCTGGGGAAGTTCATAGTCGGCCCCGAGATGGCTCCAGCAACTCAGGCAGGAAGGTTGTTACACAACAGGGAGGCTCCCAACTGCTCCCTTGACCCTAACCTCAAGAACAGGGTCTCACCACTGGCAACTTGTGGAGCAGGGCCCCTGATGGCTACCGGAGATTCTCAGGTGAATCCCTACCCACCTGCCCTGCCCTGCTCTGCCCTGGGGACTTGGCTGGTGCATTTGCTAGACCAATACTTGAATACAGCTCATCAGTCTGGAACCCATATCATGTATCTGATATTAACACAGTTGAGAAAGTCCTGAAATATTTCAAAAGAAGAGTTCTCCACTCCTTTACTTGTTGGAGAAAACTTTATGCCACCAGACTTGAAACGCTAGACCTAGAAAACCTTGAACTACGCCACCTCCAGTCCAATCTAAAGATAGTATATAAAATCATACATTGTAATGTCCTACCTGCAAATGAATACTTCAGCTTCAATCATAACAATACAAGAGCACACAATAGATACAAACTCAAGGTTAACCGCACCAAACTTGACTTCAGCAACAGAATGGTCAATGTTTGTAATACTCTACCTGACTGTGGTTTCTTCCCCAAACCCCAAAAACTTTCACCTTAGACTTGTCTACTATTGACCTTACCCCCTTCCTAAGAGGACTGTAGGGGGCGTGCATAAACATACCAATCGTGCTTACTGTCCCTGTCCTTTTTTTAAATTTTTCTTATAAGTTTCTATCTCATGTATTCAAAACTATTTATTCTTATACCTGTATCTTGTAAGTGATTGACAAATCAAATAAATACTAAAATATACTAAAATACAATATTGCTGAGAGGGCAATACCCCCACCCACCCAGGCCCAGCCAAGTCTTGCTAATACATGCCAAGTCAGCCTGATCCTCATTTATGAGATCATTAATGAGGAACCTTATTATCAACCAACTTGGAATTAAGCAGCATCAATTGAAAACCCAGGGGTCTGTCAGGGCCTGAGCATGAGCACAGAAGACTGGAACACGCTCCCGATGTTAAGCACCAGGGGTGTCTTGTGTTCCCCATGTGCTGCCTGCCCTCTGGCTCTCATCAAAACACCTCCTGTCCAACACCATTTGGATGTCCCACCATCCCCCACCGGATCTACCTAGGCCTAGCCAGCTGGTTCCCTTACCTGAGAGGTCCTCCATCCCGAACATGCAACCCAGAGACTCACGGTCAACTTGGAATGTGTGCTTCAGCCTCGCTCTCAGCTCAGATGGGAGCCCTCAACACTAATTGCCCCTTTACCCAAGTGTGTCCCTCCTGACAAACTGTCTCACTGACTGATGGGAGGGCACCCAACTTGCTACTCCTCTTTTCCAGACTCTCACTCAGGGAAATAGTGGCCACTTATACAACCAGCTGCTCCATACATTTACCAGCAAGCACCCTCCATGTCTCGCCAGTAAGAGGAAGATCCACTTCTACCACACCAGAGGACACCCCTCTCCCAGCTCTGCTTTCTGCATGGGGCACACAGCCCCCATCCGGGTTGAAGTAAGTCTGTCTACCAATTAGCCCCTGTGTTGTTCCCTGGGCCAGTTATTCGGTGGCATTTCGGACTGGCCACACTCCCAGTTGCTTCTCTGGTGAGCCAAGAGCTCAGCTAGTTCACAGACTAATTGCAGCACCATTAATCAACTAACGATAATATATTGCAGACATTCTCAGAATTAAAACATTTAAAAGGCATGTTATTGAGGCAGGCAAAGTAGAGGTAGGAGGAATAAGGAGAATAGATGAGGAAGCAAGGAAAATTCAGTCTTTTAAAAGTCTCTCCAAAGAAGCAAGACTATTTATGCACAAAAATAGGAAGGACATTTCCAGTGGTGCTATTCTACCAGTTTGGCCCCGTTCTGGTGTACTGGTAGCGCCGAAGATCAGTAGGGACCGATCCGGTTCTCTCTGAGGAGCTGCTGTTTCGCCCACCCACTCACCAGGGTTCCCATACTGTCCTTTTTATTCCCTGCTTTTGAAGCGCAGCTGTTTTGTGCGGCACAGCAGATTGCTGCGCGTCAGCTGCTGAAGCGACAGGGAGAGTGTAGGATTGTGGGAGGTGAGTCGGAAAACCTCTGCGCGTGTGCAAAGTGCGCATTTGGTGCATGCATGCAAAGTGTGTACATGCACGCAAGGCACGCCCACTGAACCGGGGGTAAACTATTTTGAAATGCACCACTGGACACTTCGATTCCTAACATGGAGGAATGGCTGCAGAAGTTGATGCAGTTGGTTGAAGTGGCAAAATTGACCACTTTGATGAAAGAAAAGAACATAAGTACTTGTGTTTCCACATGGAGACCACTTCTGAACTTTGTGCTTGACATGGAAAAGAATGTAACTCTGACTTTGGGGTTTACAGATTAGACTGATAAATCTTTATAGAAATGGCTTGTTCATATTATTATGAAAAAGCAAAAAGCTGTGGTTTGGTGTGAATATCTTATTTTACTGCAACAGAGAGAGACGGAAGTCAGTGCTTCTTTTTCTTTCTTTTTTTCTTATCTTTCCTCACCTCTCCTTCCCCTTTCCCTTCCCACTGCTTTCCTATTTACTTTGTATTTTGTATTTTATATTATTTCATAACTCAATAAAAACATTAATGGGGAAAAAAAAATAAGATTCTCCGCAAAGAAAAAACAAAATGAAATTATTTGTAGATACCACACTGCGGCTCACGAGCTTCTTGGCCACTGCAGCCCTGGCCCCACAACAAGCTTTCGAGCCACAGCATGGCACAAAGTCAAACCCCAGCTCAGCCCAGCAACATGGCGCAAAGGGTTGGCACACCGTGGCTCTGGGGCCGCAGTGAGAACCCCCACATAAAACCCACCCCCACCCTGGACCAGCAGTACTGCACAGAAGGATTACCCGGCACACCAGAGCTCTGGAGCTACAAGAAGCTTCTGAGCTGCGGTGCAGTAGGCAGCCTTTTGCAATATTTATTCAGGGTAAATTAATTACATCTGGTTTATTCGCCATTTACTGGATTCAGATAGCTCAGAAGTGACATATTATATTCCAAAGCAACAAATGATAAAAGGCAGATTGTACCCAGTAAGAGCAAAGGGGTGTGGGATATAACTGAAGGGTAAATATAACTGAGTTTCAGTAAAATAAAGTCTTTTCCCACCCACAAATTTCACAAATGCCGAACACAGTCAGTTCTATATACTGAAATTGGTAGTATCTGGCCAGGTTTTTCCTGGTTGCAAAAGTACATTTACAATAGAAGTCAAAGCATCATCCTGTGTATCAGGTTGAAAAAATGTCATTCATTCTTTCATTCTTCCATTCGATTTAAATATATATTGACTTTCCCCGAGTCATTTTCCTCTCTCTCTCTCCCATCTCTCATGGCAAGCCTGAATAATTACTTAGGGAAGTAAAACTGCTGAGTAACCATGCCTCTATTCCAGGCTGGCTGGAGAATTCTGGAAATTGAAGTCCACAAGTCTCAAAGTTGCCAAGTTTGGAGGCTTCTGCTCTATTCACATTTTTTCCAAAATGATAATACCTATATAAGCTCACGTGGAATTATGTTCCATTATGATATATGAGACTTCTTTCTAGGATAAGCAAATAAAGAAACCTTACCAAAACCTAAGTCTTATGGAAATTACTCCAGAAGGCGCATGATAATTGTCCTTTCAGCACCAGGCAAATACACTTTTATTCTCTGAGGCTTTTCAATGTAGCTTTATGCTGATTTTATTTATTTATATCCATGCCCACACAATCTGTGCACAATACTTTATATTTACCTTTAAGTCTGTCCATCCAGAAGCTTGAACTTAAATGTTCCAGGCACTCATATTATTAAAAACATTTTTTCCTTTAATTTTAATGAATTATTAACTTTCTTTATTAAAAAAAATGAGGATTTAAAAACAAAACAAAGGAAATAAACAGGCCAGGTGCACAGGCATGTATAATTAAGGGGAATTTTAGAAGGAAACGTTTTCTGGAAGTTACGTTTGAATAAAAATATGTATATAGAGGAGGAATCAAATATGTAAGATTTGGAGGGGAGTACCCAAGACTAGGTAAACAGGTTTAAGAACCAAGATTTTAATGTAAAAAAGTAAAAAAGGCATGATTTTCTAAAGTACCCAAACACATAGCAATTTCCCAGTCTAGCATATATTTACTTTGAAGAGTAAATTGATTAGGAATAGGTCAACTAATAAAGAAAGCCTGTTTGGTGTAGTGGTTAAAGTGTTAGACTAGAAACCAGGAGACTGTGAGTTCTAGTCCTGTCTTGGGCACAAAACTACTTGAATGACCTTGGGCTACTGATACTTTCTTGACCCTAGGAAGTGGGCAGTGGTAAACTGCTTCCAACATCTTGCCAAAAAACCAAGAGTAAATTGTCAGGAGTCAATGCCTACTCAAAGGGGGATATCCCCAAGCCCTAACTAAATAGTTCTATCCCTCATGGAATTAGAAGTTTTCATAATAGTCTCCCTGAAGGATATGTTGAACCATTTTTATTTGTACAAGTATGTTTATATATTATGTCAAATTTGTTTGAAGAAACTACTGTGTAAATTACTTGGTATACTAGGCTATTCCATCACCTCCCATAAAGCAGAATAAGAAGGAAAATAAATTATTTTCGAAAAGACATTATTTAATTACTTCTAACTTCTGGCTATTCTCTCTCTCTCTCTCTCTCTCTCTCTCTCTCTCTCTCTCTCTCTCTCTCTCTTTTTATATATGTATGTATGTATGTATGTATGTATGTATATGTATATGTATATGTATATGTATTCTTAAGTTTTCATGGGTATCTATATGTATGGTATTCAGCTTTGTTCGGGTATTTTCCCACGTCATTGTAGTTGTGCTTTTAAAGTTGTAGCAACGTTTCAGCAGAATCTCATCTGCCATCATCAGGCTACTGTATAGTGTTTGTCTGTCAGACTTTCACAGCTGTTTCTGTTTTAAATTTGGTGCTAGACTACTGCTGTGCCAGAATGGTTTTTTGTTTTTTTCCCCTTCATCCTGATTGGTTGGGAGTCTTGGTCTGTGTTTATTGGTCTTGGAGTTTGCTGTGTTCTGCTTGATTGGTGTTTCTAATATCTTCTGTCAATCAGGATGAAGAAAAAAAAACACCATTCTGGCACAGCAGTAGGCTAGCACCAAATTTAAAACCGAAACGGCTATGAAAGTCTGACTCATAGACGAACACTATACAGAAGCCTGATGATGGCAGATGAGATTCTGCTGAAACGTTGCTACAACTTTAAAAGCACAACTACAATGACGTGGGAAAATACCCAAACGAAGCTGAATACCATATGTGTGTGTGTGTGTGTGTGTGTGTGTAGGTCTAGGTGTGTTTGGGTCTTTCCCCATGTAAGATTAAGAGTATCTTGGTGACGTTTCGGCAAAGTCCCACTCACCATCCTCAGGCTGGTGCTTTCGGCTTTGTGACAGTTTTCGGCTCCATAGGAGCACCACTACAAAACCTGGCCAAATACCTAGCAAAACAGCTACAGACCCATGCTGAAACAGCAGTTTCACATGTACAAAACTCATACTACTTCTTAGAAATGATCAAAAATCTACACATGGAACAAAGAGATCTGCTAGTAAGTTTCAGTGTGGTTTCACTATTCACCCAAGTCCCAGTGAAAAAAACCCTAGAAATCATCAAAACAAATACAAACCACCCAAGCACCTCATGGAACTAACAGAACACTGCTTAACCAACACATATTTCATATACAAAGGACAAAGATACAAACAAATTGAAGGAGCCCCTGTGGGATCACCACTGTCACTCGTTATTGCAAATCTGTTCATGGAAGAATTCGAATCCAGGGCCCTGGCAAATGCCACCCACAAACCCAAACTATGGCTAAGATACATCGATCACACATTTGTTATTTGGCCCCATGGAAAAGAAAACCTAAACAATTTTCTAACACAACTAAATGGTACACACCCCAAAATCAAATACACCATGGAAATGGAAACAAACAAACAACTACCATTCCTAGATGTACTAATCTACAAAAAAAAAGATGGCACACTAGGACACACCATATACCAGAAGAAAACACACACCAACCACTACCTCAACGCCCAATCCCACCACCACCCAGCACAAATAAACTCCGTAGCCAAAACACTAAGTACCAGAACCAAATGCCTGGCACACAAGGCACACATAAAGACTGAACTATGCACCCTGACCAAAATACTGATAGCCAACAGCTTGCACAAAAGCAAAATCACCGGCTTGATCCACAAAAACACACTGAGACATAATAGAGACCCAGAAGATGAACAGACCTATGGAACACCTGTCCTGCCCTACATAAGAGGTACTACAGACAAAATCAGTAAGATACTACACAGGCATGCCTTCAAAACAGACAGAAAAATAGCAGCCATCCTAAGAAGCCCCAAAGATAAAATTGACCTGGAAAACCAATGCATATATGAAGTACCCTGCGCATTATGCCCTGCCAAATACATAGGACAAACCAACAGAAGGATAAGTACCCGCCTTGAAGAACACAAGAATGCAATAAAAAAGCTGGAACATACTTCCTCACTAGTCCAACATATGAAAGCTACAGGTCATAGCATTAACTTCAATGGCACCCAAAACCCTAGCAACTATAGAAAACCCCAGCTACAGAATCATCAGAGAAGCCATAGAAATTGATAAAAGACCTAATAGTATGAATAGAAGAGATGACTCCACCAGACTATCAATCATCTGAAAGCCTGCACTCACAAACAAAAAAATCTCTATACCACAATTCAGGCAAGCACCTAAACACAAACAGACCCCGCCCCCCAATACCACAGCCCAAACATGCCCCAGCCAGCTATCCAAATAAAACCTAGCTTCCTAATAAATAATTATCGGCCATTCAAAGGAAACCAAGCTGCACTAAGAAACCCCAATGCACAAAACACAATGTTGCCAACCAATGAAGAGCACAGCAACTCGAAGACCAATAAAAACAGACCTAGACTCCCAGCCAATCAAGATGAGGAAAAAAACCATTCAAATAAAGCAGAAGGCCAGCACCAAATTCAAACAAAAAATGGCTGCCAAGCCTGACACACAAGATTAAAAAGAACCCAATACACAAGCCTGAGGATGGCAGATGAGATTCTGCCGAAACGTCGCTATAATAAAAGCACAAATATTAAGACATGGGAAAATACCCGAAGAAACCTAAATTATACATACTACATACATACATACATACATACATACATACGAATTTCCTTGCACCACCTGCCCCACCACATACATCGGACAAACTAACAGAAGAATAAGTCACGCATTGAAGAACACAAGAACTCAATCAAAAAAGAAGAACCGACCTCTTCCCTGGTCCAACACCTCAAAGCCACAGGACATGAGATTGACTTTAAAAATACCAGAACTATCACCAAAACTGAACACTTCAACAACAGAATGATCAGAGAAGCCATAGAGATATGGAGAAAACCCAAATAACCAAAGATCCATACACACACACACACACACACACACACACACACACACACAAACACAGGGGGAGAGAGAGAGAGATTAGCCAGAAGTTAGAAGTAATTGCATAATACCTTTCTGAAGCAAGTACTAGATATTTCTGATTGTCCTAATCTAAATAGTAATACTGCAACATCAAAAAAGGGCGGTAAAGGATCAATTAAAAGAACCACAATAATGAAACACTTTCTCACTGCGGGAGAACATAAAGTATTTGAGGAAAAGACTGATTTATAATGGGGTGGGGATTGTTAACACATTGTGGTAAAAATATGAATGGCATGAAGGAAATGGAAAGACTCTTTCTTTCTCTCTTTCTTTCTTATAAGTATACAAGGAATTGAATTCAGGACAAAGAAAGAATGTTTATCCAGTTGTTACTTCCCTGAAGTAAAATGACTCTTGGCAGTTTGTGTAGAAAATAAAACAAATTCAAAGTTTTGCAATCTGATTAAAACCCCAAACACAGCCATCAACTATTATACATAATAGGTAACAATCAATGACAAAAATAAGGAATAAATAATGATGCTATATATAAACTCAAGGGAATATATAAATGATAGATGGTTGTCATAGAGACAAGTGTCTTATGTTGCTTCTATATTCTTTGTACAATGTCAGTTCAATATCATTTTCATCAGAATGTCATTAGATAATACAAACATCCTAAGAGTCATGCAAAATAACTCAACAGAAAGCTAACAAATAAAGCTTAGATGAGATTTAAACAAGCATTTTATTAATATAAGACTGGCAGATTACTATGAATTACTGGTCTCTTGTATCCAGGAGCATCAAGAGCTAATGTTATAATGCATTCCTGATCTTATATAGAAATCTATCAGTCAGTTTAAGGGTAGATAAATACCAGTAGAAATAGAAGTACCTTATAGTTGATGAGGATACAAAGTAATGGTACTTGGAGAAAGATGGATATTCTTTATATAGTAAGAACAGAAAAGTTACATAATAGCAACATTGTACCTTAGATATGCACAGCCCCTTATGGACTTTTTACATTAAAAAAAATATATGCAAAGCTCTTATTGCCCTTGCAAGCTGTAAAATGCTTATCAAGAGTTAAGATGTGTAACAATGCACTTCTGCTTCTGTAGTTTAGAAGCAATTAGTCATTGCAGACACAATCAAAAGCCCCATTTATAAAATGAGATTTGTATAAAACATGGTACAAACTGTGTATGATACTGTATTAAGCATATGGTTTCAGTAATGGGACACGTAATTCAATTTGGCTTTTATTTCAACTCTCCACAGCAGTGAAGTTAACCCAAATGCCTTCAAAATACAGCAATTGCTTAGTTCGGAACGATAGAAGTCCAAGAATTGGTCAAAAGCATCCTAGTATTGATAAGGTTGTTTTTCACTCGGGTTTTCGGTGATTCTATGGACCAACTCCCTCCACATTTTCCAATTTTGTATGGCTTCTTTCAGTTGTTTTATGCTCTGTCTGGTGTTGACTTTGATGGTGTCTAGCTACTCCGTTGTTTGGTGGCCTCATTTCCTTTTAACCATCATTCCAAGTGTAACTGCCTCTTCTATTGAGTTTGATTACTTGACATGGCTGAAATGAGCAAGAGAGAATTTTATGGTTTTTGCCTTCCTGCAATGTATCTTGTTTTATACGCTCGAAGAAGTGAAGGTGAATTTTTGTCACCTTTACTATTCCAAGGAACACGCAGGAGCCTTTTGCATAACTCAAATGAGTCCATTTGCCTCCTGTCTGTTTTTTAAGGGCCCAACTTTCACAACCATAGGTAACTATAGGAACCAAAACAGTGTGGACTGCTCTGCATTTAGTTGCCAGGTTGATGTCTTTGCTTTTCCATGCTTGATTGACACTCAGTATTATTGTATGACCCAGTGTGATTTGATCCTGGCCTTATCACAAGCCTGTTCCTAACTGCCTAATAGTAAAATGGTTGCAGGTGCTTATTATGAACTGGGAGTGGAAGGGATTAAGCTTGCCATCAGTCTAATTTATTTGTTGCCAATCAAAAGGTTGAACACAGGGGTGTGAAATTCATGTCATCGTGGCGGTGTCACATGACATATCAGGACTTTTTTTCCCCTTTGCTAAACCGGGCATTGGCATGGCCAGCGCATGATGCATCCAACCCGCTGGCCAGGAGTTTGATAGCCCTGGTCTAACACATTCCTATTCTGTTCAAAGGGAAGTCTATCATACCGCTACATGAGTGAAATCACTGAATCTGCTGAGTACCAAAACGATGGATTCTTTGCAAAAACTCAGAGCTAAAATGCACATTTAAATGTGCAAACATTTAACCTGGCAAATTCTGTCACTGGAATGTCTGACAGTCTTTCATTCACACAAAACCAGACAGAGAAATAAGGTGGTCTGTTAATGGCAGGTGATTACTATCCAAGGATGTGGAAACCTGAAATAGAACTATGAACTGAAGGTGGTTTCCTAACACAGCTATATATTCAGTAAGACAGATTTTACTTCTTGCCCAGTAAGTGACTTCTGCTTGCTGATCATTTGGTAAAGAGTTGTTCAAACTGAGCCAAGGAAGCCATCTTTGATAAAGATCTGCAAAAGTAGACTTCTGATATTTGGAATAATGTACAAAGGAAATCAGTTGTCTTTTGCAGGAGGGGAGTAGATAGAAATGATACAAGATATATAATGCATCATAATCTGGTTGAAATCATTGAAATCATCTCCAATTGTGGCATAAGGTGAAGCAAAGAGCTTCAAGAATATAAAACACTGAAATCATGAAATCATTCATTATTAACCTCTGCTGAAGCTGTGGTTCCTGAGCTACAAATATATCATACGTGGATAGAAAAAGAAAGGTTGTGCAGGAATGCCATCCTGCAGCATTTCAGGACAATGGGGATATTTCATGCTCCTCTTCTGCCTGTCAGCTCTATCAAAAGCCTTTGAGAGGCCAGTTCCTCATGTTGTTCAATACATGGCTTTGATATAATGGAAGTCCATTTGACTAGATATGATATCAATTGTCAATTGGGTTTCCCACTTTGTCAGTAATGACAAAGTGCAGTGCAGATTGTCCAATGCAGATTGCACATCAGGATTGTGTACACATTGAGTCAGTGTTGACTCCTAACAACTGCTGCATTAATCCCTGCAGTTTTCCTGGCAAGATTTCAGGTGTGGCTTGCCATTGCTTCCTTACTAGGGCTGAAGGACCAGCACTTGCACTTATGTCTATTACAGTGTCCCCACAGTTATGTGGTTGGGATTTGGGTGTTTTGGTAATCATGCAGTGATGCATTTCAAATATGTTTTACCACCACTTCAGTGGGTGTGGCTTGGTGAGTGTGCTTTGTGTGTACACACACACTTTGCATGCGCGCATGCCAAATGCACACTTTGCACAGGCACAGAGGCTTTCTGGCTCCTACAAGCCTGCACTCCTACAAGTCTGCACTCTCCCTGTCGCTTCAGCATCTGCTGCATGGCAATCTTGCTGCATAAAGCAGCTGCGCTTCAAAAGCTGGACATAAAGGTTAGTATGGGAGCCCGGGCAGGTGGGTGGGCCCAACAGCAGAGCATCAGAGAGAACTGGTTTGGCCAAACCGGTAGAATACCACCACTGCAACCATGGTACATTAACAATAGCTGCAGCATTCCACAATTACATGATTGCTGTTTACTATCTTTCCAGCCAGTTTTCGATAACCAGTCAATAGGAAAGCTGGCAGGGAAGGTCTCAAATCACAGTCAGCTGTAATATCTTACTTAACAACCACAGTGATTCACTTAGCAACCATGGCAAAAAAAGAGTTTGCACAATGAAATCAGGTGTGGTCATGTGATGTCTCATTCAACAATTACACCATACAGTGACAAGTTCTCTGGTTCCCATAAGTCAAGGACTATCTGTAGTTTACTTAGACCTGACAAATCCCAAGAAGGATAAAAGTGGTAACACAGTGCCTCCTATTGTCAGTAGCAATTATAGCATCTGACAACTGATTATTATTTTTTATCTTTGAAACATAAATGGTTAATAAGAGATAGTCGTATGTGGGGAAGACCTTGGGAGATGGAGCAAAAAGATGCTGCCTATGGAACAGTCAGAAAACAGATCTCATATCTCGCAGCTGGATAATAGTTGGAACAAAAAACTCAGAAGGGACTCTCCCTAGGGCTGTAAAAGAGAAGGCAGGAGAATTGTACTTTTAAGACTTGCAAGGTTCTGTTAATGTATCTTTACAGTAAAGCAGAATTACCTTACAGTATCCGGTTGTGTTTCTTGTCTGGCTTACTTAGTAAGGTTGACAATATCAAGTTATAAATATATGGGAATGATCTTTCAGACAACTTTGGGTCAAGTTACTTATACCCATACTAAGAAATATGGGTCTGTCTCTTCCCAATTGTTTCTACCTGTCTTATCCAATCTGAGAGGAGTGGCATGCCACAGGTCCTGCCAGCTAGGGAGTGGAGGCTGGCAGGGTCCAGAAGGAGTTTCTTTTTGCCAGGCACCCACCTCTTGGAACATCATTTCCGCCGAGATTATATTAGCCCTTTTCCCCATTGGCCTTCCGTAAGCCGAGAAAACCTGGTTTTGTGCTTGAGTCTGGTTTCAGAGCCCATCTCCTGGTCAAATGGATGGATTAGAATAGCGATGGCAAATTCTTTGGCCTCAACTTGTCAAAAATTTGGAAAATGCTTGACTCTGCTGGCACACACACACACAGAGTTCTCCATCTCTCCCCATCTAGGCCACCCTGAATTGCAACACTTGGCATCAGCACTGTAGCTGGGCCTGACTTCAGCCTTCGCACTACTGCGGGCACTTAAAAAGGCCTAGCACCATTCCTGATGTAAGCTGTAAGGAGTTGTGGGATTGCCCCACAGCCCAGCGCTTCGTAGGAATTACCACACACTGGTTATCTTCAGGCAGTGTTCTCTTTCTGCTGACAGGCCCTGTAGCCTACCCAAGGCTGCTCTGGGTCGCACAAGGCCTCCGTTCTTGAATTAGATTCAGAAAATGCTCTTTCAGGGCCACTGCAGCCTTCTAAAGCTGCACTAAAACATGTCTCATTCTCACATGATTTTCAGATGAGAGCCTGGCCCTCTTGCAGGATTTTCAAAGGGTCTGGCAGCCAGGCAAGATCACACCTTCTGCAGCCTCCAAAAATCACACAAAGACAGCAGGAGTGCTTTTGAGAATAAGTTGTCAAACGTTGGGGAATGCTGGTGCCTCGCCCAATGTGGTGGTCTGGCACTTGAAATGAGACGCAGGGAACCGTCTGAGCAAATGCCAGCCCCGAGAGCACTCGGGTAGCAGTATTTATTTAAGAAAATGCAAGTACAAAATCAAAACAATGACTTCAACCTCAGCCTCAGCAGCATTATCTCAGCAGGGCTGATAATAGACTGCGGAAAGTCCCGTGAGAATATCCAGGCACCAAAGGTCTCATGGGAATGGCTCGGCTGGGTACTGTGAACTCTCACCGACATTCCTGGTTCATCTAAGCTTTGCAGACCAAACAGGACCAAACGTCCATCATAAAAGCACTACTGCCCCCATGAGGAGCGTTTGTAAAGTCCCCAGATCTTATGCAAAACTGTACGAAGAACTTTACAGAATATGATGATTATGATATATTACCACATTCCCTCCTTTTTTATTTATTCAAAGATAGAGGGTGTTTTAGTGGCATAATACACAGTTCCCTCGCGACTTGGTTTCGTACGTTGAAAGCTGAGGTACACATTTGAAATAGATTAGGAATACATTGAATACAGCAACATAACATAATAAGTATAATAACAATTATTACAACTAATTGAAGCAATAAACATAACCATGAGCTGTCAGGAAGCCAATCCCATAGCAAAGCCCAAAGTGACTTATCAAAGCCATCTTTTCCTGCTTCGTGTTCAGCTATGCGGTCTTCCATATCATGAACAGTTCTTGTAATGTTAGGCTCATAATTATGTATAAAAACACAACAATGTGAATGAATTAAAGCACAAACTCCTCCTTTGGCAGCTAACATTATGTCTAAAGCATAACGATTTTGTAAAGTAACTTGGCGAATTTCAGACACTTCTTCATTTAACATCTTAATATTCTTAACAGTATCATTAAACATAGCAACAGTAAAATTATTTAAAATATGAATATCTTCATAATTCATAGCTATTCCCAAAGGTGGGTACATGCATACAAAGCCAACAATTAGTTACATTTAAACTCTTTGCTGCAATCCGAACGTCCTTGATGTAGGAATTTTCTTTCCATAAATTATCTCCAAGGTCTCTAGTTTCTGAGATAATAGCAGCTCTCCGCCTCCGTATTAGAGTCCGTGGAGGCATAAGACGAATGGAAAGAGAGTCTGTGTAAGGTAACTTAGGCAACTCCAATTGACACCAATATTGTCCATAGTCTGAAACAGAAACATTAAACAGAATCAGAGTTGTAGCACAGGCTGAAGATATAATATCCTTATCAGGTCCCGAGTAAAGAATGTCTTGACCCTTATGCCAGGACCAATATGCTGGAAAAATCAAAGGATGCCGCTGTTTGCAGATCAATTTAGTCCGATTCCCCAGAGGAACCTGCTGCATACAAGTTGGCAATCTCAGATAAGCAGTCATCTTTTCCCAGCCTTCACAGCGCCACGCCTGGATTGCCGGCATCAAGAGAATCAGGAACCACAGGAACCCATCCTGAATCAGGAACCACAGGAACGCCATCCTGCTCCTCCGAAACCTCCTTCACTGGCATCTGCGAAGACGCTTGCGAATGATCAGGCCGAATACATCGACCAGGAACCCAACGAATTTGACCAAGATGTTCTACTGCTGCATAACCACGTCCCCACGTAATCAGCTCAGCGGGAACCCATGCCGGATCCGGAAGAAATCGCACCAACACTCGAGGCCTCACTGCATCTGTAGAAGGAGAAGAAAAATGCCTGCTGGCCGCACTCGCAGGGGGTTACCAGACAAATTTAAAAATTTAAAGTATACAAAGCAAGATTTAAATGATCTTGAATTGCCGGAAGCCCCAGGAGCTTCCCTCCTTTTTTATTTAATTTAGCTAACATGTTCTTGAGCGTGCCATTATAACGCTCCACAATAGCCTGTCCTGTGGAATTGTATGGAATTCCAAATTTATGTTCCACGGACCACTGTTTGCAAAACTGATCAAAGACTGTGCTCCGATAAGCCGCACCATTGTCTGTTTTTAAAGTTTGAGGCGTACCAGCAACTGAAAATGTCTTAATGCAATGATTGATGACATGTTTAACCGCTTCACCTCTTTGAGGAGTAGCCATTAGAAATCCTGAATAAGTATCCACAGTCACATGTATATACTTCCAAGGTGCAAATGATGGATACTGAGTAACATCCATTTGCCAAATCATTGAAGGTTTCAACTTCCTGGGGTTGACTCCCATAGGAATAGCCGTGCCCTGCTTTGAACAAGTTGGACATTGCTGAATTATGGCAGCAGCTTCTGCAGTAGTAAGCTTGAATTGATGTGCCAACGCTTTAGCATTTTGATGAAAATAACTATGGCTGTCCCATGGCTGGACAGTGAGAACTGAAGTTACAGCACTGTCAGCTTTGGCATTGCCTTGTGATAAAATTCCAGGCAAATTACTATGGCTACGAATATGGGCAACAAAACACACATTCACACGCTGCTCCAAACATCCTTGCAACAACAAAAGCAAACGTAGAATATTAGGTGATATTCCAGGAGACAAATAAGAACCTGCTACAAAGGGTAACAAATTATATACATACAAAGAATCCACTATTAGATTAAAATCCTGATTTTGAAAATTTTGAAAAGCCAAAACTACAGCAGCAAGTTCTGCCTGCTGGGCAGACTTCTGCTCTGATGTCACTTTTGTATGCCAAATTCCAGATTTATCTTTCCAAACACAAGCACCAAAAAAATAAATTTTTCCTCCATCAGTAAAAACTGTAGGAGCATCTGATATAGGCTGATTACTGATTTAGGTCACACCCTGTCCCATTGATCTCTCATTTTGCTGACTTTGACCCCCCCCAGGAGCCCGACATTGCGCTTTAAAATGTCCAGGCTTCCCACAATTGAAACAAGTGCCTTTATTAGCATTTCCTGCCTGGAGAGCCAGAGCTAAAGTCTCCATGTTAAAAGTCTGACTCCCCACCTTTCTACATGCGTTTATCAAATCAGCGATCTCTCGCTCTCCGCTCGCGATAAGTGGATTCAGAATCTTTTTGCAATCCATGTTAGCCTGTTCTACTGCTAACTTCAAAAGCAATTCATTCCGGGCGAATTGATTATCAATTTGCCTTTCAATAGCCACTTTCAATCTGCTAATGAAATTTTCATAGGGTTCATTGTTCCCTTGTTTGATGTTAGTAAAGGTCTTCTCACCACCTTCGCCGTCAGGGAGAGCCCCTACGGCTTGTAAAATTAACTGTGGGAGAAGAACGAACCCCTCCTCTGGCATTCCATCTCTCTGTAGTTCCACTGTTGTAAAATTACCAGCTCCATAAAGCTGATCTGGAGTAACATTTGCTGTTCCCCTTTGAACTGCCAGCTGTCTCCATTTCTGATCTAACACCAAATATTGAGCTGGGGTTAGAATCATTTTTAACAGAGCTTTCCAGTCAGCTGGAATCATTTTATTTCCATAACCAACTGCTTCTAACAATGCCTGAGTATATGGCGATCTAACACCATATTCTTTTGCTGCTTGCTTAATTTCCTTTAAAATCCTGAGAGCTAAAGGCTTCCATACTCTCTGCGGATTTAAAGCAGCATCCACACCAATTTCTACTGGATTAAGTTGAATCTCCACTCCAAATTCTACCAAATCATCTCCTGATAATTCCCCTCTGTTTGTTGCTTCTTGAATAGCTGCAGTAACTGCATCTACTTGAACTCTTAAAGGCAAACTCTTATCTTCTGACAAAGTATTTTCAGTGCCTGACAGTCCTCTGGATTTATCTGGAGGTGCTGTCGGTGGCAATAAACGTATCGCATGGTAAGGCGGCAAACCTTCTTCGGGGGTGCTAGGAGCGGTTGTTCATGAGTAGCTAATGCATCCATAACCACCCTCCAGGTTAACAAAATTGAAGAAGGGGCACGAGGCTCCTCGTGCAAAAATTTCCTATCTTTTTCCAGGACTCTACTTTAATACTACCTCCCTCTGGATAACACGGAATATGTTTCCAAACATACTGTAATAAGTCCTCAATTTCTTTCTTTCCTACTTCATGTCCTCTACTATGAACTCCAAACTTAAACCTATTCCAAGTGATCTCTCTCAATTCCCTGAGGTGCTTTGTCTGAGCCTTCGAGAGACCTCCCCCCATACTCACGAAAAGAATCTATCTCCGTCCAGCGAAGAAGATGAGGGCCCAGTCGACGTCCGCGATGATGAGTATAGGATGCAGGAAACGTATAGCTTTCAAAGCTATCACGTCGGAACGTATAGCCTTTCAAACTATCACGTCGGGTCACCACTTGTGGTGGTCTGGCACTTGAAATGAGACGCAGGGAACCATCTGAGCAATGCCAGCCCCGAGAGAACTCGGGTAGCAGTATTTATTTAAGAAAATGCAAGTACAAAATCAAAACAATGACTTCAACCTCAGCCTCAGCAGCATTATCTCAGCAGGGCTGATAATAGACTGCGGAAAGTCCCATGAGAATATCCAGGCACCAAAGGTCTCATGGGAATGGCTCGGCTGGGTACTGTGAACTCTCACCGACATTCCTGGTTCATCTAAGCTTTGCAGATCAAACAGGACCAAACGTCCATCATAAAAGCACTACTGCCCCCATGAGGAGTGTTTGTAAGGTCCCCAGATCTTATACAAAACTGTATGAAGAACTTTACAGAATATGATGATTATGATATATTACCACACCCAAAACATGGCGTGTGTCGTAGGTTTGATATCACTGGATGAGCTCACACCCAGTTGTTATGTGTTTGTTTTTTACTTTTGTTTGATGTTATGTATTTTGTGTTTTTTTGTTTTATTGCAAGCCATCTAGAGTGACATAAAAGTGAGATCTATGGCTATGTAAATCTAGAAAATAAATAAATAAATAAATGGGCCCTTAGGGCCATGATGGCGAGCCTGTGGCATGCGTGCCATAAGTGGCACACAGAGCCATTTGTGCTGGCACGTGAGCCGCAGACAAACTTGCCTCACTGTGCATGCACACGCCTGACAGCTGATTTTTTTTTCCACCTGGTTTGAGGCTTTTTTGAGAAAAAAAAAAAAAAAAAAAAAAAATTTATTATAAATAAAATAATATTTTTATTTTAAAAAAAAAAAAAAAAAAAAAAAAAAAATAAAAAAAAATAATCAAAAATTTAAACATATTCAAAGAAAAGGTGGGAGGTAAAAAAAAAAGGACCAAAAAAAAGAAAAAAAAAGGGGAAGAGGGGGAAGGGGGGGGGGGGGGGGGGGGGGGCAGGGAGGGGGGAGGGGGGGGAAGGGGGGGGGGGTTGGGGTCTGGGCGTTCGGTTAAAAGGAAAATGGTGGTGCATGCACAATTTTTGGTACAAGAGCCCAAAAAGGTTAGCCACCACTGCCTTAGGGCCTAGAGAAGAGCTGGCATATGATTTGTGCTGACTGCACTTGTACACTGGAGTGGACAAGTTATTCCAGCAGCCCTGAAAGACTTTGAGATTAAAATTAGCTCAACTAGTGTAGTGCTCTGAAATCTGAAGTGACTTCAGTTTTACTGAACTGGATAAACAACCCCCCCATCATCATTGAGGATGCTGAAAAGAAAGCTGGGAGCAGTTTTGAGTGAATGCCTTTAGGCTATCTTGCCATACATGCCCAATGCAACAGTTAGTTAGGCGGTTATGCTCAAGAATATGCTTTTGCCAGTTATATTGGCTTGAATGAAATGGTGCAGTGGCCTAGAGGTGGTGCTCTCACTTCACAGTCAGGTAGTCACTTCACAGTTCAATCCTAGGTAGGGTTTTCTCTCTCTGGGCACAATGAGACTATATCTGCTGAATATAGCTCCGCATTGGCAACAGGAAGGGCATCTGGCTGGTAAACAGCTCCATTCAGTTGCCCAGACTCCACCCTTGCAAGGGATTATGGGGTTGTTAAAAGATGATGATTGGCTTGAATGAAATGCATTCACCAGTGGCTTAACATCTCAGAAAGTTTCTAGTCTAATTGTCCCAGAAGGAGAGAACTGAATTGGTTTCATTTTGATTTTCTACTAATGCCTCCTTATCTATGGGGTTTGAAAAAGGGCAACAAATTATTAAAGCAAATAATTTTACCTGATGCACCAGTAGGTCCTAATATTAGAAACCACTTACCCTGGAGTAGTTTTAAACATTTCCAAGCAGCCCCTTACTCATTTTACACATGATCTTACTCATCTAATCCTCTTGAAGCAGTATGGAACATTTTTTTTTCTGAGTCACCTTACTATTTTAACCTTAGCAGCCTCAGAAGATAAATTTCACAATCTCTCTAAGGGAAATGTTCTTGTCTCAGGCAATATTTATCTTCTCAAAATACCCGAGTTAAGGAGTTAAACACTACAAAGGCTTCCATACAAAGTTTCTTTATTGGATTATATCAGGCATCCATAACTCAGAGTTATGGTGAGATTCATCTAATGTCCAATCTTTGCATTTCGTCTTCATAGTGTGAAAAGATAGTTATCTTCATCCCATAATGATACAGCAAGGGAAGACTCCAGCACGTTGCTGGGGTCCAAGTAAAATGACCAAAACTCCCCCCAACCCAACCAGAGGTCAATTCAGTGACCAATCAGGATTACAGATGTGACCACATGGCATGAACTACATCTCCCATGAAGCATTAACTACATTTCCCATGAGGCATTCCCTTAAGGGGACAGCTCCCATTCCCAACTAACTTTATACTGTTTAACCAGCACAGGAAACCAGATCTGCCTTTTGTGGTCTGAAATGTACAGAACCTGGCTGGTAAGGCTCATTGTATTCCTCTGTGTGCGCTACAGGTAACAGCATTGACTGGTGACAACTATGAAAACAGGATGAACAAAGTACACTAGTAGAAGCATTAACACAGTATTTTGGATAAATGCCCAAAACTATACATTTCTGCAGATTTTTTTTCCTACTTCGATTGCACAATACTAGACCCCTCAAGACACAAGTGGGACTGACGCCCCTGCCCTAAGTGGCCCCATTAGTCATTCTGGAAACCTTAAAATATTCCATCCCCTTCTGTGGTTGGAAGAACAGGCTTAATTAAATTAAGCCTGGAACATCAATCTGGATAGCAACAACAGAACAATCATTGTAAAGATGCCACAGATTGGATGCGAGGTGCCTACTTGAGGTACAGTCTCGATGCAAAAGGCTTGCTTTCCTTTCGTGTAACTTTTACTTATTTGCTCAATAATGAGGCATTTTTAGAAAAAAGGAAATGACAGCAGGAACCTGTAGTTTCACCTTTTGTTGAAACATCTGGCATCTACCATACACAGTAAGAGCATAAATAGATGTGTCCCTTTCCAGAGGTTTCACTTGAGCCCACTTCTTGCTGTCGGCCAAGGCTGGTTGTGCCTTTTGAGAGTTGAAATTCAGCAACACTCGGACGGTGAGAGGATGCTAATTCCTGAAAGGGAACAGCTTGTGATGTCCTGGATTTAAGGAAGCTATCTAGCTCCGATTCCAATCCACTCATGCTCTTTGATCACTTTTCTACTTCACTGTCTTTATCACTGCAGGGGGTGTTGGTTAAAAAAAAAGTTAAGATGGTAGCTGCTGCAATCATATGATTTCAGTCCTGATCCTTTTTCAGGTGCGTTGTTTGATTTCCCTTTATTCAGTACTTTTATACCCGCTCCCCAACGTCTGGCTGAACTTAAAAACCCACATGCATGCAGCGCCCATTCAAAAGGGGAAGGACGTCAATTCCATGGATGCTGACTGCCCCCAGCCCTCTGCAGATTCCCTGATCTTAGCTTAAGTAACCGTAGGAATTCTGACCAAGAACAGGATGCTATACAGAAGAGTGTGTACTTCAGGTATCTGTGTTATTATAGTATGCCTACAGCACGGGTGTCAAACTGCAGACCCGATGTGTCACATGCAGGCCATGCCCACCTCAGCTTCTCAAAGGGAAAAAAAACATTGTGAAACATCACGTGACGGCAACGTGACGCCACAAGTTTGATACCCGTGGCCTAGAACAAGGTTTCTCAACCTTGGCAACTTTAAGATGGATGGATATAACTGGGGAATTCTGGGAGTTGAAGTCCACTTATCCTAAATTGAAGGATATCAGCCTGGAGAGGTGAAGAGGCTGCATTTACAGCTACATTTAGTTTTTGAGGCAATAAATGCAAGGGAAATAATACACTGCTAGCTAGTTGTGAATAAAGGCATTAGGTCAGAAACCAGAAGACCCTGAGTTCCTGCCCTGCCTTAGAAATGGAAGTCAGTTAGGTGACTTTGGGCCAGTCACTCTGTCTCAACCCAAGATAAAAAACAAGGACAAACACTCCTGAAAAACCATTATGACCATATGAGCATGGCAAGAGTGATTCAAAGGCACAAATGATTTCGTCTCCATAGATTTTGTCTATGAAGAGCCTCAGCCATCGAGGTCATGGTTGTCCCAAAGGAGTTTTGTTTTTCACTGGATTTCGTTTTTCATTGAAGAGATTTTGCTGAAACTTCTTCAAGAACTGAAGAAGCTTCTCGGATGAGAAGAGAAACCTCTTCAAGGAAAAACAAAGTCCAGCTGCCTTTTTTTGGGGGGGGGGGGAACCCACCTTTGGGACACAAAATGATTTTAATTTGAGCAGGTGAGATAAAACCTTCATCTTAGCAACAGTCCCGAAGTGATTTCTCACTGCCTTCCTTGAGGATATTTTTCCCACTCCCCAATCTAATCCACAGCATGCAAGAAAAACAATCTTCTAGCGCTCTGCCCAATACTGAAGGGCGATTCTACCGAAGCCTTTCCGATCAGCCACCGTCGGTTAAGTGCTGCCACCTACGGTGCCTCAATTCATATTACACACCTATGGCGTATTACAATTGGGATGTCAAACCTTTTCGGCAGGTTCGCATTCAGATGTATTGGTCATGCAATGTAACCTTTTCCAACCAAACAAGGTTGGACCGGGGGGGGCGGGGCGGGGGGGACGACTCAGGAGATCCCGTTGCATTCCTTCCCAGAAAAACCTGAGGGAACTGCGAGCCGAGCCCCGTTCGCCCTTTTACTCGGGGTCGGGGAACGTCGGAGGCGTTTCTGCCCGCCCTCATCTGAGCCCGTCTCGACGCGACCTACCGCGAGAGGAGCCTGTGGGCGGGCATTGAAACGTCGGGTTCTTTCGCTCCGGTTTCGTTCCTGCACGCGCGACCTTTGCGGGAAGGTTAGTCCGGACTCCCCTCGCGTCGCTTCTCTCTCTTGCTTCCCCTCCCCCGCCCCACCCCCCGGCCCTCCACCCTTCAAGTTGCCTTTTTAGCAGGAGGGAGACTGGAAATAAAACGAGTTTGGTTTGGCTAACGAATTTGGAATGGCGACGTCGAGCCCAGATTTGTTTTTAGGAGAATTTCAGGAGGAAAATCAGAATAGGGTTTTTTGGGGGGTGGGGTGGAGTTGGGGTTAGTTGCACAGGTAGCACGGGGACCTTCCGATTTGCACACTTTTAAACACGCGTGTGACAAGTGCATGGATCTGGCAAAAATGGTCAGGCACAGAAAACATACATCTGGCAAAATTGGTCCGGCATAGGAAAGTGGAAGCGCTTTTCTCTTAGACACAGACACACACACACACGTACGTGTGCCTTTCTGCCTTTCCCTGGCTGAGGCTGAGGGGAGGTGGCGAACGAAATAGGCGAAGCCTCTGGGTTGCGCAAACCCCCTGCTTGCGCCTTGGGTGCTGCCCTCCCCGCTTTCCCTAGACCTGAAATTCGAGTTAAAATGTCGCGATGAAGCATAAACCGGTATCGGAGATGAGGTTTGTACAACCCATTCGGCTCTAAACGTGTGACCGATGCTCCGCGACCACAAGCCACGATCAATTTGCTAGATCGGTTGTCAGACGTGCGAACCAGGTTGGCGTGTAGCTTATCCAGAAGCAGCGTAGAAAAGCATTCTTGAGTCCCAACACATTTGGATCTGGGTCAGCTGCTTTTGAAGAATCGCGTGTTTTCCTTCCCCTGGCTTGCTAAAGTTTTGAGGGAATTTACCTTTTGTCCCGAGATTCGGTATTTTTTTTTTTTTTACAACGGAATGTGAACATCTTTTTTTCAGCATAGGTAAACATTGCTCCGTCTTTTTTTTTTTTTTAAGTCAGTGGTATGAAATCTTTACAATCGGTTCACCCAAAAAGAAAACCTGAGCATATTTTTTTTTAAACAAATTCTGGATTTAGTATTTATATTTATGTTACAGCATGAGTGTGGATTGGATTGGCTATGGTTATGCTGCATTGGTTGCCTCCGGTGGAGTAGCTGGCTATGTAAAAGCAGGTACAGTATCCCCCTTGTGTTTTCTCCAGCTTTCATCATCTATCAGTTTGTGGGCACAATTAAAGTGCAATTTTTATTTGTCATGTTTATGTAGTGTGTATTGGAGGTGATGACCCTTTGATAGATGAATGCAGTGAAATTTCATTTTAATGTATGCCAATTAGCATACATTCAAAATGACAATAAAGTTGGTCTACATTTAAATGTATTTTGAAATGTCTTACTTCATTACAGCATAATAAAACTGATTACTAGATTTGTCATTTTGCCAAAAACTTGGGTGGGTTTAAAAGTATAAGCAGTGCATACTCCATTCTACCACAACCCAAGCCCATCCTCAATTTCTGGACATTCCAAGAACAATGCAGCCCATAATTTCAATTTAGAATACCTTAATTCTGAAACATTAATATAAACTGCCAGAATGCTAGGAACGAGGACAAAATTCTTGGGCAAAAATGCAAATAAACAGGCAAGATTTACTCTTCAAAGCTTGCCATCATAGAGACTTACAGTTGTTGCAGATTTCTCCTTGCAACAGTTTTGTAAATGAAGTCTTATAAGCCCTGCGTAGCATTTCCCTTATTCCTGATGTGTCCCTCCCCCAAGTTCTGTTTTCTCTAAAGGGATGGTTAACTTGTAGCCTTTGCTAAGGGAATTCCCTCCTGCCAGAGCTTATCATGAGACCTGCTATAATTTGTGAACTAAAACTCAAAGCAGCTCTTTGCAGTAAGCCCTTTTATGACCTCCCTCCCACTAGAATAAAAGCTGGAAGAAATGCAGTTCATTACATCGACACATTTCATGTTGTAATTAAGTTTTCTGTTGTCTGCTTAAACTAGGCAGTGTCCCTTCCTTAGCTGCTGGTCTCATCTGTGGTGGGTTAGCAGGATTGGGTGCTTATCAACAGTCAACGGATCCAAAGAATATTTGGCTTTCTCTGGGTAAGTATTTTTCTTGCAGCGCTATTCCACACACAGAAACGTTTGTATCAGTGTATGTTTGTGTATGCACCTACACTTTATGAGATTACCTTTAATACATGTATTCCTTTTGCCTTTAACCTGTCCTAAGATTCAGTGTACTTGCTTGCGATCCAAGATTAATGGCAAAAACATAGAGGGGGGGAGAGCTGCCACGATGATACAAGATAAAGTCACATTTGCTCCCAACAGGTTGCTGCACACAGCTTGCTTTTCTTATACACTGTGTTCTCAGCTGCAGCTAATGAAGGGAATCAGGGCCCTTTTCTCCCCTGTAAGCCCCGCAACCTACATTGCTCTTTTTTCTGTTCCTCCCTGTGTGCCCGAGGATGAAGAGGGGGTGGGCCTGGGTCTTCCTCTGAATTTACTCTCCTTTGTTCTACCACCCACCCCCCTGCTCTGCCCAGCCAGACTTTGCCCTTCCCCATTTTCTTCCACAGCCAACGGAGCCACATTCCCAAACCTTGTCAGCAGTTCAGCTTCCTCCTCAGAGTCAGGTTCCGACAGGGGCATGACACGTGCCTTCACACCACATTGCGTGTAGGCAGCCTTCGGTTCTTGCCACTTCAGGTTGGAGCTCACACCTACCACACTCAGCCAAAGAGCTGTGGGTGGGGAACACGACAAGGCAATGGCTGGAGCCTTAGTGCAGAAGTGAAGTGTCCCTGTACTTGCCTTCATGCCACATTTGCACTCAAGGCAGCTCTTGCCTCCCACCACACAAGGTGGGAGGAGATGAGAGGGAATTCTCCCCTTTTCTCTCTCTCATCTCTCTCTTTCATGCACACACACATACATACACACAAGCAGGATACCCTCCTGGGGTGGGATCACGGTGGCGGCAATGGCAACTCCTCTCTCTCCCGCCACTGCATGCTCGCATGAATAGCTGGCCATGCAGGAGAGCCAGAGCTGTTTTCTCATTGCATTCAGTGGTGGAGTCCTGAGCCGACACGAAGTGTTGCTGGCACCGAGCTGCCCGTGAAGAATGCGGAATCACAAAAAGCAGCTGGTCGCAAATGTACTGCCCACAACTGGCTACTTTCTGCGACTCCGCATCCCTCGTGGGCAGCTCAGCACCAGCCACGGTCCCTTTCGTGTTGGCTCAGGCGAGAGAGAGAAATGAGAAAATGATGGAGGGAGAGAATGAGAGAGAGAAATAAATGAGAGAGAAGGGGGAAAGAAAGGAAGAGAGAAGGAGGGAGAGGAGGGTGGAAAAAGAGAGAAAAACAAATGGGAGAGAGGGGGACAGAGAGAGAGAGAGAGAGAGAGACCAATTTCCCAAGAAAACACCAGGAGCAACAAAACATGGTTGTGGCTGGTGGTCATGTGACTGGATGGGCGTGGTGTTAAGTTGGCCATGGCCCCCCAGGCAGTCATTAGGGCAGAGAGCCCCTTGCTAAAAAATTTGAAGTCCACCCCTCCATAGAACCATAAAAGTATTTAGCTATCTCACGATGTGTTCAAATTTTCACCTGTGAAATCTTTTTGTCATTTTTTTTGTTCACCTTGTAGTTTATGTGCATTTTAAGATATCACTTTCTAAAGCAGGCAGACTTATGACCATTTTTCAATTACAACCTTTGAAGCATCCCCATGATCATATGATCAAAATTCAGATGCTTGGCAACTGGTTTATACTTATGATAAGCAGCGTGAAAGCCAGATTCACTTAACAACCAGGTTATTAACTTAACAACTGCAGGGATTCACTTAACTGTGCCAAGCAAGATTGTAAAATGCAGCAAACTCAGTTAACAAATGTTTCACTTAACAACAACAAATTTTGTGCTCAATTGTGGTCATAAGTCAAGGACTACCTGTAATTATATAACTAAGAGAGATATAGTAAAAAAAGAACCCAGATTCATGATTCTAAAAACAATGTATGAGGGCAGGAAGTAGAAAATTTCAGTGTGATCCCTACCCACATAAAGGGGGCTTTCTTATAGTATCAACCCTTTCCTTACACCATGTTTTTATTTGGTTGCACAGAGTCTCCCATAAATGTCATAATTAAAACGCAATAATTTGGCTTTTCATTTTTTTTCCTAGCTGCATCGGGAACCCTGACTGTCCTGATGGGAATGAGATACTATAACTCTAGAAAATTTATGCCTGCAGGGTTAATTGCTGGTGCCAGGTACAATTCCTATTTTCCCATTGTTAATTGTGGAATTATTGTTTGGAAACAATAGAAAACTAGAAACAAAAACAGAAAATGTGGTGGGTTTTCTTTGGATAAACACAAAACATTGCCAAGAACATATTTAATGTGTAAGCATTTACTAGCAAAATTGACTGACATGTTAATTTATTATTCAAACGGTGTATTAATGATGGATTTCTGTTTTTATTTAAACAGTCTATTAATGGTAGGCAAACTTGGACTACAGATGATGGAAAAACCTCTTTAGCCATAACTGTGCAACAACAAGCAGAAAGAGACCTACAGAGGACTGCCCTCACAATGCCTCTTCGGAACAAAACTGAAGACAATATTAATGCTTTTTAAAATTGTACAATTTGCAAAGTTTTTAAACTTCAAATTATGCTCAGGTTTTGTAAAGTGTCAATCATTACAGAATTATAGTTTTCATCTCTCTTTTCTCACGAATGTATTTCTTGTCACAATTCCAAATGTTTTATGATGACGAAACACGGTTAAACAGTGCTGATGCCTTGTAGGAAATACACTTAATTTTGTCATCCTATTTCCAAATTTTGTGTCTCTATATCTGTATGTATGATGTTCCACTCAAAACAAAAAGTTAAAAGTTCCCTTAACAATTCACTGAAACTTATTAAATGTTTAAAAGCCTTTTGAATTGTGAGACTTATTTCCTAATTTTAAACATAATTGAATTCCAAAATTTTAAGCTGTAATCTTTTGGGATTCAAGGCTAATTAGGCTAATTTTATGTGTACCTGGAAACAGACGGATATTTTTATCGACATTTCTCAATGAGTACCTGTCTTCAAATATATTATTGAATTCTGAACATAATGATGCATATAGAACAGTAGTATCTGTACCCACAGATCTCCTGATCATTCTTCACGTTTTTGTACAATTGGAAGTAGATAAAAACATGCTTAGAGTAGTTCCATTGAAATAAAACAATCAAGTTAATCAAGTTTAGTAGTTTTACTCCAGATATAAATAAAAGACTTACTGCTTCTACAAAGCTTGAGAGCATTTCACATGATATGGCCAGATGAGTCTCTAAGAGAAATGGGCATCCCATTTGAAATTACTGGATGCTATATATGTTTTAATGTTGGCTTAGGCTTTCCACACCCAACAGTTCACTCAAATGTCATTTGATTTTGGTCATTTTAGTAATATATATAAAATACAAGCAATTATCAATAGGTCACTTCTATTGTAAAGAAATCTCCTTTTCCCAATATTTAGAAAGTAATTGTGTTTGAAAATGCAGGCTTCTGATTTTCTCATATACCCAGGGGGAAAAAAACTTTTGTACAAACTTTCTTAGATTTTCAACAGTAAACACTGAGGTAACACAGGATTCATTGCTGTATGTCGGATGATATGATAATGTCCTTCAGTGAAGTGTTTAAAAGCATTTTAAAATCAGAAATCAATATTACAGATAGTCCTTAACTTCTAACCATAATGGAGCCGCTAATTTAGTTGTAATTTGTGATGGTAAAGTGGGTCATTGTGCGTGATCAACCTGATTTGACCAGGGTTTGGGTTTTTTGCAGCAATTATTAAGCAAATCAATTGTTAACCGTGGTGCATTTTCAAAAGATAGAAGCAAAAATAATTTTTTGACAACACTGTAGTGTAAATTATTGTCACGTTAACTGTGGTAAAGCTGCATATAGAGCCATAAATGTGGGACTGGTTGCCAAACACCCAAACTGCAGTCATGGGATTGCCGGGAGGGCGGCCTTCAGAACCAGGTTAGAAGTAGTTTTTCCGGGGGCATTTTGTAACTTTCAATGGGTGCTAAGTGATTAATCATAAGTTGAGGACTACTTGCACTGTATTTTGATTAATACTTTATTGGATAAGAGCAAGAGCACAGATTAACTTAAGCACAAGCAAGGCCTTCTTTCTCCTTTCTCAGTACAGAATTCTCTTATTTAAGGAAAAAAGCCTCAGTTCAGGAAAAGTGAATGTTCGGCATATTTGGAGAAAACACTCATGTTTTAATAAAATTATGCAAAAAAAAAAGTAACAACAGAGTTCTTTGCCACAGTAACTATCCTGTAGTAATTTCTTCCCATTTATATAACCAATTTAAACTTTATCTTAGGTCAAAGGGATATAAGACACCAGGATTAATTAACATGTCTATCTTTCAAGAGTGTATAAAAAGACCAGTTAGTGCAGAAGGCATCAAGTTAAGCTGTTAATCACATAATGATACAGAGATTATTCTTGGGTGTACTGAAATATATTTCCAGGTGCCATTGAAAGGGTGTTTTAAACTTCTTAAACCTAATATGGTTTAGGCCTGATAATCTGAGAAATTACCTCTCTCTGGGCCTTAGAGATCAGCAAAGACCTCACAAACTTCCAAAATCAATTCATCAGGCACATGCTTTTCCATTAGTTCCAGGCTATGAAACATTATTGCAGATTTTATGCTTGACTTTTCTGCTTATGAGAAAAAAAAATCAAGATTTTTCTCTTCAATCGGCCTTTTGAGCTGCCTGGAGATTAGTTTCTATTTGTATAAATATATTTTATATGAATAAATTGTTGGTTGTATTTTTTATTTATTTATTTAGCCTACCAATCAGCTTCAAAATACCAGGACAGAAAATTAGGATGTACAAACAAATATTAAGCTATAAATAAATAAATAAATCGCTTTTTCTGATGGAAGACTTCTATAATACGTTGTGTTCCTGAGAAGTTCACTTTATTACAAAACAAATTATTTTCAGTTGAAAACCAGTCCAGCTGCAAAGGCAACTTTGTGGGTTTTTTATATGAAACTTTTAGGTAGATTCCTTTAAGACAGCATTTCTAACCCAGTGAATTATATAAGTTTTGAGAGACTGAAATAAGTCAGTTCCTGCTATTCTGTATTGGGATAAAATATTGTACACATAACGGCAACTTTAAAAATTATTCAATAATTGGCCTTTATATTATTAATTCACGGTTTCATTATGTAAATACACTTAGCAGTAAATCCTACTGAAATTGAGACAGCATATTTACGTGCATTCTTCCTTAAGTCTTAATTCAAATCAAATATGTCCTCCACAACAATAGTGTACAGTTTTTAAAAATAAAATACATAAAATACTTTTCAGTATGCAAATAACATTTACAATTGAATAATAATATATAATATGTGCTATTTTAACAAGTATGGATTGTCAATTTCAATATAACAAATATATTTAGCAGTTGGAAAAGCATAGTTTTAAGAGTGACTTCTGTTAGATAAAGCAAGTTTTTATATATTAAAGAAATCATTAAAATATCAACTTGAAATATCCCATATATTTTGGGCCATTGTATACTTAATGACATTCAAAATATGTCTTTAGGCCAGATAATGCTATCTATGCTATACAACAGAATTAGGTTTGAAGAATAAATTCTGGCAGTTATTACCAGATTTTAAGCAATTCCTTTAGGAATTAAAAGAATTCTGGAGTTATTCAGCTCTGGTTACCAAGTGAAGGCACTACAGTTAAGTTGATTAATTCTGTGATAAAATTCAACTAAAAATTAAGGGAAAAAGCAAAGCTACAAAGTTACTCAGACCTAAAAATTATTTCTGAAATACCATCAGAATGCCTTCTTAGAAAGTCACCAGTAATTATTTAAATGCTTATTTTCTGTTAAATAATGCTATCTGGCATTCTTCCCAGGAAAGGATCCTTCCTGAATATCATTCACTCATAATATTTCCCAATTGCAAGGCCAAATCTGCATATAATGCCCTGGAAAACTTTCACAAATGGCTCCACAGATGCATTAAGTTTCTATTTCCCAAACATTTCTGCAAATAAAAGTTCCCCTCATTTCAGAATCAACAGTAACAGTTGATATGTGTATATAACTATATCTATGCAATACAGGATAGCCTGTAAGCTCTTGGGATCAGGACCAATGCATAGCATAGATGAATACCTTTCTTTGCTGCCTATACGTTCCATAATCATAACTAGAGACGTTGTTCACAGATCAAAGGAAAATGGTTTAACACCTTCATGTGTTCACAGGAATCATATACAAGAGTAATCCTATTCCTGCAAAATCTAAAATAGAACTGAACCTTAGGGGTACACCACTTTTTTACAATACTAGTAATAGTGACTATGTCTTCATTCTCTGCAATCAAAAGAAATAAAGGGATAAGTCAAATCAAAGGCAAGTTAGTTCAGCTTTAGTTTCTCTGATTATAGTTGGGCAATACAGTGGAAAATTCATCTACTACTAATTTTTTGCTTTTATTGCTCAATTCAGTGTTATAGAAGTACCATATCTTGAAAGTGACTCTTTATTTTTATAATTTATTGCCTATTTAAATTAGCCACAATTGTCCAGTGGCTAATATATTTACATGCCTTCATATTTTTGACAGTTCTTCAGAAGAAATGATCAAAGCAAACCAATTTCTGTTCATTTCAGTAAGGATATGCAAATGTTTAGTTTTGGCAAAGTAACTTTATAGAGAATACTTTGTAATGTAAGCAAAACAAAAAAGCCTGTCTCAGAGGCACTATTTTTGAAGAATATTTGCTAAATAAACGTATTTATTTTCTATATTTTTCCCTTAAGAGATAATAAACTACAGGCTCTCATATGTTTCCAGAATTGTTATTCTATTAGTAGAAATATGCTTTAAAGTGTCCCAGAGGCAAAGAAATAAAGGATATAAATAGTCATGGTATGCATACGTGATGCAGGAAAGTACTTTTACCGATGCCCTCCGTACTTGGCTACCCAGTCAGTTCTTCCATGCACAGATTGCGCTGGTGGCGGATGAGTTAAAATGTTCATGCCTTTTGTGGCGGGGCTGTAAGTAGGCCCTGGCAATTGGGCACGAGACGCTTTGGTTTTCCAAGCATATTCTGAAAACAAAATTACAAAACCAATACAAGCAAATCCACTGATTATAGATCTTGCTAATACATTATTTTCCTCTTAAAATTCATAGCATATACTTCCAAGTAAGGATCTTTATAGATAAAACTATGCTGTATTCCAAAAAGATTAGAACATAGTGATAAGAAAGGAAAGAAATACATTTACTATTGAAGAATGTTTTTATTTCTACAGTCATAGTAAGCCTTTGTTATTATAGCTATAATAGGTTAAGGAGCTCGGAAAGACAGCAAAATGGAAACAGACTGACAAGGGATAAACAAAGTGTCAATAGCATGATTCTATATACTGAGCAGTGGCAAAAACTTCAGAATAGCATATATATGCTTTCCAATATAGAAGTGTGACAGAAAAAGTGGTAAAAGTCATCTATTAATCACCCAGATGTCCAGAGAACGACTATATGTATGAACAAAGAGTCTGAATTGTATTTTGATTGCATTTGTGATGATAAGCCTTAAGAATTCATTTTGTATTTCAAAATGATGATCGTTAATACACCATGGAGATTATTGAAGTGCTGAGCCACTAATCTGTTTATTTTATGAATTCAACAGTACAGAAATGGGAGTTCTTTGCATATAATGTCAGTTGACTAATTCACTTGGAATGGGGGAATTAAATTCTATTTTCCTCAATACGCATAGTAAACTGAATGTGTTTTCCCGATTTACCAAAGACCAAGCAGAATAAAAAAGTCAGGTCTTGTCATCTCAAATTGCTGTTCCAAGGTTCCCTACCTCGAGACTGCTCTGCCTACACCCTGGGTCCATGTTCTCTTGCTAAAAATCCACTTCCACAGCCCTTATATCCAGGTGGAGGTAACGAGCCACCTGCAACAGCGAGTCAGTAAAAGACAGATTTTCTAACAAAATTGTCACTTTCTAAAACATGGGGTTTCAGCTTGGGTTTTGCGATGCACCTTATTCCCTTTGACATTTAAGCTTTTTTCAAGATAAAAAATTCCAAATAAATGTATACTGTCCTGAACAGAAGAACATAAAATAATTTAGGGATGAAATGGTGCAGGTACTACAACAAATAGGCAAGACTATAGGTGAGAATTTGAGTCTTGTTCATTGACTCTGACTGCACTGGTATGTCTGCCCATCTAGTAGGGGTCAATTGTGCAATTTTAAATTAAATATTGAATTATTTATGAATCATAGAGTAACAAATTACTAAAACACAACTTAATACAATGCAATGTATGTCCGCTATATTAACATTTGGGATATATTTAACAGGAAGCATTGGAAGTATTTTGAAATTTGCCAGTAACAAAAGAAATTACTATATTTATCCAAAAGAAAGGTGAGCCCTTCCCAAACGAAGAGCAGTTAAGAGAAAAAAAATCTTACAATACAGACACAAGTTATACAATGTCCACTTTTCACACCTCATTAATCCTAGCTATAAATCCATCCTTAATATTTCCCTTCCTGAATAAATAAATGCATGCTTGTAATGCACTATTGTATGTTTGTATTGTTAAATACGTGCAGTTTTATTTCCTAAAGGGCCATATTAAAAAAAGGAAAATAAAACTGAGCTCCAAACTCAACAAAATAGGTCTAATTGTGGTGCTCATCTTCCCATATGGTTCTCAGCCATCAGAAGTTTGTTCACAGATGTATTTTAACTGGATGCTACAGACAAATCAAAATGAAGGTTTTTCTTCTATGGATTTGGAAAGAAACAAATTTTGTTCTGGAAAGGGAAGGTCAATTAAATTTTGGATGATGATGAGGATAAGGATTGATAGGAGTCTCCAATTAAATCTTGTGTAATATAAATTTAATTTAATACATTATATCCCGAGTATAATTCAGCAAATCTACCTACCTAGGCACCAACTCAAATCCTTTTTAAAAAGCACAACAGATGAAGAAATTAAAGCTATGTAACTTCATTTATTTCAGCACAATGTAAGTAAGATCATTGTGTACCTGTAACTGACGGCCCAAGAGGTGCCAATTGTATCCTCTGACCTGCTGAACCAACCTCTTTTTTGTGAAATGAAGGGATATATCCTCCAGGAGCATTGTAAGTAGCACCAATAAAGCCAGCATTTCCTACAGTGTAATAAACAAAATTAAAATTCAGGAGAGGGCTTGATAGCAAAAACATCCTTACAAATATCTGGAATGAATGAGTAAATAAACCAGTCAATCAATATTATAATACTACTCATAAAGAAGAATCTCTAATGTACTCTTTACTCATAATTAATTTTATTGTGTGATATGCAATATACACATTTGTGTAGTATTTTTTTTTTCAAGAAAGCTTTACAACAAGAATGTATAAGCAGATTGTCATTTTTTGCATGATGATGGTCTCCTAGTTTCTAGACTGGTGCCTTAACCAATAAACTAGACCAAACTGGCCCTCAAAACCTTGAGCTATTATACCAAAAAGAAACAATATCAATCAAATAAGGAAAAGTCCCTCTCATAAAATAAAAGGTTCAAAATTCTTCACCCTGAGTTAAGTTTTCCTCCTACCGAAGGTGGAACGTAGAAAGCCAACTATAGCGTAGTTTTAAAAAATCCTACCTCCATTCTCCCAATGTTGGCTTCCATTACTACATCTTACCAAACATTGTTATCCTTTGAAGATAAGCTTTTGGAAGGTTCTTGCAAACAGGATTTTTGCTCTGCTAATCCAGTCAAACTGATTTAATAATAGACAGGTAGTCCTTGACTTGCACCTTTTGTTTAGTGACCGTTTGAAATTGTGATGGAGCTGAAAAAAGTCCAGTCCTCACATTTATGATAGTCTTCACACTTATGACTTTTGTACCACCAGTAGTCACATGATCATAATTCAGATGCTTGGCAACCAGCTTGCATTTACAACCCATTATAATGTCTTGCAGTCATGTGATCACAATTTGCAACCTTCCCAGCTGATTTCCAACAAATAAAGTCAATGGGAAAAGCAAAATTGGCTTAATGATTGACTTAAAAACCATGGTAATTTGTTTAATGTAACAAAAAATGAACATAATGACCACCTCACTTAGGTGTGGAAATTCTGGTCCCAACTGCGGTCATAAACACTATGTGTATTCTTAGAATGCATTCTATAAACATCAGTAACAGAATAAAATGACAGAATTAACCATTTTGGATTAGCAAACTATGACAACAGAAACAGATATAAAGTGCTAATAAGAGAGTTTTTTTAGTATTTTGGAGGTATTCCTCAAGGGTACAATAAATTATACAGAACAATGGTGAAATAGATAAAGTAAAAAAATCTTTATTACTGTATATATAATACACAAATCAACAAAGCAGTTTTTGTTTTTTGTTTGTTTCTGTAGTGAAGTGGCAAATTTTTTTGCATTAGGAAACTAAAGATCTAACTGTTCTCACAGTTCAAAAAGACTGTTAAGAGATGCAGATTAAGACAAATATGTTATTTAAAAAACTGATGGGATTTAAGCAGAAGTTGAACCAATAGAAGAAAGATGATGAGGTTCAGACTGATTGCTCAGACAAAAATCAATAAAGAGAACTTAAAAAGATAAACTTCGTGTCAGGGAGCTAAAATCGTCTGGCTGTTCTTACAGCCAGTATTGTAATTCTTTTATACAAGAACAACAGGGGTGGGATGCTACCGGTTCTGCCCGGCTCCATAAAACCGGTAGCTCTGAAGAGCAGCAGACACCAAACCAGTTCTGTGTCTGCTGCTGTTTGGCCCACCCGTCCGCCTGGGCTCTTACCTGTCCTTTATTTCCTGCTTTTTCAACCTCAGCTGCTTTGCGTGGCACAGCTGAGTTGAAAAAGCGGGGAAAAAAGAGGCTTTTCAAACGCTGTGTACCTGTGCGCTGTGCTTTTCAGCTGTCCGGGAGGCACAGCTTAAGGGTTTTTTTACACGCACACACAGCATGTAAAAAACGTAGTCACCGATCCGGTAGTAACACCGGTTGAATCCCATCCCTGAAGAACAATATATGATACAGACAAAGAAGTAACCAATTTGGAAAATTGGATACTTCTTTGGTCATCCCACTGCAAAAAATTACCACATAGATGAACAGTAAGCATAAAACAGTAGATAAAATGATAAGGAGATTGGTATGCTTGCCACTGAAGGAAACCCAAAGGCCAAAATAATTTGATGTGATAGTATTTACAAACTAACACTGGATAAAAATGGACAGATCAAAGATGGGATTTCTATTGTATACTAGAATCTGGGGCATCCCAATGTAATTTATAGCAGTAAATCCAGGACAAAGAAAAGGAAACATTTCCCTCACACAATTGATGTGTGACAGTTCACTATTATGTATAGCTGTTGACAGAAATATGCTTAATAGTTCCTTGATGTGAAATCTGAAAAAGATATTATATATCCTTTTCATTCATCAATATATTAAATGAATTCTAGACTGGTTAAAAAAATGGTGGCATTTACCACGTTATTACGCACGTTATTACGGTTTACAAAAATGAAACCGAAACAGAAGAAATATGTTTAGCAGGAGTCAGCTTCAGCAACCTTACTTTAGCGCGCCTGCCAAGTGAAAGAGCCAGGCCGAACCGAGCTTGGCTTCCCAAGTCCCTCCAGCCCAACCCTGAAGGGGCCACCGGAGAGCCCGCCCGAGGCAGTGATAGTGCCCACCCGTCTGCGGACAGGGAGGCAAGCTGATGGCACCGCTGCTTCCCTGGCTGGTGGGTCTGGTGGAGAGAGCCCAAAGCCACCCGTCCTTTCCACCCCTTGCCCAGCCTGTCCCTGTCCCCACGCACCTCCAAACGCGCCAGGAGCTCCAAACGCAGTAGTGACATTCCAAATGCTGCAGTGGCACAGGCATCAGGCAGAGGCACTTGGGAAGCCAAGCTCGGGTCGGCCAGGCTCTTTTGCTTGGCAGGCAGGCGCACATCCACGGCTCACTTTCCCAAATCTGCCCAGCCCGCCCGGTTCTGGTTTCAGCCATGGCAGGATAAGCGGAGGGCCCAGCGGGGAGGTGCTCACTGCCTTGGCTAGAGCTCCACCGCCAGGCAGAAGGGGCTGCCTATCAGCTGTCCTGGGCGCCCCAGGCAAAGCTCTTCATGCTCTGCCTGCACCAAGCAGGGATGGTGGCTAGGCGCTTCTCCCAGGGTGGGCCAATCCTGCACTGTGGCCCCGGGAGATTCGCCTCCCCATGTGGGGTTGGGCTGCCCTCTCGGGCAGGGGAGGCTTTGTCGTAGTACGGCGTCGTTTTTAAAAGAATGGGCTTTGCCTTCGAACGATGCCTGGGAAGGTGGCGACAGGAGCGCCTGAAGCTGAGTGTCTCTGCTGGGCTCCGGTTGCAGGGAGGAGCCCTGGCCAGCCCTGCGTGGCTGCGCCAAATGCTACAGCTATGCTCCAAACGACGACGCAGCACGGGGAGAGGGAAAGCAATGGTGGCGGAAGGTCTCCCGATACAAAGTGGCCTACCAACACTAAGGTCAACATCCAAGCCATTGCCGCCTGCCTGCTCATGGATGCAAGGGGGGGAATTAAGTCTCCCCCCAAAAAATGGCTTAGCCGTTTTTTCGGGGCTCAAAAAAAAAAAAAAGACCTGGCCTTATTATATGAGAAACACGGTACTATATTCTATATAAATTAGAATAGAATATCGGGAAATAAATTACTATGCAGTACCCAATGGCCTGTTGCAAGAACTAAGTTTTTACAGTTATGCAATAGCCCAACAATGTCAGGGCTATCCAAGGGAGGAGGGGAGATGCTTTAAGGGTAAAGGAACCTTCAGAGAAAGTATGCCTCAAGGTGACAATATTTTACAACCTGGGTCCTGAAGTTCTTTCTTCCAATGCCTAGACTAATTTCAAAACCAAACCTTCCTGAATTATTGTTGTCTATATCATTATCACCAAGGCAGAATACTTTTTTTCCCCTGTACCAAAGACAGTACATTCTCATATATTTATGTCACTTCTTTCAAGTGTGTTGGGGAAATAGGGATAGTTGGATAGCATCTCCCTCAGATCTCAGCGAACGAGGCAAGGAAGCAAACAATTTACTGGAACGGAACCAGCCCTCTTACCAGCTTTTTGAAGGAATTTTTAAAAAAGAGTAATGTCAAATTAATTGGACCCCACAAAACATTCATCTCAGATCCTAATGACCTCTCCTGAATTCTTACGGTAAAAGGCCAATTGTGGAGATTCAAGGAAAACAACCAAATTTCTATAAGGAATATAGAAGACCTTTCCATTGAAAAACAAAGATTGCTTCTGCTTCTGAATTCCAAAAAGAAGCACAGTAAAGTGTGTCAACCAGGTAGCTGGCAGGGGGAGAGGGGGAAAGCTAAAGAAGTTACAATCTCTGTATGATTTATACTTCAATTCAAATTTAATTATTTAATGACTGTGCATGTCATCCAAGGAGACTCTTTTTAAATACTGATATAGAGTCCAGGCAGGAGAACTGCTTACTTCTCGCAAGGATGTCAATAAATGTTTAAAGTGCTACCTTTCCCAAGAAAATCAAACAAGGACTTAGAGGATGAAATGGAACAGCTAATATATCAGTGACCACACATAGTATTTGCTGGTACAGGTTCTTTATAAATAACAGCATGATAGCAAGTACTCTTATGGACACAATACATAAAAATACACAAACGTTATGAGTGATGCCTTCATTTCAATAGCCATGTTTTTTGCAAACAGAATGGGGAGTATATTATTTTGCATTTATTAAATGGTATAGGGAAATTTGCATGAACATACTAATCTCTTCCATCTTTGTGGGTTTTCTCTTCTATTTTTTTGATTTAGACAAGGAAGATGATAAGAATATGGCTATTTCAACCATAAATTAAAACGTATCAGTCTCCTTCTCCTTCTCCTCCTCCTCCTCCTTTCTTCTTTTCCAGCATAACTCTGGAAAGCCTCGAGCAATTTCAACCAAACTTGGTATACAGATTACTTACCCTCTGGAAACAAACACTGTGGGGGTAAGACACCCCTAACATCCCTCGGTGTGTGTGTGTGTGTGTGTGTGTGTGTGCATGTGTGTGTGTGTGTATTCCAACATAACTCTGGAATGCCTGAGCTGTTGAAATGAAAAGGGATGAATTAAATCTATAGTGTCAAATCACAGTACTTTTGACACTGATAGTGTGCATTTTGGATTCAAGTACTGTTAAGATTCAGCCTGTTGTGCCTTAAAATGGCTTCTACTGCACAGTGCAGCTACCATGGTAACGGCTTCACAGTATTCCACAAGGGGGCTCCCTCTGGTAAGGGCGTTGGTTCTTTTTTTAAAAAAAAAAACACCCTAGGCCCTCAGCTTCAAGCAAAGAGGGCAAGTTGTCAGGGGAGGTGCCTGCTAATGCAGATGATCACCTCAAAGGCTGTTTCCTATAGAATGTTTCCAAGACTGTTCTCCAGGGCAATTAGGTCTCTAATTCTCACTACAATGGTTGAGGTAACAGGGCCAGGCCCAAGTGTCTTTTTCTTACATTTACTTTAATGTATTCCATAATAATATATTTCATTGCTGTAACAATGCCCCCAAGGAAATGTCAGGCAATTGGCCAAGTGCAATCAAAGGCAACAAAAATGAAACACGAGTGTAGACAAGAAACTCCTGAGAGGAATAGAAGATTTGTGACACTGCGAGAGAGCTACTACATCTAGAACTTCAGAGATACTACAACAGCAAGAGGCCCGACTAAAGGATAAGAGAGGATAAGCTACTACATCTGGAGCTTCAGAGACAGTACAACAGCGTGAGGTCTGACTACTATAGATATAACTCATTCCTTTTCCTGTCTAATATAGGATTAGGATAAATAAATACCCGGGCAACGCCAGGTTATTAACTAGTAAAGAAATAAATGATTACTGTATCAAATGGTGTGAAATCATATACCCATAGTTTCTGGGTAGCACACAATGAAACAAGTAACTAGAAGGCGTCTTATGACTTGCCAACCAATTAAGTCTATCAACTACATCTCTTTGATCAAAGAATATTTCAAATACTGGTAGTCCTTGACTTATGACAACAATGGAGTCCAAATTGTTGTTAAGTGAGAAGTTTAAATGAGTTTTACCCCTTTTACAATCTTTCTTGGTACAATTAAGTGAATAAAAGCAGTTGATAAGGTAGTGATTCAGTTATTATGTGAATTTTACTTCCCCATTGACTTTGCTTGTCAGAAAATTGCAAAAGGTGATCGCATGATCCTGGGTCATAGCAATGGTTATATGAACCAGTTGCCAAGCATCTGAATTTTTGATCACATGATCTTGGGGATGCTGCCAAGGTCATAACTGAAAAACAGTCATGTCACATTTTTCAGTGCTGTTGTAACTTTGAACGGTCATTAAATGAACTGTTGTAAATGGAGGACTATCTATCTTCTTTTCTGCATAGCACATGAAAGCAAACCAGCACTCATAACAATATGATCTACTGCCCCATTCACAAGTTCAATGCAATTCATCTTTCAAAGTCACAAATATTGCCAGAATGTAGCAGCCCAAGTGGAAGCAGAAATGATATTCCATTCCAAGAACTAAAATTCTCCATAATTAAAACATATTGCAGATATGCAGGAAATGGACCCCTGAGTTTTTATCAAATTACAACAATAATAACTACCGGATATATTGTTCTTGATGCAAAACAGTATGAGTAAAATATCATAATGCTTATGTAAAAGAAACCTTTTTTCACAAGGAAGGTTTTTCTATATACATAAAACCGCTAAACTGAAGGAATGTTAAATTATAGATTTTATAATGTATGAGAAGTTAATTGTAATTATGCTTAGTTAAAAACAGAACAAATCTGAAAGGAAATAAATCATGTTATATGTAATTGCCGTTCATTTACCTTTGGGATCCTCTAATTTTTCATTCACTCTTTCTTTGCATGAGAGTTTTTCAATTGGTTTAATTAAGTTTTCTTCTTCAGAGAAGGCAGTAAAACAGATGAAAGGAAAGGATGAAAATAAATGCTTTAGAAAAATAGAAAAACTGGATGAAATGAATGGAAGAAATAATAAGAATAAAAAATAATAAAAAGAAACAAATCTGAAAATAAAGTTTAAACAAGCTTTGCCAATTAGTTTCCTACCTACAGACAAGATCAATTTTAGGAACAGCAACCCTAGACCCATGTTTATTGTAATTCCAAATAAGACACATGCATTTTAGATTAGTAGAAATGAAAATACCTATTGTGAGAAGGTATTACTTTTAATAATCCACAAAAAGACTATTGTAGAATTTTGAAATAGGTTTATGATTCAAAAAGAGTGCTTCAAGATTTTGGAGGAATGTGAACACAGAACCCATCCATGTCTCATTAAAGAAGCATTATCAAAGTCTGGGATCATGCAATGGCTGCAGAGAAGCTTCTGATGCAGTTGTTTGATCCTAGAAATGACTTGCTTAAATGACTAAGGGGCAGGTGCTCTGTTCACATTAATTGCTGCCCTGGAGAACCTTTCCTAAGTCAGATCATGAACTGAGGTTGGCAACTGTATAAATAAATAGTCCTATCAGAATATACAATTTACCTCAAGAGTGATGAATTTTGTCTGACTCCCAAATTATTGATAAAACAATTTTTTAATGTTATGCAAAGTTTTATCAATTCTGTTTTTGTCCTGTACAAGTTTTGAATGCAGAATTCTTCCAGCCTCAGCCTTTCATTTTAAGTCATCCAGAAATGGATAGCCTCACCTTAGTCCCCATGCGCATTCATAAAAAAGGAAAAATATTAGGTGGTACTATCCAATACTTCATTTTGAAGCATTCCCGGTCTTTGGGGAATGAAGGGAAAGAAAGAAAGAACAGGTAATTTGAGGAATTGAGTTGGCATATCGAAAAGACAGAAAAGAATGGAAGGAAACTTAGATGGGAATGTTGTTTGAGTTCTTTACACCTGTTGTTGTTCTGTGGGAGTGATGATATGTAGATTTGTTTTAATGAGATATTGATAGTCCCTGGTCAATTTTAGGCAGCGGCTAGAGGGGTCTAATCAACTAATTAAGGTCACAAAGCTGAGCTTAACTTTCCCTTAGCACCTTTTAGGTAAGTACTATGCTGGGGAGAAGAACAGTTCAGGAAGAGGTGGTCCGTTTAAGCAATCTCTCTATCTTGCCAGGGGGGATAAACATGGGCCAGGCGCAAGAAACGATACCACATTAATTGCTGAATGCAATAGCAGCAGCCAGTTAACTTCACAGCATCTCCGTCTTTCTGTCATGTGGCTTGCTTAAAGACTTGTCACTTAGTGATCATGTCACCCGAACCAATTGCAATCAGTCACTAAACAAGGACTACCGGCATGTATGTAGTGTGTTTTAATTTGGAAATTTCTACGTTCTTCTCTGACCTGGTTTCAAACCAGTGAAAGAATGATGGAAGTGAATTTGTTACATGAACACGGTGTATCAGCAATTTTCATTGGCTACAAAAGAAAAGCCCTTCCAGGCTATGTTCAACATTGCACGTAATGTTGGGGGGATAACAGTGTCACAACTATGGCTTAAATCCAGTTAATCTATTTATGCCACCTAGCAAGAAAGTTACACATCCTGATTATCTAAACACATAAGCACATACACACTCTTATTTTTATACACCATCAAGTGAGAGAAATAATCTCTTGTGAACTTCAATATCTATTTTTTACTACTGAATAGCTGAAACGTCATCAAACATAGAAACAACCTCTGGTTGCATATATACTGTGATCATCTCTATGTGAACCCAAACCACTATTCAAAACTATGCATATTAAACTGGGAAATGGCATCATGCTTGAAAATAATTGTGGGCAATAATAATAAATTTTATAAAATACATTAAAAACTACATAGGATGTGTAATACTGTATTACATTAATTACCTGCATTGACTTGATTGAAAGACAGACCTCCAATTGGCGCTATTGATTTTGAAAACAAAGGATTGTTGCAAGTACCGTGGATTCTTTCTTTAGTGACCGCTCCTGAGGAAACATTCTTAGGGTTTACACCTTTAAGAAATTATCATGTTAAAGGTTAATATCTATCAATCGCTCAGGAAGTCACAGTATATTCTTTGCTAGGTGGCCATGTCATGAATACAGGAAGTATAAAAAAAATACTTCCTACTGAAACTAATTTTAGAGTCAGATTTGAAAAAAAGTAATCCTTAAAGTCATAAATAATTTAAGTTACACTCGCTTAATGTCTCTAACTGAGGGTAGAATTTCTGTCACTAAGTGAAGCGGTCATTACGCAAAACCTATGACCACACTGTTTAGCAACAGCAATTCTGGTCGTTTCAGTTGTGGTCATTAGGCAAGGACTATATCATTGTTAGATGAGGTCCATTATTCCCTTATAACTGTGTGAATCATCTCACTGCCTTCTCCCCAGCTAGGCGTGGTGAGTTCCCTTCAGCAGATGAGGTTCCATCCCGCTGCCATGCTCACCTGTGCTTCAAATATCCACACCCAGATATCTCTACCCTTTTGGTCACCCCATATTCCACCAAGGTCACTTTTCCCTTCTCCCCCTCTGCTATGTTCTTCTTCCCGGGGCTCACAAGGCATACTCAGCCAAGATCAGGCCACAGTTTGTGTACTGCCTACATGTCGCAGATGAAACTTCACTTGTTTGCGTGGCCCTGTTTCTGGCACTCCACGGACCGGGGGCTGGGGATCCTTGATCTATAATATACAGTTTAATGACTGTAACAGGCATTATGCAAGACAGGCAGGCAGAAGACTAGTGGTGTGCATCCATGAACTCCAATTAGCAGCCAGAAAACACAATGAAGACTCCTTAATATCACAACACGTTGACAGACTCAATCATAGTTTCAACTGGGAAACTGTGACCATCTTAGATCAAGCTAAATTCAAACTAGGGAAACCTGGCAGTCAGACACATGGGCCACCAATAGGCACATAGAGATAAACCATATTTAAAAGAGACAATAAAAAAAGCTGAGAAGGAAACAAAAAGTTCAAAACATATCCTCTCCAGCAGCCTACACCCACATAAGCAAGGATTAACATCAGACAAACAACCAAGCAGAAAGCAATTCCCTAATCAAGGAACTCCCAAGAAGAAAACCACATCCCACCAACACTGGCAAGGCAAGCTACTGTATATAAACAGGGAGCAAACCCCACCAACAAACATCTGCAAGCAAACCACAAAGATCAGAGATCACCCAGTGCTCCACTTCTAACTGGAATGCAATGCATATGCATGGTGTGTGGAGGCTTGGACCTCTGCTGATTCTTATGAAAAGTCTTCAAACTTTTCAAGGAAAGTTAAAAAGAAAATGGAGAACAAACCATCTCCCAAGATCTCAATTACTATCAGTTCAGGGATTGATAGCATCTACTATCAGCTCAGGGACTGATAGCACCTACTATCAGTTCAGGGACTAGCTGCTTCCTCAGCCCCCAGATCTCCCATAAACAGAAACATACCAGAACATGTCACACTGCTCAGATTTTAATCTGAAAAATACAGGAGAAGATAGCTTCACAGACCCTAGATTGCAGATGAAATTACGAAAATCTAGGCCAGCTATTACTGGCTTAGGTCTTGTCCTTAACCTGCTTCACCCAGCTCTGAAAGAGAAAATGCAAACAGCAAAGGCAAAAGGGCAGCTATTAAAGCCTATCTTAGGGGAAAACTACTCTCCTAATGGGCTCCATGACACCTGATTTTCTTGGGCTTTGTTATTTTTAACCATTAATCATCTGGTCAGATTATTATTATTTCAGTGTCCAGACATTTTAAAGTGGATTTTTTTTTCTTCATATTTGCTATAGCAGAATATTGCATGGAATGAGATGACTGAATGAAAAACACTTAAGTTGAAAAAGGCAGCAAAAATAAAATAAATGAACACACATGCACATCCACACACACCCGTTTTGTTAACTGAGTCTGATAATGCATTAAAAAATTGCCTCTTACCAGGAATGTACCTTGATTGTTTCAAATAGTACTGTTTTGCTGAAGTAGTTGATATTCCAGAGTCGTTTCTCTTCAGAACTTTGTTTTCTCCTGATCTGCCAGAGGTAGGAGACTTAGACTCAGGAACGCTGAAAATAAACATCACCAATGAATTCTTAGTCTAGAAAAACAAAGTTTCCTGAGGAGCTTGTATTTTAATTCAGTGAAGAGTTGAATAGCAAGAAATGACACGGGATAGGAAAATAGATGAAAGGAAACCTTTTTCCGAATAAACTCATCACGATTTAAAAACACAGCATTTTTACTGTGCCATACAGGACTAACGCAGATCCTTTCTAATCCTGTGGAGAATGATTGTGTTGTATATAAATATCACTATAGGTAGTCTTCCACTTATATCCACAATTGGGCCTGGAATCTCAGTCGTTGAACAAAGCGATCAGTAAGCAAGATGCCACATGACTGCTTCATTCAACAACTATAATCCAGGCTCTCACTGTTGCAGTCATTAAACAGAGTGCTGGGGAGAAGGCTTGGGCCTCTCAGTCCTAGTGGAACAAGAAGAGGATATGGGCTTCCCTATATACCTGGGAGTCCAGGCCCTTTCTCCACCCCACCAGGGAGAATGATCATGGGAACAAAGGTATTTGCTAGTGTTTTTGCCAGATTTGAGGTCTGTTCCTCCAGCGCATTTCCTCTTGTTTTAAGTCTGTCACAACTTTAAACAGCTGTCAAACAACTGGTTATAAGTTGAGGACTATATGTCCTTGGATTTTCCTGCTTTTGTTTAAGGTGCAGTCTTAATAAAAAGGGTAATCATGTCGCTGATCCAGTGCCAATTCCCTATTGCAGGGTTGAGCAGGGATTGCCAGCTACAACCATGCCGTTATGCCTTTTACAATGTTTATTTGTACTAAATTACAGGTCATTATGCTAGTTCACACAATATGGTTACATGAAAATATATTATGCATGAGTTGGTTCACAGCTGCCCTGCCCTGGGGAAAAAGCTGTTGGATTTGCTTGTAAATAAACTACAGTTGACAATATTTTTCTTAAAGCCACCATTATAAATATTTAGTCTTCAAGATGTCATATATTTACTGTAAAAATATGGAAACTCAAAGCATTAATTGCTGAAGAACTACTTACAAATCTTTCCAGTTAGTTATCTTTGGATATGCCTAAACAAAACCATCACTTCAGTGTAATGTACTTTTCCAGATATAGTTATAATTTAAGCATTAAGCATAATAATAAATAATGTAAAACTTCTCCAAATACCAGTATAAAGAATTTTACTTTATTTGTACCTAAAGTAGTAACAATAAATGCCTTTTTATTTGTGTTTGCTTTGTATGAAACAAGGCAAAGATGTTTGGCTTTCCTCTCAGAAAATCTATGCCATGCCTAGATATATCTCTCTTAATATAAAATATTGCAATATTTAAAGCAACCTTTGACATTACAACCGATAACAGAATTCATTTTTTATTGTGTTTCTAGACTGTTCAATATTTACAGTCCTCTCAGTGATGTACAGATAAATTAAAACACTTTTTTAAAGCTGTAAAACAATATAGGAAGCAATGTAGAATCAGGACTACAATCAAGCAGCATTAACAATAATAAATACCTCATAAAACAATCATAATAAAAGCGCTAAAATAGTGAGGTTCTTAAAGCATTTACCAGAAATATTGTCCAGTGATAAAACAGAAGATCTTTACCTGGAAATGACCATAGTGTAGGTCCTGGGTAAGCCTCTCTAGAGAGAAAATCCACAAAGTGCTACTACAAAAAGGCCATTTCTCATGAAACCCACCCGCCTTGCCTTAAGTCTTAGCATGGAGTCCTTCAGATCTGGATAGGTAAATAAAGAAGGAGATGCCCTTTCAAGGACCCTAGCCCAAGTTATTTAGAAATGCACATTAAAATCAATCCTAGGAACAAACTTGCACATTTTTGCTTAAAGAGATTGGATTAGCCACTTGTGTTTAGCCTGACAGCTATCCTGTTTTGAATGAAATGAAAATTCCATACTCTTTGGAAAAAATAAATTCATCTATAAAACACTGATGAAACAAACCCAATGTTAAAAATGTATGATATTTATGTAGTTACTTACCAAGCACATCTAAATGATATTAAAGTAACCAAAATATCCTTACAATCCCCAAGGTATGTCACAACTTTTGAGCATCCCTAATCTTTGGAAATTGAAAGCTGAAAATTTTGACACGACCGACCATTTGTTAGTCCAAAAAAAAAAGCAAGTTAGGTAAAGTTGCAAACCAGAGCATCAATTCAATTACAGTTACCTTTGAGCTGATAATTATTTGCCCAGGTACCTTTGTCAAAAAAAGAAGATGCTAGCAAGTGTCTATAACTATTTTCATATTCTGGATTAAGCCTGTTTCTTAGCCTAACCACACCCTCTTTAAAAGGCTGGCATCATGTTCACATTCCAGAAGGAGTCACAATCAATCCTACATGTTGGGAAAATATAAGCTACATATAAAACAGCATAAGAAGCATATATTTAACATTTATCAGGGCCAGGAGAGACTATATATTAATCACAAGTAACAAAAAAAGTATGTAATACCTTACCTAAAAAGCGATTCTTTTGTTTTCTTTTCATTTAACACCACAATGCTAGGCTTCTTAAAGTAAGAAATTCCAAATTCTGTATCATCAAAATCATCCCAACTATCCATTGTCTTTAACATAGTTTGACCCCAACGGCGTCGATTGTTTTTCATACCCATTGTACCATTTGAGGGTCCTATGGCTATGTGTTTCTGTTTTGATTACAAAAAAATTAGAAATTATTTTTGATATATTTTAGAAGTTTACATTACTATGTTGAACTGGAAAAACTACAGTGTGTGTTTGGGGGAGAGGTGTCTAAAAGAGCTCTGAATACAGAGCCTGTTTTCTCACAATAAAAAATAAATAAATACAATACTTTTCAAATACTATAAGAGAGAATTATAATAAATGACCCACTATAATCATACATTCTTGTGAAAGAAAACAAACGGCAGGAGCATTGCTGCTGCCAAATTAACCTTGGATTAATTAAAATTAACCCATTGCATTTGGAAATACAATGTATAGAAAAAAAAGAGCAGAGCTACAAAGAGGATTAACAATAGAAAAAGAAGTATGTAACAGAAATAAAGAGATGTAGCTGAGGAAAAAAGAACAAGGGAAAAACGAGGCATGCAGAAACTAGACGAAGAAGATTTTTTTTAAAAAATGAGAAAAACTAAGGAAAAATTTGTAATAGTTCATGGAGGGGAATGGACGGGGAATGCAGAAAAACTGATTTATGAAGACAGGGATAAAGAAATAATAAGAAACAGCAACCCAAAATGTACTTCAACATTAACACGTGATGAAATACTTTTGAATTCACAAGAATATATTGTAAAACTACCTCTCAAAGTGGTTTGAACCGAGAACTTCTGGAGCAATTATAGACTTGTTCATAAGTCGTTTCTGAGTGCAACTTACTGATATTGAGTTTTTACTGATGGCTGGAAGGAATGACTGAGGCTGTTGCTGTACTGATGGTTGCTGACTCATTGCATTCTGAGGCAGCTGGATTGACTGGAGGGGATGTTGGTTATTCTTGGATAGACACTGTAGCTTATCAGTTACATCTAGCGAAGACTGAGATTCTGGCACAGATACAGCTTCTAATTTTGATATAGGTTCAAGTTTGGACAGAGAAGGTTTTCGTTCTGTTAACTTGGAATATGGCGGTTTCTGATTCATGCATTGTGGAGGTGGTCCTAAAATCTGGCCCACCTGAAAGTAAGGAAATTTCAATGCCTATGGAAAAAGACAACACTCGTAAGTATAGGGTAGCTAAAGGCATGCAACTAAAGGTCTTGCCAAATAGAGGGTAGAAAAAAATACATGGAAGGTCATATAAAATGAAACCAAGTGGACTTACTGGAACCCAACAGACTTTTAATTTCATGGAAAACAAGACAATTGTAGTTTAGTGACTGAGAACATAAGCTTGGATGTTCAAATCTCCCATTAACCATAAACCACTTAAGTCATGCCTAAGCCACTAGTAATTTCCCAAAAACATTCTTATAATCTCTGTGAACCAACACTTTACCTATGGTCTTCCCTTTTTACTTCCATATACCTTGTTAAATATAATTCTTTTCTAGTTCATCATTCCTGCTTCCTGAAGTTGTTAAAGATCAACAGGGAAAGACATAAACGTAACTTTTAAGAAGTATCAATTCATGGTCATTTCAAGCACCAGGAATGACAGATTCCTTGTTAATAACCTCCTGATTTCTCTAAAGCAGGGTAGAAAACATGTAGCCTTCCAGACTTTATTGAACTCCAACCACAATCATAAAGAAACCCTTGTTTCTCAACAGAGTACATCTTCCATGTTATATTTAATAAAACTTCAAATACATTGCAATACATTTTATAGTTAATTTTATGAAATTATAGGTTTTCCTTCCTTTTAAGATACTTGATTAAAGAAAATTGCAAAAGTATTCTATACATTGTGCAAGTGTTAAAACCATTTCTGATTTTGATGAAGTGCTTGTAAATGACTCTTGAGTTTGTGAGGTGGTGGTTTTTTTGTTTTTTGTTTGCAACAGTTTGTACTCATTGTGCAAGCAAAATTGCCATACTGTTAATACCACAGGTCTGCATACCTGACTTGCTGTTGGTCGTTTCTTTGGATCCCAATTCAACATTTCATTCATGAGAAACAATGCCTCACTGCTGGCATTTGGAATGAGAGTCTTTAGATTTATTGAAACACACTGAGGGAATCGAAAATTCATTGCAGCAGCAAGCTGGTAACCTTCTGGCCAATCACTCTGTAAAGTAAAATAACAAGAGTAGTCTTTAAAACTAAAATAAGTAATTTTTATTATTTATTGTTGAATGCCTGCAACTATTATTTTTGGTTAATTTGTTTAACCAAAACCCAAACTTGTTCACAGATAGTCTTCAAATACCAATTGCAATTGTGACTGGCAACTCCATCGCTTAAGTGACATGATCACAAAATGTAATGATATATGAGAATGACCTTGAAGGACAAGTAGGAAGATATGTTGCCTAGAAACTACCAGATAAAACATGAGGAAGCCCCCAGTGACTTAACAGTTAGAGGAAGTAACTTAGGAAGGATCCACCCTAATTGATCTGCTGGTTAAAAGTGATGGCAGAAGATCTGTACCTTCAGACTTTAAAAGTTCTGTTAATGTAGCCTAACAATAAAGTAGAATTAATTCATCTAGTTGTGTTTCCTCTGTTTTACTTGAAAGGGCTGACATCAATCTTGCAAGTCTCAAGGTACACATTTCCCATGACTTATGTCATTAACACTGATCAGTCTCTGAACACACAATAAGTGAGGATTACCTGTGTTATGTACTGGAAAGTTAATTATAAAAAGAGTGATAATGTTAATCCCCACAATGGAAGAATGGGTGGACAAGTAACAGAGCTAGCAGAGATGACAAAATTGATCGTTTTTAATTAGAGAAAAGAATGTATCCAACTTTGTTTCTCCCTGGAAATTGCTTCTGAACCTGACTTGGAGTGGCTGCTCCCGAGTGTGAGGGGTGCTCAAAGGTGCGTTCCCAGGGAATTGGGGTGGTTGCTGTAAGGGTATGCGAGTGGCGGGAGAGCGTGAGCAAAATGAGGCTTGGAGTGGGTATGCATGGAGGTGGAAGACTTAAACTGAGCAACTTAAACAACTTTACCTGCTGGTTTTTCCCATTGACTTTACTTGTGTGAAGCCAGAAGAGAACATTGCAATTTGCAAACACAAGACAATGGAGTACTGCAACTATTAGAAGTAAAAGCCTGACCAGCAAGTGCTCAGATCAAGATCACATGACCAGGGCCGCTGGGATAGCCAGAACTTTGATAATCGACCTTAGCCACCGCTCATTAAACACCACCATTATTTCAAGCAGCTGATGAATAAATGGTCATTAACCAAGAGCTACCTGTTATTTTAATTTTATTCCCACCAATTGTAATAATACACATTTTCAAAATGCTTTACCTTCTTTGGAGTTCCTAACACCTGACAAATTTTGAAAATTTCATCAACTTCACTTGTTCCTGGAAAAAGTGGTCTGAGTGTATATAGTTCAGCCATTATGCTACCAACAGCCCAAATGTCAATAGGGGAACTATAAATAGAAGATCTCAATAAAACTTCGGGTGCGCGATACCTGAAAAGGGTGAAGAGAAATAATTGACAACTGATCAAGAGGCTTATAATGTAAGTGAAATCCCCATTAAAACTCACACTTACCATCTGGTAGAAACATAATCTGTGTATGGAGGCTGAGATCTTAGTTCTCTAGCCAATCCAAAATCAGCAATTTTAACAAGTTCTGGACCCATACAAAGAAGGTTTTCAGGTTTCATATCTCGATGAAAAAATCCTGTAAACATGAATGTAGAATCAATAGATATCGATGGAGTGGATTTCAAATTCTACTAATAATAGGAATTTTTATTTTGTACTACATGGATTGCCATAAAAACCTGCTTTTAAATTTTGTTTTCAAACTGCACTAAATACAAACTTCAAAAATTTATCAATCAGCTCCCAATATAACTGGGAGCTAAGCTATTTCAGAGATCTGTTACTAACTGGGTCAAACTACATTTGATCTGGTTATCAAAACTTTAAAAGAAATCTTTTTGAGATATAGAATGAAATTAAGAATAGTATATGTTTAGTGAACAAAACAAATAACTAGGTCAGATTTTTTCATGATTAAAATAAATTTAGCCTAAGCATCATTCAGCCTACATTTAATGTAAACCCTTTAAATACATCCAAAATTGTTTCTTTTAAAAGCATAATATTCACAGCAACAATAACCTTTGAAATTTGTTCTCCCCTTTACAAAGTCAATTAAAGTCTTGCAATAATATCACAACTGGTATTAGAAATCAGGAATCTGACTCTCTGAAATAGATTACAGCAAGACCAATGTAGAAGTAGGCATAGACCGGATGACAAAAGGATTGTAAAGTATTACAATAAAAAAAATAAAACTGAGAGGGAAAAAATGTCAGGAAGCTAACATTTTAGGATGTAACAAATCAAAAGTTTGTGTTTCTCATAATAAATTTATACTATTCCAAATCCATACATTCTGCCACTAAAGGAGTGTCTTCTATAGATTTCTACAATACTGCACCTCGCTCTACAATTTCTGCTGGTGCAGAACACTGTAAAATGTACTGCCTGCATTCTAACAACAACAAATGGATAGGGAAATTTGTACCCTCTAATAAAAATTAGGCAGCCAAATATTATGATATATACAAAGGCACAGAGTGGCTTTATTCAACTTAATACCATCTCTTGGATACTACACAGTACACACTATGAAATATGACAGCCCATTAAATGTCAATAATCAGAAATGTGAACAAAATGAGGTTTTAATGTGAACAAAATGAGGTTTTTAAATGTGGTTTTAGAATAAGTGCTGGTCATCAAAAACCTGATTAACACTTATAAAAAAAGTGTCCCCTAAAAGAAATCAAACAATTAAACCTAGCCCATACTTCCAACTTCCACCTGAAGTGACTTTTTGTGCCCAAATAAAGCACTGTTCTGGATGGAATCCAATGCCATGAAATTGTAACATTGACAGCCACCAATCAATTAATATAGTTACTGGGATTCAGTTTCCAGAACATTTGATTCTCAAAATAATCTGATTTTTCTCTGAAGTAATTTATTTAGCAAATTACTTTAAACTTTTTATCACTGGAATATTAGTACCATATATCTATCACGTCTATTATGTCTCCTGTTTGATAAAGTGTCCATTAGCCTATTCACTCTAATACTACACAGTAGAAGCAATATACTATACTCACCATGTTTATGGATAAAAGCTAACCCTTGTAATATTTGATACATAATGTTCCTGATGACAGACTCCGGAAACAGTTTATTTCTGTAATGCAACAAATGAACAAGATGAAAAAAAAACATGATTTTTTTCTGATACAAATAAATATGCTATTTCATTTATTCATTTATCCAATGCCTTAACCACTTTTTAAAAATAAAAATCATTGTAACAGGTAAGTGACCTTAAAGCATATTTTCAATTAATAAAAAATGCTAGGAACCAGGAAAAGTTGGAAAAAGTTGGAAAAAGGAGAGAAGTGCATTATTTCCTCTTTCAAAATCCTTCATAACACTTCAGCACATTGGCAAAATGTTTCCATGTTTGGATCATATTGTTCTTATTGCTTATGATAAAGTAGCAATCGAGTGTGTGGCTTATTTGGGGAGAAATAATAAAGAGGCTTAAGGGTAAAAAACTGGCCTTTTTTAAAGAAAAAAAATGCCATTCAAAATGCAATATTTTGCTATCAAATACCAATAATATAATCTGAGAATAGCATTGGTTCGGGGGAGGTTTCTCACTTTTGGCTCCTCCCCTGAACCAATGCTATTCTCAAATTATATTATTGGTATTTGATATGTATAATATGAATTAATTATGGTTTAGCAACTATTATATCTAACATAGTCAGTTTGATGTAGTAGTTAAGGTGCTGGTCTAGAAACCAGGTAAGTAGTCCTGCCCTAAGAATGAAATGCAGGTCAGATAACTTTGGGCCAATCACTATTTCTCAGGACAACTCACTCATAGGGCTGTTGTTGTGAGGCAAATAGGAAAGGAAGGAATATTATTTATGTTCACCACCTTATTAATAAAAAAATACAAGTGTGATTAAAAAAAAAATAAACATCAAAAATTATACTTTATTAAACTATCGTGTGTTTTGTGATGCACAGAGAATTATTAAACAATGTGAAAATAGCAAATTGGTTCCAAACATACCTGTCTCTCATTAGCTGATACAGATTTTCCTTCATATATTCAAACACAAAATACAGATGGTCATTTTCTCGAATAACTTCTTTCAGCTTTATTACATTGGCATGATTAAGTTTTTTCAGAGACTATAATACAAGACAACAAATAGTTTTCAAACTTGAATAGAAGTATTTACTAATTATAAAAGGCATACAGATTTTATTTCCATTATGACTTAGGATGCAAACTAAAACTAATGTTTAAAATTTACAAAGTATATTGCCATAAAAACTATGTTAGTTAAATTTCTCTGAGTGCCTTTCTTCCTTGTTTATCTAATCTATACAATCCAGATGAAAACATTGCTCACAAAAACCTACACTAGACAAGGCTGAAAAGGGGAGAGGAACTTCCATTTTAGCATAGAAAAGTCCAATTTTATATACTCTTTTCCATTTGTATGAAGGAAACCAAAGAGAACAAACCCACAAATTATTAGCCTTTATTCAGCAAATAACTTTCTTCAAGGGTACTTTTAAGAAGTCTTCAACCTATAAATGAGTTTTATCAACAACAATTAGCCAAGATTCTAACAATTTGTTTTTTCTTTCTAGATATTAGAAAAGAATAGTAGTTAGAATAGCAAAACTGGAGTATTTGCACTGAACATAATTTATTAGGTCTAAATATATTATTAAAATTATCATACTACCCTAATTACCTTAACTTCCCTCAGATTCATACATTCATCCCAAGAATAGAATTTCCTTTTCATTCTGAAATAAAAGTTGAAATAAAATTTTAAAATAAGAGAGTAATACCCCCCCAAAATTTTGTAAAACTTGTTAAAATAAACTGAGTTTTAAAATATTATGGTATTACACAGACTCTTACTTTAAGGGAAATCCAGCAGGAGAAACACCCTACTGTTTTTGAGAGGTTACTCTGTGTGGCCCATTTTTTGGCTGGGAGAATGCTGCTGGAGGCCAAAAAGAGGCTGCACAGGGGCCTCATGGGGACTCCACACACCCCATTTTTGGCTGCTGGAGTGCTGGAGGCCATCCAGGCCGAAAACGGGGTGTGGGGGACCGCACGCGCCCCCCAGCATCCCTTTTTAGCCAGCAGGGTGCTACAGGTGGCATCTGTCCCATCTCCCCCCCCCCCGCTCCCCACCCCCTGCCGGCCCGCGGAGAACTAAAATGCTGATCCATCCCACAAAAAAATCCAGTTTGACACCCCTGCTTTAAGATAAAAGGTTGACGGTAAAGTGTCCTTCAACGTAAATTCACCTCTTGCTGACTTCATGAAGAAATGCTGCCATAAAGTAACAAGACCTAGTCTACCTAAGTAACAAATGTAAGAGAGTATAATACAACAAAGAAAGTCACAGCCAGCAAAGTGGGAATAAGATAAAACAGCACAACCCTATAATTTGATCTCATGGAGATCTCAGAAGCTGATAGGTATAGGACAGTGCCGTTAGGTATTAAATGAATATGAGGATATCATGACACAAACCTTTTAATGGCCACCAGCTCCCCGGATTCATTGCTCTTCCCCATCAGAACGCTGCCATACGTTCCGTCCCCAAGTTGCTTCAGAGTTGTATAACGATTCATTTTGTAAAAAGTAAGGTAGCCAAATGCTCAAAAATCTTGAGTGTTTCCTTTTCAGAATGGTGCTGTTATATGAGTAAGTAACCTGTCATAGTAGTCATCATAAGTCATCAGTCTTCTTTCAATATTATAACCACTCTATCCAGAAATAATATAGTAGCAAATGGAGAAAAGCTGCCATCCTTACATGGATCCTTGATAACAAAGCACATTATATAGGAAACGTTAGGGATTGCACTGGTATAATATAAAATACTGAATTAACATTCTTAATATAAAATTATGCATTCAATGAAGATTGCACCTAAAACAAATGTGAAGACAGGTAGTCCTCGACTTATAACAGTTCACTTAGTGATCGTTCAAAGTTACAACAGCCTCACAGTGTTGTTGTTTTGGGGAAAATAGAAGAAGGAAAGTATAAGCCTACTGCTTTGAGTTATTTGTAATAATAATAAAGACGGGATATAAATATTTAAGTAAATAAATAAATAAAAAAGCAAGCAAGCAAGCAGACTGTACTTTGTATATGGAATATACCCAACGTAATTATTATAGAAATTAGAATTATACATCTATATGCGACTGGGAGAGGAGGCAAGGCAACATATGCTTTTAATCTTTATTTGATTTGTTTTAAGGAGAAAGAAATGTAATAAAGAGGTTTAGTCATATTTTTTGATGTATTTTATTCATAATCATATTTTTATGTAAAGCCTTGTTTAGCACATCACACCTTATGTGTATTATTATCTTGCAAATTCAGATTTCTAGGCCAGTTGTATTTAATAATATGGGAACTAAGGCTTCTATCCATCAATGGGCTGAATTATGAAAATGCGTATTTCTGGAATATTATATGTTTTATATGTTATAATTATTATAATAAAATAAAATGAAATATTAATAAAATGATAAAATGAATACTGACATTGCCATTAATCTACACTTGAAATCCACAAAGGAAACTCATCTGTAGCAAGAATTAACTGGGTATATAAGGTGCGAGAAAAAGTGAAACAAATATTGAATATATACAGGGTTTTTTTTAAGGTTAGAACTAGAAATTTAATTTAAATTTCTGTTTAAAAAAAAATTAATGTATTTCACTGCACGTAATGCTATTGTACTGTGTTTCCCCGAAAACACTGTATGGCATACCCTGAAAATAAGTCCTGGCCTGATTTTTTTGGGTGGGCCTAATAAGCCCTATCGCAAAAATAAGCCCTAGTGAAGGGGGTTAGGCGTGGCCAGCACAGGAGGCAGCTCAACTGCGTGGCCCCTCACAAACCCGGGCAGTGATCCCAGAGGATGGAGGCTCCTTCCCTTTTCCAGTTACTTCAGAGAGACTTGGCCCCTTAATCGAGCCCCCCCACAAATCAGCTGAGCCAGAAAGGGCTGGGAGCTCCCTCTCATTCTGTCTCTCCAGGTGCCTAGAGGTATTTCAGCACACTTTTGCGAACCCTGGCCCTGCCCAGGCAACCTTGCAGCTGAGGGCCCTTCCCTTCTGCAGCTCACCTTGGGGCTCTGGAGCAGCTCAGGGCTTGCGCAGGCTGCTGCCACAAGGCAGAAAGCTGTGTGGCGCATTGAGATTGCCTGCTCCCCCCACCTCTGCCCAGCTGCACCTGTGCTGCTGGCCTTGTGAAGGCTCTTCACCCTCCTGGCCATGCTCTCGGCCACCCTGCGGCTTCAGCAGGCAAGAGCTCCATGGTCGCCCTACATCTGTCTCTTCCTGCCTGGTACAGGGGCAATTTTGGGGGTGCAAAGGAGGAAAGGTCAATCTTCCCTCCCTCCTTCATTGCCTGTCCTGCTGCAGGGCTGCCACGGAGCTTCTACCTACTGAAGTGGTAGCTCACCCAACCCACTTCCCGCCAGCATGTAGATATGTAGTTCGATCAAACAGGTTTGCAGATACCTTTCTGAAAGAGTTTTCCTCTCCTGAATGAGGTGACCAACAAGATCCAATGAATGCTCACAATTCTGCCTCCCTGCTCTACCCTACTCGCATAAACCAGATTTCCCCTCCCACTCTGCTCATCAGCTACACCAGCCCTGAACACACGCATATGCTTCGGCATAAATCATCCCCAAGGAAAGGAGGATTGGCAAGAAATTCCCCCCTCCCCCTATTTTCCTGCTGCAGCTAGGAGGAGAAGAGCCCTGCGAGGCCAGCAGCACCAGGTGCAGCAGATCCAGCAGCCAAGCAGAGGTGGCGGGGCGGGGGAAGCAGTCCCGATGCACCGCACAGCCTTCTGCCTAATCATGGCAGCAGTCTGAGGAAGACCTGAGCTCCAGTGTCCCAGCAGCAGCAGGGCCAGCAGGCGGGGGTGGGGGGCAGAGGCTCGGGCACACCAAGAGTTTGCTCTGGTTTGTTGCAGCCGCAGGCAAATAGATGTTGGGACAGAGGGTGGGACCGGCAGTAGCAGCACTCCTACGCCCGTTGGTCCCCACGCTTGCCTCCTCCTGTAGGTGAAAGACTAAGGCATCCCTGAAAATAAGGCCTAGTTCTTATTTTTGAGCCCAAAAGAAAATAAGCCCAGGTCTTATTTTCGGGAAAACATGGTCTCTGTTTAATGATATAACAGAAGAATTATAGAAGAGTGTATACAGCCTGAAAAAGGGAACAAGGAGCACAACATAACTATTCATTTATTATTTAATTCCATGCTTGATTCTCCATACTTTAATACTTTTAAATACTCTGCAAGTATTTCTTATTATTATTCTATCAGGTAACCACTTTGGGACCACAGAATATTCTATACAGACCCACAGAGTATTCTATACAACGTCATCTGATTCATATGCAAAACTGGCATATTCCCAAGGCAACAACTTGGAGAAAGAGGAAAAGATTCTACTGTAAACAACAGATTGTTCCTTAATGTTGAGAACATGCTACTAATAATCTACTCAAATAGCATTTAAAAAGGATTACAGGAGAGGACACACAGAGGACATATTAACACAACTCAGAAGCTCCTAGCAGTATGAGAAAAATTTAGGAACAAAAAATCATGAATTTGAACAATGAGTTTTAATGGGAATATTCCATTGATAATAATTGTAAGACTATTATCTCAGGATGCAATAGTGTACTTATAAAGGAACTTAACAATTAAAAAAATTATTTTAAAAAGATGACAAATTTAATGATACAAACTACAGGCAATCCTCAACTTACAACAGTTTGTTTAGTGACCATTCAAAGTTACAATGGCACTGAAAAATGTGACTTATGACCGTTTTTCAAAGTTACGATCTTTGTGGCATCCCCATGATCATGTGATCAAAATTCTCATGCTTGGCAACTGGTTCATACTTATGACTGTTGCTGTGTCCCAGGATCACGTGATCACCTTTTGTGACCTTCTGACAAGCAAAGTCAATGGGGAAGCCAGATTCACTTAAGGTTACTATGTTATCAAGTGCAGTGATTCACTTAACAACTGAGGCAAGAAAGGTCATAAACTGGGGCAAAACTCCTTTAATAAATGTTTCACTTAACCAAAAAAAATTGAGCTCAATTGTGGTCATAAGTTGAGGACTATCTCTATTAAAAATCATTTTAAGCTGACAAGACTGTATACAAAATAATGCCATACCAAATTGAATCCAGATCTGTGCAATGTTTTATATCTGAAGGCCAATTCTGCAAATGTTAACATTTTGACTAGGGGGCGCTCGAACAACAATGCATCTTGCCTTCCCACTTGCCTCCCAACAGGTCAGATCAACCAATCAGACTGCAGTAAGTGCATCTCCACACAACCCATAATTGAGAGTTGGGAATTGTGCGTACAGGCCTATCTGCAACCTACGCTTTCAATCAACTCTTTAACAGTAGGTATGTGTTGACACCTAAACACAGTTGCAGACAAGTCGAGCTTAAATAGACAAGTCTATGCAGTTTTTCTGACAACGTTCTCAGAAATGGTTTGCCATTGTCCATTTTCTGAGGTTGAGAGTGAGTGATTGGTCCCAAATAATTCCATGCCTATGGAAGGACAGAACTCAGGCTTCTGGTGCAATACCTTAACCTCTAAATAAAACTATTAAACAGAAGCAGCAAGGAGTGATAAAGTCATTTATTTCTACCTTGTCCTAATGAAAACTTTACATGCAACATTCCATAGCAACTTTGAACTGAGAGAAGTTCAAAGAAAATATTTGCACAACATATTATTGTCAAAAACAGGGAAAGATAAGTTATATCCCAAATCTGGATTGTATCACTATGTGAAGAAGTATGCGTTTGCTGAGCACAGGTTCCACTAAAACAGATATTTCCTAGATTCTGGCTTTCTGTTGGTATAATGCAAAGGCTGATAAATATCATTCTGTATCAATACTTAATGGCATGGTTTTTTTAAAAAAAATTGACTGAATTACTGTTTCTATGCATAAAATACATTTCGTTATTTCTGTTTGACTTTGGGTGTGGCTTTTTAATATTAAAATAATAATAAAAACAGCATGTTAACAAATCCAGTTACCATATTCTATCATGCTTATAAGATGCTTTAAGATGAATAAAGCATTTGCCGTAAATCTCATCTGGACTCCTAATGCTTAATCCTATAAATAACTGGACGAATCAGTGGACTATGCTATTAACTCTTAATTATGCTAGATTAATACTTGATAGGCCTTACTCACATAAACTTTATTTTTACAAGATATACCCTATGGATGCTCAATTTTACTTTTTACTATACTTTTCATTTTTATGTTTTCTCATTGAAAGAGTAAAACAAAATAACTACATTAAACAGAAGTTTTTAATTCTCACAAACAGAAATCAAAGACAGTCTTCATACATATTATGCAAGTAAAAGCCCAGCTATTCTCATATTGCAAAAACATTTGCCTGATTTCAAGAGTGTTCATAATAGCTACATGATGTTCATTATTATTATATTTTTGTTTTAAATCTGGACATAATTTTAAATCTTTGTTCAAATGTTAGGACTGATGGATGAGCTAGATGCTACCCCTTCAAAATGCGGCTATTAATGATTATAAATTGAAAGTGTTTTGATTATGAAAAAAAGAAATGTATCTGAAATGAGCAGTTTCCTTCAGTCTTCTTCCTTGTTTACTTTTACAGGATAAATAGTTGTTGCTAAACACTGACACAGTGTTACCAAGGTAGTAAAACAGATATTGCACATTCACCCAGTCCTGTGAAAATTAAAGTCTTCTTTAGACTTAGACTAGATGACATGAATTAAACTTTCTTTTCTTGGTGTCTGTACATCTGTCATTATTTCTATATTTTCCTGAAAGATTAAGAAATTTTTAAAAGCTTTCCACCATTTGTTCCACAATATTTCCTTCACTTACTTAAAACTATTTTACTAATTTCAATGGAAGGTACACTTCAATCCTCTGAAGAATTGAGTATACCTATCAAATACTATATAGAGTTATCCCTACTAATGCAAAATGAAGTCAAAATACCAGACTTAATCCTTTTCAGTAATAAAAATACACAAAGCTTACAGAACCTTTGAACAAAGTTTATTAATTGAATCACCAGATTACTTAATTAAATTTCCCACAAAATTGGAAGAAATATTTAAGTTAGCAGTAATAAATCTGAACTATTCAGTCTCTGAAAAAGTAGATGTTTAAATACTGCATATTAATATTGTTACATATAAAAGATTAGTGCCATATAACTGACTGCGCTTCATTCTGATCAAATTATATAAATGTACAAAGGAAAGAAATATCTCTCCTACTATAGAATCACTGCTTCATGTACGCACACTGATGCCAAGATCAAAATTATCCAACTCCAAACTTCATGGTGCAATTACAAATAATTATTTTGCAATAATGTTAAGTAGTTCAAACGTGCTAATTAGACCCACAGAGTTCATCTATGAAAATGTTTTCATTGTAAAAAGCAAAGGCAAAATCTATTTCATACACAATCATTCACACCTATTTTATACTTACAAAATAAAATCCACTGAGCGCAGATGACTCTAAAGGACTAGAGACACCTCTTACAAAAGAACAATCCTATTGTCAGCAGAAGTATATCATTAAGCTTATCAACTAAACCCCAGGGCACCCATATTCCAACTATTTTTCCAGGCCAGTCCTTGGGCAACTTTGTCATCATTATCACAGATATTTTCCTAGTTCAAGAGGAAATAAAATTGAGGAAATAAAATGTGTAAAAAAAAAATGCTACCTTGCACTTTGTGAAATATAATCAGTAATGGATAAAAGTAATGAGAAATAAAATTGGGACGTTATTGCATATATTTCACTGTTGCCCACTGACACTTAAGTTTGAGAAGGTTTCACTTTTGCCACTCAACCCAAACAATTCCCTATCCCTCGGATGCCTAAGGCTCCAGAGGCTTATTCTCAACTTAATGGGCCGAGGGGCAAAACTGAAAATAAAACGCTTCAATCTTTCTTTTGATCAGAGGTGCATATCATCAATAGTACTTACACCTAAATGGGGGCGGGAGGGGAAGGTCCGGGAATAAATCGATCTGAAGATGATTAAATAAGTTTAAATAAGTTTGTTCTTCTAGTTCAGCGAAAGTTAAGGCTCTACGAATGCTTTGGGACTACAGTTCCCATCAGCCGCAGCCCCTGCAGCCAATTGTGGAAACCGAAGTCCAAAGTATTCGATGGGACGCGCGAGTCCGGTCCCGATCGCGAACTCGAGCCCCGCGGGAAAACCCATCCCTGCTTCGACGAGCCGTGGCCGCTCAGCCTCTCTTCCTCCCCACATCACCCACCCACCCTCCAGCCTTCTCTTCGCCCACTATTACTCCGTCCTCCCTGGCCACGCACTCACTGCTGAACTCTTGGCCGCCCAGGGAGGGTCCGGGGCCTCCTCCTCCTCCTCCTCCTCCGGAGCCTCCTTTCCTTAGCTGCCTCATCCCACCCTCCGAACTGTCGGCAGCTCCCACGGCACCAGCGAGGCCGGGCTCAGCACCGACTCGTCACCTTGGCAACAGCGCCTTCTTAGCGAATCCCCAAGCGAACTTGCCGACGCGAGGGAGCCCACGAACGGAGTGGGCGGGACTTAAAGAAGAGGAGGAGGAGGAGGAGGAGGCAAAGCCCTGCATGGATCGGAGGGGAAGAAACGTAAAGGGAATTAAGGCGGCGCGGGGGGCGGGGGGGAGGGCGCTCGCGTTCGTTTCGAGTTTCTGATTGGCTGACTCGGAGACGATTCCTGACCCGGCTCGCCCGCCGGAGGGCGCCTGCGCAGGACGTGATTCATTCCTCTCTCTCCAAGCTGGGAGGGAAATTGACAAACACCCGGAATTGTTGGGTGATGATTTATCACGAATCCGTTATTTGCTCAAATGTAGTAGTAGCATTAACTTTACGTACAACTTCCTAGATCAGGGGTCTCCAACCTTGGCACTCCTCCCTCTGGGGGTTGAAGACCTCCAGGCTTAAAGTTGCCCAGGTTGGAGACCTGTTCTAGATCATTGTTTCTCAACTTGGCGACTTTCCCAGCATTGCTGGTTTAGGAAATTCTAAGAGCTGAAGTCCAGGCAACTCAAAAGTTAAGGTAATAAAGAATTTTTTCAAAAAGGATTACAAAGGTGGAAAAAAAAGGTGGAAATAAATGTAAGAGGATTTGACTTTTGACAGGAGCTAAATTGAAGGAGGAAGCTGGAAATTTTTTGGATAAACATGATTTTGGCACTAAATAGGCATAATTAGATGCCAAAAAGAAAAAATTAATAATTTGGACTTACTGAATTATTGAAACTTAAAAGCGTCAAAAGAGAAAAAAGTGGAAAGAAAGGGTGGAACTTGGATGTAACAGAGAGCGCCACCTAATGGTAAAGGAAAACATTTTAGTGTTTAAAAAGTGCCTTTTTTTCAAAATTGGAGCTTGATACAAAATAAGAGGAACTTTGTTACAATAAAATAAAATAGAAACCCTGAAAAGTGGAAAGTGAAAACACAGAATATTAAGATAAAAGAAATAAGCGTGAAGAAATTACCTTGGGACTGTCTGGTGATTTTGGCACAAATTTAAACTTATGGATATTGGATTATTTGATGACTGGAAAAAACTTAAAAGAGGAAGTAATAAAAGCTGTTCGTTGGAAATAAACATCAAAGACGCTGGTCGCATTAAATTGCTGGACAATTGGATTGGACTTAAATACCAAAGAAAGGGATAAAGAAAATAGAAGTGTATAAAAATGGCAGAACTTTTTTGGAACTAAAAATGGAATTGAGAAACATAAAGGAAATGTTATATGAAAGAAATGAATTGTGCTGTACTGCTTTATAATTAATAGAAATGGTGATTTTGGAGAACAAAGAACAAGGAGTGCCAGAAGGGGAGGAGCTGCTCAAAGAAGAAGCCAGCTTCAATGAACAAATGGAACAATGAACATTAAAACGAAGGGAAAAAAGAATGGAAATTAAAACTTGGAGGTTTGAGGGGACAATTAAAAAGGGAAATGTTTTGAAAACCAAACAAAGTAAAAGGAAGCAGCAGAAAGGGAATTGCAGAAGAAAATTTTAAAGAGGGAGAAGGATTAAAAATTGGAATAAGAAACGGAGGGAAAAAAATGAAGGAAAAAAGAGATAATAAGAGAAAAAAACCCAGAAAATAAGGAGTATGGAAACCGAACAAAAACGATAAGAAATTGTTTAGTTAGGAGACATAGAGATAATGGGTACATAAAGATTAAAGAAAAGGGATTCTGCAAGGTAATGTGTTGTAATATATAAGAATGTAGTTTTTAAAAGCTAATGGAACTGATTTTTTAAATTGGCTTCTTTTTTAAGGATTATTGTTAATTTATATATGGGCATAACTGAAATAAATGCAAAAACTGGAAGCTATGATAAGAAGATGAATTATATTTAATAAAATAAAGAATACATCTAAAATGAGTTATGAAGATTTTAATGAAAAGACTAATATCAGTTTTTATAATTAACTGAATAGATCAATATATTTGAAATAATAAATGAGTTGGAAAGTAATTGAGGGAAATAATACCAGGTGAAATCTTGCTTAAAATATATATATATGCATATGTGATATATAGTAGTTAGGAGATTATTGTTATTAAACTAGAATGTGATAGTACATTATTATATATAATATAGATATATTAGGATAAACTTTTATTATGGATTAAAATGGAATAAATTGAGGGATGTATAAGATAAAAGGGTGGCACACTCTAATTGGTAATTAAAAGGGGAAATTTTTGGAATTATTAGATTTAAGAACAAAAGTGTGATAAAATTGCAAATGTGACAGATAAAAGTACGTATAAAGGAATAATGAATTTAGAATAAAAAAATGTCAGACTATAAAACAATATATGAGAATATTTGAAAAGGAATTAAGATATAAATTGAAAATGGATTTAATAAGTGTAAAGAAAATAAGAATATTGGAGAAAATTTATAATGTGAAAGATAAATGTATACTAAGGTCATGTTTATATTGAAGTGTAAAAACCTGGAACCACGTTCATGGAAAGAGATGTTTTTAAAATGTAAAAATAAAAAAATTATTACAAAAAAAAGTTGCCAAGTTTAAGCCATGCTGTTCCTAGATCCTAAACCACGTTAAAAGACAGTAATTGGGTTCTTCCAACACACTGACCTAGGAACTATCTATGGTACTAGGTGCTCATCGCTGGTGGTTTTTAAGAAGCGATTGGACAACCATTTGTCTGAAATGGTATAGGGCAGGCGCTCCTGCTTCAGCAGGGGTTGGACTAGACGACCTCCAAGGTCCCTTCCAACTTTGTTATTCTGTTACTGTGATCACTTTTAATTTGGCATGTTGTGCAAAACTACAAAAAAAAAGTTGATTAAATTTGTCATCAGCCACGGTTATTCGTGGATAACCAAGTCATAGAAGCACGGCTATTGAGACTTCTAAACTTAATTGTAACCAATTACAGAAGTTAAGCCATTTTGGGCTTTGTTTTGACTGAATAAAGGACTATCAGTATCCTATTCTGGGAAATCGGAAAGCACTCTGGAATACGGTGGTGGCAAACATTTCTGGGCTACTATAAAAACAAAGGGGAACAAAAGCACAACTGTGTGAAGTCACCAGCAGCTCAGCTTGACTCAAGCCTTTCCTTTTCAAAAATGCATTTTGAATGGCAATGCCAGTCATGTCCCATGGAACCCAGGACACTTTGGGGAGAGCCTGGCCTAGCTCCTGCCAGCCTGAAGCACCACGAGAGAAAGCACCATCCAGAGATGCACTTTTTCCTCTGACATAGCAGATATACTTGCAGTACAATAGAGGAAAATTTGCATTTGACAGATTGGGATCCTATATCTAAGAGAATACAGAATATTCTTTTATATATGGAAGAACACAGAAGCTGGATTAGAATAGTATCCTAGCCAAACCAAAAGGGTATGAGTAATTTATTGTTCTTTATATTGTGGGTACTTAGTCATTCTTTTAGCTCCTTGTATCAACTAACTCACCAAATAAACCTTATTACACTATGGCTTATTAGTTTAGGCATAGCATCCTGTGCAGATACAGGAGTATCTACACAGAATATCCTAAACTTTTCTTGATTGGGCTATTGTAAAGTGTCTGCAGAGTTGCTTATCTTCCTTATCACAGAGTTCAACTTATGTTGACAGATAAATTGATTCCACCGCAAGTCAACTGTAAAAAAAAAAAACAGATAACAGACTCCATTCTCAAAGTCTAAACTGTTGAAAACATCATATCTTTTCAGGTTAAAGAAAGTTCAAAAGAAACTTTATAACTAATGCCATAAGTTAAATTAAGTGTGGAACATTCCTGCTATTGTTTACAGAACATGCTTCTAGATTTAAGTCCTAGCTTAATGAAGAAGTTAAAAAACAGACTAAGTTGCATTCAAATAATAAAGAAGAAATACATTGCCAGTTATAACATATCAGATAAGCTACTTGTAAGTGCAACATGTTTTCAAAATAGATATATGCAAAACTTTATTCAGGAAATTATAGAAGGTTCAATTCCCCATCCAGTCACCTGAACTTCATATGGACTGGGCCTTTTGTGGCAATTCTGTAAATTGGAAATTCCATATTCGGAATTGAAAGTAGTTCAAAGTGTTCCAAGCTCCAAACAGAACTATTTCATTTGGCATGCCATGTCTAAGATCTCTTGAATTACTTCCAGTTGAAAGGATTTGGTTTTTTGGAAAAGATTTACTTTTTGAAAACAGGATTTCCCACTCAATGGTTGGTCCAGAGCGGGAAATACAACATTCTAGAGATCTCCATGTTTGTTTTGGTTTGTTTGTTCAATTTCTGTGGCTGCTTAACTCAGTCAATAACTCTGGGCAGCTTACAATTCAGAAAATATATTATGATTTAAAATTTAAAAATATTTTGAAACAGTAAAACTAGTTAAAAAAACAACAACCATCCTATTCAAGCTACACAAGAGCAAGATATTTGGCCTTTTAGCAATATAGCTAGTACATTCAGCACCCCAGGATTGGGAACATAATCAGGTTGTTATAAATTATACACCACTTATTTGTTTTTTTACAAATTTGGAGAGAATAGCATGCTCCTTCCTGTACTGTGGCTAACAACATGTCTTATTCAGATATTGTCTAATTATTAGATAATTAATCTCAGAACCTTTCCCCATTTGACCCGAACCATAGCCAAATATAAAACTGCACAATATTGCCTTCATTTTTCCCCAGCCCATGAATATGAAATGTCATAAGTTGTCAGTAGCAATTTTAGAGTTTCAATAGCCAACAAAATACAACAACAACTGTGAAGCCTGTCAAATCTCTTCAAGCCATTACATTGGAGCTGAAATTAATGAGTAGGAATAGATAGGATGAGAGATGTGTTTTATTGGCTACTTATTTCAGGCTAATTATGAACACATATCCCTCCACTTCAATCTCTGGTTACCTTTGTTTCCTTGGAGAACTGAACTTTACAGGGGTTATGCTGGTGGTTATTTTGATTTGCGGAAGAGCTGTCCTTCTAGCATACGGAGTCTTTTTGCTGTTTTCTCACAGCTTACTCTAAATTCCTGCCACAGGTACAAGTCTATCCATGTCACAATGTTTCATCCAAAATAGCACAAGCAGTTGATAACCAGTAAATGTAAATGGTAGTGAATGTGCTATTCTGTTCAGGTAGCAGTGCTGTGGGTATGCAAGATAGTGGTTGAAAGACCAATGCATACACACTTGCACAGATACCCATTGCTACCCATTGCTTCGTGAACAACAGATACCCACATGCACACATGTACAACGCCTTCCAAACAAAGAAGTAGATTTGGAAGTCAACATTTATGACCATATAGAAGGAAAGGAGGGAGGGAGGAGGATACCCTCAATAAAAGTGCTCTGTGATTCAGATCCTTTTATGACTCCATTTTGATTATTTTGCTTTATTTGTCATATAGATATAGGACATAATATTGCAGTCGGATCTACCCCTTTTCCTGTAGGCTTGTAACATGCTGCTGATGGAGAGTAGCAAAGTCAGAGGAATTAACTGGTTCCTTTGCTTATAGTGCATTGCAGATGCTTAATCAGGACAGCATCATCCAAGAGTGACTTGGATCAAATGCAGCGGAGGCAGGGCGAGCATGATGCTTTAACCAACATGCTGTGGCAATATAAAGCCATATACCAATAATATATTGCCATAACAATGGCTCAATGGAATTATTAACCAATAGTACAGATGGTCTTTCACCTAAAATAGTTTCATACATGTCGCTTAAAGCATTAACAAATCAGATGGTTTTAGGGTGCCACAATCTATGTCCTGTTTCCTGCTAAGTTTCACCATCTGCAGCTGGCGAGGCTGCGGATTATGAGAGTTGTAGTTCAATATTCTGGTTATAATTACATGCTATTGTTTTGGAGATTTCGGAATGAACATATCAATAAACATGATAGAATTCAGTGTGCTTTAGAATTGCAGACCAAAACGAATATGTACTTGGGGTGATCTTGTACAAATCTGCAAAAAAAACAAACAACCTGTTGAATTTAAGTGGATTTATTTTCAAGTAAATATGTAAAGATTTTCTATCTCAGTCTAGACAAAGAAGGATACTTATTTCAGCTTAATATTCATAATTATTATTAATTGGATTTTAATGATGCCTGATTCCAAGAAGTATCTGGGTGGCTTACAATATTTAAAATATGTAATTAAAAACACAACAACATAAACGACAGCAGAGGTTCCACAAACACCTTAACCCCAGGCCTGGGAAAGAAGTACAAGTGTTAAGAGGAAGTTCTCCAGAAGGTTTATCCATCAATACAATGCTGATAAATGTAACCTTATGCACCCATGTTTACTTATATGTGTTGTTCTTTATAGATGATATGTTTGTCTCCTTTCCTCACTATCAAGTTTCTTTTCATTTTTTCCCATTTGGTACTAGTTCTTAAGTTTCATAGATAACAGCCAGCTTGACCTTAGGCGGAACCTCTGGTTATTTGCTGGAAAAGTGCAGCATTTCTCAAAGCAATGGGAATGAGCAACATGTCCTGATCAGTTAGCACATCTTTTACCTTTATAGCCATAACAATAGCAGTCAGCCTTGCTCTTGCTGTGAACCAGGAAATGAAATGGAAGATAATAGGCAAGAGCTAAAAGATCCATGAGCAGCAAAGCAAATTTCTTAAAAAAGAAACGAAGAAAACCCCAAACCTTCAATATTGTGACAACTCAATACGTAGCTTCAGTAATTTATCTGATACTTTGACACGTCCACAGGTCAGCTGCAGGGTGATTCCAGTTAAATATATTGCCTTCTCGAATGCAATGGCTTTCCGGTACAATTAACACCATGTCTAGTGGGGTTTATTTCAAATTAAGGGTATTGACATTGCCATTTTAGGCCCTGTCACCATTTCATTTTTTTAAAACTGGCATTATCATTTCCCTGACAACATCGCTTTTCCTTATTCGCCTTTGAATATTGCATCTCATCTTGTCCCCAATTCATGAGTAAAACTGTTCTGTTATTAAATGGTATTTTTTCCCTTACTGCAACTTCAGGCTACATAAAAACTGTAATGTTTTGCCATCTATTATCTTAAGGGTAAGGTCAATTGACCGGAGATGATCATTAGTGTATAAAGGAAATCTTAGGAGCTCAGGCATTCACGCTATTGCTTGTTGAGTCCTGCTTCATCTTCCCTTTTCTTTAGCGCTGTATTTCCTGAGTTCCTTTTATTATCTGTCACCATCTTCTTTCCAATCTTCCAACAAGTACAAATAAAGGAGAACACATAAATATGCAAAAAAAAAAAAAAAGGCACCATGGCTCAAGCTAACCTTGTGGCAGATTTTATTTATTTATCTGCTTATATTTCACATTTATGAACTGCCTTTCTCCCTCAAAAAGGGACTCTGGTTGGTGTACAATAAAACAGCAAAATATAAAATGGCACATAAAAAATTGAAATGTTAAAGGGTTAAAAATTTTAAAAATTATAAAAGGTTTTAAGGAGGTAAGAATAATTAATCCCGCTTAAAAAAAATAGGTTGTCATGGCAATAACCAACACCATGACTGTGTGCTTCTTTGGACTCCCCATGCAAAACCACAGAGTGATGTTTTAACTCCTTTTTGGAAGGCCAGGGGAAGGAGCTTTACTATCAGTATCATGGGTAGAAAATTGCAGCATCATAAATTGTATAACTGATCTTTACTTTCAATCTATTCTGTATTAATATTGTTCCCCAGACATATACACCTTTGGCACAAAACCAATAATGGCATCGCTTCTTAATATTCTTAAGTATTCACCTAATAAAGCATATTCAAATGCACTGTTCAATGTCTCTCTCTCTTACTTGAAAAATGGCATTTGAATTACTAACTCAACCCCCCCCCCACTTTATTAAAGTACACTTTTAAAAGTTTATTATTGTTTTAGGATGCCGTTTGGACATCTGAGTCGTTAAAGATTAATTTTCAAAGTATGATTTTATGCTGTCATACAAAAAGAAAAAATATTTTTGGAACAGGTTCTCACAGCATGTTTAACAAGAACACAATGTTTTGCTGTACAAAAACTCATCAGAGAATGAATGCATGCTTTCATTTTCCATACAGTTCAATATAATATGTGCAACTGATACCTAATGAAAGTATGGGATAGTACAAAACAGAATTAAGATCAATTAAAACTGCAGCTTTTTCAGTCTGCTATGTGTATTATAATTTTTTCAATTCTTCTTTCCCAGTATGTTAATTTTATAATATCTTCATTTATTGATATGTTCTCTAGGCCACTCTTGTCAGAAGACTTTGAACAGCTTACAATCTGTTTACGGTAACTGTGAAAAAAAAAATTAACTCACAAGAAGTATATTACTTTCACCATATCATAATAGATGTACACTAGTTCAACATTGCATATCATCCCCAAATGTTCTCCAGAACTGCCAGGTTTTCAAGGGTCTTTCAGAGAAAAGGCAGTTCTTATATTTAGGGGAAACTTACTCCACAGGAGGGAAATCATCACTGAGAAAACTCAGGAATGGCATTTCAGAAGGAAATTCAAAACTCAGCCATTTCCTCATCTGGAAAGCCTTACTGTGCCTTGTTCTCATTGGATAATCAGATTCTATTGATGGATGGGCAGATTGGAGGCCCAAAACATGTGGTCTCAGAGAAATCAATGTTAGGAAGGGACATCCAGGACCTACAATTATCCTTGGAAGAATTTACAATCAATGCATTTGCTGCAGTAGAGGTATTATACCAGCAAGGTTAGCTGCGCCCATAATAACTTATGCTATGTCTCCCTGTGGTGAACCAACTACAGCTTATGAATAATCTTCAAGAGCAGCCCCATATATTCCAAATTGTAATAATCCAGATGCAGAATGACAAAGGCATAAGTAATTATTTACCAGATGTAATTATGCAAAAGCCTGGTGGCCTCAGCTTCAACCTGATGTTTTAGCAGCAATCATAAATCCAGGAGGATCCAAAATTTTGAGCCAGATGTGTCTGAAAAGAACTGCACTATCTAGAGCTGGAAATAGACTATCTCTGGAATTGGACAATTTCTGAACCAAAGGCCCTCTGTCTGCTAGAATTAAGCTTAAATTTTCACTGTTCTATGACTTGTTGGGTTATGACTTTATGTTTGATTTAGAACAGGGGTGTCAAACTGGCAGCCTGCAGGCCAGATGCATCATGTGCAGGCTACATCCACCTCAGCGCCACAAATTGGAAAGACATCACAAAACATCACGCGATGACAACGTGACGTGGCAAGTTTGACACCCTTGATTTAGAATGAATAACTTAGCCAGCCAGGTCAATACAGCCAAGTCAATACAAAGCCATCCAATACAATACATTCCCAGAAAAAAAACTGAATGACTATTGATAAATATAATGCTTTATATTTACCTCTAATGATACTGCACTTTGGCTTCAGTATTTTCAAATGAGAATGTTAGTCCTTCGTAACCAATGTAGTTTCTTTCAATACCTGGACTATTGTCACAAGTATCCACTTCTACCACATGTCCTGCTTTATTAGGAGTCATCAAAGTTGATTTGCTCATTGCCCAATCTTCTTCTTGAATGCTGATTTCTGAGCAAAAATTCCCTGAAATGTCTGTTACTAGGGGACAACTAAGCATGTCCGTTGTATCACAGAAACTGTCACCATATTTCATAGCAGGAGCTTTATAGGCTTCAAGGGACATCTTTGTAGTTGCAGTTATAACAGTTTGCATAGTTGGAACATTCAGAGAGGAATGACTACTATATTTATATGCATATTCTTCACTATAATGAGGATAGCTAGCATTGGCTTGACATAGCCCATAGCTAATTCTTTCTCCATAATTATTTTCTCCTAAGGACTGTTTCATCCCCTGATGCTCATGGACACTGAGTGAAGTTGCATGACACTGAAGTCCATTCAGCAAGAGGTGATCAGTGTCCATTGGAATATCCATTACCTCTTTGTGAAATGTAGGATATAAATTGGAATTGACATAACCAGGAAATGCACAGTCATAACCACAGCTTGGTTTAGACGTGTAGATTTGGGAGGCTGGATAGTTCTGGAGTGGTGATGCTATATCCCCTTGAAAATTGGCTGCATCGTAAGTAATGTGGTATGCTTCTGAACTTGGAAATAAGTGAGACTGAGCAAGGAATGGTATGCTGGCATCTGTGAAAATGCTGAATTTTTCTGGTCCTTCTTCATATGATAGAGGATGGATGTAGGGAAAGTGATTACCATTCTCACTGCATGCTGTTCCTGTCTAAAGAAAATATTAATGGAAACAATTAATGGGGGGACACACACAACTTTTTACTAATTGTTGACTGTTGTTTAAATTATGTTTCCAGTATTTTTATCAGGATGTTTAGATTATATATCAGATTGCAAGTCAAATTAATGATGTTCATGTTCCTGGAACTTCCACAATACATGTAATTTTTTAATTACAAGAATAAAAGTTGTGTAATTCTTTATTTCTAATTCAAAGGACTATGGAAGAACAATGTTTAATGATGCCTTCCATTTAAAAGATTCCAATCCAAGACAGGAGAGTTAAATTTAGTTATGAGAAATTAACATTTACAAGCAGATTCAGCAAACATTTTGGTCACGTTGTCAATCTCTTCCATAACAATGAGATATATTGTATTTCTATCTGAATTACAGCAATTATTTTTAAATTTATATTGATATGAATTCCACCCCATTCTGAGGGGCAAAATGTCACTCTATTAAATACTGACTTTTGATGAATATTTACAACATGTATCTGTGGGATGGACTAGGAAGAAATCCACATTAGTCAGAACAGAGACACGGAAATTAACAAATTATTGTATCGTACAAGTGAGAACTCCATGGAGAAATGCATGTGTGACTATAAATTTAGTTTTCATAATGGTCTTATGATGATTTGATGATTCGTGGTCAGAAATAGCAACTGACTACTCAATGTCATGTATAATATAACAGCATAAGCCTTAATAACATCAGATGCTGACCTTACCATTGGCTCTGCCATAACATTTGATATCGTTTGTTATATATGTTGTATTTAAGTCTGCCAATAATAGTAAAGTACCTATTAATAAATACCTGACCTACTTGGAAAGTGACATAATATAGGTTTGATATGGCTATTATGGATCCTGTTATATAATGAACAGTACAATAAAATATAGTCGATTAATTCCATACTACCATCTCAACACAGGCATAAGTACTTAGCATATAGTCTACATTCTCAGTTCCATAAGCAATGGTTAATGTTAGGATACAGCTTAGTTATATTAGTTACTTTTAGCGGAGCAAGAAAGAAGTCAAAATTCAGACTGTTTGCTAAAATGATTTTATATTAATCCATGTTATGGATTTCTGGTTTTTTAATTTCTGAGACCCTGTCATATTTGAAAAGCTAAAATTCTGAATGCGTTATGGCTCAATGAATATAAATGAATGTTCACATTATGATACTTCACATCAACATTTCCGATGACACAGCAGACCCAGTTACCTGAAACTCAAGAAACCGTTTCTTCTGAGACGTGTGAGATGATGTTTGCTTTTTAAGTGCACTTCTTCTGATCTCAGTTTCTGATTTACTTTCTGGTCTAGGGTGGTCATGAATTCCCTTAGCCTGAAATAATATTGACACAGAAACAGAATAGAGCATTAAAAAGCCAATGTATAACAAGATAGACATTAATCATCCATATTAATAGAAAGCAGCTTTCCTGGGGTTACAGAAAGAATGGTCCCTAACTTCACCTGTAAAGATTGGAGGCTTGAATTTGAACCTTTTGGCTTAGCGCACATGTGAACCTTTTTCTAATGTGGAGAACGTGTGAACACTTGGAAGCATCCTGGAAATTTCATGCACTAGTGAAGTTTAAAGCTTGGGTATGAATCAGAAAAAGTCCAATATAATTGATTTCAGGATCCAGTGACTTTTCATATTTGCACAGCATCCTACACTGCAAAGTAGCACATTGTATTCTAGCCTAGCATACTGCAAGAGCCTAGTCCATATCTTTAGTCATTCTCTTTGCTATGTGAACCTGGACCTGTAAGTACTAACGTTAAGTCTTTCATGTAAACACATCTATAGTCTTTGGATTGCCTAGGAAGCAAGGCTTTTAAGTGTAACTCCTTCATTTAAAGCTCTTTTTTTGGTTAAAACATGGCACAAGTAGCACCCTCCTTCCTTGTTTTAAAACCTCGAATCAATGGCTTAAAAACAAGTCTGATATGCAATAGATCGAACAGCCAGTTAAGTCTCTTGGTCTGCAGGCTAACAAAAGTTGTGAGTATCACCGAGTGCAATACATTTATTTTATTCAGATAGGAATAACTATTATCAGATAAGGGAAATCCATGTCTTTCCAGTTTCCATTAAGTTATACATCATAATATTGGGGTTTTTTTTTTTAATTAGAAGCAATCTACAGAGATAGCCTACTTGGCATTTGTATTTTACCTGGAAAAATATTGCCTTGCCCTCATGTCTCCAGAAGTTAGTTACTGGATAGCCACTATGTCCTCGGCAAGCAATCAGTTCAAGAGTTGAGCTGCAGTTGGGACAATGCTTTTCTGCAAGATAGACAACTACGTTGGAAATACATAAGACTGAAGACGTCTGCATAGTGAGATAGAGATACTGTATAAAAAATAATGTGCGATATAGTTTGATTTTGCATAATTTGGGAATTATACACCGGCACATTTTCACATATTTTTTTCCTGTGGGGAAACAATGTGGTTTCATGTGTACTTTTTCCACCTGCGGTAGAAACTTCAGTTACAGGAATGACATTGATAAATTGTTCCAGGAATTGCAAAAAACATTGCTTTGTAAAAAAAACTTTCGGGGACCGTAAGGTTCACTTCTTGCAAGAAGTTTTACCTCTCCTGGCTCTAGGTGACATACAAATGCTTGTTATAAATAAGTATCTGGCATATATGTATATGCATATGTATAAATAGGTTAATGAATAACTTGGAGATTCTATTTTTAAGCAGTAAGAGCTGAGTAAAACTACACTAAATTTTGAAATCTGGGGAGGGAGGAAGATTTTTGTTTTGTTGAACTTTTCGCTAGAGGGGAAGGCTGTTTCATGGCTCACTTGCCCCCTCTGTCCCCTGCACCCCGATTCTCACTTTGTTGCTTTTGTCGAGCCTTATCACAAATAGCAGGCCGAAGTTGCAGCTTTGTCCCATCAGGCAGGGTGCAGTTCCTGGCACACACTACCACGCCAAGGCAGGATTTCTTGAGGATCTGGCAATTGTGGTTGTTGGTGTTGCGCATGGCCCAACCGCTAAGATGCCTTTGTGCATTTTTATCTTCAACGGCATAAATATATCGCAAATACCCATCAGGCCACTCCTGGAAAGAATCGAAGTGTTTGGGCTCCTGCATAGGAGACAAATACATAAGAGGAAGGAGGGGAAAAAAGGAATAGATGTAGAATCTATCTATATGCTACTAAAACTCTTGTTCTCATAATCTTTAATTGGACAGAACAGTGCATCGTAAGGCAATAATTTTTGAACCAAGAACCAAAAATGGGCTAAAAAGCAAAATGTGTCCTAAATCTGGGACACATGATTCATGTGGAATTGAAATTTAGCAAATTTTATAAAACTTTTTTGACATAATACAAAATGTCATAAAACATTTCCTGTTATTTTACTGGGCTATGCAGTTCAACATGGACTATATTCAAGACAGATCTCTGAATGTATCCAAACTTTTCCAGTGAAGGCAGCACATTAAACGTTCTGTCATTTGTTGAAGGGCACTAAGAAAGCTGATGAAGAAATATCTCTGAGAGGCTGACCCAATGGGACTAATGTATGAGCAGGATTGAAAGTAGCCAATTCTCCCCCATCCTTTTTTTTAAAAAGGGGGAATTAGGGAAACCAGCTGGGTGTGTACATCAATACATGCAGTGCATTAATTTACTACACATTCTCATTCTATTTGAACAAAATGCTAAAACTTAACTCTCATTAATAAACACAACTCCTATATTTAATTAATAGCATGCTACAGTATGTCTAAACAAATAAACCCTGCTATGAATACAGTCTGGTATCAGTAACATTCTGACCCCAAACCTACTCAATCCTACTTTTTGCTTAGTCTAATATGTTGTGGAGTCCTAGTGACAATGCATTCATAACAGATATAGAGGCTGGGTTCCCTGCTTTAATGTGGTGTGGAATGCATCCAAAAGCCTCTTCTATGCCGTTCCTCTTTAGAAACTCCTCTGATATTGAGTTGAGGCACTAGCCATCCCCTGTAAATTAGTATAAAACAATCCAGTACAGCAGTGAGATACAGGGAGTGTATAACTTTGTCATCCTTATTTCTAATCTTTGGTCTGCCTTTGTTGTGTCTGTCCAAAAACACTACCAAATGTTAGGACCTGATCCGTGAGCTTGTCAATTAGCACAGGCTCTGTCAAGATCTTCTGGTTTTGTAGCTGTCCCTATTCAGTAAATTAGCTATTTTCCTAATGAGAAGAACACTCTGCCTGGGCATCTCCTAAGTTAAAGAAATGCGGACTAAAGAAAATGCAGGTAAAGCTCAGAGACGCAAGAGTCCTAGGCTCATCACCATGCCCTCATTGCCAAATTCTATTCTGCTTCTCCTGCCTCTGGAGAAAGTTTACTACAGTTAGGAGGTGTGCAATGTTTCACTGGACAGAAAGGACTTTGCAATTAATTCCCCAAGCCAATCTAACGATTCCTTACCTACTTTCCAAACCTCCCTCTGCCCTGTACCTGCGGTAGCTTGGGATCGTTGATGTCCCAGGTTAACTTCATTCCAAAGGAACAGATGTAGTTGGATTCATCAAAGGGTCCCTTTGACATTTTCACCATGAATCTAGAAGAACCTATTCATTAAAAAAAAAGAAGATATTAGGTAATTCTCATGTTCCATCATTTGGAGAAAAGGTTTCATTTCAGACTGCTAAAAAAAAGCTCAGTAACATTGTTTCTGGTCATAAGATTTTTCCTGAATCATTCTGTTTAAAAACATAGGGCAAGTTCTTTCCACTAACAAATAACATATAAATTTATGGAAATGAAAATGATCATTAAGAAATAACATATAAATCTATATTAATGAAAATGATAGTTTTTCCTCGAAGGTCCAAAGCACAAGCGCACAACGGTTTCTCACGATCATAGTTTAGTGCTGCACATCAAGTTGGTGTTCATTCATGCATCCAGTTTACAATGTAAAATCATACAGAGAATATCATATATGACAATAATTTATGTATATAGTTTACTGTATATACACACTGAAAGTTATGGCAACACATGCACACACACATACATACTCATGCCCAATTTCATGCATGGTCAAACTAGGTCATCTATAATGTGTGATACTAAACAGTCCATAAGAATGAATTCATGTGTCAAATATATGCACACCCTACATATTGTCTGGAACAAGTCTCAGGAGTGGTCTAGTGGCTGAAAAAAATAGTGACTAATTTGCCCTGAGGCCACAATTACATTATAATTCAAATTTCCCTACATATATATTTAATAAATGGATTGTGATTGAACAGTTGTTCATTTTTTAAAAACCTACCTGTAGCAAATTTAGGTCTCTTTCCCTCAGTGATAGTTACCAGTCATCTAGGAAAGTATTGCTGTCATCTGCATGTATAACTAAAGGTAAAACACAGGCAATGAAATATGAGAAAACAGTAGTTTTCCTAAATATAGGTTGTGAATTCATGACTAATGTGAAATTTGAACTGGCTTTCATTTTTGCACCACAGCAGTTTCTCTGAAATACAGATTAGTATGAGGACATAGGATTGAGATGAATCAAACTCAGATCTGTACTTATAACCTCTCAGCAAAATCTATGCCAGAACTATGAGGATAAAAGATAGGAAGGAACAAGGAACAGAAATGAAGGCCTGTGCAGGCAAACCACCTTTAAAACTTTAAAAAGAAAATAGGAAGAAAACATGACTAGCCAGTTTGGTCTAGTGGTTAAGGCACCACGCTAGAAATAGGACAATCTGAGTTCTAGTCCTGTTTTAGGCATGAAAGCCAGCTGGGGGACTTTGGGCCAGTCATTCTTTCTCTCAGCCACACTCACCTCTTTGTCTTGTTGTGGGAAACATAGCAGAATGAAAGAGTAATAGATATGTTCACCACCTTAAGTTATTTACTAAAAAAATAATGAAAGCAGGATAAATAAAAATAAATAGCAGCAGCTCAGTTTCTGGGGTACATGTAGAAGTGTGGCGGTATAATGTGAGAAAGGAACAACAAAGTATTTAGAAAAAAAACTTTTCCAAAAGACCTGAGTTAGAATATATAAATGCTTTTGGGGAATAACTGACATAATAGAATTTATTCTAAGTAAGCATGCATAGATTTGCACAGTATTGTACAGTATATCTTTGTGAACTTGCCTTGAAGTTCTGCAGCTTGTTATCCTCTTACCTTTTCATGAACGCCTTGTCTCTGTCCGCTGCCGCCAGTGCTGAAATCAGCTGGAGATTGCACTTCCCTTCCGGAGCTTGGCTTCAAATCCGTTCATACCAGCAAGGGCATCTTTTTTGTCCTCAACTTTCACCCTCCCGCATACCTTTCTCTGCTGTGTTGAAAGCACGTCATTGGCAGCTCCTCCCTGATTTATTCCACAAGTCCCCAAGCACTAAGTATTGCTGATCCACAAACCAGCCAGCTAGAGCTGTGTCACCTGAGAGGGAAATCATGAACTTGACCCTGCTTTTGACAAGTACATTTCTTTTTCATAGCTAATTCATGTATTTAAGGTGTGAAAGGCCCAAAAGGAACATAAAGCATTTTTCATTGTGAGACACAAACAGTTTGACCCTTAATACTTGGGTGTAATTATTGGTTGTTCCAGACCTCGTGTACATCTTGAAAAGAGGCCACAACTGCTTACAACTGAACATCTCAGATGTATTGGATTATCATTATCTCCAATGAGCAAAGTCATTAAAAAGCAAGGCAAGTTGAGTAGTCTATGGATAATATAAGGTGTGGCTTTATAATTAAAGGTGCTTGACTGGAAAAGAACAAGGAAATGGCCTGCAAGAACTTAAACATATTCTTAATTCCAGCGTATGTATATGTAAAAGTGAGGGTCATATTGACTTCAGTGGGACAACACAATTCTTTACAATAGTTTTTGGGGCTACCTGTTTTTTTTTAAATTCCCAATAAATACAAAATGTTTGTAGGTTCTCAAATACTACACCTGTGTAGACAAAGTATCTACTTAATGATACAGTAGAGATGGGTTTTAAAGAACAATGCAATTCCTCCAAAACTTGTTTCTTCTCTTTCTCTCTCTGATACACACACACACACACACACACAAATACACGCATAAATGAACTTTTTTTAAATAAGAAGCATTCAGAATGCATCAGACATGTAAATGAAGGAAAGACTTGAATAACTTTATAAAGAGAGGTAGGCAGGAGTATCAAAACACTGGAAAGTGTAGGATGCAAAGTATTAACCTCTTAAGAAAACCTCACTGACTGTATTTCATTGTCTGCTTGGTAAATCTGGTAATTTTACAATGAGATTAAGAGCATTATAATCTTTAAATTTGCAATAAAAAAATCTTCTTCTATTCTGTGTTAATATTCCCATCACACCAATGGGAGCAATGTCCCTCTAATAATGAAACAAAAATATCTTAAAATATTGGAGAATGTTTGGTTGAAAAGACAGGCTTATTTATTTGACTGAATCAGCATCTGTAATTTATCTGTGATTCAAGAGTGTTTTTACATTTGGATATATCATATTTTTTCTGCAGGACTTTTCTTGCTGATTTATAGTCTTGTGTCCCACTATATCCAATGACTTCCTACTTAGAAGAGATTGCTATCAAATTCAAAACTACAATTTTTTCCCATGTACATGCAGTTGCATTTTAACTGAGGGTAGCTTCGCTGCATTTGTTGAATTCCTTTATTATAGCTACACCTACATTGTGCCGTAAACGAATTAAGTTGGTTATTGTTGCTTAGAACAATAAACTGGAAGAAATTAGTATCAGCTGTGGCCACATGGCTTGAAGCTTGGATTTGTTTTTTTTTTAAAGTAAATTCTGATGATTTGTGGTTATTACCTGGGACTTGTAAGCAATTTTTTTTTAGATTTCTGACATCAAGTTCACAAAACATACTAGGCTTAAATATTGATGATTACTTTGCATTTCACCGTATCTGTTAATCTTTCCAATGAACCATATTTTGCTCTAACGGTGTACTAATCTGACCTAACTTTATTATGCGGTAAATAATCACCAGGGACCACAGTGCTGTGTCAAGAAATAAAATGTGTTGTGTGACCGCATGCAATTATTTTTTTCTGGGTGCATTTCTACAGACGGCACCAAAGTAATTTCGAAGTACTTTTACAGGCGAAAAGTCCCCCTCCGCGAAGCCATTTTGTCTAAATATTTTCTACCGATACAGCCGCAACCAGGATTGGTGTCGAACCTTTTGTGGTGGAGATTAAGAAACGGCATTATTTATTCCATCTCTCGGAAACAGTACATAAAAAGCCCATTCATGTCAGCGGAGGGATGCAAAACAAGTTGGAATTCCTCCCAACGGCTCAGGCTCTAAACTGACACGCCCATCTCCCATAACGTAAAGTACTGCCATCCTAAACTTAGAAATTTAAAAAGTCGGTCCTTGGACTTTAAAACTTTACTGAAGCGCGAGCAAGGAAGGACGCGCCCAAAGCCGAGAAACTTTAAAACTGCGCGAGCGTTCCTTGCAAACAGGCCTCGCTTAGGATCCGACACTGAGCATGCGTACCCATCCAGCCCCAGGCTGAGGAATTTGGGCCCCGCGAACGGCAGGAGCTGGTCGCGGAGGTTGCACTTGGTGTGGCGAAAGCGCCGCGTGGCAGCGCAGCCTTAACCAATGTTGCAGGTCAGTTGTCCGCTACGGGAAACAGAGCAGTTTTTACGTTCACAACACCTATAGTTGTATAACTAACACACACACACACATACACGTAATCACGCTGGCTGGGGTAAGCCATGGTTAAGTATGGATAAGTACCCTCCGTACCTTAATACAACCAGTTTGAATCAATTTATTATTTTGGAGTGAGGTTGGCAAAATAAGGAAGGGCTCTCCTACCATCTATTCCTAAATTAATTTAAGCATTGGCCAGATATTGTGAATTTGTATATGCATAGAAGTAAAACTTTTTCTTCTATTTTTTTAATCCAAAGGAAGAAGATATTGGAGAGGAAGAAGAAAAAATGCCAGATAGAACTGAATATTATGTAAATATAATTTGATTTTCACTAAATTGTTAAATCATTTTAAAGATAGAAGTATAAACTGTTTTGGATCTTTTTTAGGATAATCATTTTAATATGGTCAGACTAGTATTGACACAGATTTAAAAAGTCAAAAACAATTTGATTTAATTAACATGGTATCTATCACAAGACAGAGTCTTCTACTATTCAGTGAAAAAGATTTACACATTTTTTTTTCTGTAAAAAAAAGAATGATAAAAATATGATGGCAAAAACACAAGGGTTGCAAAAAAGAAAAAGAAATATTGTCCTCTAATCACTTTCTAAAATTCTTTGAATGTCAATTGTTAAAAGTTTCAAAGAATTCTGAGTTCTTCTATGTATATTTTTAATCTTTCTGTTCCTTTTGCTCTGAATAGACCACTTTAATTCTTGAATCTTAGTGGAAGGTTTTGTTGATATTTTTACATGTTACCCCAGGCTTGTCCATATACATTTTTTTTCTTAGACTTCTTGTTTTGACTGTAGAATCCTATAATTGAAAGAGTCCTCCAAAGAAATTTAATCCTACCTCTTGAGCCGATTTCTTTATCCTAGAAATATGGCCACCCAGTCTGGATTGATAAACTTCTACTGAAAGGGAGGCATTCCTCTCATTAAGTCCTATGTCCTTGCAGAAAAATTATCTTGAAATGACCTGGGCACTACAAAATGAGGCTTTAGGTCCTGTGGGATTCCCACCATTATTAAATGTTGGCTTCCAGCTTTGAATTAAAATACCTTGTGCATGGGTCTCTCCTATCTATGTATATTATGCCAGTCTTTCAGTTAAGATGGTAGGCTAAATTTGGGGAAATCCCAGTTCTAATCCACCATTAGGCATGTGGTCAATTGTCCTTTCTCAGCTGAGCCTAATGTACAGAATTGCTGTAGTGATAAAATAAAGTATTTGAAGACTTGAAGAACAGATTCGGTTTAAAATCTAATAGTAATAAAGTACAAAATCTTACTATAGCATATCATGCTGCTGGAGTAAAGCAGATTTTATTTAAATTTGTCACATACTTTTCATAGATTTTTTCAGTAACATTGTAACGGCCCAGAGTCCCTCTGGATATTGAGATGGGTGGCATATACATTTTAATAAATAAAATAGAAATGTTATAGGTACATGAAGTGAATATGTACAGCAGAAAGTACCTTAAAACAGGGGTCCCCAACCACCGGGCCGCGGACAGGTACCGGTCTGTGGAACATTTCCTACCGGGCCGCCGGTTTGTTGGGCGCAGCTATCTTGTTTGACAAGAAAGTGCTTCCGGGTGAGCTTTTCCGGTTGGAAAGTGGCGTTTGGGTCCTGAAGGAATCCTCGCGCCTTAGTTTCATTGAAGGGGGGGCTTCGAACAAAACTAAGGTGCGAGGATTCTTTCAGCACCCAAGGCAAGGTGAGTTGAGCGACCGTCCCGAAGCCGTCCCGAAGCGAAGCCCATCGACAAAGGTACAAAGGAGGAGTTGAAGGTGACGGAGAGAAGCGGGGGATGGCTGGCTGGCCAGTCGCTTGGCTCACCTTGCCTTGTCATGCGTGCTGATGCTGGTACCGGGCCGCGGATCATTTTGTGATGCCGGTACCGGGCCGTGGCACAAAAAATGTTGGGGGCCACTGCCTTAAAAAGAACCCTATAGAAACTATTTTTAGAGGTTAAACAGGAATACATTCATACAATTTTTGTTTTTTTAATAAGATAAATGAATTTTAATTCCAAGGGAGTATTGAAGTAGATCAGATACATGCAAATTAAATAATTGAAACTGAGTTTTGTGGGCCCAGCCCAGTGTTTCTCAACCTTGGTAATTTTAAGCTGTGAGGACCAATTCCATCATGCTATTTGATGAATTCTGGAAGCTTAAAGTTTATAAGTCTGAGAAACACTGACCTAGTCTTCCAGTTGTGTGAAACAACCATTCTCATTGGTGGCAATATTACCAGACTTATAGTCCAATTCAATTAGAAAGGGTTGGTCTGGAGAAACTTGGAGAAGGGGTCTTTTTATTTTTTGTAATATTCTTTCAGGTGTAGTGGGAAAATTAAAACCAAACTTGTGATTCATATACTAGAGTAAAGATTATTTGTCAGTAATTAAAGGCTCATATTGAAGTTTTGCTTTTTGTCTGTTTTGTTCTAGCTAGAATCATTGTTAAGAGATGCCTTCAAAGGGAAAGGATTTCAGAAAATAAATGTAATAATACAAGAAAAAGACAAATATGTCCCTCAGAAGTGCACGAAACAATTATTAAAGCAACTTGACAAAGCTCTTAAAAGGGTATGGAGGAAATTCTTAATTGCTGAACATTAAATCTATTCAACTGTTTAGGCAGTCACACATGTGTAATTATTTGCTTTAGGAATTGGACAAAAATGAATTTTCGAATGTTTCCCTACTGTTGAAATGCATTCAGCTGTACTGTAGAAATGGTCCTCCGGAAAGTATAAATCTGCTTCTTCAGCAAGGATTGATACCAAAGATAAGTAACCTAATACATTAATATCTTTTTTACTAATCAGTAATATCATATTCTAAAACATACTTGCCTGGCTGGAAGTGTCTATGAAGTTGTTATCTGAAAGGTAAACGTATTTTTCAACATATCTTGTTGCAACTAAAACTATTCTCAATTACTTTTTTATTGTTAAAATTTCACTTTCACCTCTCTATGCCTATTGTGAGCAAAAATTGCAAACTTCCTATTTACTGTATATGTTAGGGGCTGAGTCCAACTGTTGCTCAGTGCAAAAATCCAAATTAAATACATCCCACAAATCCAATTTGTCCTTGAAGGCATTTAGCAAAAGGGGAGCCCTTTCCTTTTTTATGTAATTGATTTCCTTCCTCCTAGTATGCCGTTTTCCCTAACATTTAGCCAAAATCTGCCTTTTTATAACTTCTGGGACCTGGCATTTGAAAGAATAAAAAACAGGCACATCTCCTATACGATACTTACTTTTTCATGCCCTTGAGAAGAATATTACCAAACCCAAATCTCCCTTTGTCAACTAAATCCCTGTCCTTATTTGTATTAATTTCGGTTTGTCTGAATCCTTTAAAGTGTGTCCAGTTCTCAGTGTTGATCAGTATAGAATACAATCTATTGATTCACATGAGTTGGAAATGGAACATCTCTTGATGCATCCCAAATGCAATAACATTGATTCATCTATATCCAATAAACAACTATAATTCCATATTCCTTCTCCTAATGCCCCCCCGCCCATTTAATTTAATTTAACCAGATCTCACAGGGAATGCATTATGCGTAGCTGTGTGTTTCTTGACTAGAGAATAGAAAAAAGTGCAAGGTATGTGCTTCCCAGGTCAGTTGGAGGTACCTCTTTAATGGTCTACAGAACCTCCATGGAACTTGAAAATATAATTAGGACTGTCTCAAGATGGAGAAGCGTGAAAGGGAAGCTCCTTCCACCAAGTCAAAATGCAGACTATGAGTTCTTTTCTTGTTGGGGGCTAAAGATTGGAGAAATACCTCCTGCCGTTTCTAGTACAACAGCAATAAATTAAGTAAAACTTGCTGTCCTTTCAGGACACCCAACTTTCATATTGCCCAGTGGTAGGGTAGACCTTGTAAGTGATGCTGTTGAAATGTTTGCTTGCTTTTGTGACCAACCTCCAGCAAACATTAGTACTGAACCATAGGTTTTTGTCATGGTTTGTTGACTGAACCATAATGAGCAGAAGGTTTTGTAGCACTAAATTTTTTTATTACCAGTTCTGTGGGCGTGGCTTGGTGGGCATGGCAGGGGAAGAATATTTTAAAATCTTCGGTCAGAGGAGGTATTTGCCGGTTTTCCAAACTACTGAAAATTTTCGCTACCGGTTCTTGAGAACCGGTCAGAACCTGCTGAATACCACCTCTGCACTAAGCCATGATAATGAGGGAAGGGCACACAAATAACATTGTTTCTTAGCGTGCTGCTTGAAGCTAGCAAATGAATGTGAGCTGGATGAGTGTTGTTGCAGTAAATCTATCTCCCCATGCCCTTCAACAGAACACACACATTAACAATATATGTTCTGCTAGAGAACATTATCATTTTACTTATTGTTGAGCAAGCACACAGCAATGTTCACTGGTTCCAGTAAATATAATTCCTCTGTAGGTGTATATTAAAATTTGGTGTGAAATTGGCTTTAGATGCTCATTTGATTTTTGCTTGCATGTGTCTCCTGTTTACATGGTTACTTGGTTTGAAAGGACAAGAGAATTTCTGAGCCTGATAGAACCCAAAGAAAACAAACACTTGGTAAATCTTGTTGAGGACTTCTTTAATGCAACCTTGGTAAGCACATCGAAAGAACAACAAAACAATTATCTGATGGCCTTTCCCTATTAATACTTGTCATTATGAAGCAACTGACTTGCAGATTTCTTCTCTTCTGACAGTCTTGCCAATAAGTGGGGTTGAAAAGACTTTTGGGGTCCATTGATTTCTTATTTGGTTCACTTAGGGAGTTTGGCACAAATTCATCTTCCAGTATCATCAGACCTAGCATGCTCCATACTCATTACCTGCTATATATAATATATATCCCATCTTTCTATTATGGCAAGTACTCTGGGAGTACTCACTTGAACATTGGGAGCAGTTGTCAATGATAAATATGTTGTCATTAATGATGTAGGAATTGACTCTTGAGTTATCATGCAATGAAGTCTCATTTTCACAGACTAATGAGGGAAAGGAGCATCAGTTGTTGCCACAAACTATTGAATTGAAGAGTTCATTATTGCAGCAACACAAATTGAATTATTTACCTGATTACATACTGATAATATTATATTACATATTATATATTATTAGTATATAGATTGCATAAAATATCACAATGTTTGAAACTTTCTGTATTCTTGCTAAATATCATATATTGACTTTTAATATCTCCATTCTGTCTCCTGTTCCTTCCTCCTCAACATCTTGTTTGTAGGTTATTGGCAAAAACAGCACTGAAGGTCAGCTACTAAATACTGTTATAATTACTGAATAGTCAAGGTGACATTCAGATTTTGTGACTGTAGTCTATGCATATTGAGTTAAGTAGAATCTACATTTGAGTAAATGTAGGACGAGTCTCTTTGTATTTTAATGTTGGGTCTGTGTGAAAAGGTATTTTGACATTTTGAGGGGAGGAATCATAAATAAGGCTGCAAACTTTATTTAGCTTAATCATTAAAATGCTAAAACTATTTATTCCAGTGGCCCTGCTCCAGCTAATCAGTTAGATTATAAGGAGTTATGGGGGAAATTTGTTGTTCCATATTATAATGTTACATTAGACAGAAAGTATCTTCAAAAATTCAACCATGGATTTTTCTTCTTATAATTTGACTTGTTTCAATATCTCAAAAGCTGCACTTCTGAATTAAACGGTGATATGCAGTTATGAGTTAAAAGGAGACGATTGGCTAGAATTTAACATTTCATCACAGCTTTAGATGGAAATACTATTTAAGATGAAGGACTGAAAAAGTAAACCTCATAAAACTGTTAGAAATATTAAAAATCAATTAGAGAGATAGTGTGTGATTGTTAATACTGTCAATCCTGTCACATTTTCCCCCTCAACTTATGTAGGAAGAAAGCAGTTGCTTGACACGTTCATACAACACGTGGGACATTTAGCCACCGAACCTAATGTGAATTGTGCCCTTCGACAGGAGGTTAGTTTAAAAACCATGTGGCAAACTTTAAGGCATGAAATCATTATCGGTTTTTATCAGCTTGCAAACTTTTATTTGATCAGATTGGGATAGCTGAACTTTATTTCTTGTCCTTTTTCTTTATTTTCTTTCAATCACTAAAACCAAGGCTCTAAGAACATTGAATACACTGTTGGGCAATGTTACCCGTGAGGAGAAGAAGGCCTTTGCTGCCTCTGAAGAGATGTGTTTGCTTATGTAAGTCAACTTTTCATGTCAGGATTATATTTTTATTTCTTTTTCACGTTCCTTTACCGCCTGTCTCCCTCAAAGATATTTGGAGGATATCCCTTTTATCTTTGACTTCATTTCCTGCAATAGCATTTAGGAGACAGGATTTCTTAACCACCGCCATGAGTTATTTGTAAAATTAATAACAGCAGGCTATATAAATAAAAAATCTTATTTTCTGTCTTAATTGCTTATATTTTCCAGTTTCTCAGGGTTTTTCTCTGTACTGCAAAAGAAGGATGCAAATCAGGATCTTTAATTATGATTAAGTCTGAAACTGGCTCATTTGTCTTGCTTCTCTGCTTAGATTATTGGATAAGCAGCTAAATAATTAATAGAGACCCAATTGGTCCTAGTTTTTTTCAAAAGAATTGGCAATAGATCCTTTGCAGTCCATTGGGTTTTATTAGTTTGTTTTCAATGTTGACATGTTTGCATTTTACTTTGAAAAAAATTAATCATGAATTACTGCATTACTCTTCCAAGTCATCAGTGTTATTAATGGGCTATGTTGTTTCAGGAAGGAATTTGTGAAAACTATTCAGGATGTTGGTGGTAAGAAATGTTTGATATCTTGATCAGAGCTGGGGAAATTCTGAATTGAAAATATGGAGCTGGAATTTAAAATGCTAAACAGAGAGGCAGGGAATTGCAGGAGAGTCAGGAACTTATCTGTCTCCCACCTATTTATATTTAGTAGATTGACATTCGTCCAAAAGATAGTAAAGACAGCATTGGGAGTCAATATGGAGCAATGGTGAAGGTGCTGGGCTAGAAATCAACAGGCTGAGTGGCAATAGTATTACGCTCACCACCTTGAGTTGGGCTGAGAGCCAGTTTGAGGTCAAAGCACCAGGGTAAAAACTGGGAGATTGTGAGTTCTAGTTCTGCTTGGACATAAAACCTGATATGTGACCTTAGGCCAGTTACTTTCTCTCAGCCCTAGGAAGGAGGCAAATCCCTGAAAAATTTGCTAAGAAAATTTCAGGGGCTTGTCCAGGCAATTTCTGAGAATTGGATTTGACGAGATGGAATAAAAAGAATAATGTAGACAAAAAAAGTTTTCAATTTAAACTTGTGATGCTGTGACAGAAATGAATTTCTTCCTGCTTTAAAAACGATTTGCGGGCTGAGGTGGGGGTAGCTAAGTTTGTTATTTTGAAAAAAAAAATTCTTCCTTTCCCTTCCTGCAGATTATGATATTCAGGTTGCTCTTGTTGAAGCCCTGTTTAGGCTGATGTTGAAAAAGTGCCGAGATGATATGGTGCACAGTTGGTTTGAAGATCAGTATGTCACTGAAGTTTTTAGAGAAATCAAGGATGGAGACTTTGAGACAGTAAGGGTTTTTGTGATTCATATCAGAAATAGTCATGGTTTTCTCAGTTGGGGAAGGGGAGAAAGGAATCAAACGGCAGAAGTTGCTTTTAAATTTATAGGTCAGTAATACAGAGCATACAATGGTACATTGCTACTCATCATTAACTGGTTTCCAGGAGGCACAATGAGTACCAAAAATAATGAGTTCCAAACATTTTACTCCCATAAGAAATAATGTAGTGAGTCATCAAGGCAGCCAACATTGACAAGTTTTAGCTTGTGCATTGAGTACCAAACAAAGGCTGAATACCGGGACAAAATTTTCATGGCAAAATGCATTGAGTACCAAATTCAATGAGCTTCAAAGCAATTGAGTGCCAAGGTAGTTCTGTATAACAATCCAGATTTGAATTTCACCTTTGGGTATTCCTCACTTTTAAACTGAGGGAATAATGGTTCAGCAGAGTTTCACATCCCTGCAAAAGGCTATTGATAATTCACTTTTAGGATACTTTGTGCTAGTGAACCTAAGCCAACTAATAGTCCATTATAATTATCACACAAATATTTTGCATGTTGTCTTGAATATCATTGGAGAGGACATTAACTTTCAGTATAGTAATTCCCTCCTCAACTTAGAAGGAGAGCACTTTAAAAAAAATAAATGTAACAGTCTGTTTTCTGTCTTCATTTCAAGGATAGCAGAAAGTTTCTTAATGAACTAAATGAAAGACTTGGTGATAAAAGAAGGTAAATGTTTGCTATGAATCTTTCCCAGATTGGCACACAGCTTAGTCTGCCAATAGGAATGTATTAAAGAGAGAGGCATGCTAGCTAACAATTCAGTATTAACTATGATTTCAAATTATTGGAAACATTTTTTAAATTTCACCATTGACTATTTGCGATAGTAAGGGTAAGTAATGCAAGATACAAAAGATCGGCTGCACTTTTATACAGAATAGGACAATTTATGTTCTTGAGACAAATGATTCCTGTAGTTCTATAATATTTAACACCATAGATACAATATGAATTATTTTTAATGCCATTAATATCCTCTTGGATGTTTAAAAAAATCTTGAAAACATAAACTTTTAAAAAGGTGAGCAGTGGGTTATGCAGGATCAGGAAACATGTTCCTTTAAAAAATGTGTGGAGATCAAATTTTGAATCACATATCTATGCTGATATTATCAGGTGGTGTGAGATGCAGTAATGTCAGAAGTTGATTGTCATTTTCCATGCCAGTTTCATTGCCCCCCTGCCACACCAGTGCAGAAAACAACCATATTGGCAAGCTATTTTACTTAATTTGGAGTTTTGATATTACCTTAAGCAGTGCGGAAAGGAAAGTACCTCTCTTAATGAAGTGTGAATTGCTGATGAAGCATGGAATTAGATGTGGGCTTGCTTTATTTTCCACGAAATGTTGACATAAAATAATGCTGACCTTCCCTAAAAATCCTCAAACAGGTTTGCTAGCCCAGGATAAATAACTTTTTCTCATGTTGGGTCTTGCTAAGTTAGATATTTTGCTAAGCAACACTTCACATAGATTTGCTTCTTCAATCATGAGAAAACTTCATGAATAACATGGTGTTATGTTTGTTAGTAATGCTTTTCTTCATTTGTATGCTTGAATCATACCTGCCAGCACTGTTCCTATGAATTATTTAGGAAATTTTTATGTATTTGGGCCATTCAGTGCAAAGCGCAAAAGAAAAATATTCTTAAGTTCACTTGTAAAACCACCTGGATGTAAGCTTTTTTGAAGCACCTTATTGTCTAAGTAAATACTGTGATAAATATAATTTTAAAAACTCGATCCAGTGTTACTTTGTGATGAGTATAGATTCGTCGCATTTTTGAAGGTTCAAGATCTTAATGTCTTCTTAACTGGACTACACAGTACATTGCTGTACAGATCCAGATTGACTTCAATTGATAATTTAGATTAGCTTGAGCTTCTCTGGTTTAATTTTTGCTTATCATTCAGGCTTTTACAACTTGAAAATCTCTAGGCCTGAATTCCAAGCCATGCCACTATATCTGTTCTAGAAGCAGATTGGAATAGAGATTGTGTTTCAGGATCAGTGAAATTGTCTTATTTTTCAGGATCTATTCAATTCCGTGTAAAGTTGCTTATGCTGACCTGATTGAGGTAATTAAGCTAGCAATTACATTGTGATGTTATGAAATATTGGACATGTAGAGATTTTAATAGGGTTACTTACAATGTTTGTTATCCAATCTTTCTAGTTTAGTAATGGGATAGCAAAAGTGTTATTTGGGGGAAATTATTTATTTCTGTTACTCCCTTTAGGGAGAGAGAGCTGATGAAGGTCAAACAAGATGTGAACATATTTTTATGTAACTTTGAGAAATAAAAGTTCTTCTATTCCCATCCCATAATTATATTGCTATTCTTTTTGTTCCTGGTTTATTTTTAGTGTTGAAAACAGTTCTCAGGAACAATTGATGCATATAATTCCATCCATTCTTGAATACTAGCAAAATAAAACTTGCAAATAACTTGAAATTGGTATGTTGCAGTTTCTTATTTTACAGCTACTGAAGAAAAAGTACTTGGGATTTTGTGGGACATGTTATTCTTTCAAAGATGTTGATTTATAATATTTTTTTAGAATTATGTTTTATTCAGATCTGAAGTGTCTCTTGTACCCACAGCTTCAGAAATTGCTTCCAAAATTGCATATATTCTGCTAGTACTAAATAGTAAAGCTAATCACCTTTAATTCATTATGCAACAAGGAGTCAGGTAACTTATATTTTGCTAAATAGTGAATTCATTGGGAATTACTAGTTTTGAAGAAGGAAAAACCTCAGGAAACTAAAGCAGTGGAAATTATCTTGAGGACTCTGCATGAGAAGGGGAGTAGCTGAAATTCTCTAACATCTAGCATTGTACTACATCACTTGTTTCTTGGGTTTCTAAAATGCAAAGTTATGTTGTACTGGATTTCGTTGGGGGTTAGAAATCAAATTGAGATTGTTTCCTTTTATATCCAAGTTAAAGAAACCTGCTGATGACAAACTAGAAGAGTTTTGGATTGACTTCAATTATGGAAGCGAGAGCATTACATTCTATTCAGAAAGCCTAGAGGTAAAATTATAATATTTTTTAAAATGGGGCTTTTACTTACTTACTTACCTGCCATTAACATGACTTTTACTTCAAACATTGTGTTTAAGGACATACTTTGGGAGGCAATCAGATTGTCAAAAGAAGACATCAGCAGTTATCACCTACAGGGTAAGTCCATGAGAGATTATTCTCAGTAGAAATATTTATGTTTAAGTTGAGTTCTTGAAAATGTGTGTCATTTTTGGTTATTCTTAGTGTTCTGGCCTTGCTATACATTAGTCTGTGTCCAGCTTGACATGCAGCTAAACTGCCCTATCCTCCAATAAAATAGATAGTGTGTAATAGATCTGGATGCTTTATTGAAAGAAGAGGATATGGTGAAACTGGGGAAAATAGGAATAACATAATCACCGAACTGGTAGTAATGCCGGTTGAATCCCACCTTTGACCCTAGTGCCTAATAAATATTATAGGATGATTCATTGAAGCTATTCCGAGAAAATTGCTGATTGTGGGAATGACTAGAAGATACATGTGTTCTCTTTTTCCTTTTGCATAAAGAGAAAGAAGGAGAAAGGATTCTTACAATCATCATGAGAAGGTCCCTTGTGATCAACAAAGCAGAAATCACCCAGATCAGAATTCACTTTGATAGCTGCTTTGATGTTTTAACACCAGTCCTTAAAGCTATTGGAAACGATAAAATGGTAAGGAGTTCAAGGGATGTGTGAATTGCCCATCAACTTTTGTCTAGTAAAAAAAACTATAGATTTTTACGGTTTTGTATTAAACAAAGCTGTTATTTTTGAATATTGAATATTGTTAGAAATTTCTCTTAAAGTGTGTGTGTGTGTGTGTGTGTATTTTTGTAGATTTCCACGGGTACAGGTATGTAGGTCTAGGTGTGTTCGGGTCTTTTCCCGTGTAAGATTAAGAGTATCTTGGTGACGTTTCAGCGAGGTCCCACTCGCCATCCTCAGGCTGGTGCTTTCGGCTTCGTGCCAGTGTGTGATCGGAGCTGCTGTCTCTCTATAAATACTGGTGGTGGGGGCTGGTGTGCTGGGCTGGTTGGCTGCATTGCTGCCTCTTGATTGGTTGATGGAGTTGATGTTGGTATAATGGGCTGTGTGATGGCCTTGTGAGTTTTGTTGTGGAGATATCCTGGATCTTGTGCTATAATCTCCTGGATCGTTTGTTTTGTAGTGATCTATTTTCCATTAGCCTCTTGTGTTTTAACGGCTTGGGTAATGGGTTGTGTGATGACCTTGTGAGACTTATTGCTGTGGTATCCTTGGTCTTGTGCTGTGATATCCTGAGTCATTTGTTCCAGCTAAAAAACCAAGGAGTTTATGAAATACCATGCAACAATTGCCCAGCCACATACATTGGACAAACCAACAGTAGAATAAATGCATGCATCGCAGAACACAAAAACGCAATCAGAAGAGAAGAAAATACTTCCTCCCTCTTCCAGCACCTTAAAGCCACAGGACATGAAATTAATTTCGAAGGAACCAAATTAATATCCAACACTGAACAGTCCAGCAAGAGAATAATCAGGTAAGCCCTCGAGATAGAGAAACACCCCCATAACATGAATAGGCAGGATGATACCTCCCACCTACCAGACATCTGGAAGCTAGCCCTCACCAACAAATGAGTCCCAGCCACGAAAACCAACACCAGACCCAAAACAAAATGGGACACCACCGCCAATCCCCCTCATCAGACCCAGGCCCAAGCCCATCCTATAAACGAAAGACAACAACCATCCAGAAAACAGACCACAGCTGCCTCACCAGCTGTTGCACCCCCCGACCCCAAAACCAAACTAGCTGACACACGCCAAGAACACAGACCCAGACCCCAAACTCGAAGCCAGACTAAAACCCAGAATGCTACATCACAGCCACCCGCTCAGAATATCACATCAGAAAACTCAGGAAATTACACCACAAGACCTAGGAAATTACAGCACAAGATCCAGGATATCTCCACAACAAAACTCACAAGGCCATCACACAGCCCATTATACCTCCATCAACCAATCAAGAGGCAGCAGCGCAGCCAACCAGCCCAGCACACCAGCCCCCACCACCAGTATTTATAGAGAGACGGCAGCTCTGATTGCACACTGCTTGCACTGGCACGAAGCCGAAAGCACCAGCCTGAGGATGGTGAGTGGGACCTCACCGAAACATCATTGTAGTTGTGCTTTTACTCTTTACTCTTTTACTCTCTCAAGATACTCTTAATCTTACATGGGAAAAGACCCGAACACACCTAGACAGACACAGACAGACAGACAGACAGACATACATACATACATACATACATACATAAATGGCATTCAGCTTTGTTCGGGTATTTTCCCACGTCATTGTAGTTGTGCTTTTAAAGTTGTAGCAACGTTTTGGCAGAATCTCATCTGCCATCATCAGGCTTCTGTATGATGATGGCAGATGAGATTCTGCCAAAACATTGCTACAACTTTAAAAGCACAACTACAATGATGTGGGAAAATACCCGAACAAAGCTGAATGCCATACATGTAAGTACCCATGAAAACTTGAGAATATGAATAAATAAATATATATATATATATATATATATATATATATATATATATATATATATATATATATATATCCATATATCCATATATATATATATATATATATATATATATATATATATATATATCCATATATATATATCCATATACTGTGTGTATACACAGTATATAGATTAAGTCTTTTTTTTAAAAAAAGTATATTCTTGTACATAAAGTTAGAAATTTATTATAAAATAAGGTCCTGATTCTTTTGGTAACTCTTACAAATATAAGGGGTATCAGAAGAACAAAAGCCTCCCCTTATCTTTCTTAATAATTACTTAAAAGAAATTATTAGTCCATCTACAAACAGAGTCCAGGAATGGTGAAAGGGTCTATCTCTAAGAAGGCTTCTAAAAACTGATCTAAGCTGATCAAAAACCTAGCTTTGAGGCAAGATTTAGAATCAGTAAGTGGTATAGGAAATATATTTACATTAGCCATACAACCTTGGTAGTTTTGCTTAGCTGAGAAATGTCATAAAAATCCTTGAATGGATGACACCTCTGTAGATGGAAGACAACAGAACCTCTACATTTGGGTACATAGGCCAAAATCTTCTCTTCCAATGTAGAATATATGCATGTTGAATGCGCATGCCTGATGAAGCTTCTTTTTACTGATGGATTTGGCCAAGCAAAACTTTTGAGAAGGAACAGCACCAAAGTTTTCCAAATCTTTGGTTGATTTCTTAAGTTGCTTATCAACTCTGTTGCATTCTAGTACTAGGAAGTAGTCAAAAATTCCACTCACTCTTCATCTAATGTAACAGCTGCCCTCTGAATTGAACCAAGAGAAATTGTGCCTATTTGAGAAAAATATTTTTATTTCAGGGACCGTAATATGACAACTAAGTTCGGTAAAAATACTTACTAGACAATCAACTAACGGATATTCCTCTGTTTCAATTTAGAAAGCATTCACTAAAACTCAATAATATGATTACTACAGACTTTTTTTATAGGATTGGTTGAATCTGAGTTTTTTTCTGAGAGCTTCTTCTTTCTCCGGATTAAACTTTTCTTTTCCAATAAATTAATTGAATAGATAATATTAGATGAAGAGGAGAATGCCAACCAAGGGAAAACTGCAACAGGTGAGTGGGAATTAATGCCAATAGAATCCTCTTTCAGGTTGTCTTCTTGCTTGATCATAAGCAAAAAGAGGCAAAATGTGAGCATTCTTGACAGTGGCACCTTGCAGGGATTTTCCTGGGAAGAAACACCTATTAGCTTTGATGGTTCCAGATAGGTAGATGGAAGGAGGGAGAGGGATACTGAGAGAGAGAGAGAGTTACTGAGAGAGAGAGAGAGAGAGAGAGACAAAGAGAGAGAGAGAGAGAGAGAGAAAGAGTTACTGAGAGAGAGAGAGAGAGATACTGAGAGAGAGAGAGAGAGAGAGAGAGAAAGAGTTACTGAGAGAGAGATACTGAGAGAGATACTGAGACAGAGAGATACTGAGACAGAGAGATAGAGAGAGAAAGAGATACAGAGAGATACTGAGAGAGATACTGAGAGAGTGAGAAAGAGATAGAGATAGAGACAGAGAGATACTGAGAGAGATACTGAGAGAGAAAGAGTTACTGAGAGAGAGAGATACTGAGAGAGAGAGAGAAAGAGATACAGAGAGATACTGAGAGAGATACTGAGAGAGAGATACTGAGAGAGAGAGAAAGAGATACTGAGAGAGAGAGATACTGAGAGAGATAGTGAGAGATACTCAATCATAAGCACACAATCGTGCCTACCGTCTCTGTCCTATTGTCCCCAATTATTAGTTCCTATTTCTTACATTTAAACTATGTTTATTCTTATTTCTATTGTATTGTAAGCTTTTGACAGAATAAATAAATAACATAAATAACCAGTATTTTTTTGATCAAGGAGGGGACATAGTATAATAGTCATTTCATGTTTCTGATTAGAAATAGTTTGCATTCCTTTGCCTTCTCGCTCCTCTGCCTTAATAGAAGGAATGAAAAGTTAAAATGAAATTTGCTCAGTGTTTGTGGCCATGCTTCAATTCTCCCGAGACCCATCTCTCTTTCATAGGTCTTGAGTCAGGCTGTTTAAGGTGTTGGCTGTACTAATGTATTTTGATGATAGAAAGAACCTTTTTTGTGCCTAAAACTGGGATAATGTGAAAGAGCCAACAGTCCATGCCCCACTGAATCAGTTTTCTCAGTAGACGTGCAGCTTACAAGTGAAGATGAGTCATGGCAAAATGGGGTCAAAGCGGGTGAGAGGAGAGAATGAGAGAAAGTGGGAGATTTAAAATGCAGGGCCCTTGTTAGAAGATTTACTCCTGAGTGTAACACAAAACATAGGAAAGCTCGAGGCAACAATTCCTACTACTGGAAAAATTCTTGTCATTAGAAACTTATTTCTGATGTTTAATTGAAAATGTCCTCCTTGTGATTTTTTTAAAATGTATTTTTGTTAATTTTCTGTTATCCTGTTATTCTGAAGTATCATAGTTCCAGCAGCATTCTTGACACCTATATATTTTCTTATCTTACATAACCTAACACATTGTATTTATATTTATCAAATGTTTATTAATACTTTTAACTATAATTCTTAATCTTATATTTTTATATATTTACAAATTTAAGTTTTACTCTCTTAAGGTTTCTTACAGTGAATTCCTTGTCTTATTTCTTAGTTCTGTTTGCTACCTAGTCGTACCATTTATTCCAAATTGAGAAATATTCAGTCTTCTTTTACTTTTAGTTTCAATGTTAACATATTCATTTCAGCACTTTCCATTATTTTTTGTAATATTAGTTCTTCATTGGGGATATTGGGGTTTTTCCAAACTTGTGCAAAGGCTATTCTGGCAGCTGTTATAATATGTAGCAGTAGATATTTTACTTCTTTGGGGGTCCTCCTTGTAATTTTTATCTGCTGGTTCGATTCCTGGTGTCAGGGCACAAAAAAAACCCAATTCTGCTCTGTCTCTTACATGATAGATGTTTAGAAAGTCTCCATAAATAGAGGAGAAACTTGATCTTGTGGAGGGTGATGAAAATGGTGAAGGGTATATCACTTCTCTGTATCTGCATCATAATGAGATATCTTATTAGTGGTCAATTTTTGAGAAAATTAGGGATAAATGTCAAAGGAATCATTAGAAATTACAGGTAGTCCTCGACTTATGACCACAATCGAGTCCAAAATTTATGTTAAGTGAGAATTCGTTAAGGACGTTTTGTCACGTTTTGCCACGTTTTGCCACGTTTCTTGCCACAGTTGTTAAGTGAAATCACTGCAATTGATAAGTTAGTACCCTGGTTGTTAAGTGCATCTGGCTTCCCCATTGGCTTTGCTTTCAGAAGATCACAAAAAGGTAATCACATGAGCCTGAGATGCTGTAATGGTCATAAGTATGAACCGGTAGCATCTGGATTTTGATCATATGCTCATGGGGATGCTGCAAAGGTTGTAACTCTGAAAAACGGTCAAAAGTCACTTTTTTCAGTGCTGTTGTAACTTTGAATGGTCACTAAATGAACTGTTGGTAAGTTGAGGACTACCTGTACTGCCCTGGAAGACATGTGAGTTGTGATGTGATGACCCAGGGTGTAACACAAACATAACAAAATCCAAAACGTAAATAAATGTCCTTTAGTACCTCCAATTTGGTCCCACTGTTCAATAATACTCGGAGATAGAACATACTCAAAAATAGTTTTCAAAAGAAAGCAATACAGTCCGAATTTAATGAGCAGATAGAAGTGAAATAAAAAAAACAAACAAACTACAATGACGAAATTTCCACAATGGAACAAGAGAAGTATTTACTAAATTCAAGGCGATAACAAGGCACAGTCTGTTGGAAGGACGCCAACCAAGATAACTTCAGACCAAAATAAAACACTCTTTGTTTCCAGCGTTTGCCAGTACGCAGGTCCAAACTCTTATTCAGTTGTCACACCTGCAGCCCATGAAGAGGATCAAGGCCCTCTCCTCCCGAGGAGACCACGTCTCTCCCTTATCCTCTCCTCCCTGCATGCCCTAGGATGGAGACAGGATGGGCCTGGGTCCTCTTCTGACTGCTCAGCCGGCCTCTGCCCTTCCCCAGCCTCCTCCACAACCTCCAGAGCCACATTTCCACTCCCTGTGGGCTGTCCCTCCTCTCCCTCAGAGTCAGTCTTCACCAGGGACATGACATGTGAAGTCAGTGAGTTACAGGTCCAAAAATCTAGTCCGCAGCAGATTGGAAAAGCTGGTCTGCAATAGTTGATCTGGATTAGCTTTCCTGTTGACCATTTTATCCTGTTTCTTGCCCTTGGTTGTATTTTTTTTTTGATATGACAATAGTAAATAACATTGTTTTATCACAGTAAGCATTCAGCCGGAGAGGAAAGAAGATCTTATAGAAATTGATTCCGTATCAGACATTCTGACATCGCACCAAAGCAATGACTTGGTTTCTCCTGTAGTAATCGTAAGTATATTTGCAGCTTTGGAAAACTTGGGTGAATTATGATTGCCAAGGTCTGTTATTTGCTTCGTTGCAAATTACGAATGAAAAAAAAAAGAAAAGCAGTTCTCCCAAATCTCCAGCCTCATCAGCCTGCTATTGAGAGGAGAACAGCCATCACTATAAGGCTGCTAAGTTGGCAGTCAAGTCATCATCTTCATAATCCCTTACCGGGAGGAGTCTGGGCAACTGAACGGAACTAGCAGAGTGTTTTAATGGCCGGATGCCCTTCCTGTTGCCAATGCAGGGTTTTATATATTCCCTGTGTGCCCAGAGAGAGAAATGCCTGCCTCTACCTAGGATTGAACTCACAACCTCCTGTTTGTGCTCCACCTCTAGGGCACCGCACCACTCCTATCAAATTTAATGGTGTAGGAATAAAATAAGAGGAAACAAGAAGAACTGTAATAGAAATATTGCAAAGCAAGTAGACAGAGTCGTAAATCTTGAGGCGCTCCAATATTGATCATGCATTCCAAAATTTACCATTGAATCATACACCTAGGGACAGGCTAACAAACATACAATTTATCCAAACAATTTCATTTATTTTGGACGGAATTATCCAAGAAATTCAGAATGAATATTAGCCCACCATACATTTAGTGGACAGTCAACTTACAAATACCTTTTGGGGATGGCCCAAATGGAGAAAGAGACCAAGGTATATAGCACCCGATGAGCTGCTTATTGGACAATTATTCATTGGACAATTATTTCCCACTGAGCAGGAAAACAACAGGTTGGTTGTTCTGTTAGCTGCTATAGAACTGGGAAAGAACACTGCACTTTCTGGCTTTTAAGAACTATTTCTCCTCAATTAAGATTTATAAAAACTCCCCAGGTTAATGGCATTAATAATACAAATGGTATTGATTATCCCCTTATCTAGAAGAAAATGATTAATTCTGCAGCAACTGTGGTCGATGGAGAGAAAGAGAGCTGGCAGCTGGAAAACAAAAATGGCTTTCAAGGTCAGATGCTCTTCCTATTCCTTCATGTGATTCTTCACAAGGCTTAACCTTAATCCCATTAAAACCAAAAAGATTGGTTTTAAAATGATGTCAGGAAGCCTGTTGAGTCATATTGGACGTAAAAGTAAATGCTTGTAAAATCTCTGGTTATACATGATAGAAAATGCAGCTGTGTCTTTTTTCTTATTATTCCTTAAAAGCCTCCAGTGGTAGGTCTTTGGTTTCTCCATCATGTTCAACAAATGCGTTGGCCGCTTCTCCATCCACACAGAAGTTGAAACCTTTTCGGCTACAACCAAAGAATGACGCTGAGTAAGTGTTCTAGCTGCACAAACCTCTCTGAAAAAAAGATTTTAAGGAAAAATGTAACGTTTGTAAATAACATAATTTTTTACCATAATACCATGTTTATTTGAGACCATCTCTCTTTTTGGAAGTTTTCCAAATATAGTAGATGTAATAGCACAGGGGTGGGCAACTATGGCTCTTCTATGAATTATGGACTTCAACTCCCAGAATTCCTGAGCAAGCCATGCTAGCTCAGGAATTTTGGGAGTTGAAGTCCACAAGTCATAAAGGGGCCATAGTTGCCCACCTCTGTAATAGCATCTTAAATTAAGACTGGGCAATTCGTGGATTTAAGGGACTACGTTTTCCACTAATTTATACCACGCATGACAGTAGTTAGGAAAGTTGTACTCCAGCATCAGTGGTGGAATTCAAATTTTTTTACTACTGGTTCAGTGGGAGTGGCTTGTGGGCATGGCGTGGCTTGGTGGACAAGGCAGGGGAAGGATACTGCAAAATCCCATTCCGTCCCCACCCCATTAACCTGCTTTCCAGCTCTGTTCTCCTATGCAGGGCAACAAAAGAAGACCCAGCCAATCAGCTGGGACTCAGGAGGCAGAGAATAGATGGGGGGGCGGGGCCAGTCAGAGGTGGTGTTTGCTGGGTTTTCCGAACTACTCAAAATTTCTGCTACCAGTTCTTCAGAACTGGTCAGAATCTGCTGAATACCACTTCTGTCCAGCATACTTTGAAGAGCCACATATCAACTGCTCTACAGATTGATCTTCCACACCTGAACATATTTCTCGGTAGATAGACACTGTGAACATGGGAGGATATACATAAAGGTTTTCACTGTCCGTGACTGGATTGATGCACTCCAGAGGAGAAATGCTTAAACATGTCCATTGTGTGTGTCCTGATATCCTAGACTGTCCAGTGAAACACAAGTGCTTCAGAGGTCTTTAGAACAAGGAATGTTCCTCTCCCTGCCTTTTATGATCACTTGTTGAGGGAACTGCTGTAACATTTATGCATATGAGTTGAGAGCTGGCTTGAATTCCTACTCAAATATACAGTATATAAATCCCCTATCTATTATTCCATCTCAAAGCTATACCCTGCTTTGGATTTGAAGACATAAAAATGTTCCAAGTGCAGAGGGCTGTAAACACAACACTTCTTTAGACCAGTGGCTTTATGGTGTTGCTCATTGGTGCCGTTTGTATCTCAGATAACAGATAATCAGAGTTGGAAGGGACCTTGCAGGTCATCTAGTCCAACCCCCTGCCCAATCAGGAGACCCTACACCATTTCTGACAGATGGCAGTCCAATCTCTTCTTGAAAGTCTCAAGTGATGGCGCTCCCACAACTTCCGAGGGCAAGCTGTTCCATTGGTTGATTGTTCTCACTGTCAGAAAGTTTCTCCTTATTTCCAGGTTAAATCTCTCCTTGTTCAGTTTCCATCCATTATTCCTTGTCTGGCCTTCAGGCGCTTTAGAAAATAGCTTGACCCCTTCCTCCCTGTGGCAGCCCCTCAAATATTGGAAGACTGCGATCATATCTTCCCCTGGTCCTTCTCTTCCCTAGACTAACCATGCCCAGTTCCTCTAACCGTTCTTCATGTGTTTTAGTCTCCAATCCCCTAATCATTCTGGTTGCTCTTCTCTGTACTTTTTCTAGTCTCAACATCTTTTTTATAGTGTGACCAAACCTGGATGCAGTACTCTAGGTGTGGTCTTACTAAGGCTTTATAGAGTGGTATTAGTACCTCCCTTGATCTTGATTGTATCCCTCTGTTAATGCAATTTAGGATTGCATTAGCTTTTTTTGGCTGCTGCTGCACACTGCACACCACAAATTCCAAAGCAATTCACAGCCCTAGTAAATTTATTTCTTAGCATTTTCTATCTGAATACTGACTTAAAACAATACATAATACGAGATGTAGCTGATAATGTATTAATTACAGGGAAGTTTTTGTATGTCAGACAAATCCAAAATGGAAAGATGTTTTTGGACACAGTTGAATTTATTAGTTAGTCTTCAAATTATCACAAGTCACTTAGCAACTGTTCAAAGTTCTGATGGACCTACCTGTGGGATATACAGTATATCACCTGAATTTGAAGTTCTGATGGTCAGTGCCCCCTCCTGCAGTCACGTGAACAAGTTCTATGACAGTTTTGTCATAAATTAGCATTTATTCAGGTTTTTTGGCAAAACTATACCCATAGTGAACTATTGGACTGCAGTGTTTCCTTAAGGACAGCTGCCACAAAGGTAATGTCTTACAATGGTTACAGCTCCTATAATTTTCAGTTGAAACTGGTTGACTGTTCTTGTGCCATTGGTAGTTTAACAATAAACTACAATCAGCTGGCTAAATATGAAACTATATTCCCACTGATTCTCAATATCTCTCTGGGCCCATAACCAACGTTATGATAGGTACAGAATAACCCTTGAGTAACAAGGATATGCACATGGAAACGTTTATGAGAGTAGTTATGAATAATTATTCAGCCACACACAGCTACACTAAATTGAGTTAAAGTTTACTTTAAGAAATAGCACAGTCCAATAAACAGTCCAGGTCATATATGTTTAACAGTCTAAAGAATATCCAATTACCGTTTGCCTTTGTCATTTACAGTAAACAAAGATATCGAAGTCTAAGCACAGCATAAACCTTAGATAGCAACAGAACGTCAGAGATACAGAATGTCAGAGAGAACAAGCCATGATCTCTAGCTCCCTCTTATGGCAATTCGCAACACAACCAATCAATCGGAATATAGTACAAATCAACACAGTGACTTTGGCTTAAAGCTACAAACATACATTGTTGGTTTATATATTGCCAACCCAACTAATTGGTGGACTGATTCCTAACATTAGGCATGCTCCATTAAGGTTTTAACTGGAGCGCTGCTTATATTTCAGTGAGCTCTGCCAACATGTATAACTAAATGTCACTCTTTTTGTACTACTAAAATGTCTCAAAGAGACCAATACATTGTTTGAAATGGTGTCAAATACTCTCTGCATTTTTACTTTTCTAGAAAATGCAGTTCGAAACTGTAGAATTTGGTTTTTTTTAGTGGATGCATTTTAAAATTGATAATATCAACAATTTTAACACTTTAAATTTAAACTGATGTAGTTGTTATAGTGTTGTGAGACTAAAGAATTTCTTTTGTTCTGTTCCTTTTTATGGCATGTAGTGAACCAGATGTGGAAGGAGAAGCTGATATCCATCTTAGGGAAACCCACCCTTTAGAGGTATGTTATATCTAGCAACAGTGCCCTTTTCATCCTGGTGCTTCCCTGGTATGTTGGAAGTAGTCAGCTCCTGTAATTTTCAATTAACCATTGTAGGAATTCATACCCAACACATGAAGAGGTCACAGAGTTGAGCAAGGGTGAATGCAGCATGGTTACTTTGGGAGAAGTAATGTGCTTTCTTCGCTTTTTGTTTTTATTACTCTATTTTGTATGATAATTATTTAATGGAAAAAATAAGGTTGAATAAAATAATGAGGGCCTGGGCTTTGTAGGTAGCTGGTTAACAGTAATGCGTGTCTTGTAAATCAACAACATTTATTCCTGAACCCCATTACTACCAATGAAGGATTGGTGGCAAACTGGATGATAGATTAGATAGTTCCAGTAGAAGAGAAATATACTGTAGCTCCACAATGCATGAATTGTGGAGTCCTTGTTATTTTCTGAGATTTGTTGTTTGCTTGCTGATGTTTAATTAACATCAATGCAAATGGATGTCAGGTTTGCCATCCTCCCCAGCAGCCAACACCCAAGTAAACAGGGTTTAACACAAGGCAAACAAGCCAAAAACAATACCCTAATCAAGAAACTACCAAGGGAAAAAAAATCAAAATTGGCAGGGCAAGCTATACTATAGGATATAAGCCCAACACTGATTTGCATTGATGATGTTACCAAGATGGGTAATTAAATGCCTGAAAGGAAACAAGCTCAGAGACACCAAGGACACCACAGATTAGGTAGCAAAATAAGGAAGAAATGATACTGCCAGTGAAAAGAGACCACAAGGTGAGATTCTGGCAATTCATTTTTTTTTTCTTTTCAATCAGTTGAACTGATTCTGCAAGAAACTGCTTTTGTTGCTAAGATATAAACAGCTTAATGATATCTCTAGACTCTGTTTTTGTTTCGTTTCGTTCCCTTCTTCCTAGCATTTTCAATAAGTGCATGGACTGTCCATTTTGGTCCGAAACTTTTTGAAGCAAAATAAATTAAATGTTCTGAAAATGGTAAACAGGTGGCTTTGTCTTTCTGTTCCAGGATGATATCCTAGAGAAGAAAAAACAAGCAAGAGGTTCAAGGAAGGAAAGGATGGAAGCAGAGTAAGCAACTGTTTGTAAAGTTATTTTAAATGGATACACAAAAAAATATGACGTCACAGTACCTTACATTAAGCTTGAGATTTTCATCCCAGTATTAGAGGAAATAATGTATTATAGTTTAGCGAGGGTGAACTTTTATTCCTGTTAAAAATACACAGAACTGATACATAAGAGGCTTTCATTGTCATTAGTGTCACAAGAACACCTTAGTTCAGTCAGTATCATAATGTAGACCTTAAATGATCAGATGGGAAACTGCTAGAAATCCTACCTTAAAAGAGCAGCTCACGTTTTACAGCTTCCAAACCTTTTCAAAATGGACACAGGTATCATTTTTAATCTGACAGAGAGGAAGTATGAAATATATGGGTGCTAACTGTATAAAATTTAATTTAGTTAAAGTTGCATTTTGTTTTTGTGCTAATTTATTGACTGTATTACCACAGTCCAGTCTATTCTTTAATAGATTCTTCCACCAAATCATTCAACTTAAGTCTGAAAAAGGTTGATGCACCTCTTCACAGAGGCACAACCAGTTTTTCTGTGCACTTCTGGGAGTGTTTTGTTTTTGAGAAAGCTTGATCCTCTATATCCGTAGTGCCAAAATTGCATTTGAAAATAATCAGTGACTTACACAAGGCATTTATTTTTTAGGATGCATGAATATGAATTTCACTTTTCATCTGATCAAAGCACACATGATACGGTAAAATATGTAATTAAACAATTATTTCTGTGGGGAATGTTTACAGGCAAATTGATTGATGGATTGATTGTTTACATTCAGTCAGGTTGCTATGGACTCTTCAACAATCCCAGATAAAGTTTCTTCAGAAGAATTTACATAAACAATTTTAGTTGTGTTCTTTATCTCTTCTATCCCCGTATTTCTAGTAAATTGTTAATGGTTTCAGCCATTTTTAAATTCAGTTCTTTTTAAATTTATTTTTCCCAGTGTGGCATAAATAATTCATTACCAGTAGAAAATTAGAGAAGAGTTCATAATCAGGTTCTATTATAGCTTAGTAAATGCCTCATTCTTTGCAGGATCAAGGTTTGCCTAAGACCTTATCAAGAATCTACATAAATATCTAATTCCATACCTATTTAACAATACACTTAACTGTACAATCAGGTCCAAAATGTTGTGATTCACCAGCATTATTTCCATAGATTTGGAAAATATTAATTAATTTTTTATTAATTTATTTGTGATAAGACTTGGACTATATCTTGGTAAAAATACCCTTGGAATTGTTCAGAACAAATCCTACCAACATAAATTCAGAAGCATGCGTGATTATTTTGTTAATCTGTCTGGATGAAAATTAGGTTTGTCTAGTTGTTGGTAAAGATCAAAGGCTTAGTATTTAAAGAACAATATTATTCTTGTTTTACCTTAAAATCTTTGTCCCATTTTTCTGTTTCCTCTTTTTTGAAACCATTTTGATTTTGATTTGTTTTCAGGTCTCTGCAATGAAGCAAAAGAAATTTGTCCACGGCACTTTGCACAAGTACGGGCACTTTTTATCATGCTGTTGGAATAGAATTATAACATGCATTAGGTAACCAAGGTGAAAAGTCAAAGAAAAAGTGGTGCAGGTAGTCGTTTAGTAACCACAATTGAGATTCCAACTCAGTTGTTCAGTGAAGCCATTGCTAAGTGAAACGGCAACTAAGTTTATGAACTTGATAATCCAGCTTTCCTTTGCTTTACTGACCTGCAAAGGAAAGGAAGTCAGGATTGGTCATAGAGTTACTATTTCATGAGTGTTGTAAGTCTAAATGGTCAAGGAAGGAAGGAAGGGTAGCTTATGAAAACATTAGGCATTCTTTTTAATACATTTGGATAATTCTCCGTCCTGGAGATTCATATTGTTCCTGCCCTATTAGAATTTTAGAGACCTCTTAAGAGCTTACTGGATTAGAATATCTGTGGAGATCTTGTGTTTTTCTTACACATTGGAAAGTGTTCTCAGAGAACAACCTTGGGACTCTTAATTTTTGGAGCTTTGGGGCTTTTAAGTCCTACTTGGCTGGATTATGTTCAAGTAAGACATATTAATGCCAATATAAACCACATTTAGAAGAAAGATAAAGGTGGAGAATAAAACCAGATGCGTTTAGGAAATGCAGTCTTTATTTACTGGGCACTGAGGTATAGGATTTTGCAGAAATAATGCTAAAGGTTTTTCTGCGGACACTGTCTCCTTCATTCATAGTCTTATATTGCATGCAGGAGTCTGGAAAAGGGAAATGTGAAACTGAACAAGTTTGAGAGAAGTCTGGTAATGTCCAATTTTCATATTTATTATAACCTATATCACAGTTTATGGGCACCAAGTTCAGACACCCAAATGTTTGTGATTTCAGGGCTATAACTGCTAAATGCATTTTTCTGAATTTTTAAGACATTTGATTAGTTCTGCCTAACATATTACCCACTACTTGAGCAGTGCATGAAATGAGAGATCGGTCATCTCTCACCATCTATGAACTTCATCTAATACGTTGTCTTTCATATGTCTGGGTCAGTCTAAGTGCTTTGTTTATTTTTTCAAGAATGGCCACTACTTACCTGAAACTGGCATGAAACTAATCCTTTTGAAGGAGAGATGCCAGGGATGCGCTTGGAAAGGAATGTTCCGGTCTCCCCCAATTGGAAGTACATCTTCTCCTCATTTAGAGGCCACAATCTGTTTCTTAAATCGGAAGTCAAAATGATTGCTAAACAAACTCTGTGTGTGTGTGTGTGTGTGTGTGTGTGTGTGTGTGTGAGAGAGAGAGAGAGAGAGAGAGAGAGAGAGAGAGAAGAGATGAGATGAGATGAGATCTCTGGTTGTTGCCAATGCATTCAGACAAAGTTACCTTGTGCAACTATGCATGCCAATGTTATTTTCTTCCTAGCTTGCATTGTTGCCAAGTGCATGAAATTTGATTGTAAGTGAGCGCATTGGTCAAAAAATTTAAAATGCTGTTGTATTGGCAGTCACTAAACGAGGAAGTTACTAAAAAGGAATGGGTGTACAGCTTTCAGAATTCCAGTACAGCAACATTGGTGATCGGTCCAAACAGCCCAAATGGGAAAGATTCTACTGTTGCTTTATCTTTCTACATTGCCTACCATATCTGTGCTAGAATATAGAATTACTCTAGAATAGATTTGAGAATAGACATGAAAACCATAATTCTATAATTCCTGCTCTGTCTTTCTCCCTTCCCTGAAATGACTGTCAAGTCTGAAGATTTCTAAAAATCACAACTTCCAGACTTGTTATCCAATCAAATTAAGGCTTGTGGATATTAAATTCTACCATAAAGAACATGACAGCACTTTCTTCATCAAGAGATAAAAACTTCAGTGTGTAGCCTCCTTTCTTCTTTGCCTGTCTTTTGGACTTAACTGTCTTGATCAGATCAGACCAACCTGGTACCTGCCAGATAAATCTATGTTGCCGCACCCATTATCCAAAGATCCACAGGGTTAGAATATAACATACTTTCATTTTATGATGATGAACTGATCAATAGAAGAAAAATACATATGCATTAAAAGAAACAATACAAGCTCAGGATTGATAAATGTAGCAATGAAAAGAAAAGACCTGACACTTATTTCCAGAACCTCTCTAAAAACATGGAACATGTTGCTTGAAAGACTTTTTCATCTCTTCTTTCTTGGGAAAAAAAAAATTCAAACCAAGCAACATATATCAAAACTCTGTTGTTACTAATCAGGTTTTTTTTTCTTACTCTAATACTTTTTCATAATTCTTTTAGTCGGTCTCCGTGCCCCCCCCCCCCAAAAAAAATCTATGAGTTGTGCTATCTCAGTAGATTCCAAATTCGGAGAACTTTGACCAGATAATACCTGGGAGGTCCTGTGCCCAAGAAGGCTGGCGTAAGTCTGATGTAAGGAATTCAAGGAATGAAACAAGGAATGCAAAGGCCCTTTTTTAGTTCATTAAAGTCTTGCCTCTCAGTTTTATTTGGGATTCAGGCAAGGGCTTTTCATGTGAAGCTGTGATAACGATTGAAGGTCCTGTTTCCAAGGACTTTGTTGACATCCTTGTCTTGCCCAGTGATATCTGCTGATCGTTCCAAAGGTGCTTTTTCAAGAGGCAGCTGGACTTTCTGGCTTCTCTTTGAAGAAGTTTCGCTTCTCATCCAAGAAGCTTCTTCAACTCTGACTGGATGGTGAGGAAGTCAAAACACCCCTTTCCAACCTCATTCCCCAACATCCAGTCAGAGTTGAAGAAGCTTCTTGGATGAGAAGCAAAATGTCTTCAAAAAAACCCCAGAAAGTCCAGTTGCCTCTTGAAAAAGCACCTTTGGGACAACCATGACCTGGAGGACTGAGAATCTCCATAGACATATCTGCTGGTTGTTACCATTTTTAAGACCAGGGCAGGGTACTTAACCTTAGAAGCGCTATGTGCATTCTATTTGTTTTGATGCCTTGAACATTCAGTTTCCACACAATATTGAAAAAGGGATTCCTAAGCATTTTAGACAGTTTTCCCCCAAGGGAGAAATGTGGTTCCAAAACAAAATAGGTACACTGGACCCTTAAGGGTTAGGCTCAGTAATGAAAGTGAGCGACACACTTAAATGCTTCTGGAAGGAAATTTTGTAATGGCAGTTGAGTGGCACTGACTTGCTTCCATTTTTCCCCCCAGCCTTCTAACTACAAGGCTCATCTCTTTTCTGAAAGTAACTCAGAGTCCTTGAGCAATGGTACGAGTGAAAAAAGCTGGATCCATAGCTCTCAAAACAACACGTTGCCCAAAGTGGCAGACTACACTCGGAAAAAAACAAAAGTCAAAAGAAGGCTAAAAGGTAAAAAAAAAAATGATTGGAAACTAGTTATTGGTTTAAAATGTTGCTAGAAGTAATTAGTTCAGTGCAACTTGTTTCCAGGTAACTGTAGATAAAATTAAACCAGGATTTCTAAAGCAGAGGTCTCCAAACTTGGCAACTTTAAGACTTGTGGACTTCAACTCCCAGAATTCTCCAGCAAGCTGAGTTGAAGTCCACAAGTCTTAAAGTTGCCAAGTTTGGAGACCTCTGTTCTAAAGCAAATATTAGGGCTCCTAATTCTTTTTAGCTCAGACTTAGACTTACAGCATTGTTACAAAAGTGTGTGTGTGTGTGTGTGTGTGTGTGTATGCAGGTGTGTAGGTATATAGATTTGCCAGTGTTCAGTATCATGTATTAATGATTTCTAAGTTTGCATATTACATATTACTTCCAACTTGTTCCATTAGTACTGTAATATCCATATCATCTCTTCTTATAATTGCAAACATTTATTTATCTCTCCTCTCACAGTATTGCCTTTGTCTTCTCCAAGTAGTGGCAATGATTATGACGCAAAGAAAGTAAGGAAAACTGGAATTGTGACCTTTTCTTTTCTTTTCTGATGGATGTGACTGCCAGATGCATAGAATATGTAGAATTTTATTTGTGCTCTTTTTATACCTGTGCTCTTTTTTGTTTTACGTTGCTCTGTCCTTAAAATACATAAACTCTCCTTGTACAATGTTAGAATTTCGATGAATATAAAGAAAGGATCTACAACTGCATTATTGTGGATATCTTCAAATATTTTTTTAAAAAAATCAAATTACTTTAAGTTTCGCATGGTTAAGGGAGAAGAACCAAGTATAAGGAAACTATGTTGGTTCTTATTTCTTCTATTGAATTAAAGTTTCAGTAGGCTGTCATTTGCTTCAAGAATGTAGCTGTATTGTCAACAAGCATTAGATCTTTTAATATATATATACATAGGAAGGAATGGAGGAAACTGAGAGAATTGATCTAGTAGTAATGTCATTATAATAAAGATACTTTATCTTTTTGGCAATCTTGGCCTGTAACAAAGGTTGGAAATAGACCAGGAAGCGTAACAAATAATTTCTGATTTAAAAGTCCTTTAGATTTGTAATCATTTATACCTGTCCTAACCTCCAACCTTCCTTTGTGAAGCCAGAGGCAAAAATGTCTGTCAAGGGAGTCCCTGTTCAGTCTTGGGATCCTTACGCTTACAGACACACCTGGAATGAAACAAGCTAAGGATGAGATACATCCCTTCTAGTAGATCTTTTGAAGAGACATCTTCATTAAATTCTTCAAGTTCTTTTGTAATAGGATTGGATTGAAAATTTGCCCTGCCTTTTTGGGGGGGCGGGTCCTAGCTTTTCTAAGGCCCTTTATGTCAATATTGTTGTTGTTTTTTCTCGTAGATTTTACATTACCAGTATCTTTTGATTGTAGAACTTTGTACTGTTTCTACGTTTAATTTAGTATATTTGATCCTCTTAATCTCCAATCTTCATTCCAGGCAATATTAAAAACAAACAAACATAGCAATTCATTCTTCTTTTCAATTTTATTCTTCAGCATATTCAGGCAAAGCCAAGACTTTAAATCTTAGCTGTGGTTTTTACCAGACTTCGTTAAAAAAAGGGGGGGGGGGGGTTAGATTTGCTGTCCTCAGAACTCTCAGCCACAACAAATTTAGACAACATGTACTTTCATCTGAGTAGTAGCAACATCCATGCATGACATTAAGAGTTCAGTGAAAGATTGTTAAAATTCTGCTGCAGAATAAATTAACTAGAACTTTTTTCAGGTTGTTGAACTTTTTGATCAGTGCAGGGAGTCTTCAGGTGAGGATAACAAATGGGATCAGGAATTGTTGCTAAACAGCACAGTTATAAAGCATGATGTCTTGTGATCACATCACTTAATGATGGCAATTCCGGCAGCCCTGATTACCGTCTTTAACCAAGGACCTCATTCAATTGTGACTTCCAACTTCTTCCCGATTGATTTTGCTTGTGGGAAGTTGGCAGGGAATATAGGAAATCATAGTTGTGACTTGAGTCAGTGTCATAATCGCAAGTTGGGTGCGATTATGCCCAGATTATAATTAAGTGACCGCAGGGATGCTATAGTGGTTGAAACTCTTGAGGACCATCATAAATTCCCCTTGTTTAGCACCATTACAACTTTGAATGCATGGTTGTAACCCAAGGACTACCTGTACATAGCTGCAGTAAGTGAAACAACTTGAATTGCAGCAGGTCTGTTGTTAGGTGTTTGATTTGATGCTTTTGGTTTCTTCTCTAGGTGAAAAATTCAACAGTGCCCAGGGACAAGATACCGAGAAGAACAAAGTCACTATCAGAGACGTCTCACTGTACAGCCCATTGTCCAGTTCATGTTTGTTCAACTCCTAATTCACATATTAGACAAAGTACGTGCCTCTGTCCAATGTCATTTGAACTCTGTTTCTAAAACTTTATATCATATTCTAGTGGTGTGGACTTAATCATACTGTAACTGGCAATTCAGAACTCTGCTCCTTTCACTATTGTCTCAGACTGTGTGTGAACGTGCAATTTTATTATTTAGAAATCTGTGTTATGTAATGTAATAGGATTTGGAATGCTCTCCATTAGTTCTTTGTGAAGACATGGAGCAACTTTTGTAGCAGACTATTGCCATCTTGTGGTGTGCCAGGAGTATGTCATTTTCATTTAAAGTTTTAAATTGGCCCACAATCTGAGATGTTTGAAACCTCTTCAATTTTGAATGTCTGCATTATAATATTTAAAATTGAAAGGAGTGTTTACATTTTTAAAAAATAAAGCTTGATTTTGTTCGTCACTTGTGAGAATATTTTTCTAAAGGAACTCTCCATCCTCTAGTCATAATCCTACATACTGGCCCTCAGTTGACATTATAGAAATTATTTAAACCATTACATATTTACCCTTTAATCATCAAAACTACAGCACAGGTTGTGAGGATCCTATTTTTTTTTTACACATTAAAGTTTAAGAAATGAAGTTACCCTTGAATGATAGGTGGCAGTAGCAAGAATGACCAAACTACTCTCCCAAAATAGGAGGGAGAGTCAAGGTATGTAGAAGGCTTCTGGAAGATGAAGTTTGAGAACTCTAGATTTCCATCTTATGAACTCAGGCATTCAGTACAGGTAGTCCTTGACTTACAACAGTTCATTGAGTGACAATTCGAAGTTACAATGGCACTCAAACGACTTACATTTTCACACTTACGGCCTTTTTTCACTCTTACAACCATTGCAGCACTCCCATAGTCACATGATCAAAATTCAGATGCTTGGCAACTGACTCATATTTATGATGGTTGCAGTGTCTTGGGATCCTGTGATTCACCTTTTTGCAACCTTATGACAAGCAAAGTCAACGGGGAAACCAGATTCACTTAACTGTGTTACTAAATAACAGCTGCAGTGATTCACTTAACAACTTGGTTGCAAAACGGGGCAAAACTCATTTATCAAATGTCTTCACTTAGCAACATAAATTTTTGGATCAATTGTGGTCATAAATCAAGGACTACCTGTATAGCTTCCCATATGTAACTACATCTCTGGTTGAGGATGCAGCTAGGGCTGTCTTCTTGGCATGATGTTCTTTTTGGGAGATAGAATGAATAGCTGCCTGGTCTTGATTCCCTAGCCAGTGGCCTTCAGGATTGGAGCGCCAGAGACTGGTTCCGTGGAAGGTGGGTTTTTTTTTGGGGGGGGGGGATGTGGGCATGGTTTTGCACACTGCCTGGATCCCGTGCGTGTGCAGATGCCAGTCTCCTGCCCTAGCCAATAGCAGGGATTTGATTGTTTGGATCTTCAGTTCTCTATATAATAAAAGGGTCTATTGCTCCAAAAAATTAAAATGCAAGATCTTGAAATACTGCATTTTGGGATGGGATGTTGGGAGAGAATTCTCATTAGTAAATTAATTAGACAAAACTTGAATAATGGTAGATATAGTGAAAAATGAGGTGTTTGCTGTTACCCATCTATGGCGTTTGGCCCCAGCAGTTACCTGTTGCGCTACTAGGTGCTAACACACATGAAAATCTGACTTTGGGGAGCTGTTCAATTCCCCACAAGGCTCCTAATGCCACATTCCAAATAATGCTACTGAACAAGGTGTACTCAGCACCCACCCCACCTCCAACCTATGGCGTTACTTTCAACTTCTGAATTTAGATTAGGACTAATTTTTAAAGAGATGGATGTAGAACAGTGTTAGTCAACCTGGTCCCTACCGCCTTCTAGCGGGTGTTCCAGCTTTCATGGTGGGCGGTAGGGGTTTTGTCCCCTATTTTATAAATCACCATTACTGTGGAACCGGTGGGCAGATGGAGAAAATTTTACTACTAACAGAGATACAAAAGTGGTGGTAGGTATAAAAAGGTTGACTAGCCCTGATGTAGAACATTAAAAGCTAAATTTAGATTAAGTTTGGTAAGAGATGCCTACAGGGGGACCCCTGTCATATGCATTGTAAAGTCATTCAGTACATCATCTAATCCTTAATTTATATCATGTTTTTCATCTAGGAATAGATATTTTTTTTCTAATCCTAAGGAAAATACCTCTTGACAGACAAAAAATAAAATGTGGATGTAAGACGAAGTTGAATTTTCCTTCAAGGGCTTCATTAGGATTGTTTTAAGTGTGTATGATGATTGTTAGTATTGCTTTTGCACACATATTTTTAATCATTAGCTGCAGAAAAGTAAGATGTGAAATAATAAAGGCAGGATACAAATACATAAATATTTTATGTAATATTACTATTTTTTGTTTTAGATGCCTTAGAAATGATGGATGCCACTTTCCAGTTAAGCAGCAGTTTATCATCCGTTCCATCGGATGCTAAAACAAGCCAGGTAATGATTTTGGAAACACGTGTATAGATCTATACACAGATGGAATGCGTGAAATATGTACTGCATTGAGGTTATTAGTATTTATGGAACTATAAGACACCAGACTATTCCCATTGCATTGTCCCATTATAATACTAGAATCTGTTTGAAAAGTATTGCAATTTGTATTAGAGTTTGTAGCAATCCAGCCAGCCCACAACTAAATTATTCAGCAAGATTCATTTATAGAAGAAACTTCTTTATATACAATAATATACAGTATTATTGGGTGCATGCATACAATACCCATGCAGAATCCAGAAATCATCATCACAGAAGCAATATAAACACTGAAGCAAAGTTAGCCCAGTTAGCCTAAGCCACACCCAGGCTCTGAGCCATCTGACATGGCTCACAACAGGTGCTGTTTCTTAGTTCTCAGACCGTTCCCATTGGCTGGCCTGTTACCATGTCTATTCCAATTCATGAACTCTCATATACTGACAATTTGGATGGTGTTTTTTTTTCTTTTTCTCTTTTTTTAATGGTTTCTAGAAATACGAAGCTACACCTAGTACTCGACTCCTGGAAGATAAAATCTCCAATTCTAAGAGGAAATTTTCAGGTAAAATAAGTGCTCGCAAAGGAAAATTGGATAACGCTGAAAGAAACATAGCAACCCTGTCACCAATTTTTTAGTTTTTAAGGAGAAGGATGGTATCAGTCTTCTCTGCTTTTTCTTCCCGCTGTTGACAGTTTAATTATCAACATTTCCTCTCGCTGTGACAGTTTAATTATCAACATTGAAAAGGCCATGCTGTATGGGTCCAAATGATGTGAACAAAGCTTGGTTTGAATTCCAAGTCCCATCAAAATTTCAGTGACATTTAATATGATGAAAGTCTAAGAAGTCATTCTCTGTGTCATATAGTATATGTGGGTATATGCATATTTTGAAATTTGTCATGTTTATGTAGTGTATATTGGAGGTGGTGACCCTTTGAGGGCTATGAATGCAATGAAATTTCATTTTAATGTATGCCGATTAGTGTAGATTTAGTGACAATATTGTTATTCTTTTAAAGTTATTCTAACCTGGTGAAACTTCCCACTAACTACTGGACATGGCTTTTTTTCCCTAGAATGGTCAGCTGATTTCAATAGAAAACGCTCAAAACACACTGAAAGGCTGGCTAGTAATGAATTCAGCCGAGCCTTTGAACCAAGAAAACTCTTTTCCTCCACAGAAATGGCAGATGAAACACCACAAGGTAATCACACTAGAACTCTAGTGACAATATTCCATAAAAGCTGGAGCAAAAATGTGTGATCCGAATCGAATTGCCTTCAGATAATGAAATTGATGATCAGGTTATCCATTCAGTTGTGACCAAGTCTTGGCGATTCTATGGGCCAGATCTCTCCATATCTTCCAATGTTTTACGGTACTACTTCTTTAAGTTTTGCTATGCTCTGGCTGGTGTCGGCTTTGATGGCCTGCTTTCAGAATGGATACAATGAGTAATACATTCCCCTTTTCACTTGTGTTTTCTCAAAAGCAAAAGCCTGTTTTGAGGGCATTCTGAGGATAAATTTTTGTTTCATTTTTAGCAGCTCTAATTTTTGCTAACACTCTCTTTAATATAGTCTGAATTTGGATTTCATCTGTCCTGTCATTGTTAATCTCCTTGAGCATTCCCTGAAAAGGTAGCTTAAGAGAGAAAACACTTGGTTCATATTTTTTATAACTGATAGCAATATATACTGCTTTGCAGTGGTTTATAGCTCTCTCTAAACAATTTAAAAGAGTCAGCATATTGCCCCCATTTTACCAACCTCAGAAGGATGGAAGGCTGAGTCATCAGGTGAGACTCGAACTGCTGAACTGCCAGCAGCCGGCAGTCATCAGAAGTAGCCTGCAGTACTGCATTCTAACCACTGTGCCACCTCGCCACCTGATTTTTTAAAAAACTTGTGTATGATTTTAAGAGTTAAAACCATGGAAGTGTTCAACATTTTCCCTATGCTTCAATCTTCATAAATATTTCCAGTCTATAACCTGTTACACCACCCCAGAATCAAAATATTTAGGAGGTAAGATGGCATCCTATTAATTTCCTTATGTTAACATTTATATAGCCATTTCACTTCTCTGCACAGTTTGTCAGCTGTTACAATTTAATCAAAAACATTAAAACAAATTAAAATACCATGAATGAACAGATTATAAACTGAAATTCCCAGATGATGATGATGATTTAAAAAAAAAAAACATTATTAAAGGACTTTATGAGTCAAGATCTCCAGAATGCTAAAATCAGCATTAAGATGAATTACCGTACAGCTACTGTAAATAAGGGGAGGACGCAGGACTTCTCACAGTAAGTTTTACAACAAAAATTTAAACTTTTGGTAAGTATGGATGAGAGAAATCATGTTTCAGATAATTGGCAATGTTTCTTTGTAGAGCTTTCCCGTCTTACATACCATGTCAAGAAAGTTAAAGAGTTTTCCTATTCGTTCAGTTAAACACAGCTTTGTATTTTCCTGATTATCTTTCGGCTGGTTATTGTTGTAAATGCCTTGTTAGGAGAGTTGTGCTTCTCTTTTTACAGGCCAACCTTTAAATGAATTTGAGAACGAAGTATTTGCCTCTAAAATACTTGGAGAAGAATTTGGTGACTCGGGGATTATTGCTGCTTTTGAGAATTTTACAGCCGAGTTGAAGAAAACATTTTGGGTAATTCTTTTTCCCTACAATTAGCCAAGAGTCATTTTTGTACTTGCGAATAACTTCTAGATAGGCTCCCAAATGTGTAAACAGATTTTTTTCCCCCCTATTGCCAATTCCCTTATGTGCAACCAGTTCTCTCTCCTTTTTTCCTGTCTTCCCTTCCATCTCTTTTTTATACTGTGTGGTCTCTACAGACAATTTAGATTAGGGTTATTCTTCTTTTATTACTACAAATAATTTGTGATTCTAATCTCCCAGTACTGTGACTTAGTTTAGGTTCAAGAAGATGGAGATTTATGCACACAGAGTCTTGAAGGCACCTGAACAGAATGTATCAGCCTTGTTGCATCGGATCCATCAGAAGCGGTAAGTGGTACCCATCCTGTGTAGGAAAAGCACAGCGATCTCATTTCCTGGTAGAGGTTCAAGGAGATGGGACTACTCATGGTGCATAAGATGAAGCTTTGATGCTGCTCTGTTCACCTAGGAAAAACGTACGCGTTTCTTTGGCTAAGGAATGTTTAATTAAAGTAATGGGCAAACCAGCATAATGTATACACACTTCGATTTCCATATTTCAGCCCATGATTGTTCTTCCTTTATGAGTCTTGCATTGGAAGCGGGTCCATAAACAATTAATTAAACAAATTAGCATGGCAAGTTAGACATTCGTTAGGCTTATTTGTGTCTTGCTATTATATTGTGTGAACTGAGCATCAAGGTAGAATGTGTACAATACTCTTAGATTGTGCGTTGTAAAGAAATATTGGCCAAAAAAAATCAGAAAATAAAATACAAGCTGAATAGTCAAGACCTTGTTGATGATCCAAACTGTCAAGGACCCTTGAATACTCATCTCTAATGATCTAAGTGCTAGAGCCCACTGTAACTACATAGCCAAAAAGGCATTAAGAGTTGTTAACCTAATCCTACGTAGCTTTTTCTCTGGTAATATCACACTACTAACTAGAGCATACAAAACATTTGCTAGACCAATACTTGAATACAGCTCATCAGTCTGGAACCCGCATTACGTACCTGATATTAACACAGTTGAGAAAGTCCAGAAATATTTCACAAGAAGAGTTCCCCACTCCTACTTGTTGCAGAATACCTTATACCACCAGACTTGAAATTCTAGACCTAGAAAATCTAGAACTATGCCGCCTTCGGTCCGATCTAAGTATAGTATATAAAATCATACATTGCAATGTCCTACCTGTCAATGAATACTTCAGCTTCAACCATAACAATACAAGAGCAAACAATAGATACAAACTCAAACTTGATTGCAGGAAATACGACTTCAGCAACAGAGTGGTCAATGGCTGGAGTACTCTACCTGACTCTGTGGTTTCTTCCCCAAACCCCAAAAACTTCAACCTTAGACTGTCTATATTGACCTCACCCCTTTCCTAAGAGGTCTGTAGGGGCGTGCATCAGCGCACCAACGTGCCTACCATCCCTGTCCTATTGTTTCTTTTATTTTTCTTATTCGTATCCATTTCATGCATTCATAACTATGTTTATACTTATACCTGTTACCTAATAATCGCTTGACAAAATAAATAAAAAATAAATAAATATAATAATATAATAAATTCAGGCAATAGTTGAGGGAAATCTGTGCATTGTGGTTAGTTTTAACAAGGCTTCCACAATAAAAAGTCTTGAAGGAAACCAAATGTCCCCAAAATATGGTTCATAAATAATTTATTTCGACTTAGGACCACAATTGAGTCCCAAATTTTTGTTGCTAAGTGAGACATTTGTTAAGAGAATTTTGCTCCATTTTACCACCTTTCCTGGTTAAGTGAATCACTGCAGTTGTTCAATGAGTGACATGGTTGTTGTTAAGTGAATCTGGTTTCCCCGTTGACTTTGCTTGTGAGAGGTGATATTATGACTCCAACCATCATAAATCTGAGACAGTTGCCAAGGGTCTGAATTTTGATCATGTGACCATGGGGAGGCTGCAAAGGTCCTAAGCATGGAAAACTGTCATATAACTCAATGTTTTCATTTAACGGCCATAAATGAACTGTTGTAAGCTGAGGACTGCCTGTATTAGATGTTTTTCAAGCTAGATTGATTTACTTGTCAGTTGATTTCCTAATCAAGCAGTGCAAACCGATTAAGACCCTTGACAGAAACCGATGAAGTGGATGATGGCATTTATATTTTGCACTAGTATATAGCAATATCGGGATTCTTTTCTGCTAATGAAGTCAGTATCTTTGACACATCTGCTGCAGGCTGCATGAATTGGAAACCTTCCACAAAAGTGTTGTTAAAGAACTTGCTGATCTCGAGAAGAAAACAGAGTTTCTCTCAAGCCTTGAAAAGGGGACTGTGGTATGTGTGATTTTTTTTCTTTCTCCGTTGTTCGTTAATCGATTTAATGCTTTTGTCATCTGACTCACATTCACAAAATTTGTTACAGGAATTTTGGACAAAACAATCCCATAAACTGAGCAGTAAACTGAATGCATTTTGCATTCATCAGATACAGAGGTATTTTCTCCTGTTTGTCCAAAAAGCACCATTAAACTCTTCCTTTGCACATCTTTTTCTCTGGGATGTGGGTTCAAACATATCTATCTCACCATTTCTAGATTGTGTTTACGCTATAAATTGAAAGTAACAGACATCAGGAAATGGATGGTACTTTCTTCTCCTGTGCTATTTGCAGTTTTCCCTAGCGGTTTGAGTAAGCTTTTTTTTTTTAAAAAAAAAAAGTTATATAGCAATAGCCCTTAGCAGTAGACTTATATATCACTCCATAATGCTTTACAGCCCTCTCTTGATGGTTTAGCATATTGCTCTCAACAATATGGGTCCTTATTTTACTGACCTCAGAAGGATGGACGTTTGAGTCAATCTTGAGCTGGTCAGGATCGAACTCCTGGCTGTGGGCAGAGTTAGCCTGCAATACTGCATTCTAACCAATGTGTCACCGTGGCTTATTCACATATACAGTATAATTTCCAGGTTAGGCACAATTGATTGTGTTGTACCCTGACTTGCAAATCCTATATTGGGCAGAGACTTCCAAATTTGCTACCTCTGATGTTTTACCTGACACATTCATTTCTTGCTTTTTGTACTAGAGGTGAAAGACCTATCCTATATTGCACAAATAACAATGAAATTTAGATTGCAGACTTTTGTTCTGGGTCTGTTGTATGAGTGAAGTGTGAACTAGATAGATAAACTTCACTTCTAAGCAGTTCTGTTTCCACTTTGCACATCTCAGTTGCTTCTGCTTTGCCTTTTATTGCAGAATAGAGTCCATGGATATACTGCAGGAAAACATGAGGGGCCTTGATGGAACCATTCACAATGAAAATGTGTTATAATTCAGTGTACATTTCAACACGAAACTTGAGAAATGTAAGGATTAACAGATTTCAACTGAGTATGAAGATACATTTTTACTAAACATTTCACACAGAGATTTAAGTATCTGGTCTTCAGTTACCCACATGAGCAATTCTGTTCAGGTTGACACTCACCTGATCAACATATTGTGGCTTTTTCTGTATGATGGGTTATTTTAACTTGTGGTTAGTTTTAGTTTCTGTTGCAAGATGTCAACATAAATTTTGAAATGGTTTTCCTTCTTTCCCCACAGGATGGAAATGCCACTGACCACACAGTAGCAAAACTTCCACTGGTTTTGCTAACTTACATTTATTTTAAATGTAAGCTTAAGGAACACTCATCAAATACATCAAATCACTTGAAAATACACTGGATGAATATATTCAATATGTAGTAGTCATTGTCTCATTATTCAGCACCATCAAATTTTCAGATGTTTTCTTGGCCAGAAGGGGGATAATACTGACGAGGTTTTGCATTGGAAGAAAACCCTTCAAATTCTGTTTTGAACCACAGCAATCAGCTACATTAGAGATTTACATTATATATATATATATATGTTTTCTGACACATATATATAACACATATATTTCTAACACACACATATATATATATATATACACACACACACACATAAAAACCCAGTTTCCAGCAAAAAAAAATGGCCCATAGCAAATAATAGACTTGCTTAATGAATGCAGTGTTTGCTTTACAACTGCAGCATCCACTGCAAAACAAGTTTAAATCAGATTGGTCACTTGATAACCTGCTATACAACTGTCATGACTTATCATAATTACTAGGTCAAATCACGGTGGTAAGTCAAGGACTATCTATATACAGTATCTGGGATGAAACAGACTGGAGGACTACTAGACTAGGGGTTCCCAATCCCCGGGACCGTCACCTGGGCCACTGCGTGCCAAGACCAGGCCGCACAAACAAGCAAAGCCCCATCTGCGGGATTCAGATAGCACATACAACCACGCGCCCCCTTCCTCCAGTCAACAGAAAAACCTCTCCATGGAACCGGTCCCTGGTTCCCACAAGGTTGGGAGCCACTGTGCTAGACTACGACTGCTACTGGACAAATGACCAGTATCTTCTTTTGGCATCCTGTTAGGAATTTTGAAAAATGCACTTCAGCCTGTTTTGAGTACCTTAGAAAAGAATTAATCTTCTAAATCTTCATGAGCTTTAAACATAACTCTGCATTTCACTTTATAAGAAAGTGAATCCTTTCTGTTTCCGCTTGTTCATGATAATCCATGGAAAAACAACTTACAAATGTTTTGCAAGTCTTGGAAATCAACGTGGTATCACTGCAGTAGTTTGGTAAGCTAAACAGCAAGGAAAGAAACTAATGATAAATTGCATTTTTAAAGGAAACACACAGTTGGTACATAGATCTCTTCTACATCTTGAAAGAGTAAGGCTGTTACAATAAAAAGTGGTATAGGTTTTATCAGGTTGAAGAAACTAACTGAAAGTTAACAATAATACTGTATTTGAAGCTATTACAGTGCCACATGGACAGAAAAGAGAAGACTTTAAAATACATTGCTGTAAAACTTCATTTATTTTCAATGGTCAATGTTTACAAGAAAATAATTTTAAAAGTCATAATCTTGGTTGCGATTCAAAATAGCAGCACTTTGATTGGTTTTTTCTGCATTCAGTGAATACCTGAATGTAGCTTATTCAAATAGTTTTAAATGTTAACTTGATAACATTTTTTCCAGCCCTTTAAAAGCTTGATTAAGCCTTAATCATTAAGGCAATGTTAGTTTTTTTTAAAAAAAAACCATCAAGGTGAGACAGACAATCCTTGTGCAATTTACTATCTCTACTATTCACTGACCTGTGGAAAGGTTTCTAAGAGGATCCCTTCAGGGACTCCTGAACATTGTTCATTATGGGTCCTCCTCATTACAGAGATTTGATGACTTACTTTGATTAAACCCTCTTCAATTGTTACCTTCAATAAACCTAGGTTTCAATTCTCTGCACTCCCAATCAATCAGATCATGTAGATTGGAATTCTAGAAGTTAGTCTCATGCAGGGGTCTCTAAACCTGGCAACTTTTAAGACTTCTGGACTTCAACTCCCAGAATTCCACCACCTGAATCTGGGTGTTGAAGTCTACAAGCCTTCAAGTTGCCAAGTTTGGAGAGTCCTGGCCTAATGCATCATTGTGACAGAATATTATTTTTCTAGGGTTTTTGGTGCTGACTTTCAGTAGAGTGTTATGGGGAATTACATGAAACTTCTTTTGGGAATTAGAATACAAAATTCCAATCATACTATTGAACCTTTCAGAGAAATACTTAAGCTGGATTGGTGAAAAAAATGTTTGCAGTGGATCTCTGGCTGTTCTTTTTTCATGTCTTCCTCCCTCTGCAATAGGAATGATAATATTTGGTTATGAAGTCAGACACTAAAAATACAGAAATGGTGTGCAAAATAAAATATAAAATGGCCAGCCAAATACCAACTCCCCCCCGCCCTCATCATTTTACTTTTAGAACTGAGCATGTCTCTTGAGTTTGTAGAATTACTAGCTTTGCAAATGCTTTTCTCCACCTTTTACCTATTTCTACAATAGGAAAACATTTCAAATTGGATAAATGCATTTAGCCCTGTGTAGAGTGATTTGGGTAGTCCCATCTTCAGTATTTGAATACTAAGCTGAATATAGCTTTTCACACCTCATGGTGTTGAATTGTACCTGATATCCAAAATGCCAAGTTGGCATGCATGGGCAAACCTGTTTTCAGGAAGGCCGAGTTTCCTTGTTGCATTGCTAGTCTCAGTTATATTATTAACATTAACGTACACTCAAACAGCCATCTGATTTGCTGAATCGGTTTTCATTGCCTGTAGATGTGGCTTAATGAAAATAGAAAGTGTCCCTATTGAATTTCAAAGTAACAATTGACATTTGGGAATAAAACCAACATTTTTGGTCTTCAACCTCCAAAGTTAATAACATTCAGGCCATTGTGATTGTCATGGTGTTTAAGATGTACAGCTACAGATACAAATATTTAAGGAGAGATTTATGGAGCTATTGAGCTATTCTTGTTTAGTTTTAAAACAGTGCATTTTACAAAGGTGGCATTAATGTTCAGATGGTTTCACTGTAACTAAATGAATTTGTAATTAATCCCATTGCACTATGTATTCCATCCTGTATCTAGAATGGGTAATAAGAGCAATCTATAGCACCGTCAAGGCAACAACCAAGATTTTGAGTACAAAGATTTCCCCCCTCTATTATAAATCAAGGGAAACGAAGAGAACACAAAAAAGGAGTGAGCTGTACAGCTGAACAAATAATACATATTGTTTTCTCATAGACTTCAGTCTGGCGCCATTTTAACTTTTTAGATTCTATTCAAAAATATCCAAATCGTTGTTATTAAAAGGAAAGTTCTCAAGGCATGTTCTCTATATTAAGAATTACAGAATGCCATTTGACTTCAGCCCAATAAAAGAGGTAAGTGCCTTCACCATTTACAAGTCTTATTGTTAAAAAGAAATCAATTAAATAGAGTAGAAGAATCAGTTACCACCGAGTTTAAAACTGTACTAAAGTTGTGTATAATAGTTTTGCTTTGTTTTAGAAAAGTGTGGTGAGAGGTATTTGTATTCTACAATGTAATAGTAAAAATATGGTTATTGTGCTTTTTTCTTCAGAGCGCCATTAATTTCCTTTAGGTAGTTTTTATGGAACCCATTCTTAATTTCTGTCACCAGAGGAATCTCTTTCGCATTGGCTTTTGAAGATGCTTTCCGATATGTCTGAAAAGAGAAGTTAAAATGGTGATTGTAAGCAGATGTAAAGAAGCATGCAGATGTGATCTGTCTAATGCTTAAGCACACAATCTCACATCAATACAATATTTTCATACTAGGTAATGCCCACTTAATTTAACAGTTTTCATATCTTGCTATTGCAAGTTGGTTTGTAGAACTATCCCTTCTGACTTTGTGGAACAGCTAAATAGGCAGCACAAACTGCACTTTTTCTTTGCCCTTTTAATGCACTCCACCCCACCCGGGACATAGATCCAACAATATTATATTTGTGAATAGAAGAATTTTGCAGAAAAGTTCTTCCAGCTCATCTTTTGCCCATTATGCAATCATACTTATCCTGATAATTGCATTATTTCTTCTTATAAGACAATGTAATGAAAAGATGGGTGAGAATATTTTGTCCTACCATTCTTTCCTACTTTAAAAAACACAGGCAGTAAATTTGCCAAGTTGAGGTGTGAAAAGTCTAGCTTTTATAACAGCACTGGGTGAGCCACTTCTGAAGGACATTTTCTCAGATAAAGAGCGTAGCTTTGGGTACCAAGAGAATGCAGTATAATTGTAACAGAAGAAGCACAGCCTTGAGGACAAGATAAATGGAATAGCTAGAAAAAAGATACAGGTTGTGCAAAAAAAAAAAAAAAAGAGAGACCGAGAGAAACAATACAGAAGGACTGTTGTATTTCCACAAGGGATTCTATGGGAAGATTTAAATTAGCCCAACATTGCATACAAGACTATGCTAAGCTGGATAAAATTCATGTAATGAATAACTTGCCCCTATTTATATAGCCTCTACCTAAAAGGGAGAGTCTATAGAACAGTCTATCCCTCTGAATTCACACAGTGAGGAGGATGTTGCGTCCAATAGCCTAAATTAACTTTTTCAATTTTATGAATGCTTTCCTACTGTTTGAGAAATGATGTATGAGTCCTATATGAGGTTACTATTGATTTGCAGTTAGAACTAGACTGACTAGTTATATTCATCATTTGACTATGTGACTCACTATCAATCCTTAGCAGGTAAGGCTGTGCAGTGCTTTGAAGTCAAGGGCAAAAAGAGTTAGGGTAGCGTTCAGACCATGCAGGAATATGCATGTAGCAACTTAATTTAACATCATATTTCATGGGGAAAATAAGCGCGTCAAAGAGAAACAAAATCTCGGATCAAACTAGGTTGGACAATCAATCAGAAGCAGCATATTACTTAAATCCTCAAAGCAGAGGTGCTTGTGTTTCACGTGACAAGTTTCATTCCTTAAAAACAGACCTGTGCCTATACTTCTTCATTCTCTTGCTCCGCTTACCTTGACGTAAAAGTTAACGAACAGAACCACCAATGTGGCCATGTAGGAGACCTGGAAGATGAGGCATCCAAAGGGAAAACCACAGGGTTTGACAGCTGCACTGAGTGTATGTGTAATGGTGAGCAAAAACTGAATCTGTTAAAAAGAAAACATCGCACCAGTTGCAGAATGAATTTGTCAGATTAAAATTGATCCTCATAATATGATCATTAGAAATGGTCTGTTCTGTCCAGGCAAGTGATCTGCAGCCATACCATAATTGTTTGGGGAGGGACCATTTGGTGGGGCAGTTTGGAACAAGAGGGGAGAACTGGAATAGATCTACATTTACCAATAAGTGTTGCAATGCACATTTGTCTTCTAATTTAAAATAACTGCTCAAATATCAAACACTTGATGATTTACAACTGCTCTGTTTCTCATCAAATCTATTTCCTTTCTTTGTCTCGCTTTCTGTGTTACGTAATTCTTGGAATAGATGACTATATTTTCTGAGCTTCAGAGCATACTGTGATCTTTCAGGTGCTGAAGTACATCTGCCATCATTTCTCATTTATGATCATTGTTAGTGTTTTGGGGACAAACCCCCAAGCAGAGTGCACAGCAGCAGTCAGGTCAGGCAGCCAAACGAGAGAGAGGCTGGGCCCAAGAGTATACACACACTGGAGACAAAAAACACTGTTTGTAGTTTTAAATAGTTATTTAATTCATTTAGAGTTTAAGCATTGTCATTCAGTCCATATGTCATTTTCCAATGTATCCATCCAGTAACCTAGTCCATTAACTAAACAGTACAATGTCCTTATCTTCTCCTTCCGATACCTTTCTCTCGAAGACAACGCTGAGTATGCACAGGATATCAGCTCACCAAGTAAACAGTCCTTGTGTTCAGTAGAAACGGTATTCAGCACAGTAGCCAACAAGCATTAACAAGCAGACGTCTCAAACAGGAGTAAACAGCAGGCAGCAGATAGCAGAGAGACCAGCAGACCAGTGACCAGAGACCAGTAACCAGGAAGTGTTACGTTTCTCTCACTGCCCTTTATTGCAGCTTGCAACCGCACCCTTAATTATCTAATTACATTGCAGTTTGGTGCTTAAAGCTACAAACACTTAAACCTAGGTTTATATATTTAGTCACCCAAACCTAGTTGGTGTATCCATATACCCAACATTCTCCCCTTTTGGGTGATATAAATATATAATACCCTTACAATCTTAACCCATACTTTTCACAACTCTCTTGGTGCTTAATGGCACCTTGGGCTTTAGTAAAATTATCAGCTATATTGTCCTCCGACATGCAGTACTCCAGCTGTATCACTTTACTCTTTACAGATTGTCTAACGTTTAGGTACCTTAAATCTGTATGCTTGCTCCTAGTTTTTACTGCAATATTTGTGGCCATTTGAATTGCTGCCTGATTATCTTCATGTACAATTATAGGATAATTTACAGTTATACCCATATCATTCATCATTTGTTTATACATGATTAACTCAGTACATAATAGTGATAAGCAGGAGAATTCTGCCTCCATAGTAGACAAACTTATATGCTGTTGTCTTATTGACTTCCAACCTATTAATGTCTTACCCAGCATTATGGCTGTTCCTGAAGTCGACTTTCTTGTGTCTCTTTCTGATGCAAAACTAGCATCTGCATAAGCACTCAATATGAGATCACCTTTTGGTTCTAGATACAGTGCATGGTGTAACGTTCCTTTAAGATATCTTAAGATTCTCTTCAATGCTATCCAATGACATTGAAGCGGATCATTATTATGTCGTGCCAGTTGATTAATACTATAAGCTATATCTGGCCTTGACCAATTGCTAATGTATGATAAGCTACCAATCAAAGATTGATATATTACCTTATCAAACTTGGGATTTTGAGTATCCATTTTGCAAATATCCTGACTCATTGGAGTCTTTGCAGGCTTACAAAGTTCTATCTTATAATCTATTAGCAATTTAGATATCTTATCTTCCTGAGATATCTTAAAACCTTTCTGTGTTTTCAGTATATTCAAACCTAGATATCTCTTTATCTCCCCTAATTGCTTGATTTTTATTTTCTTTCCTAATGATGCTATTATTTTATTTGCTTCATCATTAGTCTCAGTAATCAAGGCAATATCATCAGTGAACAATAATAATAATGATATTTTCCCATTTGTCTCCCTTTTAAACAGACATGGATCGGCTAAACCAGCTTTAAACCCTATATTGTTCAGTTCCTTTACAATATACTGGTTCCATTCATAGCCCGATTGTTTAAGACCATAGAGGCTCTTCTTTAACAACCAACAATCATTATTATTTTCACCTTTAAATCCACTAGGCTTTTTCATATATACAGTATGTCTTAGTGGAGCATGCAAGTAAGCAGTTTCCACATCTAAATGGTTAACTATATATTTCTTGCTTGCTGCCCACACTAAGGCTGCCCTTAATGTTGCTGCTTTAAGACTAGGTGCAAAGATGGATGAGAGAGATGGGAGGAGCTTGCGCCGTGGCGATACGGTTTGCAATCGAGCTCCTCGATTGCAGCCGATATCTCCGCCACTGGCCGGTCCAACGGACCTACGCTGTCCCGTAGGGACAGCCATCGTGAAGAGCATATCCTGAGGATTCCGGGGATACCGCAAAATCCCTGGAGAGCCGGGTGAAGCTCTTCTTGCCAGCGGCGGAGAGGCAGCCCCATGCTGCTGAGGCCGGGCGACTCCAGACGGAAAGAGTTTGAGAAAGAGTTTGTCGGTTGGGTGAGAACTTCTTTTTTTATTTAATTTTTGAATTTTGAAAGTTTACTCTAATTATCTGAAGAAACCTGTGTGATTTTTGTTTTGTTTTTTGACAAAATTGATTTAGCGGCGTTTTTTAGGGAAACGTCAAAGAGAGAATCCATTTTTTTCTTTTCTTTGCTTCCGGACTCTATTGTTATTTATTGGATAACTGGACTGTTTTCTTTTTCTATATATTCATATGTTTTATTCTTCTTCTGGACTTTTTATTTTTTTTTTCTGGGCTAGAGGCTTCTCTTGACTTTGTTTGATTTTTCGGTTTCTGTCTTGTGTATTGCAAGCCGGCTTTCCCTTAAGAGAGGAGGGGGGAAAGTGAGAACTATGATACTTTGTAACACTGCCATCTAGAGGCTCGGAAATATTTAAAAAAAAATAAAAAATAGACTCTTCTTCTCAAGGACATCCCCTGATAAGATAGAGGAAAGCACTTTGTGGAATATTATTACAGGTGTCTTTCTGGATATACATGGCTCAGCTTTGAAGCTTGTGGGAAAGAGAAGGGAGTTATAATTAGAGCCTTGGATAATTAAATAGAGTGCAGTGTTGTTGTTGTTTTTGAGTTCTGCCAACCCCTTCACTAACATCAAGGTCCTTACTTTTAAGCTTGATTTATTTGCAAAGGGAAGCCTCTGAATTTCTTTTTTCTACTTATATTTTATTTTGATTTAACTGATTTTATTTTTTCTTTTGCCTATTTGGATCCTGTTTTCTCTTTTTTCCTTTTTTTTTTAATGTACATCAGCGGACTATTTCTTTTTCCTTTTTTCAATTGAGGTTTTTTCTTTTTTTTTTCTTTTTCTGGCTGGACTAAGGTGTGGAATCTGAAGAAACTTATTTTTCTTGGTTTTTGTTTTGTTTTTTGTTTTTTCTCTTTTTCTTCTTCCCTTCTTCCTTTTTGGCTTTGTCTTGTTTATTATTATTATTGGGTTTTTATTTTTACTGTTACTTTTTTTTATGGTTTTTTTTTTTCTTTTTATTGGACTAAGGTCAGGAAGAATTTGAAGAATTTTTTTTTTTTTTTCTTTTTTTCTCTCACTTTTGGCTTTTTTATTGTTGGCCTTTTTACCTTGGATTATAATTTCATATTTTTTTCTCTTTTTTTGTGGATTAAAATTTGAAAAAACTTGAAGAGTTGGAACCACTTAAAATGAGTAAGAAATTTATATCTTCGGTGCCTCTATGTCTGCTTCTGCCTCCCCACCATCTGGACAGCGCTCAATTCAGACATTGTTAAAGCAAGATAAAGAGAAAGAAAAAGAACAAGAAAGAGTATCCTTCCAGATGATTATGCAAGGAATTCAAGATCTTAAGGTAAAAATGGATACTATTGAACAAAGAACAGGTAGGATGGAACAGATGATGGAAAAATATGAAGAGAGACTCCAAAATGTTGAAGAGGGAGGCAAACAAAGAGAGGAGAAAATTGGAAACATCGACAATAGATTAACAGCGATTGAACAAGAAAAAAGTGAGATGTTGAAGTGGGAGTTGGATAGATCAGAATTTTATCTTAGATTCCAAAATATAGAAGAAGAAAAAGGACAAGATTTGGTTGCGATAATGGTAGGAATTCTGGCGGAGGCGCTCGAGATAACAGAAGAGAAGATGATGGATGGAATTGATGAGATATATCGAGTTTTTACAAGATATGCGATGAGAAATAACCTACCCAGAGAAGTTCATATTAGATTTATTAAAAATCTTTGAAGACACAAATATTGCAAGTAGCAAGAGAGAAGCCACTGAAATACAAAAGTAAAGAAATTTTGGTTTTAAAACAAATACCTAGAAGAGTGAGAGAGATGAGAAGAGAATACCGATTCCTGACTAAAAGGTTATTGGAAAAAGAGGTGTCTTACAGGTGGTTGATTCCAGAAGGATTGATGTTTACGTGGCAGGAACAGAGACATAGAATTGATTCAATTGAGAAAGCAGAACTGTTTTGTGCAGAGGTTTTGGAGGCAGAGAAGGAGGAGCAGGAAAGGAGGTCCCATCAATTGAATCCCAAGAGGAACAAATGGAGGTTGGAAAAGAAGAAGGTGCAGTAGGTGGACAAGTGGATATTAAAGATCAACGTGAGGCAAGACCCACGAGAGTGGTTAAATCTAAATATAAAACATAATTATGGAAGAGAAAAAATTGATTACAATGAATATAAATGGACTGAATTCAGCTGTTAAGAGAAGGAAGATTTTTCATAAATTAATGAAATTAAGGTTCGACATAATTTGTTTACAAGAAGTTCATATTAAAAAGCAACATGAACAATTGTTATTACAACCAAAATTAGGGAAATTGTTTACCTCTTTGACACAATCCAAGAAAAGAGGGGTGGTTTATATATTAAAGAGGCCATTCCAGCAAAAATGATTTATACAGATGATGATGGGAGAATATTAATGGTAGAAATAATGGACAATAATAGAAAGATACTTTTGATTGCAATTTATGCACCGAATGATAAACAGGAAGAATTTTATAGAAAATTACATACTAAGATTGCCGAACTTGACTATGCTAATGTAATTATGATGGGAGACTTTAATGGAATTGTGGATAATAGACTTGACTATATTGCAACAACAGTAAAGCATAACAGGAAAACTCTTCCTAAATCCTTTTTAAAATGATAGATGAATTAACTTTAAAAGACATATGGAGAGAAAGAAATGATAAATCTAAGCAATTTACGTTCTATTCAAATAGGCATCTATCATGGTCCAGACTGGATATGATTTGGATCTCAACAGATTTAATGTCTAGTATTCAAGAAGTAAATATTGAAACAAGTACTTGGGCTGACCATAACCCATTGACAATTGAATGGAAGGGACAAAGGAAAAGATCGAGATGGACATTAAATAATTCTATTTTAAAGGATAAGGAATTTATACAATGGATGGAGAAAGAATTGGCCTTCTTCTTTAAAGAGAACAGAAAAGAAGACACCTCAATACAGAATGTTTGGGACACAATGAAGGCCTATGTTAGAGGCTTGATAATAGACTATACAAGAAAAAGAATAACAGGAAAAGGCGAACTCTTAAAGCCTTGGATGATGAATATAAGGGACTTGAAAAAGAATTACAGAAAATGCCACACAGAAAAGATGTTAAAATGAAACTGGATATAACTAAACATAAAATGGACTTAATAGAGAAAGAAGAACTGGCACAGAAAATTAGGAATGCTAAACAGAATTATTTTGAGGATGCAAATAAGCCAGGTAGATGGCTAGCATACAAATTGAGAAAGGAGAAAGAGTCGAGGAAAATACCGCAGTTAATAGACGACCAAGGTAAAATTTGTTATGGCAGCAAAGAAAAAAAGAGATTATTTATGATTTTTATAAGCATTTGTATAAGAAAGAAGACATTGATGAGGAGAAAGTTAAACAATACCTGCAGAATGCAAATCTACCTAAGATACCTAAAGAGATTGAAGAAATGCTAGAAAGTAATATAACAATGATGGAGTTAAGTCAAGCACTTAAGAAACAAAATAATGGAAAGGCACCAGGTCCAGACGGGTTTCCTGTAGAATTTTATAAAATCTTTCAAGAATCACTGTGTATTCCACTGTTAGAAGTTATGAATGAAGTTATGTTAAAAAAGATGATACCTAAAACATGGTCAGAGGCTTACATTACACTTATTCCAAAAGAGGAGGCGGACCTACTGCAAATCAAGAATTATAGACCGATTTCTTTACTAAATGCAGATTATAAAATTTTGCTTCAATATTAGCAGAAAGACTTAAAAGTACTTGAATAACTTTATCCACCCAGACCAAAATGGGTTTTTGCCAAAGCGACAAATCAGAGACAATATGAGAGTAATTCTGGACACCCTGGAATACTATGAGGCGCATCCTGAAAAGCAAATGGCTTTGATATTTTTAGATGCTCAAAAGGCATTTGATAACGTGAATTGGAGATTTATGTTACTTTTAATGGAACAGATGGGCTTTGCTAGAAGATTTATTCAGGCAATAGAAGCAATTTATAATGAACAAACAGCTAAGGTAATGATGGAGGGAGAATTTACAGATCCTATTAATATAAGAAAAGGCACAAGACAAGGTTGTCCTCTTTCTCCCTTGATATTTGTATTGACTTTGGAAGTGTTGAATAGAAATATCAGAGAAGATAAAACTATAAAAGGAATGAAAATTAAAAAGGAAGAATTTAAACTACAAGCCTTTGCAGATGACCTAGTCTTTATCTTGGAAGACCCTATAGAAACAGCCTCGAAACTGTTGGAAAAGATAGAGGTCTATGGGGAGGTGGCTGGTTTGAAAATAAATAGAGATAAAACAAAGATTTTGTCAAAGAATATGTTGCTGAAACAAAGGGAAGAGTTGGCAGAACTGTTAAAAATTCAAGTTACAAACAAGGTTAAGTATCTGGGGATATATTTGACATCAAGATGTAGTACATTGAAGGAGAATAATTATATTAAACTTAAACAACAGATAGCTCAAGATTTGAAAAAATGGGAGAACTTACAATTGTCATTAATAGGAAGGATTTCAACAATCAAGATGAACATTTTACCCAGAGTCTTATTTTTGTTTCAAACAATACCAATTAGGCTTGGAAAAGAATATTTTGAGGATTTAAATAAAATTGTTTTGAAGTATATATGGCAAGGCAAGAAAGCAAGAATAAAGTTAAAGCTTTTACAGGATGCTAGATTTAGAGGAGGGTTTGGTCTGCCTAATTGGGAGTTGTACTACCAAGCTGCAAACTTGACGTGGGTTAAAGAATGGATAACATTAAGGAAAACCAGATTGTTGACATTAGAAGGTCATGATTTGTTGTTGGGCTGGCATGCTTTTTATGGTACAAGGAACTAAAACACAGGGGTATTTTAGAAGACATTATATACGGAGTCTCTGTGGTTGAATTGGGAGAAGATAAAAAAACAGTGTTATTTGAAAATTCCAGTTTGGTTATCGACGATAGAAGCGTTTTCTTATCCTATAATTTATAAAAAGGAACAAACAGTTAACTATGGGGAATTATTAGATGAAAAGGGTGAACTTAAATCGATGCAAAAATTGGAAGAACAAGGTATACAGATGAATTGGTTTTCATATTTGCAAATACATTCAAAGTACTATGAGGATTCCAAAGCAGAGGGATTTTATGATAAGCAAACTGACTTGGATAAGATTTTGATGGGTACTGATGAAAAGGTGATTAAAAAATTGTATGGTTATTTATTGCAAATTAAGCTTGAGGAAGAACAAGTTAAAGAAACTATGATTGCGTGGGGAGGAATTTTGGATATGGGATTGATTTAGAGAAATGGCAGAAATTATGGTCGCAAAATTATAAAATGACAATGTCTACAGCCTATAAAGAAAACTTGTATAAGATGTTTTACAGGTGGCATTTTCCCGACAAGGATAGCAAGAATGTTCAAGAACAAATCCGAAAAATGCTGGAAATGTCATCAGAAACCTGGTTCATACTATCACATGTGGTGGACTTGTGAGGATGCTAGAAAATATTGGACTAAAATCCACATGTGGCTGGAAAAAATGACAAAGAAGCATATAGACTTGAAACCGGAGTTTTTCTATTGGGAATACTACCAGATACTTATAGTAAAGAGTTGAAATATTTGATTGTAAATGTATTGACTGCTGCTAGGATTGTATTTGCAAAAAATTGGAAAAATGAGAAAATTCCATTGCAAGAAGAAGTTGTAAAGAAAATTTTGGAATGTGCTGAGATGAGTAGATTGACTTTTGAAATTAGAGAGCAAGAAGATAAACAATTTTATTTAGTTTGGGATCTTTTCTATCAATGGTTGAATGATGAAATATTAAAATATAAAAGTTAGATAATAAGGAATAATAATGACTTTATTTTCCCTTTTCTTTTATTGGTTTTTGATACTATATCTATATAATAGTTTTCTTTGTTTCTTTCTTTTTCATATTTGGGATAGAATTGGTATGATTATAAGATTTGTTTTAGAATAAAATATTTAAAATATAGTTATCTCATAAAGGCATGATCGAATAAAAGTTTAGTCAAATTTTTTTTTTTTCTTTAATAGCGATACTAGGATTTATAAATTTGTATTGATAAGAGTATTATATAAAGTAACTGTAATTGTGACTATGAGGTGAATGCACAAAACCGATGGACCAACCGACTTACTGTGTGTACAAAAATATGGGGGAGCTGATACTTTTATGTTTTGTTGTTGTGTTTTTTATGTTAAAAAAATAATAAAAATTTATAAAATAATAAAAAAAAAAAAGACTAGGTGCAAATACCTCATCACAGTCATTGGCACTTTGTCTAAAACCTTGGGCTACTAATCTTGCCTTATGGATTATATTTCCATCCTTATCAGTTTTTATCTTAAAAATCCATTTGCAGCCAATGGGTTTTATATGGGTAATCTCGCATTTTCATATACTTTCATCTCCTTTAAGGATTTCAATTCCTTATTCATTGCTGCATACCAACTTTCCTTATCTTTAGAAGGATACATTTTAATTTCATCCACAGTATATGGAACCTTATTAACCTGGCACACTGTGTTAGCCTGGTATCTATCAGGCGGTCTAGATATACGTGTAGTTCTTCTGGGAATTACAGGGCTTGTATGAGGACTTTTTTGAGTTACTATCTGTTCCTGTTCCTCAGTTTGCTCAGCTATTTCTTCCTTTATGGGCTCTATCTCTTCCTGTACTTCTCTTTTTACTTTATTTTTAAAGTTACAGGGATAATTAATGGGATTTCTATAGGATTCAATAATCACTTCTTTATTGTTATCCTGTTCTAACTTATCCCATCCTACGTGCTCTAGAAATTGGGCATTAGCACTACATAACACCCTAGATGTGCCTTTCTCCCAAAATCTATATGCCCTATGGTTAGCTTGGTAACCAACGAAGAAAAATTGTTTAGCTCTGTGTTGCCCTTTACGCCTGAGTTGTGTAGGGATATGCACCCATGCTGGTGCACCAAATGTGTGCAGGTAACTCAGATCAGGCTTCCTGCCATGCCACATGGTGAATGGTATTTCACCAGTAGTTGAGTTAACAACGTTGTTCAATATGTTATTAGCACACATTGCAGCCTCCCCCCACAAAGAATCAGGTAATCCAGAATCAGTTAACATTGTTCTAACCATTGCCTGTAGTGTTTGGCCTCTTCTCTCTATAAATGTGTTGTGTTGTAGTCTGTATGGTGCAGATTTCTTGTGCTCTATTCCAGCTACCTTTAATCTATTCTGGAATTTGCTGTTAACAAATTCCGTACCATTATCTGTCACCAGGGTTATCAGTTGCCGTTTAGTCTTTCTTTCTGCAAACTTTAACCAGTTGAAGAAATGTTGATATGTTTCAGTTTTGCTTTTCATTAGGTAGCAAAACCCATATCTAGAGTAATGGTCCATAATGCTCAGTATATATCGAGCACCCCCCATACTGGGTTTCTTTGGACCTATAATGTCTGCAAATACTACTTCTAAAGGTTCTTTAGTTTTGAAACCATTTAGCCTATTTGCAGGCAATATTTTACTCTTATCTTCACAGCAGACGTTACAACGCAAATATTTATCACAGGGTTTTAACCTTATTCCTTCAGATAACTCTACTGTACGTTTTAGCATTTTAAAATTTACATGCCCCAAACGCCTATGCAATAAATGGATACATTCATTATGAGGCTTTATATTGTTAAATACAGTCTGTGCCTCCCCTTTCTTACTATCATGTAAGACATACAATGTTCCATTTTAAAGCTGCAGTTACTCTTTTGTTATCTTTATCAAGTGTGCACTTATTATTCTTAAATGTAACTACATAACCTAGTTTATCTAATACTCTTACAGAAAGTAAGTTCATCTTTAACTGTGGTACATACAACATTTTTATATTCTGGTTTAAGCATGGACAGTATGCAATACCTTCACCCTTGGCCTTGAGGTGCCAGCCGTTAGCGAGTGATATATGTTGAGAGCTTGTAGACATTTTTATAAACTTTGTCTTATCTCTCGTGATGCAGTGGGATGCACCACTATCCACCACCCATAAATCACTCTTCACATCACAGTTGCTAAACGTGGCTAGTTCAAAGGATTTCTTTGGCTTTTTTACATTCTGGCGTTTTTCTTTTCTGCAGAATCTTGCCAAATGTCCTCTGCCTCCACAATTAAAACACTTTTTAATTGTGTATGCCGTAGAAGATAAATTCTCTTCTTCCGGGTGCTTTACTTTACTAAGTTGGTTTCTTTCAAGCTTTGAAGATAATTTCTCTTCTTCATTAGGCTTATCTTCTCTCAGCTGGTCACGTTCAAACCTTCTTCTGGCTTCTTCTAATAGCCTACCGGTAATCTCGGTTACTGATAAACTGTCTTTTGGCAATACCTCTAAAGCAGTCACAAAATCATCATAGCTTCGATCCAAAGAAGACAGTATAATGTATACTTGTTGCAACTCATTAAATATAAGCTCTTTTTCTTGTAACTCCTGAAAAATGCTTTTCATACAGTTTAAATGAGTTAACATGTCTCCATTCTTCTCAAGATGTGTTCTAAACAGCTTCCGTGTAAGATTAATATGGGCTCCTACACTGTCTCGAACATAAATCTTCCTGAGACTCTCCCAGCAGTTAGCAGCATTTTCCTCTCCACGGATATGAATGAGTTGCTGGTCTGAGAGAGTTAGTCCTATGATGCATAAAGCCTGCTCATTCTTTCGTTCATAGTCTTGTATCTTTTTGGCATCCTCCTCAACAGTAGGATCTAAGTTAGATACATCTGGTGGGTTTGTTATTATGTCCCACAAACCTTCTCTTCGTAGAAGTAAACTACATTTCATTGACCATGAAACATAGTTTGTTCCATCTAGTCTGGATATCATGGATAGACTTGGCAAATTTACTTGTGCCATTGCTCTTCAGATATATAACTATTTAACAAACAATTTGTTTTTACAGTAATGTGCAACTCACACCAACTCTCACTGCTATAACCTGGTTAGTTAGACTGTGCTCACTGCTGGGCCCATAATCAATGTTAGTGTTTTGGGCATAAACCCCCAAGCAGAGTGCACAGCAGCAGTCAGGCCAGGCAGCCAAATGAGAGAGAGGCTGGGCCCAAGAGTATACACACACTGGAGACAAAAAACACTGTTTGTAGTTTTAAATAGTTATTTAATTCATTTAGAGTTTAAGCATTGTCACCCAGCCTCTCTCTCATTTGGCTGCCTGGCTTGACTGCTGCTGTGCACTCTGCTTGGGGGTTTGTCCCCAAACACTAACAATCATGATAGTTAAAGCAAATGGAAGCAAAGTTCCACATTTAAAGGTCCCGTTTTGCCCATCACTGCATTATACAGTAGAAATAGTTGGATTCAAATGTGCATAAGAACTTACCATGGAAGTTTTGTAAAGCTGAATAATCTACCACCCAAATTTATTCTTTCCTCAGTTTTCTTTGTTTCAAAATTGGTCTGTCCCCATAATTCTACCTTGCTTCAACACTTAGGATTTTTACTCTTTAAATGGTGATTTACTAAGAATAAATGAGAATATAATTGTACCAGTTGTGCTTGAGTGAGATATTTCTTCCACCAAAGGTATTTACGCATGGATGGAATGACTGACAATCCATAGTAGGAATACATGAGGATGTGGATAAAACTATTCAAAGTGGGTCCAAAGAAGCCTGTGAAAACATAAATATGTTGTCATATTTATTATAAAATACTTCTTTCTGTGAAGCAGCGTTATACTTAAGTGACAATTTATGACACTTCAAACATTACCGTTTTCTTAGTACTGAAGAATACATCTTGATTTCTGTGGCCGCCTGCAGTCTTCCATGATCCTCTATTCAACTATTGCCGAATGTTTATTCGGAGTCAGACCCATCTTTCACTCATGTTTACTAAAGGTATTGTTACACACACACACTTTTTTTTAAATAATGCAGATTGGCAATCAGACACATTCTACAGGAAAGTTTTCCAAGTATGTTGTTTTGCACTATCTTAATTGACATCTTTATATACTCACTTTGTCCACAAGGTATCCAGTTCATGACGCACCACCAGATGTTAAACATACTGGCATGATGATAAACATGAAGAAAAGTTATTTGATTGTTTTTCTTTCGCAAAACAAAGAAAACAGTGTCAGCAAATTCAATGACTTTGGAAAAGTAATACCACCACAACACCTGGGCCACCTGCAAGAAAGAATTTGCAAAATTAATCATCTCATCTTATAACAACATATTCAGTTAATTTAAAGAAACCGTAGGAAAAAATACTAATTCTTTCTGAAGATACTCTACAGTAGCTGAAAATAAAATTTAATGTTACTGGAAACATATTTGTATTTTAATTATTAGTCTGTCTCTTTACTTCTAAGAAGGTGCCCAATGGCTTTTAGCAAAGGCAAAAAATGTTGCGATATGTTGTGATATGTCGCGTGACTTGGTTGAGTTTGACACCTGTGCTCTACATTGACTTACTACATTGACAGCCTCAGTTTCTAGAAGTAATTATATAGCCTGACAATAACCATTTGTCCTTTGAACAGACACACCTAAATGGATGTAGGAAAAGGAAGGTGCTTGGACTACGATGTCAAAGATGTAACTGCTCATTCTCACCTTATGCACAGTGCTTCTTTACCTAGGCAAGGAAAGACATGACACTGTGTGGCAAAACATGTATGGCATAACGGAGCTTAGTAAAACTATTTTTAGGAAAATAATTTTGGTGACAATTCTGCTAATAAAAAGCAAACAACCTTTACAAGAATTTTAAGATTAGGAAAATGAATCTTGTGCACAAACAAGAAGTAAGAATAAAAATAAGGCAAACAAAAATTCCCATCACTGGAATTTAAGTACACGGAAGAGTTTTCCCTAGGCTCTTGGATCAAGAGGTTAGGTGAGTTCTACTGCTGATGTGATTATTTTTTTTATGATTGGGATTATTGGTTTGATCTTGGGCACCATGGGTTATATAGAACATCTGTTTTTAATCCCTGTACATCACCCAAAGTCACTGTTGTAAAATGGACAGTCATATAAATCAAACATAGACAATGCAATCGCATACATGACTGTCCAAAATAAGCACCAAGAAATTCAGGGGAACAGTAACTGCTAAGGTTGTTGAAATCTGTACAAAACATTTATTACAGCAGATGTTTTTAACTTAATGCTCTCCTGATGCATTAAGACTCTTGTGGGGAATTTTAGGGATTCAGATCCTACACCTATGCAGATTGATTGCTCGGGTCAGATGCATTAAAGCATGTGCGAAAACCTTGTTCCCTGCTAAGTTTCGTTTACCCTGATGTCCGTTTCTCCTGCGCTGATCAAGTTCTGACATTGTAAGTTATAATTTCCTTCCCATGTAGCAAGAATCAGCTGAAAGAAAAAAACATATTTATTACTCTGAATGAAAATGCAGTAGTTGCTTTAATAGTTTTTACATTTTCAATGTGTTTTGTTCTTTTTGGTTATTATTTGTTTTTAATTTTGTAAGCCTCCCAGAGTCATATATATGAGATGAGTGCCTGTATAACTAGAACAAACATAAATAAAACTATATTAATTATGGCATGCACTTGGGATTTAAGTAAGAGATAACTTCAGTTTTAGGCATATTAAAAACATATTCTTTCAAATATCCCAAAGGTGCTTTTTCAAGAGGCAACTGGACTTTCTGGTTTTTCTTTGAGGATATTTTGCTTCTCATCCAAGAAGCTTCTTCAGCTCTTCATTCAAATAGTTTCTAACAGTATTGATTTCACAATACTGCACTTAATTCTCTGGCAATCTTCCTTTCCATTTTTATTCAGATGACTGGAACTGTTCAATTTCCAAAAGCTATAATTGAACTGAATTATAATACAGTGACCTTTGTCAAGAATATTAACAAAAATTTGCAGCCTAATGCAAAATTGAAATGGTTTAAATTTACCATAATCTTTCAAAAGTAAACTCCATTGTTATTTTGAATGTGAGGAAAGTAGGGATTTTGTTAATCAAGTAAGATGTGTCTTCTCTTACAAGATGTCTAAGCATAGTATCATTGTTTATATTGGTAGCTTACCAAAACGTGAATTAGATTTTTGTTGGCAAAGGGAGTAAAGGATTTTGGAATTTTTCAAACAATTTTCAGACCCATTCTTCTCTCTTTTTAATTATTATTTATTTTTGAAGTAAATTTATTTATTTAGAAAAATTGATATAGCCACTCAGCTCACAATGATTCGGTTGGCTTACAAAAATAAAAATCTCAATACAAAAGCCAAAAAAAACCCCATGCCCATGGTGACAATAATCAAACTCGATGGGCTCCATATTACCCTGGGGTCCCCAGGTCAATAGGCAGAACCATATCTTCAGGACCTTTTCGAAGAGTGTGAAAGTGGGGATCTTTTTTTCTGTTGGGATGATGTATCACAGGGAAAAGTCAATCATGGAGAAGGTCTTCTTGGTTCCACTAATGAACGTCCTGAAAGAGTGGGGTCTGTAACATTCCTTGCCTCCTGGCTCTGGTGGGTAACATAGATAGAACTGGGAAAAACCGGTCCTTATTAATAGTTTGATGTATCCGTATTTTTATTTTGTTAATTATGAAGCATAATAAAGTTAGTAAAATAAGCATTGATACAAAAATCTGGAAATCATGAAACAGAAAAAACTTTAAAACAAGAAGTGGCAGGCGCATAAAAAAAAGATCAAATGCAATTTCATATAGAGGTATAAATCCACTATTCTCGCAATCTGAGGGAATGGCTCATTATTTGACAGTGCCCCTTGCCTCTGTGAAATGAACCTGTTTGGCCAGAGGAATTCAGAGGAAGCTGATGAAAAGAGCAACATGATTTTTGCCTCTTGAGATATATTTTTGCAGGAGCCTAATGGAGTGCATATTTCCTAGTCATAATAACAGCCTTTGTATCATTTGTCATGCTTGCAAGTGGCACAAAGTCATGAAGGCAGGCAAGAAACCTGAGAGTTTCTGTTTTGTGGATTCAGCTGGAAAGCTTAACTAAAAAGCTGATAAAGCTAAAATCCTAGAACCAAGTTTGCAAGGAACTTTCTTCGGTGTTCCTTATAGTCCTCTCTTTCACTGCTAGGATTAATTCTCTTGTCGTAAACAATTTCCATTTCACATGTAGTCTGGAAGGATGACAGACATAAATCAAGAGTTCTTCCTTTCTAAATTGTTATTCTGCAATTATTTTGTATGAGTCAGCAATTTGTTTGCTACAAAATTCTGTTTAGTCAAAAAGCAAGAGTTCTTTATGGCTTTCTTAAACCCATAACATACATTGCGAACATTCAAGAGGGCAGGCCAGCTACCACGAATAAAGATCAAATAAATGTAGTCCACCTTGACTTCAGAAGGGAACTGGCAAAAGATATAAACATCTGGGTGAGTCACTCAGTTTTTTTTACTCTAATATTCATTTGTGGCTGAGAACCACTGACAGAAACCTTCCTGTGTAAATTCTGCTCATTATTGGGTTGATTTTGGCAGGTGCCTAGAGTTGTTATGGAGCTGCTTGAAGTGCAAATGGTCCACAAATGTTCCATAAGGTCTTGGTTTCGAAATGGTCAGCATTCCAAAATACATCTGGACTGCAATCTAAAACTCCAAACTTACTTATCTTACTTATTATTATAATCTCTTTCTGTAATGCATGAATGTAGACAATATGAAACTTTTTTTTCTTTGTGGTGGTATTGTGATGAGGTAGGATAAGACAAGTGTTTCAACCAAATCCAAGATTAATTAATGCTGAAAGGACATGTTTGTTTCTTTCTTTTCAGGTGGATTCAGAAAAAAAGGTGGAGAAAATCAGTGCAGAATCCAAAAAGCAAACCTAGGCCAAGAGAGGAGGTCCTTCATCATCGCTTTGTTCAAGGAGCAATCCAGATTTCCTGCTCTGCTTTCTATGTAGGTTACCTATTTTTAGTTGCTCTTCAAAGAGAGAGTTTAATCCATGATTTTAGATGGACTGCTGAGATATAAGGCAGGCAGTACTTACAAGACCACAGCTCCTCTATCCCAGAAAAATAAATTACTAGAATATAGTGTATGCTGTACCCTAAGCTAAATAATCAAAATGTGGTCATTGTCATCCATGAGAGAATGTTATCGCACAAAGTGATGTGAATTATGTCTAAAACTAGGCATTATTTTGTTTTTTAATATGTCAATGGTAATTGTTACTATTAACCTGACTGTTTTACAGTATCCCTAGAATATTCAAAATTCTGACATTTAAGCATTCAGTGGAAGACTAAGGAAAGTCTTCCTTAGTGCATTTGCCTGCACTTTAGCTAAAAAAGGACTTGTCAATTCTCACATACTCTAATGGCAAGAGCCACTATTTAATTAGGTAGTGGTTGACATTCAGATTTAGATAAATAGGAACAGCTATACCCAACTATGTGTTATTGTAGGAAATAAGACATTGTAGAAATATTATTTTTAAACAGTCATAATTGCATTAGAAAAAAGCAGTGTACTGGGGATATTTGAAAGTATGCAATTTGAAACACCCAAATGATCAAGAAAGTTCTCTATTTTGATAGATTAGATAGAGATAGAGAGAGATAGAGAGATAGATAGATAGAGAGAGAGAGAGAGAGAAATACATGCCGATAGATGATAGACAGGCAGGCAGGCAGGCAGACAATTCCTTCCTCATTCCTGTAGGCCTTCCTCAATCTCACATCCTCTACCAGTAGCCTGGGAGTTTGAGGGTTCTGTGCAGTATCTTAGCTGCTCCTAGTACTGCACTTTTCTGGACAGAGAGCTCTGAAGTCATTCTTAGGAACTGTTAGGAGTGTTTCTACCACCACTGGGATTACTTTGGCCTTTACTTTCCATATCCTCTCCAGTTCCTCCTTCAGACCCTGGTACTTCTCCAGCTTCTCCACACTCCTTCTTCCTGGTGTTGCTGGCACTTAGCACTGCTACATCTATCACCACTGTTGTCTTCTGGTCTTTTTCTATTACCACAACTTCTATTAGCATGGCTTGCTGTTTATCTGAATCTTTCCTACAGAATATTAGCCCTCTTATTCTCCATGACCCGTGGAATCTCCCATCTGAATTTGGGAGGATCTAGCTCATACACTGTGTGGATGTTCCTGTATACAATGCCAGATACTTAGATGTGCCTTTCGTGTGTATGCTGTCCTGCCTACATCTTACACCCTTCCATGATGTACTGGACTGTCTCTGAGGTTCCACTGTACATTTTGAACATTGGGTCCTGTCTAGAGTGGTACACCCTTGCTTCTATGGGTCTAATGCTCAGTGTCTGTTCTTACGTCTCTATGAACAATGCCTTGGTGTTGTTGTTTTTTACTTCTATTGAATCATAGAGATCACAGAAATTAAAAGAATAGGCGTTCCTGAATGTACAGTATAGAATAGATGCATTTAAAACATCTCTCAATTTCACTTTGAGAAGGTTGAAGTCAAGTTGACCCAAATATTCTTATAAAACCCCAATCAGTTGAATAAAAAGCCAAGAAAAGAAAATTGAAAATTCTTCGGTTAAGAAGACATACCTCTATCAGCATGTAAAACGATAGCACTGTGACACCAAAGTTATACACAATAAGAAGGCCCCTGAGTGACAAAGCAGGCCTATTCTTCATAAACATGGTGCCCAGCCATATGAAGAGCAGATATAGGATGGTGAGAGCAAAAGTAGGTAAGTATGAATCCAGCAGAAGCCACCCTCTCACCCTGGGATCTGAAGAAATGACAACAAAACATACCCAATAAAAAAAAATAATTAATCACCACGAGCAGTTCTTGCTTGTTCTTCTAATACCTAATTAAATTGTTATATCATTGTATATTATATTACGATTATAATATACATACTCACACACACATACAAACATGCATTTGTATTGGCACATTAAAAATAAATAAATAAATGTATGGGAAGCAACTATCATATCCTAGTCATACTAGTGTAGCTAAGCTGGTGTCATGCCCTTGGAAGAGTCGGACTCTGAGGGAGAGGAGGAACATATAACAGGGAATGGAGGTGTGGCTCTGGAGGTTGCGGAGGAGGCTAGGGAAGGGCAGAGGCTGGCTGGGCAATCAGAGGAAAAACCAGGCCCATCCCCTCTTCATCCTAGGACACGCAGGGAGGAACGGAGAAGGAAACAACCTGGCTTATGTGAGAGGAAGCGGCCATGATCCCCACTCATTGGTTGCAGCTGGGGAGAATAGTATATAAGAGAGACGGTTAAAACACAGCGTTGCCAGAAGCAAAGCGTGTTTTATTCTGGGCTGAAGTGATCTTGGTTGGCATCCTTCAACAGACTGTGCCTTGTTATCACCTTGAAGTTAGTAATTACTTATCCTGGTCCATTGTGGAAATTCCTTCATTGTAGTTTGTTTTGGTTTTTTATTTCACCTCTGTCTGCTCATTAAGTTCAGACTGTATTGCTTTCTTTTGAAGACTATTTTTGAGTAAGTTTTATCTCCAACTGAGAATTATTAAACAATGGGGCCAAGTTGGGGGCATTAAAGGACATTTATTTACATTTTGGGTTTTGTTACATTTTTGTTACACTCTGAGTCATCACAGCTGTCCATCACCACACAGAGGGTTTATTTCCAGAAAATATTGGGCTTGGGCAAATTATTCAGATATCATACAGATAGTCCTTGACTTACAACAGTTCATTTAGTGACCATTCAAAGTTACAAGGTAGTGAAAAAAGAGACATGACCATTTTTCACACTTATGAACATTGCAGCATCCCCATGGTCATGTGATTTACATTCAGAGGCTTGGCAACTAACTCATACTTATGATGGTTGCAGTGTTCCAGTGTCATGTGTTCTCCTTTTGTGACAAGCAAAGTCAATGAGGAAGTCAGATTCACTTTACAACCATGTGACTAAGAAGTGCAGTGATTCACTTAACAAGTGAGGTGAGAAAAGTTGTAAAATGGAGCAAACTCACTTAACAAATTTCTCACTTAGCAACATAAATTTGGGGTACAATTGTATTCGTAAGTTGAGTAGTTCTTTGATGTACTGTAAATGATTTTGTTTAAACTTCAGATAGTCCTCGACTTAAGGCCACAACTGAACTTAGAATGACAGTCCTTAAGTTGTTGCTGTCGTTAAGCAAGGCACATATGCCATCCCAGTTCTCCCCATTGCAGTCATTTTGCAAAATATGATATGCCTCAAGGGGTTGGGGAGGCCCTAGATTGCAAATGGTCGTAAGTCAAGGACTACCAGTATAAGGTATGGCTGCTAAATGTATCATCATAAACTGGAAGTAGAAAATAACTTATCAGAATCCAGTGGTTTTGATTGTTGAAAGTTTTAAACTAAACCAAAAAACTTTTTACCTATCAGTAAAATAAGCTTAGGTTCCTGAGATCTCTTGGAGCTACTATCCCTGTTTAGGAGCTACAACCTTGAGTGCTCCTACCACTCCTGGGGACATTTGGCCTTTACTTTCCACAACTACTCCAGTTCCTCCTTCAGGCCCTGGTACTTCTTTGGCTTCTCATACTTACATACACACACACGCATGCACAAACAGAGTATATGATACATAATAGAGAAAGAGACAAATTACAAATTTATTCATTTCAGGCTTGACTACTTGCTCAATTCTATATAAGAATGTACATGAAAATTCCTAAAATCTTGTCTTAATACATGCTTTATGGTAAAAGACTTTCCTAGTCCTTATACCAGAAAATATTTTCTTCAATATATTATTGTATAAACGTGTGCGCTTTGCCCTAATACATACATTTTGATTGGCTTACAAATTCTAAAACCTGTGCTCCAATTGCTAATAACGACAAATCAACCGTCCATTAGACAATTCAATATTTTGTTGGTCCTTCAATTCAGTCTATTTCCACATGTGTTTCACTAGCATATACTTAATTGCAAAGAAAATTGGGTGCTCCTCCCTTATGCCCATGTGCCGTTGCTGTTATTTTGAGCTGCATGGGTTACTGGTTGGCCTCAATTGAAGGCACCGTTCATGGAGCAGTTCATGGCAAAGGGCCTGCTTATCTGAAGGGCCACACATCTCCAAATTTTCTGCCCATGAAATAAACCTGGTCAGAGCAGGTGTGTTCCAGGTTCCCTCCATTAAATGTTTTCATCTTGTGGGACTGAAGAAATATGCCTTCTCTGCCAAGACTCCTACAGCTTCTCCCCGTGAGCTGAGCAGAGGTAATAATCTTAAGAGACAGAAGGAAGATAAAGGAAGGTAGGGGGAAGAGAATCCAGACTTGCAGGGTTATGTTACTATACCTTTATAATAAAAGTAATATTGGCACACGTTACGTTGGTTTCCTAGTGTGCTCGACTTCATTCTTTCAAGTGTTCTAGAGACTTACTTGTGCTCCCCAATGTTAGGATTAGGGTGCTTGTGGAACTCCATTGATTTTTTTTTTTAAAAAAATATTACTTAGGTGGTTTGGTCCTGGTGGTCATGTTTCTTAAATTATGTACTTTCAAATGTTGTAAGGCATCCAGAAACTTTTTGGGGTCAGGCCATTTCAAAATCCAACACACACAAACACAAAAAAAAACAGAGGAGAAGTAAACTAGCCATACGAACTGGATCTACAAAATCTGTTTCCTGATTTCCGTCTAAGTGAGAGGGAATGGAAAAGAGAATTCCTTTTTTCACATACCCAAGTGTATTTCTTATCCCTCTTGAACATTCCCAAATTACAAAGAAATGAAGAAAATTTTTTGAAGTCAATGAAACCTTGCCAAATTTCACATTTTAAATTATCATAATCCTATTTTTTATTACTCAGCATGGTGAAAGTAAAAGAAAAGAATAGAATTTCTAAGGCTCTCCATCACTTACTGTGCCCAGTCATTTAGATAAAATTTTCAGTAATACTTCTAAATAAATCATTAGGCAGCCAGAAAGCTCCAGAAAATGCATACCTCTATCTCCAAACATATAATCCACAAACTCATTTACTTCTTGATCAAAAGCCTTCAGCTGTTCCTAAAAGGTAACAGAAAACAGAAATTGTATTACATTCTATATTACATAATGAACAAAATTCATTATTTGTTCATATTCATATCAAAGATGATAGATAGACAGATGGACAGACAGACAATGACAGCATCCTATGATTGAGAACAAACAATCAGCAGTCCTAAATCTTTCCTGCTTTGTGTTTTTTTTTAATTAAAATGATTAGTACATCTTAAAAAGTACAGAAAAGGCGAATGAGCAAAGTACGGTATGAATGCATGTAACCTGAGAATGCAAACAATTTAACAATCCATTTTCAATATTTATATCTAAAAACCATTTGTATGTATGAAGAACATATATTGAGAAAAATTTAATAAGCTAAAAAATAGACATCAGATTTGAATAACATTGTCTTTAATCATGAGGCTCTTCAATGCTCTTCACTATTGTGTTAAGTTTTAAAACAAGCCAAACCACAGTTTTGAGGTCAATGATATAAAATAAAGAAATAAATATTTTGGCTTTCCAGTGTTTTAACACTAATGCATCTGGAAGCTAACAACAGAAACAATTAATTTCTTACCTTCATAATCTTCATAAAAATGAACAGAAATTAGAGAACACATTCAAATAAAAATTGTTCAGTGATTTCAAGAATAGGCTATCTGGCATTAAAAGCAATCTAGGAAGAGTAGAATTTGCACAATAACATTTTAGAAGAGATTGTGATACTTATGGAATTTTTAATGGCATTATTGGTTGAAAGGGATCTTTTGCCACAATAAGCATGATCTGATTTGCTCAAGTTCAAATTTCAAATCATTCTGTCAAAGTTTATTGAGATTTTAATGGTAGTTCTTTTGCTTGATATAAGAATTTTATATAATATTGAAGATCAATAAGGATTGCAATGGATAACATCTGGTAAACGTGAAATCTTCTACTGTAACTACTCTTTTTTGAAACTGAGTTAGAATTTGTGACTAGTCATTTGCAAAATATATTCAGATTACAGTGGTGGGATTCAAATTTTTTAACTACTGGTTCTGTGGGCATGATTTGCTGGGCGTGGCAGAGGGAGGATACTGTAAAATCTCCAGTCAGAGATGGTATTTGCCGGTTCTCCGAACTACTCAAAATTTCTGCTACTGGTTCTCCAAGACTGGTGAGAACCTGCTGAATACCACCTCTGATTCAGAATCAATATAGTCAATTATTACAAGGAAAAATCAAAGGAAAAGTAAGAGTAGAAGTATGGTAGAATCTCAAACACCAATTCTGTAATTAAGGAGGGTTATTGTACCAATCTACCAGTAGTAAATTAGAAACTAGCTAAACAAGCACAGATTAAATTGGAGCTATATGTTCTCAGTTTCTATTAGCAACCAAACAGAATTTAGCTATATTATGTAACTTTTTTGTTTTTGAAAGAAGGAACTAGATCTAATGATTGTCAGTTCAAGGGGGGGGGAAGGAATCATGAGTAGGACTAACAATAAATGGCCATTGATAGAAGCTACCGTGAACGCTCTTTCTATCTATGCTGCGAGAGAGCCCAGGATGGGTTGACTCCTTCCTATGATGTCATTTAGCTGAGTCTGTACTAAGATATAAAAGCCAGCCTCCAGGAGAGACCCCAGCTTTGGCGAAGATATTTGAGAGACTGAAAGGTGTCTCTGAAAGCCCAAAATAAATACAGAAATATGTCTTACCCTCTCTGGATGAATCAAGGGAGGGGCTGGGCTCTCTCACAGCATAGATAGAAAGGGCGTTCACGGGAACTTCTACCAATGCCCATTCTCCTCCATGCTGCATCGAGAGCCCAGGATGGGACATACCAAAGCTTGCATGTCCATGGGCGGGTCCTCGTCCGGCTCATCACACCGACTGTGGAACCACTCGTTGAAGCACCCGTCTGCCGAAGGCTGCAGTCGCCGAGGCAAAAGCATCCAGACGGTAGTGTCTGATGAAAGGAGACAGGGATGTCCATGTGGCCACACGACAAATCTCCTCCAAGGATGCTTGGGTCGCCCAGGCAGCAGAAGTGGCCGTGCTTCTGGTAGAGTGCACCGTCAGACCTCGGGAAAACTGAAGGGCCGCAGCTTTGTAGGCCTGATCAATGCAAGACCTGACCCACCTGCTAATAGTAGGAGAAGAGGCCTTGTGCCCCAAGTGAGAAGGGAAAAAGGAAACAAACATGGCTTCCGACTTCCTGAAGGAGGAAGTGCGCTTAATGTATATTCTAAGAGCCCTTCTTACGTCTAGCGTGTGCCACTGCTGCTCTAAGTCATGGTGCGGGAGAGGACAGAAGTCAGGCAAAACAATGTCCTGGGACCTGTGAAACCAAGTGTTAACCTTTGGAATAAATGAGGGGTCCAGACGAAGAACAACCCTATCATCGTGAAAGGAACAAAAGTCCTGTCTGATGGAAAGAGCAGCAAGCTCGGAAACCCTCCTGGCAGAAGTGATGGCAACAAGGAACACTATCTTCAGAGTCAGGAAACGGAGAGACACTGTTCTAAGGGGTTCAAAGGGGGGCTTTGTAAGGGCATTAAGGACCATACGAAGGTCCCAGGAAGGATATCCGTGAACCACCGGAGGACGCAGGTTGGAAGCCCCTTTCAAAAACCTCCTGACTGAAGTGTGATGGGATAAGAAAGGAAGCAAACCCCATGAAAGGACCGAGGAGAGGGCCACAACCTGCCTGCGTAAGGTATTGGGGGCCAAACCTTTCTCCAGCCCATGCTGAAGGAAGCTAAGAACTTCTGACAAATGGGCTGAAGCAGAAGAAAGACCCTCCCTGAGGCACCATCGGGAAAAAGCCTTCCAGGTGGCATCATAGATGCGCCTTGTAGAAGGTTTGTGAGACGCCAGGATAGTGAGGATGACCCTTTCTGGAAGATCAGCCTCCTTGAGCCGCTGCCGCTCAAGTGCCACACGGTCAGCTTGAACCACTGCGGCTCTGGGTGGAGCAGGGCCCCCTGGTGAAGGGAGATTAGATGGGCTGGGATCCTCCAAGAAGAAGCCACCAATAGGTTCACCCAGTCCACAAACCAGGGCCTCCTTGGCCAATAGGGTGCCAGGAGGAGGAGCTCCGCACGTTCCTCCAACATCTTCCAAATTACTGCTGGAATGATGGGAAGCGGGGGAAAGGCATAGAGGAGACCCTTGGACTATTGCACCAAAGAGCATTGGTCCCCTCCGCTCCCTGGCAAGAAAACCTGGTGAAGAATCTGGACTTGGGCGTTTTGAGGAGTGGAGAAGAGATCCACCTCCCGTGTTCCGAATCTGAGGGAAAGGTCCCTGATTAGAGACGGAGGAATGGATCATTCTGCCTGGTCGACTAGGCTCCTGCTGAGCCAGTCAGCCAGGGAGTTGTTGACCCAGGAGATGTGGTCCGCTGAGATTGACAACAGGTGTTTCTCTGCCCATAACCCCAACCGTAGAGCCTCTCTCATGAGGGCTTTGGAATTCGTCCCCCCTTGCTGGTTGACATGAGCCTTTGCGGCCATGTTGTCCATAAGGACTAGAACATGAGAGCCGATCACTGATTGCCTGAAATGCTTGAGAGCCAGAAAAATGGCTCTGAGCTCTAGCCAATTTATGGGAAGGGTCTGCTCTGATCTGAACCAAACGCCCTGAGCTATCTGGCCCTGCATATGGGAACCCCAACCCAGGAGGCTGGCATTGGTGGTTATCACTAGCCTGTCTGGGTCCCTGAATGGGAGTCCCCTCCAGATTGACGGGGAAGGCCAACAATTGAGAGATATCCGGATTTGTGGCAGGAGTGGGACCTTGATGGATGAGTGGCTGGTTTCTGCTCGTTGGTAGGGAAGCAAGAACCATTGGAGGGGTCGGGAGTGGAGCTGAGCCCACGGGACGATGCCAATACAGGAGACCATCTTCCCCAGAAGTTTGGACAGCAACGACAAGGGGACAATTTGATGTTGCTGGATCTGGCTGATGATCTCTGCAAGGCTCTTTCCACGAGCTGGGGACAGAAAAACCTGGCACAACATGGTATCAATGACTGCTCCCAAGTGTTGCAATTTGGTTGTGGGAGAGAGCTCTTTTTGGTGTTGATGGAAAATCCGTGGCTCTGGAGACACGACAGGATAATTTGCAGATCCCGATGGGCCGCATGAATGGAAGAGGATAGAATCAAAATGTCATCCAAGTAGCATTGGATCCTCACTGGACTAGAATGCAGAGATGCCATCAATGCTGCCAGAACCTTTGTGAAGACCCTTGGAGCCGATGAGAGGCCAAAGGGAAGTGCTCGATACTGGTAATGGGTATTCTGATAACAGAAACGGAGAAACTGGTGATGATGAGGCCAAATTGGGATGTGGAGGTAAGCCTCAGTGAGATCAATGGAAGAGAGGAGGTTGCCCTCCCGAACTCTCTCTAAAATAGAATGCAGAGTCTGCATTTTAAATTGCAAATTTACAAATTGGTTGATAAATTTTAGTTCAAGGACAGCTCGCCATCCCCTTGAAGCTTTGGGAATGATGAAAAGGCGAGAGTAAAGCCCATGTCCCCATTGAGAGGGGGGAACAAGTTGAATAGCCCTGATTTCAAGAAGGTGCTGAATGGCCTGATTCATGAGGGCTTGCCTGGTAATTGCGCTTGAGGGACTGTTCAGAGCATTTATTATCCGGTTTCAAGATATCTTCTGGCTCTGTGGGAGTGACAGAAGATGAGAACGAGGCCAGAACTGGAATGTCAACTGAAGGCACTGCCAGGGCATTGTCCAGAGCTGCGCTGACATTGTAGAAATGCTTATCCAGAGAAGATGGACCGAGGACCTGCTGAAGGGGAAGCACACTGTTCCTTGACCATGTCCAGGAACAAAATGGGAGAAGGCAAAATCTCTGCATGCACTACAGGCTTGGAGAAGAGCGAATCCCCTTGGCTAGAGGGATTTCCTTGTGGCTCGGGAGCCATTTCCTCTGGCGACAGCTTGGCAATGACCAAGGCCTTGCTGAGTAATGGCCTGAAGAGAGTAGGTTTGAAGACCAATGCAGAGGATGTCTGCTCTGGGCGAGAATCCTCTTCCTCTGAAAGTTTTTGGTCAAAAATCTCGCCCTCCTCACACTCTGAATGAGAAGAGTAACTGTATACAGATGGTGAAGACCTTCCTCCCTCATCAACCTCCTCCCATTCTGGTAGAGAAGAATGGACCCTGAGGTCCTGGGGCCTGTGTAAATCAGGACGATGAGGCAAGGAACTTATAGATTGAGAAGGGAGAAGGGCCTGAACTCTTTCCAGAGGTGAAGAATTTGCTTGAAGCCTTCAGCCAATCCCTGCCTAATGGCCGATGAGACAACATCTTGGATATCCCCTGGTCTATGCTCAAAGGTAGAGGCAGAAGGCAGAAGGCCCGCTGCTGTGGGAGTAAAGATGGCTTCAGGCCTACATTGAGGAGAGGTTTGAGGCCTGGAGGGAGGGGGAGGAGCATAGGGCCCAGAAGCCTGTTGGAAATAAGGCCCAGATCTGCTTAGGTCCTGAGGATCTGATTGTACTGCAAGAGCCTCAGGAGACCAGGATGGAAGATGGAAAGGCTAATAGATAACTTCTCCTCCCCTGGGAGGGCTTGGTTGGGGCCCACAAGTATCACCTGAAACATGCTGTAGTTGCACTCCCTTCTGTTGAATAGTTCTGTTGAACTGCCTCTCTAGAACTGCATGTCTGTGCTTCTCTGCACACAGACTCTGCATGTCTGTGCTTCTCTCAATTCAGCCTGAGTTGCCACTTAGGGGCTAGAGCCTTAGCTTTGATTTTAGCAGCCACTCCCTCTGGATTGATTGGGTGTGTTGCCTACGTCTTTTTCTCTTATTGGGCTTAAGAGACTGTTCCACTGGGGGAGGGGGAAACTCTGCCTGAGCCTTATCTTGCTCCATTTGTAGAATAAAGGCTCTTGCATTGGAAAGAAGCTGTTTAGAAGCTGTTTAGAAATTTATATCTTAGTACAGACTCAGCTAAATGATGTCATAGGAAGGAGTCGACCCATCCTGAGCTCTCGATGCAGCATGGAGGAGAACTGAAAGAACTACTGCAAAGAATACAACAATTATGACCTCTGTTCCACGCTCCCAAGGAAATAAGGTTTGCATATATGGAGTTTTCTTAAATATGCTCTCCAAAACTGCTGGCGAAATTTTTCTAAAACATGTGGGAATAATGAGCAAATCAGGATACATTTTTGGCTTGGCACACTACAACTGGCTCCCTAAAATTCATGGATATTTTGTTCATTTTATCATTCTCTACCTAAATAATTTCCTCAAGGACCAACCTAGCACATTCATATCCATCCCAAAGGCATAAAATATTCAACGGAATAAATCCATGATGCCCTGCTACAAAGTTAATTTAAAGGGTAACCACAAGATGAGGGAGACATTTTACTGTCTTTTAAACTGTCTCCAAACTTTCTCCATTAATTGGCCCAGTGTACTGTACCTGACATGAGTATTAGGATATAACCTCAATTTCACTGAGGGCTGGATCAGTATTGTGGTTGTCTTCTGGAGGCTGGGGGTATGGGCATGGCCGACTGGGAATGGCCTGGGGGCATAGCCAGCTTGACGGCGCTCACGTAGGAAGTGCCTGTGGGGGCCAGGCACGGTTAGGAGGGAATCCAGGGGTCTACGGCAAGTGGGGCAGTGGGCGGAAGGCTCATCCCGTGGATGAGATGAGGCAAGGCAGGGATCAGGGCAGCTGCAGCTAGAAACCGTCGGCCACAACACACTCACCACCAGAGGTGGTATTCAGCAGGTTTTGACCAGTTCTGGAGAAGCGGTAGCAGAAATTTTAAGTAGTTTGGAGAATCGGCAAATACCACCTTTGACTGGAGATTTTACAGTATCCTTCCCCTGCCACGCTCACCAAGCCACATCCACAGAACTGGTAGTAAAAAAATTTGAATCCCACCACTGCTCACTATCCTTTGTGATCGGGGCCGATGGTTTCCGACTGCACGCGCAAGGGGTGGGGCCAAGGCGGAAGCACGGATCTAAGGCTGGCCACAGTCCAGCCCAGATGGCCACACCAGGTTGCAGATCAGCAGGCCAGTCCTTTGTTGTTTCTCAGGAAGTCCCACAGACTAGATCCACGGGCCTTGAGTTTGACACCCCTGAGTTAGTCCTTACATTTGCTTCACAGGTTTTCCTCAGGACAGGAACAGATGCATAGCTGAAGTTAACAAAGGATACTTAAGGCAACAATTTAATATTTTTTAACTAGATGGCATTATACCAGGCCTTGTCAGTGGTTTGATGAGTAGCTCTGAAGTTGTTTGCTTCTCCCACTAGAATGCTTCTAGAATGCAGGCAATACAATAATTTCTAGAAAAGATTTTTCTAATAATACTTGGAATACTAATTGGATTATGGTTGCCCAGATGGTCCAATTTAAAAATCACAACCCCAATTTTTAGGGATACATGTCCACAGATCAATATAGATAAGAAGACATGCCAAATTGGGACTCACCATTCTCTATTATTTTTTATTAGGTTGCCTTCCACAGCTCTTCCCAGTTGTTTCTGCTGTTTCAGTTACCTGTATATTTTAAAAAGTGAATTTGAGAGTCCTTTAGAGACAGCCATTATCTAACCCAACTAAAGAGGGGTAGAAAGGCTCTCAGTGATAATAACTTTTCAATCAATCAAATTGTCAACTCCTAAAATATTTCTCTGGTCTTTTAGAGTTGCCAACAGAAATGGAGTGGAGAGTAACGTAGCAGCTTGCAAAACTGAAACTGCATTCCATGGATGCGTTCAAAGATAGTTTCCAGGCAACCGAAGTTTCTGCCGTGCAAAATTCTAACTGGAGAGTATGATTGATGACTCTTGGCTATGGATGTGTCCCATTGGAGAATATGAATTATGATACACCCAGGGGGTGGGGGGAAACCAGGATCAAGGGCGACAATGAATGATGTGTCTCAGAGTCGGCTACACCCAGGCAGCACCGGCATGTCTTCTCCTAATAAATCTTCTTTGAGCTTTGAAATCCCGGCTAGAGTCATGATTTAAATGGGGGAACTACCGGAGCCCTGACACAAATATTTATTTGAATAAATTTTTATTCTGATTCTTCATACTCCATGTATTTGGATAGGTTTACCCCTCTGGAGAAGACATACATGGTCTACAGCAGAAAATTCAGTGGTCTTTCTTTTGTTATTCTTTTGGACATTGGACATTTTCTGTTACATGTTAGTAGCAGACTTGGATTGCAGCATTTTATTGGCATTTAAATATAGCATTTCTGATGTCAGATGATACTGTGGTGATTTTTTTTTCTACGGGACCCCAGATTATAAGCTATTGCACTTCATTCAAGTGCATTCTCCTGTAAAAATCAGAATATTTTTTCTCTCTGAAAAGCAGTGGGCAGCAATTTAGAATAAGTTGACTCAAGACCCACAATTATTAAACAAGTCAGAATAGGAAATGGGTTGTTTTAATAGCTTGGGAAATTACAGTGCAACAGAGCAATGGATAAAGGACCAAGAATGGTAAGATGGGACAAGGCTGAATATATTGGATAATCGTAAATGCAGATTTACTTCTATGAATACATTCTCATGCTCTTGATATACAGGCAGTCCTTGTTAGGGGTTGGCAACTCTGTCATTAGGCAGTGTGGTCACTAAGTGAAGCTGACGGAGCTTATGATCTTATTTTAACTTTCCTTTGCTTTATGGACCTTTTTCATTTTTTAGTGCACTAAGCAAGTCAGTTGCTAAGCAGAGACTACTTGTACTACAATAGCATGTTATTATACAAGAATGCTCTGTGAGCTTTGCCACTATAGATATTAACAAGGTCAGGACAGACATTTAAATAATAAGATGCTTAGGCAACATATGCTGCTGAAAGACGGAGAAACCATGAAAGTATCTTTGAAAGATGCATCAAGTGCTATTACGTTATATTTTGAAACAACTGCAACTCTTTTGCTATTATAAGCCACAAATTCTCAGGGCATATAATGTAATTAGGCAGTAATCACCAAACTTGGCAACTGCTAATAGGTTGCAATACAACTTTGGAGGGAAGAATTATGAGCCATGTGATGATCTCAACTGCATTCCCTTAGCTTGTAGCCTTCAAGTATCCAAATCCAAAATGGGCCTCTTGGAGACCCCGGGAGGGGCAGGGTGGGCAGGGCCAGCCAGTCATTGCAACTACCAGTTCTGCGAACCAGGTGTAAAATTAACACCCGGTTCAGCCAAACCGGTACGAACCGGTAGCAGCCCACACCTGCCTTTTAAAGTGTTTTGATAAATTAGCTGGCGCCTCATTCGAGGCTGATCTCCATGCTCCAGCAAAGAAATAAATTTATCATGTCTCTTTCCACGGTGGAATACGGGAGTAAGGGGGCACCTCACTTCAAGCCTTCTTCGGGAGCCCCCACTATGGATTTTCCTAAAAAGATATTCCCCTCCGGAGAGCAATCGGACAAATTGAACTCTTGCCACAGTGGGACGCTAAAGAGATACCAGATTTGGATACTACCAGTATTTCATATATACCGCCCATTCATAGATAGAAACCAATAAATGTTCAGTTGAAACCTGCACTTCTGCTATGTATTGCTTAGCAGCCACTCCTTCCCTATTAGTAAATTCATAGTATTACCAATATGGGATTTTGAGCCTTAATCCATATTATCCAAACACTTTAAACACTTTCATAGCAAGGCTACTTCACTCCCATCAGATATTTCAGACTCTTAGTGGGTTTGCTTGGAGCAGATACATAGATATACATCTGTACATAGTACAACTGTACAAATGGTTGCTGCAGAGTCTCCTTAATGGTAGCCCTCGAGTTGTAAATTCATTTTCCCATATTGACCTTATGATTGATTTTAATTCTTGCCTTTTGTTTACTTTTACTGCCATTTGCAAGGTAGGCAAGTTATACAGAGTATATCTTATTCTCAAGTAAATATGCCTGGCATTTTAGCAATTAATTGTGTTGTTCTCATATTGCTAAGTTTTAAAGCACGTCTTGGGTTAGATTATTGGCTTTCTTGTTTCTTTTGCTAATCCACCATTTCATACAAATCCAAACCCAATTTAATCCCGAACAACAGAAAAATCTGAAGTGCTTGTTTGTTCTTTCCTACCAGCATACACTTAGTTTTGTTCCTTCCCTTTCCTGCCCAGATGGTGTATTTTTTTAATGAATGCCTTAATAATAGATACCGAGCCAATGATTAACCAGTAATCATTAATGATGAGAATATGCTGAAATGGAAAGGTATTAAAAATATTCTGACATTTCACAAAAGTGTGTAAAGATTAAAAGAAGACGTAAGAAATACTGTCAGGGTTCCAATTAACAGACCCAATGCAATCAAACCTCTGAGGCCTATACACATTTATTAGGCATGTCATATTGGCACATCTGGTGAAAACCCAACTCTGAAGGTCCCATGGTTTTCCCACCTAAATTAAAAGTCAAAGTTCTTTCCCGCAATCCACATATCCTTCACATGGTCCAATCCAGTCACAGCTCCAACTCCAATTGGTTTCAGTCCTCGCCTCCCCAGCACCTGATGAGAACGTCCTTGGTTCCCACGAGAAAGAATTTTATTTTGGCTACAAGTCCCCAGCTATCCATATTCCCTGCTCCCGTTCCAGCCAGCCTTGCTGTGGCAGCCCTGAAGATGCTCCAAAATGGCTTCAGGGTTGACAAATACTTAACAACTGAATATGCTTGAAAATGATTATTAACCTCCAACAATTATTTTACTGGGTTTTGGGTTTTTTTTTTAATGAAATACAGGTAGTCCTTGTTTAACAGCCACACATTCCATCACTGTTTGAACTTAACACAATGTTCAATGAGCAGTAGTTAACAACCAGTCTTTACAACTGTATTGGCTGCAATGTACCTGCAGTTATGTAATTATGATTTGAGAATTCAATTACATCATCACAACATCCCACATTCAGGTGGTGACTATTTGGTCGGTTTCACGACAAGAAAAATCAATAGGCAAACTGGCAGAAGGACCCAAATGGCTACCCATTGTCCTTGCTTAACCCAAGGTGATGCACTTTAATTGCCAGAGGTGAGAAGGAGGATGTAGGACTCAGTGGAGCAGGATGGGGGAAAGATAGGAGGGAAGGGGTTTTCATAGGAGCAACCAAGCACCTGAATTTTGTTCACCGCTTCAGTGGCTGGACTTTTGCATAAACAAAAAAGGATTCTTTATTGTCTATAGCCACAATTGTTCACACAACCAGCAGGCATGATGTGAAAGCTTGAGGAAGGATTTGGAACACAGGCTTTTGAAAATGTGTAATGAGCTGTGAACCTAGTCATTGAAAGAACTGAGCCTTAATTATCTTTCGGAAGCATCAGAAAGCATATAATTCCTTCACTTGGTCATGGTGAGACGATACACAATTAAAGGATATTATATTCCAGTTTTTTTCAAAGCCAATATGTGCTCAGAAGGACTGTGTGAATAGGCTGCATGGAACCAATTATCCTTTCTCATGGAAAATAATTACATTCTTGTTTCACTGTTTATTCAGCTCCCACATTCAACTTTGAAAGATAAAAAAATTGCAATGTCTGCGTGCATATTAGCACAATTGTAACGAAATGGGGATAATAGAGTCCCTTCAGTTGGCTAATTTAAACAGTGCTGCATAAAATGTTTTCAATATATAAAAAGTGGAGTGAAAAACAGGAAAAAAATGAGCAAATATCTGATGTGACCTTTCACTAGGTGGCAAATGCAATTCAACAACAGCAAGAGTAACGTGATGCACTCTGCAGCTAGGAATCCATGTTTCACTTATAAAATGATGGGGTCTTGCTGTCAGTGGTCAAACCAAGAAAAAGACCTGATATTTCAATGATACCATCAGCACAGTGTCCAGCAGCTATAATGAAAGTAAATTCCATGCTACTTGTTATTAGAAATGATGTAGACAATACATGAGATTATGCTTTGATGTCCCTAACAAAATCTATGGTGGAACCACACATAAAATACTTAGCATAGTTCTGGTCAGCCATGTATATCATGGACACGTAGGAGACACATTTGGGAGCAAGCAAGATGACCATAGGCTTGAATACCTTATGCTGTACTTGCTGTATGCAAGTACAGGATATAAAAGTTGAGGCCTTTTGGCTTAAAGATCATTTTGAAGTGTTATGAAGCTTATACGGTTATGCATGGAAAAGAATAGGTGAACAAGAAGTAGGGTTAGGGTTCGAGCCATGGTGGTGCAGTAGTTAGAATGCAGTATTGCAGGCTAATTGTGCCAACTGCCAGCAATTTGATTCTTAGTGGATTGATTCAGCCTTCCATCCATCCAAGGTCGGTAAAATGAGGACCCAAATTGTTGGGGGAAATATGTTGACTCTGTAAAACACTTAGAGAGGGCTTTAAAGCACTGTGAAGTGGTATAGAAGTCTTAAGTGCTATTGCTTTTTTTAAAAAATGACCCATGATACCAGATCTAGAGTGTTATTTGACATATAGAAGATTTAAAATTAAGAAGAGAAGATACTTCTTTATGCAGGATCTAATTAACCTATGGGATATATTGCCCCAAGATGTTGGATGCTAGTTTAGATGATTTGAAAAGAGGACAGATTTATGAATAGCCTTAGTTCTAGGTTGCTTCTCTCTTTGATTAGTTTCCATCCATTGCTTCCTATCCTGCCTTCAGATGCTTTAGAGAATAGGTTGACTCCCTCTTCTTTATGGCAACCCCTTAGATATTGGAACACTGCTATCCTATCATCCCCCCCATCCTTCTTTTCATTAAACTAGACTGCCCAATTCCAGCAACCATTCTTTATATGTTTTAGTCTCCAGTCCCCTTATAATCTTCGTTGCTCTTTTCTGCACTCTTTCTAGAGTCTCAACATCTTTTTTACATTTTGGTGACCAAAATTGGAAGCAGCATTCCAAGTGTGGTCTCACTAAGGCATATAAAATGATGAAAGAGATAAAGAGATCCTTATGTTATCAACCCCCTCTGCTCCCCTTCTTTTAGGAAATAAATCACTTTTACAAGGTATAACCATCAAAGAAAATTTTAGCACATTCAAACATTCTGAGGTGGAGAGATAAAGCTACACATAAACAAAAGAAGATGCAGATTATTTATTTATTAAAGTACTTCTAATTTTGAGGTACTCTGGTGGAAAAAAGACTTCAAGGCACACAAAACACTCTGAATACCAACTAGCAGTCAGAAGACATGATGGAAAGTCTTTAATTTCACACCATATGGCAGACTTAACCATAGTTTTAAATGGGCAATTGTGAGCATCTTGGACCAGGCCATGTCCAAAAATGCTATAAAATTCCTGGAAGCCTGGCACTCAGACGAATCAACCATCAGCAGGTACATAGATATAAATAACATCTACATACCATTCAAAAGAAACAATCAAAAAGCCAAAAAGAAAACAAGAAGACCAAAACACCTTCTCACCAGCAATCAACATTCAGATGAGATCCCAAGATTAACACTAGACCAACAATCAAGAAATGAACAATATTTCAATCAAGGAACTACCAACTCAGACAAATAACCTAATCCAGGAACACCAAGACCACTCCCATTCACAATGACAGACAAGCCACTAGTACACGGGTGTCAAACTTGCAGCCCACCGGTTGGATGTGTCGCATGCTGGCTCTGCCCCCACCCAGTTTAGCGAAGGGAATAAAAGTTCCGATACGTCACGTGACGCCACCATGATACTGCGAGTTTGACACCCCTGAACTAGTACATAAAATAAGAGCAAACCCCACTCCCTTCTAGTAATAATGTTACATAGTTTGATAATGAAACATCTGCAAGAAAACAACCAGGCTCAGAGAGCACCAAAATCCCAACACAAAACACTCTATTTACTGAGCACATGCAGACAATATAAATTCCAGAGAGCAGAAATTAAACATAGTGTAGTTCTTAACTAACTTCCTCCAAGAACCAATTATCTTGAATCAAATTGCTTTCAGATTTGTTACCTAGACAAATCTTTCTACATGCAAATTCCAATTTTAATTGGATGTGGAGGAAGGGAGGGAATCTTATCGCTCCCTCCTGTTTAATTGACCTTGGAATGTTTTCGCTCCTTTTCTCTGATACTAAAAGAACAAAAGTTCTTCCAAGCAGAAAGGAGGAAATTTTCCCTTGGGGAATCTCATTTTGCTATGTTCTAAAGTATCTCCCCCTCAACGAGGTGTTGATTTCAAAGTCCGAATTCACAGCTTGCCAGTTGGCACAAGTGACAGGCAAGCAGGCTGAAAGAAGAAATGTGGAGGTAGGAGATTATCTGCCCCCCCCCCCCAAAAAAAACTATAAGATTACAAAGATCAGGTGAGAAATAGCAAGTGTCAAATTGTGCTGCACCACAGACATATTTTCTTGCTAAGAAATACAGCAAATCGTATTTCTATTCTTGACCCTTATGTATGACCCTTAATCCCTTATGGATTAACAGAGCGCGTAAATATTCAAGCTTAGTTAATTAACTGTGATTAGAAAATAGGAATAAACCAGTCAAAGCTAGATACACAAGGGTACAATTTTTTCCCATTTTTTCCATCTGCAGGCCAAAGAATAAATATTAATTATGAATATATTCAGTTGGTAAGTGAATGTACTATTGTGTATATATAACTTAGGTTTATATAATTTAGGTTGAAGGAAAATATCCCTCAAAAGAGGGTTTTCTCTCTCATCTTCTTTCATTTTAATCCATTCTATAATACTGGACACACAGTTTGTACATAGGATACTTCTGATGGTTCAGAAACAGACCTTTTCAGGATAAAGGGAAATAAATTTCAACTTTTCAATAATTCAGATCTGAAACTTAAGACAAAGAAAGCTCTATGTTTAAGTAGGTTTCTTTGTTGTTATCCTGGTCACCTGTGTGTAGCCCCATGTCCTAAAAATTAGGATTAATTGCCAGAAACTGCACTGCCTGTTCCTGCTGGTGAAGGATTTTCTTTTCCACACTCCTTAACTGAAGTTTTGCTGTGCCATAAAAGATCACAATTTATGCTCACCCTTTCTTTGATAATAAATAAAAACTGATGTTTTTAGATACAGGATCACAATATGGGTAATGATCTTGGGGTGAACACAGGTGTTCTGTCTTTAAATTGCTGGCTGAATATAAAGACAGTCAGGCAACCTCTACAAAGGCTTCCATACAAAGTTTCTTTATTGGATCACAAGGCATCTTCAAAGTATAACTCACAGTTACGTCGAGATTCATCTAATGTCCAATTCTTTGCATAGTTGACTTCATAGCGTGAAAATACAGTTATCTTCATCCCAGAACAATGGAGCAAAGCAGCATGAAGCTGCTGGGGTCCAAGCAAGAATAATGGAAACTCCCCCAACCCAACCAAGGGTCAATTCAGTGACCAATCAGGATTACAGATGTGACCACATGACATGAACTACATTTCCCAGGATGCATTAACTACATTTCCCATGAGGCATTCCCTTAAGGGGACAGCTCCCAATTCCCAATTAACTATCCCAATTCCCAATTAACTATATACTGTCTGGACAGCACAACAGGTGCAAAGATGTTAGAGCCTGCTATTCCTAATACCTGGAAAAGTTCAGATGTAACTGAAATAAGGCTATATTAACGGACTTCAGCAGCAATTATTTTATTCAGTAGCAATTATTTTATTACTTTATCTATCTTGCTCAAAGCATTATGAAATGTTGCCATTTTTAAGATGCTTCAGTTAGAATATGACATAATTATAGGTTTATTAATGCACTGCAACATTTTGATAACCAGATTACATTTTAATCTCCATTAATAGAATAATGTTTTGTTGCAAATCCCTCAAAGTCCTCATCGGAGTTAGTAAATTTAAATAAATAAAAGGTTTAAAAATTATGGCTGGCAAACACCATTTTTGAAGTACACCTTCCTTTATAAAGAAATCCTCACTGAAAACAAGGTTTAATTTTACAAGTTGGCACAATTACAGGTAGCCCCAAAATTATGTTGCTAAATGAAATATTTGTTAAGGGAGTTTTGCCCCATTTTACGACTTTTCTTGCCACTGTTGTTACGTGAATCATTGCAATTGTTAATTTAGTAACACGGTTGTTAAGTGAATCTGGCTTCCTCATTGACTTTGCTTGTCAGAAGGTCACAGAAGCAGATTATGTGACCCTGGGACTCTGCAACCATCATAAATATTAACTAGTTGCCAAGCATCTGAATTTTGATCATGTTACTGTGGGATGCAATGGTCATAAGTGTGAAAAACGGTCTTAAGTCACTTTTTTCCATGCTGTTGTAACTTTGAACAGTCACGAAATGAACTGTTGTAAGTTGAGGACTATCTGTAATTGTGTGTTTTATAAGTGGAAGGCAAAGTATTTTTTACAGGCAAGTTTATTCTGTTGTATTATTAATAACATAGAAATGGAGCTTTAAGAATAAAATGAAAGCCACAAAGCTCCCTGAAAAGTAAGCCTGAGATGCTTTCAATTTAGAAAAGGAACATTTACAACAATTTAGATCAAATTAGAAAAATAATAATAGAGATATATGAAATGCAGAGCTATTGGAGAAAATGCTGTATTTAGACTGTAATTTTCAGACTATATATCCACAGGATCTCTGCCAACCCCACCCCCCAATTAACTTCAAGAAAGGGATTATAAAATAATTTATAGCAAGAGTAGATGTAAAAAGTTTAAATCTCAGTAAGCACTCCATATCTAAACTTTACAAACATATTCAAATGTTCAAGACTTTGATTACTCAGTTGTGAATTAGTGCCCAGCGTTACAGCTTCGACCTTATATAAATCTTCAGATTTGGTGAATTTAGTTGGATTGCATTCAGGTAAATGTAGTCAGATGTCAGGGGGCATATAAATGCCTTTGGGGCACATAAAATACTGCCTTCCACTCAAAAAATAGAACTAAATAAAACATCCTTTTGCACAAACAAATGCTCACCAGAGAAACAACCACAAATATAATTCATTCAGTTAGCGCATCTACCCCAATGAATCCAGAAGCAAATCCGGCATGGCTACCACTATTGAATGCCAATTTCTTGAAAGAGCATTTTCCCCTCCCATTTTCAAATTGCTGCCAGTCCTTCAGTTGCCACTACTAAGTCACTCTTTAGAAAGTTTCTGTTCAGATTTTAAAGCAGAGGTTGCGAGGAACAAAGTAATTGTGCCTAAATAATGCTGGCCATGAAAAATATTTATAGGGGAAAGGCAGCAATTTGATTGCAATTTGAGTGGATGAAATAAACGCTGAAAAATAAATTCTTTCTGCATTATTAAAAACTAGATGAGGCTCGACTGCATCTCTTCTAAGCTTACGATTTGCAAGTAAAATTAAATAGACAATTTGACATTTGAAAAAATGGTCTTGTGAAACTGTTGAAGAAAGTAAAAGGTTCAGCGGGATAAACTGAAGGGGTGAAAAGTTATTTTGCTTTTATTTTGTTATGTGTAACTGGAAGAAGTTCATATGTTCCTGTTTAGCGTAATCTTTCCAATTATCTCATTTCATACCAAATTGTTGATTAGATGGCCACTTGGGTATGGAACTGTCTTTCGTTGCCCTGTAAGGTTGTAACACAGAGGCTAATAACACTAGAGTGTGGTTCAAAAAAAAAAAAGACCCCAAATCTAGAGAAATGAAATTTATTTATTAGAAACAAATTTTCAGACTTCCCAAAACACTTTTCCAGGCATGAAGTTGGGTACTTATTTTCAAATATTTATTCCTAATTAGCAAAATGTCTTCTGTATGTAAGATCTTGCCTCCTCAATAAACTTATGTTATCTCTGCGACCAGAGATATAAATAATTGAAATGAATAATAGTTCTGCCATTCAAAAAATACATGCTTCAGTTAAATGCTATTTAAGGCTGATGGTTTCAGTTGATATTTACCTAGGGAAATTAATCTGTGGCCTTCCCTAGTTCATGTACTCTAGTTGCATTGCCAGAAACGTGTGAAATATATCCATCTTGATTTTGTTGAAAAATGGTGCAGTGTAACTTGGATTTCTTGCATACTTTCACTATTGGAAAAATATGATACCCAATCATGCATGTGCTATGTATAAATTTCTTGCTTTAGCCAAATTCAAACTCAAACAAATCAAAGAAAAATGAAGCAAATTAATTCATTCCATCCTATTAAAATTTCTGCTGTGCAAGGTAAAAGCAGCAATGCCGTCCACAGGTTATTGCAAAAGCTTAATCTGGAATCCAGGGTGCCCAGTGTAGCATGTTAAATCGTTGGATCCTAACTAGAGAAATACAATTTAGCCATGAAGTTGTAATCCTGAGGCTGTCATATTTTTTTCTTAATCAACTATATTTGTGTTATTCAAAATATAATTCCCCAAATAATATACAGGCTTTGAGGGATGCCAAGTAACTGATTTTTATTTATTTATTTAGCGTATAAGGATATTACATTAGCCAGGAGATTACAATAATACAGAGTAATAGTTTGGCTGCCTAAGATCACTAGCCCTGTTTGGCACATGCTCTCACGCTTTCCAAGCTGCGCCAATGGATGTGAGCAAACTCCACACCAGAAAGAAAAAGAAACAGCTTCCTGCAACGTCATCTGAACACCCTCCTTCCATTGAAGCCACCTAGCAAATGGGTGTCACAGGATTCTAACCATACGCATGAAGTGCTGACTCATCTTCCCTTGGAAGTGGTACCTATTTATCTACCTGCATGTATCATACTTTCAAAATGCTAGGTAAGAAGAACCTGAGGTGAGTGATGGGAGCTCACCCTGCCACACACTACTAAGACTCAAACTGCTGGAGCAAAGCCCATCTCCGTTATTATTAAGCTACTGAGCCACCACGCTTCTAAATAACTGTGAATGCCAAATATTTTATCTAATTACTTAAGATCTTAATTACTAGAATCAAAATTTCAAATTGTGCAAACAATTTGACTCATTAATAAATGTTCTGAATAGGTTGACAATCATGATAGCATGATTAATGTGAAAACTATATAACAGTTATAGTTAGTTATAGTCTCTCTTATAGTTTGCTCTCATATAGAAATATTTTATGTCCTAAAGATTTATGTAGGCTTTTAAATTATTTAAAAGCTGTAAGGAAAAGAGAACGAAGTGTTTAAAAAGATACATTTCTCAATAATGCAATGGCAATTATTAGGAAAATAAACTGCCTACATAAATAATTGACTCTAGGAAGTAAGTTCTTAAACCTGAAAAGGATTCAGATTGAATGTTTGTTCCTCTCAAAGTAAACCAAGTACATGTCCTCCAGGAGGCTTGTTTAATTTCATTTGAAGAAATAAAATCAATTAGGAATAAATGTATAACTTGCTTTTCCTCCCTCTACTTTTATTACAGTTGTTCTATAATGCAACACTGAGAATTTACACAGACTGCAGTCTGAAACACCAAGTCTCTCCCATGGAACTGTTACATTAATTAGTGCCCCAAATTAGGAGTTAGATTCAAACCTTCAACATTTTACATTTATCGAATTTGCAGTTTTAAACTTTCTTCTGCAAGGGCATCTTAAAAAAAAAAACTCTCCTATCTTAAATTGGCTAAACATTGGAACTATCCATTGAGCAGAATGATATGGACCACAAAGAAGAAATAAGTTGAATGGGTTCTTTTAAACTGACCTTTCTTCTCAAAACTTTTTGTTACAAGAGCAAACAGGGATAATAATTTGGAAGTACCAGTAAGTACTGGCAATCAGTGGTTCCTCTGCAGTTCTTCAATTTCTGTGTTGTTTTAGGGGCAATTTGTGTTAGTGGAGCCATATTAATCAAATGTCTTCATACATCTTTCATTGAGTGTATTTTTAAAGTGTTTTTAGTATTACTTCCTATAACAGAATGCTATTATATTTTTATTGACTTGTTTTTAATAAAAGGTGTTCAATATATATCTCAGGAAACACACACTGTAAAACAGAACAAACCAGTTCTGATGGGATGCCTTTATAAAGAAGTATGAGAAAGGAAGTATAAGAGAGTACTACTGTACAATAAGATAATAACTGTTTTCCACTGGGGGAAAATTAACTTGTAAGAGAGAGGGAGGGAAGGAGGGAGGGGAGGGGGAGAGAGCACACATTTTTGTATAGTTTGTAGAATCAGTAAAAAAGTGACTGTGTGGTACAAAACTAAGTAAAGGGCAGCTCCTGTCAGCAGGCTGTATAAAGCAACCTAGATAGCATTTGCATGTGTAAGAAAGGGAAGCAACATGCAGCACTATGTAGAATACTAATGAGAATAGTATACAGGATACTAGGCAAAGCAAATTGTGTCTTGCATAGGTGTCAAACAGAGAAGAAAGGGGCTGGCATGCAGATATAAAACAGAATAGGTCAAAAGTGGAATATTACGGGAGGGAAATAATATTTGGAATTTATATGTCACTAAGATTAGCTGATTTGAGGTGGAAATGTGCAGCAAGCAGGTAAAGAAGCACGGTGGGTATGAGAGAGAAACCAGCAGGAGCAGAAGAGTAAAAAGAGCCCAGGACTATGGAAAAGAAATACGATCTATGTGCCTTTTTGAAGGAAATGTGCGAAGAATGATTGAAAGAATAGAAGCATGGGTGGATGTGAGAGAGAATACAGAGTTTGCGCTTTTGCACACAAAAAAGGCAAGGAAACAGGCATGTTTTTTTAAAAAAGAACAGACGTTGCATGTGTACAACGTCCAGTAAATGTAAGAGAATAAGATGCCTGTATAGATTGTGTGTGTGTGTGTGTGTGGAGAGAGAGAGAGAGAGAATATGATATAACTACTAGCATTGTAGGCACGTCTGACAAGAATGAATGGAGGCGTGTGTATTCGCAGATCTGTCAGAGCAAATGTGATCCAGGGATCTGCCTGAGCGAGCCGGGTGGGAGGCGCGATTTAGACGAAGGCAGGCAGGCGCTTCGCTGGGTGCGGGCTGGTTTTGCTCCCTTCTCCATCCTTAAAGAAATCCCGGTCGAAGGCCCGCTCTCTCCCATCCCCTAGCTGGAAAAAAGCGGCGGCGCCCCCCGAGCCAGCCAGCTAGAAATAGGCCGGTCTCTTCACTCACCATCTTGCCGCCGGGAACTCGTCGGTGGGCGACAGGCACAGGTTTTTCTGACCGCCGCAGCCGCCGCTGCTCTCAAACCGGGGAAAGGCAAAAAAGAAGAGGCAAGCGGCGCGATGCTTGCCGCTTTCCTCAGTTCCGCGCCTGGCAGGTGCTCGAACGGGTTTAGTCGCTTCTGCCGCTTTCTCCCTTTCTGCAGCTTAAGCAAAGCCGTGGCCGCACCATGCTCCCCTCCCCGCCCCCTCCTCCTCCCCCTCCTCGTCTTCTCCACCGCAAGGAGGAAGCGGGGACTTCGGAGGCGAGGGCGGGGCTAGGGAGGAGCGGAGGGGGGGGCAGAGAGTCCTCGCTCGCCGAAGGATGGAGGGGCTGAAGCGAAGGGGGTCTTGGCGGGAATAACGCCGGCCTGAATACTGGCGGGGGAGGGGCGAGGGTGGGGAGGGTTATCACTGCATCTCTCGGCTGCAGGGCCTGAGCTACCTGACGTCCCCGTTGGGCTTCTCTGTGGCTGTCTGCTCACCCTGAGCGCCTGGGCCTTGGGTCCCTCTCGTGCCCATTTCAACTCCCCCCCCCCATTTTGCTGTCTTGGCTACCTCAGCTACTGCGAGGCTGCGTTGAGGGAGCCACTTTTCGGCATCCTTTTACAACCCCCACCCCCTTTAGGATAATGGAAATGAAATAGGCATCCTTGCTGGCATCGTTCTCCTATTTCTTCGTATGGTCGGATAAATGTTTAGGCTGGGTTTGTCATTTTTAATCATCGATCGAATCCTGCCCAAGCTCCTAGGTTTGGCAATAACAACAATTATAATTATTATTAATTATCACACTTCCATCCTGCGATGATACCTGTAACACCATCAAACATCCAGATTTGCCTATCCCAGGTCCTTGGTAAGGACTCAATAGGTAGACAAAAATGCCAAACCCAGTCTGAACATCTGGCTGATTGTGTGATTGATGATGATGATCGAATCGAAATGCTCAATGGACAAACCATCAAGTGCCACCAACCCGAAGCCTACAAATACCTGGGCATACTGCAGCTGGACAATGTCAAGCATGCGCAAGTGAAAAATGTGGTCAGCAAAGAATACACACAAAGGGTCAGAAAATTTCTAAAAAGCAAACTGAATGGCAGTAACACCATCAAGGCTATAAATACCTAGGCCATACCCGTTATCAAATATACTGCTGGGATAATAAACTGGTCACAGGCAGAGCTGGACAGCCTGAATAGGAAAATGAGAAAACGGATGACCATACACTATGCACTGCAGCCGCGTAGTGATGTTGACAGGCTATATTTGCCCAGAAAAGCAGGTGGCAGAGGACTTTTGCAGGTGAAGCAGACAGTCAAAGAAGAGAAGCATGCTCTGGCAGATTATGTGAAAGACAGTGTTGAACAGCTTTGATGGAGGTCAACAAGAGAAAGCTGCTCAAAGTGCAGCAAACTAAGGATCAATACAGGAAAACAGCAATGCAAACTCAGGCTGACAGCTGGTGTAACAAAGCACTGCATGGACAGTTCATGACACAGTCGCTCGGTTGGTCCACTGGAACTTGTGTCACAACTACCATCTGCTTGGTGGGATTATAAACCTGAAAAAGTGGTCAAAAATGAGCATGCAAAACTACTGTGGGACTTCCGAATACAGACTGACAAACTTTTAGAACACAATACCCCGAATATATAAAAAAAGGTCTCTTTGGATGGTAGTGCGGTGGTGGTTGAGGAGTTGAACAATTTTTTTGCTCGATTTGAGATCCATCAAACTGAAACTGTCCCTTTGCCATCATTTACTCAGCAGAGCCTCCCCTTCATTGTGAATGAGCAGGATGTGAGGCAGACAATGAAGGCGGTTAATTCCAGAAAGTCAGCTGGGCCCGACTCAATTCCTGGTCGTGTGGTAAAAGATTGTGCTGATCAGCTACCTGGGGTGTGGACTGAAATTTTTAATCGATCCTTGACACAAAGTGTGGTTCCTGTGTGTCTCAAGGCTTCCACCATCGTTCCACTGCCTAAAAAGTTGCCCACAAATGGTCCCAGCGACTATAGGCGGTGGCACTAACTTCTATCTTAATGAAGTGCTTTGAGAAGCTAGTTCGAAATTATATTATCTCCTGCCTTCCTGATTCCTTTGATGGGCTTCAGTTTGCTTACAAAGAAAATAGATCAACCGAGGATGCAATTATTACTGTGCTTCACATGGCCTTATCCCATTTGGAAACACCGGGGAATTATGTAAGAATGTTGTTCGCTAGATTTTAGTTCTGCTTTCAATACCATCATACCGCACAGATTAATAGCCAAGCTCAAAGATCTAGATTTTGCAGATTCTATTTGTTTATGGATATTGGATTTTTAACAAATCGTCCACAAAGAGTTAAACTGAATGATTATATTTCTACTGTCAAGACACTTAGCATTGGCACTCCGCAAGGTTGTGTCCTTAGTCCACTACTGTTCTCCATTTATTCATCAGATTGCACAAATAAACATCCCAACAATAAGTTAATAAAATTTGCAGACGATACTACGCTTGTAGGACTTATTTCTGGGGATGATGAGTCTGCATATCGGGATGAGGTATTACAGCTATCCCACTGGTGCAAAAATAATAATCTTCTATTTAACATTAAGAAGACCAAGGAGGTTATAGTGGACTATAGGAAAAAAGAGCAGACATTCAGCCACTGCATATAGAGGGAGTTCGTGTGGAACAGGTGGTTGAATGTAAGTATCTCGGGACCATCATTACAAATGACCTGACCTGGAGTGCAAACACCGCTGCTTTAATTAAGAAGGCACAACAACGGTTGTATTTACTAAGGATTCTTAGGAAACAACAACTGGCTGAGAGTCTACTGACTACCTTCTATCGGAGTTCAATTGAGAGTATATTATCCTACTGTCTCTGTGTATGGTTCTCGAGCTGCACAGTGGCAGAGAAAAAGGCAATTCAGAGGGTGATTAAGATGGCCCAAAACATCATTGGCTGCTCACTCCCCTCTTTGGAAGAACGGTATAGGAATAGATGTAAGAGGAAGATATTTAATATATTGAATGACTCCTCTCATCCGGGACATCAGCTCTTTGAACTATTACCATCGAGAAGGAGATTCAGGGTATTAAGAACAAGGGCGACTAGATTTAAGAACAGTTTTTATCCAAGTGCAGTTTTGAGTTTGAATGCAGGGTCATAAGATTTTGTGGAATTTAATGGCTGAGAGTAATGGGGTATTTACATTTTTAAATTGTATAGAGATTATTGTATGGTCTGTTGTGTTTAATTTTATTTTTCTTTCAATGGTGTTGTCCAGTTTTACTTGTGGAAGAGCACCTCATTTCGTTGCACCCGCTTGCGAGTGTAATGACAAATAAATTCTTATGTCTTATGTCTTATATCATAATTGTGGAGAAGAAAAAAGTGTGGATCGTCGACATTGCCATACCTGGTGACAGCAGAATCGACAAGAAACAACTTGAAAAAATCACCAGATATCAGGACTTGAAAATTGAACTGCAGAGACTCTGGCATAAACCAGTGCAGGTGGTTCCAGTGGTACTCGGCACACTGGGTGCTGTGCCTACAGACTTAGGCGAGCACTTAAAAACAATTGGCACTGACAAAATCACCATTGGTCAGCTGCAGAAGGTCACCTTACTGGGATCTGCTCGCATAATCTGCCGATACCTAGGATGCTGGCAGCAACCCGTATCAACCATTAGCACCAGTCAGTTATATTTGTGATACATTTTTAAATGTTCAGTTGACTGAGTTTCATGTTTAATGAATAAAATAATAATAATAATATATTTATTTATGTCAGGAAGGCTTGCTGACTACTGGAGAGACTAAACTGGCCTACAAGAAAGACCAAATGAAGAACAGAATGGAGGCATGGGAAGACAAAGACTAACATGGCCAGTAAATTAAGAAAAAGCAAAGCAAGCAGATAATAATAAGACCTGCCAATGGCAAAGAGCAGGAAAGTTACAGAAAAAATTTTTTAACTGTTTTTTCCCCCTACATCCATATGCTCCAATACCAGTTAACTTTGTTGATATTAGCAAGGGTGACTGAGATTTATATAGCCTCACTTCAATTTGAATAAATTATTCTGAAATTGTTACTATTTACGGTTTGGCATAATCTATTCCACAGAATGAACCGTGGAGGAGGTACGGAAACCTAGGCAGCCCTGTCTGTGAAAGATGGAAAATCTTACTACATCTCCCTGTTGGCTCTTGAGGGTTATTTTCCCTATTGGCCATAAACTGTACATATAATATCGTTGGCTGACATAAAAGAACTTACGGTTCAAAATGAAATTGAGGCACTCCATCAGCAAAGCAGCCACAGCAAAAGCACTTGGTATGTTATAGATAACTCAACAATTCTGATAGTGTAAGTATATCAGCAGATCAGAACGATTTGGGGTCATTTTCTTGCAGAGAAAAGATTTTCTGAGTGGTTGGCAATCTACTATAGTAGTGGTTAAGGCACCAGACTAGAAACCAGGAGGCTGTGAGTTTGTCCCGCCTTAGGCATGAAAGCCAGCTGGGGAGACTTTGGGCTGGGTATTCTCTCTCAGCCCAACCTACTTCACAGGGTTGTTGTGGGGAAAATAAAAGGAGGGAGGGAGGTTAGGTATGAGAAACTCTTCTAGTCGATATTGTTCTGTATTAACATACTCCAAAAGGTAAATTCTGATTGGTCCACACAAACTGCATCCTGATTGGCCCACTCAACAACCATGATTGGCTTACATAGAATCAACCGTGATTGGCCGAGCCGATCGCGGGAGATTCAAAGTACTGTCATTGGCCGACGAGCCATGAGCAACCCCTATATGAAGGGCTGCCACAGCTCCAAGGTCTTGTACAGGTCTATACAATGAAATAAAGAGCTGAAGTACACTGGTCTCACATCTCTGATTGGAACCGATCTACCAATCTAACACTGGCGACGAAGGTGGGATCGTGAGACAAGAGACCAACCGAGCATGTGGCGAATCGACACTGAACAACCAATGAGATGGCCGGCAGCAACTCGCCACCCACACCCTTCGACCAGGCAGCCGAGGACTGGGAATCATACATTGACCGATTCCTAATGTTCCTCAAGAGCAGCAATCTAAAGGATGCCAACGGACAGAAGAAGAGGGCCGTGATCCTGACACACTGTGGGCCCGCAGTGTTCAAGATGGCCAAAGCCCTAGCCAAGCCCACAGACGTGAAAGAGATGGAGTGGGCCGACCTTGACCTACTGCTGCAAAGCCACTACACCCCCGCCGTGCCCACCCTCATCAGACGGCACAAATTCTATCGGAGGGATCAGAAAGAGGGTGAGAGCATCAGCGACTTCATGGCATCACTCAGGAGCCTCGGGGGCATGTGCAGGTTCACCGACATGGATGAGGCTTTGAGAGACCGCATGGTCCTTGGGCTCAGGGACCCCATCCTACAGAACTGGCTGATGGCAAAGGCGGACATCTCAGTCACCGAGGCCATCACTGAAGGAACAGCAGCTGAAGCCACCAAGCAGTCCGCGGCTCGGATGCGCCAGATGAACGCAGCCGACCGACCCACGACCGCAGAGATGGCACTAACTCCAGAAGCATGACCAGAGGCCAGCCACAAGGCCACCACCACGCACCACGGGGACCTCGACTCCCTCTCTGATACCGAGGATGAGGATGAGGAGATCCACTGACTACAGGTGGAACGAAACCGACGGGAACGGCGAGGTTGTAAGTCGGGGTTCCAGTGCGCCGGATGTGGAGGCGACCATCCCTGCTCAGAGTGCCGATTCCTCGACGTCATCTGTCGGCACTGTGACAAACGGGGACACATCGCCAAGGTGTGCCGGAATAAGAGGAACCACAGCCCCCAGCGACGAGATGGCACTCCCCCCAGGACCAGAGACCGACATGCCGAGAGCCAGTGGAGCTCGGACGGGAGGAACAAGCGGTTCAGCGAGGCCCGGCGCAAAGAAGAAACCCATCAGACGGTTATCATCGGGCACTCAACTACCCTTGATGCCTGGAAAATGCACGTGGAGGTAGGCATCGAGGACCAGTCATGCAAAATGGAAGTATATTCTGGATCCTACCTCTCCATGGTCTCCTGGTGTACAATCAAGTGCCTGGTGCCTACCATCCACAGATGCGAACTAGAAAACCAGAAGCTGACCCTAAAGGACTATCAGGGAAACCGCATTCCTGTGGTCGGGATTGGACATTTTAAAATAACATTCAAGGGGCATGCAGAGGTGCTTCCGCTCACCATTGTGGACATGACTGCCCAAGCCTGCTGGGACTGCAATGGTTCGCACCCTTGGGGATCAAGGTGACGGGCATCAACCACGTTGCCGATGCGGACTGGGAAGAAACGCTCGTGAGGGACTTCCAGGAGGTCTTCAACGGCGACCTAGGCAAGTACCGGGGGTCCCCGATATCTTTCAACCTACACCCGAGCATTGCCCCAATCCGCCTTAAGCCATGACGAGTGCCATTCGCGCTCAAGCACAAAATTGATGAGCAATTAGACAAGCTCATTGTGCAAGGGGTCTTAGAGCCGATAGACCATGCCCAGTGGGAAACCCCTATAGTCACCCCGATCAAGCCAGATGGGTCAGTAAAGATTTGTGGTGACTACAAGGCCACCCTCAACCATGCCCTGCAGCAGAATGCTTACCCCATCCCAGTGGTACAGCACCTTCTGCATTCACTGCATTCAGTCTTCGCGAAACTTGATCTGGTGCAGGCATACCAGCAGCTGCCAGTCAATGCCGAGACAGCAGAGGCACAAACCATTGTAACCCACCGGGGGGTATTCTTATGCAAAAGACTCCAATTCGGAGTCAGCATGGCACCAGGGGTATTCCAGAGCCTGATGGAGAGGCTATTACAAGGAATAAAAGGGGTAGTGCCCTACTTCGACGATGTGCTAATGTCAGCTACAAATAAAACCCAATTGGAGAGCCGCCTAAGGGAGGTCTTATAGAAATTCAAAGACACCGGACTAAAAGTGAAAAAAGAAAAATGTCAACTTTGCACAGAGAAAGTTGAGTTCCTGGGGTACCTTCTAGACAAAAACGGGATCCACCCCACAGAAAAAAAGGTTAAAGCCATCAAAGAAGCCCCTAGACCGTGAAATAAAACAGAACTGGAGGCTTTTCTTGGACTTATTAATTTTTATAATGTTTTCCTGCCCCAAAAGGCGACCACAGCGGAACCCCTTCATAGGCTGCTGGACAAAACAGCCACCTGGGCCTGGGAGAAGTGGGAAGAAAACGCTTTCAAACAAATAAAAAACCTACTAACATCAGACGCAGTCCTCATACAATACAGCGAGACCCTACTGTTGGCCGTGACCTGCGATGCTTCTCCCTTTGGTGTTGGAGCCATCCTCAGTCACACGCTGCCAGACGGGAAAGAAGCACCCATCACCTTCTTCTCAAGAACACTGTCCAAGCCGGAAAGGAACTACAGCCAGATGGACAAGGAGGCCCTAGCAGTAATCACCGGCGTGAAGCACTTCCACGAATACCTATACGGTAGGACCTTTTCAATTATTACCGACCACAAGTTGCTGCTAGGCATACTGGCAGGGAACAAGGCCACCCTGAACATACTGTCACCAAGGATGACAAGGTGGTCCGAGTTTCTTGCCGCCTACAGCTACCAACTGACACACCGACCCGGGAAGAACATCATGCATGTAGACGTGCTGAGCCGCTCCCCCCTGCCCGACCTGGAGGACAACCCGGCACCCACAACATCAACACTGCACATAGAGACACTACCCAATCCACCCCTGACCGCATCAGACATTGCCAGAGAAACTAATAAAGACAAATGGCTGGCGTGGGTCTTGAATTGGGTGGAAAAAGGGTGGCCGGAAACCGATGGTGGCGAGCAGTTTAAATCCTTTCGAAACCGGCAGACCGAACTGTTTACGCAGAAGGGTTGCATACTTTGGGGGGACAGGGTTGTGATCCCTAAAACTTTACAAAAAAGGGTATTGACTATGTTGCATGAGGGGCACCTGGGCATCGTCAAAATGAAAGCCCTGGCCAGGAGTTACGCCTAGTGGCCAGGGATGGACGAACAGATTGAAACTTGGGTGGCTGCATGCAGAAAGTGCCAGGAATCCAGACCAAGCCCGCCCTCCGCCACAATCCTGGAATGGGAGACCCCCAGAGGACCTTGGTCTAGGATCCATATAGACTTTGCCGGACCTACCAAGCAACACACATTCCTGATAACGGTCGACGCTTACTCCAACTGGCTGGAGGTGAGCGCAATGAAATCCACCACCACGGAGGCCATTATCAAGGAACTAAACAGACTATTTTGCACCCATGGACTACCAGACGTGCTAGTATCAGACAACGGGCCACAATTTACCACATTAGCATTCGAAAAATTCCTGGCGGAACGGGGCATACGGCATGCGTTGACAGCGCCCGCCCACCTGGCGGTGAACGGGCGGGAGGAACGCATGGTCCGTTATACAAAAAACGCCATAGAAAAAATTGAAACCGGGGACATACAGGACAAAATAAATAAAATGCTATTAATACAACACATAACACCCAACACAACGACCAACAAAAGCCCAGCAGAACTACTAATGGGAAGAAAATTACGGTCCCAGCTAGACAGACTGCACCCCACATACAACCCCAAGAAACCCCCAGACTCATCAAGCAAACACCGAACATTTACCCCAGGAGACACGGTATACGCCAAAAATTTCACAGGGAACCCGCTCTGGGTACCAGCAAAAATAACCCAGGTAATGGGCCCCTAGTCGTACTGGCTACAAACTGATGACAGACGAAGCTGGAAGTGGCACATCGACCAACTAAGGTCAAGAACAACCACCGACAACACGGATAGCACACAAACACCACAAACAATCACTAATAAAGAAACCAGAGGGGGGAAACCTCAACTAATAAACATAGAGGGGAAGAAAACCCTAAAACACAAACCGAACACCCCCAAACCAAAATAAACCAGCAATACTCACCGGCAGATGACGACTCCTCAGCAGACGAACACCCGGGAGCTTCACCTGGAAGGAGCAGCCAAGCCAGTTCAACCAGCCCGGAAAGACCAGGCGGGAACAGCGGAACCGGCAGCTCGACTGACCCAGGTAGACCGGGTGGGAGCTACCACAGTAGGCCCGGCTCACCCTTCCAGGCAGTTCCATCGAGACGTACGAGAGCGACAAAGAGTCCATCCGAACCGGTCAAAGACCAAACAACAACTGAGCTGCGCAGGTCAAATAGGCAGGTACGGAGCCCCGCCTATCTGCGCGACTACGTAGCCACGTCCTGTAGGACTGAACCAAGAGGGGAGGGATGTTCTGTATTAACATACTCCAAAAGGTAAATTCTGATTGGTCCACACAAACTGCATCCTGATTGGCCCACTCAACAACCGTGATTGGCTTACTTAGAATCGACCACGATTGGCCAAGCCGATCACGGGAGATTCAAAGTACTGTCATTGGCCAACGAGCCGCAAGCAACCCCTATATGAAGGGCTGCCATGGCTCCAAGATCTTGTACAAGTCTATACAATGAAATAAAGAGCTGAAGTACACTGGTCTCGCGTCTCTGATTGGAACCGATCTACCAATCTAACAGATATGACAAAGCAGAAAATGAAGATCACTTGCAAACAATGCATTCAACGGGATATTGGAGATTACACAAAGATGTTAAACTCCAGTGGAGCATTGAGAGGGAGAATGGGATAGAAAAATTTCAAAAGGCTATAATTCCTGATTGAAAAGCTGAGCATAGACATAAGAGTTTCTTGGAAAGGCTTTCCAAGAAAGCAAAATATTGAAAGTAACTTCTGACAGCAATGCTATTTCAATAGAAAAACCAAATTTTCATCTCCTGGCAAAATGCCAATGGCTGGAGTTACTTATAGGAAGGTTTATGATCTCACATTGGGATGTTATGGTTAAAATGACAATAAATGGGGCATTCTGGTGATCTGTGGATTTAAATTTGCTTACAGATTATTGAAACTCCTGGTGATCAGACAATATTATTCATGCATCCTTTTCATTCTTTTCATTGCACTTAGTTACATGTTCCTGATGCCATGCCTATAAGGTTTATTTTTTAAAAAATAAAAAGGGCAACTTTGCAACGGAGGAATTGCAAAATGCATGGTAAAGGGGTATATAGAACATAATTATAACATGAATGTATAATTATCTATTGAAGGTGGAATTAGAGGAAGAAATTGTCAAGGGATCAATGATTGCCTGGGTGAAAAATGTAGTCCATAACATAAATTTGGATGAGTGGAAAAAGACTTGGACCGAGAACTGGAAGCTGACTTTGTCGACAGCATTTAAGGAAAACCAATATAAAATGTTTTGTAGATGGCACTTAGCGCCGGCAAGACTGGTGAAAATGTATCCAAATATAAAACCGGATTGCTGGAGGTGTAAACAAAAAAAAAAGGAACATTTTTCCATATGTGGTGGCAATGTATGGAGGTTAAAAAATATTGGAAGAAGGTACAGAGATGGCTTTTTGAGATTACAAATTATAGATTGAAACTGGAACCAGAAACGTTTCTATTAGGTATGATTAAAGTGAATTTGAGCAAGGACAAAAGATACATTATTGTACACATCTTAACGGCAGCAAGAATCCCCTTTGCACAAAGTTGGAAGAGCAATAAAATACCACCAGATGAAGCCTTAATTCAAAAAATAATGGATTGTACAGAGCTAGACAAATTCACTATGGAATTAAGATTGAGAATATTACATAATATGGATTAGATGGTATGAATGGGTGAAGAATAAAGATAAAAATGATGTATAGTCACAAAATGAGAAACATGTATATACAATGATACAAACACTGTTAATGGAAATGAGAGTTCTGTATTTTTGGTTTTTAAAGATTTTTTTTTTAAGAACGTAATGCCATCGTGGTAAACTGTTAAGATATTTCAGATTTTTCCTTTAATCTTTTTTATGGGAAGAGGGTTGGGGCAAAAGTAAAAGAGAACATTGATGGACTCAATAACTGACCAATAGCTGAAAACTGATTGGCTAATACTTCTGCTTTTTTATTGACCAGAAAGAGCATATTCTGATGGTAAAATGGCAAGAATAACCCACTCAAATCCCGCTTCATAATGGTTTTGAAATTAGACTTTCAGAAGAATGGCTGGTCATGTGGAAATGTGCTATACTAAGGATGCCTACTAGGATTTTGTCCTTCCTCTGGACTATTATGTTACAACAGAACAACAGCGAGGCATAATTGCTCACTGTCTAACTGCATCTAAGCTTACTGCACAAAAAGATTTGCCAGCTATTCAATGACTAGTGCCTCTCCTATACTGTTCTGCATAAAATCACTGACAGTGCCCCAAAAATCATGGTTTTTATTCTATTTCTGTGCAAAATTTGACACCAATAATTGAAATTTCTCTTTTGATTGGCAGAGGTGCAAAATATCATTGTTCCATGATTTACTGCAAAGATTTCTGGTCTGCACAGGTGAAACCTGCTTTGGATTTCTAGATATGAATCAAATAAACAAAAACAATAATTTGTTTCACCAACAGAACAATTCTTCTTGAACTCTCTTTTACTGCCTCAAAGAAAATGGCTATTGAAAACCCCCATGCCAGAGTTTATTATACTTGCATACAAATTGCATACAAACATACAAAAATATTTGATTTTTAACCCATCTTTATTATTTTATAAGTAATTCAAGGCAGCGAACATACATAATACTGTATCCTCCTATTTTCACCAAAACAACAATCCTTAGAGGTGAGTTGGGCTGATAGAGAGCGACTGCCCAAAGTCACCCAGTCAGCTTTCATGACTAAAGCAGGACTAGAACTCAATTTTCTAGTTTCTAGCCTGATGTCTTAATCACCGCACTGCATAAAGTGTGAATGAGGAATCTTTGGGTCCCATGAAGCTTCTATGTATTCCATAAGTAGTACATATCTTTTTATAATGGGAGCTAATAAGCATTTTTTATCAGTGACATCACTTCCACATCCTCCCCATTTGTCCAAACTGGTTATGACATCATAGTCCTTCCTCCAGAAGTTCTTCTGATTGGTACAAGATCCAAAGTAGCATTGACCCAAACTGGATATGACAACATATTCCCTCCCCTGGAAGCGTTTTTGATTGGTTCACAGCCGGAAGGGAGGCTACTTTGTTAAACCAAAATTGATATCATATACCTAAACCAGGAAATAAGGAGATAGTCCCCAAACCCGGAAATAATGAGATACAGGCCCAAACTCAGAACTAATATAGCCCTCCAACCACATAGAGCAGAACTAGCAATTTGAACTATGGGAATCCAGAAATCATGCTCTTAATAAAAGCTATGCAGACTCTACCCATATTCCTCCTTCATTTAATTAACAGAACCCTATTTTTACATCCATACACGGATCCATACCCACAATGCTCCGCATGCTTTTTTAATGTTAGAAATGTGGGATTTGACCCCCTTTTTTCTAGTCAGTTTATACAGCACTTCCTACAACAGCATTTTTCAGTTGTAAAACTGGGGAAAAAAACAAATACATGTAAGAATGCTGTTTATAAAATTATTCAACCCACCAACAAAGTCAGGAAAATGAATAGGGAATTACAGGGATCCAACAAAAATTTGCAGCCAAAGAACTTATTACGAATAAAATGATGAGGCTTATTAAGGGTTTAAATATAGAATGAATGGCAAAGTGGCAATTCTGTGAGGTGTGTTTAGGGGGTGCAGGAAGACAGCTTCCCCTTTCTAAAATAGTTGATAAAAATACCCTTCCCAAAAACAAGAAAAAAGGTTCCCCTTGAAAAGAGCCAACTTGCATCCTCCCACTAATAGGAAATTGCCCAGAGCAGTTTTCTCAATAAGTCAAAGCACCTGTGAATGGAACACTTGTATCCATTCATAAAAGTAGTATGCTTTTTGTGAATGGAAACTTAGTAACTGGACACCTCCATTCATCAATAAAAGCATTTCTGGCTGCAGCCTATTCATAGGCAAAGCACCGCCACTACAGCGAGCACAGAGAACAGAAAAGTAATAGATTAAGTATGGAACCAGACTGGATTTTACTTCCAAAAATTTGGCACCCCAGATGAGATCCAAGCTTAACCTGACCAATGGACCTAGCCTGGGTAAGCCTCCATCTTGCTGACAGCAGATTCCTTGTGTCTGTGGGAAGGATCACCCGTTAGGAATGGCTGGTGGCGAGGCTGCCCACGGGGGCGCTCTAGATGAGGATGCAAGGGGGGGAATTAAGTCACCCACAAAAGACGGCCTAACCGTTTTTCGGGGCTCAAAAAAATAAGGCCCGGCCTTATTTTGTGAGAAACATGGTATGTACAGACTTAGTATGTTATAAACAACTAATGATAGACATGGGAATTGATGTAAAGGAACGTATTGTTGTATATGAAGACAACTAATTAGCAATTCAGATGGCTTCCAATCTCACTGTAAAGACAAGATCAAAACACACTGATCTATGATATCTAAATGTAAGACAATGTGTTCAAAGTAAAATGATTAAATTGGAGTACTGCATGTCAGAGAATAACATTGCAGATCATTTTATGAAAGTCCAAGGCATTGTAAGGCTTGTTGTGAGGAATATGGACTTAAACTGTAAAGTTTTTATATATTGTCCTACCCAAAGGGGAGAATGTTAGGAATGATAGTCACCTAACAGTTGGTTGGCAATATATAAACCAGGATAGTTATTTAATACTGTTGTATCTTTAAGAGAGTGCTGCAATTGTGATTGGCTGAGTTTCCTCTGATGGCCATAAGATGGAGCCCGAAACCTGGTTTGCTCTCTTCTTACATTTATGTATTGCCTTTTGTTTGATCGTCATTCTGCTGGAATTACTGTGAGTCTTGCAAACTGTTGGCAAACTCTGTTTACTGAACTTTGTTTATGATACTGGACTTCATTTTTGGATTATCCCTGGGCTGATTGTATTGAATACTACCTGCTTTAACCATGTATGATTTGGACTGTTTGTTGGACTTTGTTTACCCGTTTACAGGAAGTAAAGTCTACAGTTTACTATTCAGTGTATCTGTATGCTGGTTGTGTGTTATTCCTCACCACTCTCACTATGTTTCCTTGAGTGCGCTCATTCTCCTAATGGGGAATACCTCAACACCAGTCACAAATCTGATCTTGTAAGACCTAAGACTCAAGATTCCATTCCCCAAAATAGAAAACCTACCCCAACGTCTCAAGACCTGCTGGGGAAGCAGCTTAGCCCACCAGTGACTATGAAGATTTCTCAACAGGTAGGCGTGCAAACAGCCACAATTGCCACATTCAATCCATGGGAAAAAAGAGTTCCTGCCACACCCTCAAGGCATCTCTAATGCAGAAATGAGGTGACACAAATATGATACCCACACCCGGCAGCAAGAGGGAATACCTGTGTATGTGTTAACGGATCATGACCTCCTCATAAAGTACTCTGAGGAGAACCATGAACTGTGCACAACACATGCCCTCAAGCCAGAACACTATGCCTACAAGGACACTATACCAAGAGATGATCTGCCATTACAGAGAGGAAATAGAGAACTGTTACTGTGATGGGGAAAGTTGGACTTAGCAGCTAACGGCATGTATAAATTTAACAACAAGCCAGGCAGCGTGTTTTCACAAGTACCATTCAACAAGAAAGGCCGCATCCTAGAGAAGAACTTAAATTTCTGTTGGCATGGCTGGGACCACAGTCTGTTGAAATAGTGAAAGACGCAGCCATACTGAACAACCCAAGAACCGCCCTGAAACAATTGTGGGATACACTGGACTGAAAGTATGGTGACACCACATTTATGGAATATTCGCTATTAGAATGACCTGACAGTTTTCTGCGTATCGCCATCAACAAAACCCGAAGGCTGGAGGAATTTTCCACCATTCTTACGCAGAAAAAATGTTCTGACTTACCAGGTCTTGCTTGCCTTGATCAGTTCATAACCCAAGAAGCAATCATTACCAAACTACCAAAAGAGATACTGGAACAATGGATTGTTTGTCTGATGCCTTCTTGGCTGCGAACCGAAACAGAGAATCACCTTTTGCCCTTCTCCAAGAATTTGTTGCCCACCAAACAATGTCCTGCAACAGCTTTCGAAACCTCCGCCTCAGAAACAACTATCTCCCTACTGACAAGGCACACAATTGAAACTCTGCACCTCTCAAGAGTATAGTGCAAATCACTAGAGAACACAACCTCACAACAACACATAAGACGGGTTGCGACCTCAGCGATAAAGAATGTGGGTGAGAACCTATCGGACACAACACAATTTAAGTCTCCTACAACAAAGAGAGTCCAGTTTTGCCCATTACACAACTCTTGACACCCATTGAACAGGTGCCAAGCATTTGCACAGAAACCTCTAGGTCTAAGGAAGGCTTTGTTAAGGGAATACAGATTCTGCAACAAGTGTTGCGAATCTAAACACTCATCCAAATACTGCACAGTCAAGGTGCAATGTCATCTGTGCAAAAGTGACATGCGCACAGCTGCTCTGCATCCAGATCCCGATCCACCACAGCAGACAACTCCTCACCCTCTCTCGAACAAGGTTCCTCAGCAGGCTACCAAAATGCAGCCAGGACTGGCAGCAAGGGTCAAGTGCCCTCACTCATGTCATCAGACCGGTTTAGCCAACAGGAGTAAGAGGGGAGGTGATTGCCCCTCCCATAAGGGATAAAAGTCAGACCTCAATGACAAAAGCTTTGCAGGAAGCAAAGCAGTTCAGTATATTTTGAGTCCTTCTTGAAGTTCTGCATATTCTGGTCAGTTTTGTCTGGTACTGTTATAATTAATTTGGATATTTGTGTTTTTGGCAGCATTCCACAGCACTGACAGGTGTGTGCTTATCTGTTTTAAGTTAGTTTTGGCTGTGAATGAAAATAATTCCCAGTGTTGCATTAAAATAGGTTTTGCTTTTTAAACAAGTTTGTGTTTAATTATGTTTGGCTCTGGTTTTTTTTTTGGAGGCTCTGTTTTTTTTTAGATGCACAGAGTTTCCGGATTGTGGCACTTCGGTGCAGGCAGGAATCCGCGACTGTGTGCGGTCCCTGCCTGTGTTCACTGCCTGAGTGCCCCGAGCCATTTGGCTTCGGGGCTAAGCCACCTTTGTAGAAGGTGGTGAAGACTGGGGGGCTCTGGCAGGGACGAGAGACATCGCATCTCTCTTCCCTAGCTGGTTAAATCTCCCTCTCTGAAGGCAGCTGGGTGGCGGTCTCTAATGGCCGCCACATAGAAGAGCTCAGCTGGAGGAGCTTGTGAAGAAGTGAAAGTGATCTTTGCTGACCGGGACAAAGGAACAGTAAAAGTTTCCTGATATTTAATGCTTATTAAAGATACATCGTTCCCAGACTGAGTAAGCAGCGAATGGATATTAAAGGGAAAACTTTTTTCTTTTCACTCTCCCTCCAAACGGAACAGCTTTGAGAGAAATCGGAAAACCCGCATTGAAGGTATGCTAAATGCTAAAGACTATCCTAATGCCAAAGGGATATGGATTTCTAAATATCTAAAGAAAAAATTTTCTTTTGCTGTGAGTGGGAAGGGAGAGGAAAAAAAAATTGAAGTAGAATTTGAAAATAAGGAGCAGACTGTCTAGAATTTTAAAGAGCCATTTGAACATTAATAAGACTTCAAAAAGACTTCAAAAAGACATATTTCAATTGGAATTTTGTGACTTAATAGCAACCCCAGAAAAAGAAATGGAAGAAGGGAAAAAGTGCTAAAAGAAATAGTTTATCTGGATGGTTTGGTGACTTTGGATCTTTTGGGAAATCTTTCCTTTTTTTCTTTGTTTAAAAACACTCGGGTGGTTGTTTTGGGAAAAACTTTTCCTCTTTATAATGGCATTATCCTTGGATGAATCCAAAACTGAATATCAAAAATATAAAAAGGAAGAACAAGATTGGAAAGATACTTTGGGCATTCTTTTTCAATCTCTAGAAATGGCGGTACATTCTTATGGAGAATTGATTGCGCAGCAGGATAATTGGGACAAAGAAGAAACCATCTTTGATGAATATGTGATCCTATTTGGGGAGGAGAAGAAAGAGGAAAAGAAAAAAGGGATTTTAAAACCTAAAAAAACAACTAAAAAAGATAAAAATGAGTTGAAAGGTGGATATAAGGTTAGGAAACAACAGAAAGGGGGAAAGCACAAGAAGAAAAGGGAGGTGGAGAGACAAAGGGGTAAAAAGGGTAAGGAAAAGAATAAGCAAGGGAGAAAGGAAGGGGTGAGAAGTCTCAACGATGGGAAGCAAGATTTAAAGAAACAAAATTTATTTAGAGACAATGGGTAAATCTAATTGAAAAAGGGATTCTGTAAGGTACATAAGATTGTGTTATTATAGGCATTTTTAGAATAAAATGTTTAAGATATAAATGAGTATTAATATGTATGATTAAAATGGTACTGACAGGGGTACTAGCTACATTATATATTTATAAATTTGTTCCTTTGTTATTGTTGTTCTTTCTTTCTTTTTCTTTTTTTCTCTATATAATATATTGTGTAACTTTAGGATGTGCTAAACAGAATCCTAATACAAGTTATGTGTGATATTAAGTATTATTAGGTTAGGGGAAAGAATTAAAGGCGTCATACTCCAATCAGTGTACAGGAGAGGTTTTGTTTAAAGAGAAAAAATGAATGGATAGTTGAGAACAGACAAAGAATGATAAGTATTATGATTTGAACTGAGATGAGATAAGTAGAATAAAACTAAGAGAGTTAAAAAAAGGAAGAAGTTATATAGAAAATGGAAAACGGTAATAAGATATGAAATGATATATAAAAGGAACATGATTTTTGAAGTGGTGTCTGTACGATGAGTTTTAACCCAGGATCAAGCAACTTTCAGAAAAGATGTTTTATGTTTTTATGTTTTATGTTTTGTCTGTTTTTGTATTGGAAGAGAATAATGAAATTGTATAAGACAGATGGATATAAAAAATGTATACAATCTAAAGTTAAAGAGATATAACTTGAATAAATAGAAGGAAAGGGAGTAATAAAGAGAAGTTTGGGATAAGATATGAATGAACAGATAAGGTAAATATATATACTAAATTGTATTTGTATGGAAATGTGATAACTTGGAATAATTCTGTCTTTAAATAAGATGTATTGGTTTTTTTAAGAAAAAGATTTCTTATGTCATTATATTTTATGTTCTGTTTGTTTCTATATTGTTTTGTAAAATTAATAAAATTTGCTTAAAAAAAATAAAAATAATTCCCAGTGTTGCATTAAAATAGGTTTTGCTTTTTAAACAAGTTTGTGTTTAATTATGTTTGGCTCTGGGGTTTTTTTGGAGGCTCTGGTTTTTTTTAGATGCACAGAAAGCCTTTGATAATGTAAATTGGCAATTTATGTTGTTGCAACCGGAGGAGATGGGCTTTGGAGACAGATTTATTAAGACAATTGAGGCAATATATTACAAACAGACAGCAAGAGTAATGTTAAATGGAGAAGCCAGCAGTCATAGACCATAGACAAACTCCACCACAATCAATCCCACCCATCAAACTCAAGAAAAATCTGGACACAGATCAATGGATGCTTGCAGCATTCTTCAAAACCACTGAACCACACAACTGTGAGGAACCAAGTGCAAACGTTGCATTACACAAAACTGGAATCCCAGGTGCTGAGTTATAAAACCCTATTTTTATTTTTTAAAAAAAAAAATTCTCACCTTCTCCATTTTTTTCCCTCTTCTTTTTCCCTTTTGTAATAAGGAGGAGACTTTTACCTTTTAGTAATTTTTGATACTTGACCTATACCTTTTTTACATTGTTACCCTTTTTTTTACATGCTACAAAAAAAAAGAGGGGGGAGGGAAGAAAAGGAATCTAGCAATGGGAAACATGAAGTGCAATATGTGTTATTATCTGTAACAACTGTAACACTTGTAACACAAGCAACTGTGTTCCTGGAACCAAAGCTTATCCCAGAGAAAGGAAATGTACGGGAATATTTAGCAAGGGAAATACTCAACACCACTAACTTTTGCTTAGCAGGAGGGAAATCAGTCAAGGACATCTTAACTACATGCCTAATGGAAGTGGCAACTAGGCTACACAACATCATTAACTACACCACATTTAGAAACCTTCCTGACTCCTACAAAAGCATTTTTAGCTGGGGCCACTCTACAAAAACCAAAGACCACACCATGTACACCCTATACATTTCTGCAGTAACCACCTCTGAGAGATGCTTTAATGTCACTGGGTGCAGCACACCTAGGGTCACAGAATGCAACAGCCTTAGCAACACAGAACTAAAATGCAACTACACAGAGACCAAATCATTCTCATATAGTTACTTGAAGCTCCCACCAGGGTGCTTTTTCCTTTGTGGCTAAAAAGCCTACTCATACCTTCCTGCAAATGCCACCAATGGCCCCTTGCACCTTGGACCTTGGGAAGGTTAACTATGCTTATGCCATCCTTACAGAGATGACATAGGAGAGCCTTCCAAACCCTAGACTCAGACTGTGACTCCAAAGTCTCCTTTCTCACCAAAACAGAACATGTCTCATTGGGAATATCCCTGGTAGGGGTACCTGGATTGGCAGTGCGAAATTCTAGAAATTTGAATAGCCTAGGATGTACCCTAGCAAAAGGCTTGAATTTGACCTCCCATGCCTTGGATGCCCTTAACAGAGAACTGAGGGAGGTCAGAGAAGCCACCCTGGAGAATAGGGCAACAATAGACTTCCTCCTCTTGAAGCATAATTATGGCTGCGAAACATTCCACGGGATGTGTTGCTTCAATCTAGATGAAACCTCAGGACTCGTAGGGAGGGACATCCACCACCTGAAAGAGCTAGCTCAAAATATTGGTCATGAGCAATCATTCCTAGACTTTTCATGGCTCTTCTCATGGATGCCAGATTTCCATTGGCTCAAAATCCTTACAACAACCATAGTCACTATTTGTGTCTTTGGAGCTCTCATGTGTTGCCTCTGTCGATGCATACCACCCTGCCTTAGCTGCCTAAAGGCCTGTGTTCCCTCTCAGAAGAGAAAATCGAAGCGGAGACAGGCGGACATGATGATGATCCAGATTGACCCCCCTCTAAAAAAAAAAAGAAGGATTGTGGAAAGGGAACTTCATGAAGACAGCAGTGTCACTCAAACAGGAAAAGCCCAAGGGGAACATCAGGCCAGCCATAAAACAAACTTACATAGGAAAAGGAATCAAATAAAAAGGCATTAAAGAATCCCTATAGACAAAAGCCTAAGTAATTAAGAAAACTAGACAAATAAGAAAAGGAAACCCTTACAAACACAGGACATACCAAGCAAAACAAACAGACAAAAGACACAAAAAAATATAAATTACAAAAGAGACAGACAGGAGATTGCCACAAAACAAATATGACAAAACCATTATAAAGCTAAGAGAGATTAGAAAAAAACGGATAATACAATCTAACCACTCCATGGAGTTTGCCTTCTGCACCCCACGGAGTTTGCCCTCCGGCGGGAATAAAGACAAACTCAAACAGAATTTAGTACATTAAGCACAAATACAAACATTCACACGAAATCAACTCACAAAGGGAGAAAAGGGTATAAAAGGGTATTACCATAAAAAGCCAGCTAGCCCAGCCAGCAACGCAGACTTCTCGCTGTCCCCTGCCTTCCTGAAAAATAAAAAGATCCAGCTTTCAAGCAGTTGTCCGTATCCTTGCGCCGGAGCTCTCCCAGCAGGAAAATCGAATCCTCGAAGGAAAGGCATTTTGACACCTTTCAACATCCCAATGTGTAAATAAAGAGAGGTTTTTCTTTATGATACGTCTACATTCTTCAGATACATCTAGCAGGACCCAGAAGAAGGCACTTCTGGGTAGTAACTCCCTCTCTCTCTGGAACATCACCTCCTCAGAGATTAGACTGGCCCCCACTTTAACACTCTTTCAGAAGGCTCTGAAGACATGGTTCTGCCAATGGCCTGGGTAATCCAGAGCAGGATGGAGCCCATTAAATGGCTAGAATGAATGTGTTTTGTTGCCAGAGTAGGGGTAGGTGGGGGGGGGGCGGTTATTATTTTTATTTTTATCTCTTTTATATTGTGATTTTATGTCTTTTTTTAAAAGACGGAGACAACGGCTGTATTTGTTTGTAGATGGTGCCCTGAAGTGTTCTGCAGAGAGGGTTTTGGAAAGTTTGGAATGTAGAGACTGGTATGTGAGAGTGGAGGAATATTTAGAGAAAGGCAAGAGGGAGACAGGCATCATAAGTTTACTGAGAAGCTGGAGATTTGTTGAAGAAACCGAGAGGTGGAGAAGCAGAAAGACAGAGAGCTTGAAGAGTGGAGAGAATGGAAAGGGGCTGCTGGACGGTGAAATGGAACAGAGGAGGTGGATGGTTTATGACTGTGTCTTCCCTGGACTCCCCCTGGATCTCTTTGAACTGTCTTCATTGTGACAGGCAGTGGACTTTGGCATTGATTAATGCTTCCCTACAGGAGGGGGTAGTGCCCCAGCACTTTAAGAGGGCTGTAGGCCGCCCTCTTCTTAAGAAGCCATTGCTGGATTCCATCTTGTTGGATAATTTTCGACCTGTCTCCAATCTTCCCTTTTGGGGGAAGGTGGTTGAGAAGGTGGTTGCATGGCAGCTCCAGAGATTTCTGGATGAAATGGATTATCTAAACCCCTACCAGTCAGGATTCAGGTTTGGATATGGGACAGAAATGACATTGCTCACCCTTTTGGATGATCTCTGGTGGGAGCAGGATAGGGGTATCCATCCTTGCTCTACTTGATCTCTTGGCGGCTTTTGATACCATCAACCATGGTATTTTTCTAGAGCGGCTTCGGGGGATGGGAGTGGGAGGCCCTGTGCTATCCTGGTTTACTTCCTTTCTCTGCAGCTGCTCTCAGTCAATGTTGATAGGAGGGGAGAGATCCAGCCCTCGCCCACTGCTTTGCGGGATTCCGCAGGGCTTGGTACTCTCTCCGTTCCTGTTCAACATTTATATGAAGCCACTGGGTGAGATCATCTGCCACCATGGACTGAGGTGTATGATCAATAAGCTGATGATATTCAGCTGTATGTCTCAGCCTGTGGTGAGTTAAGTGATGCCGTGTCCTCCCTCTGGCAGTGCCTGGAGGCTGTTAGGGGCTGGATGGGGAGCAATGGGTTGAAACTAAACCCTGGCAAGACTGGCTCTGGGTTTGGGGTTCTTTGGCCCAGGGAGAATTGCCACCTTTGGTCTTGAATGGGGGGGGCACTATTCCAAATAGATCCTGTGCGTAATCTATACGGCTTTGATGAGCTGAAGAGTTGGGGGAATCCGTCTTAAGTGAACATTTTATCCAGTTTATCACCTCACTTAAACACATATACCATTTTTTTGTTTCCTTTTACAGCAATCTAGGAAGACCACCCCACTTTCCAGATTAAAATATTCTTAATATTAAAAAAGGGACAGGATAGAATATTTCCCCAAAGGAGAAAAATATTAACAAAGGCAGAAAGCAGCCCCAGTTTTCCTACCATAAGAAACAGCTTCAAACTAGGAAGCTTGAAGAGGCCGACCTTTAGGACTGCAGAATTTGTATCCATTCAGAAAGACTAGGCCCATCCTATTCATAGACAAATCTCCTTCAGACACAGCTGCCCCAGGCTGGAGCTGATGGAATTAAAAATTTACATTCCCCACACCCAAATTCTAAGGACACGCCATGACCTTTAGGACATAATAGGATTAACCCACCACCATTGAAATAGTAAAAGATACAAGGCTCACTAGATGGCACAACTTCCCTTGAACATCTCAATCACAAAACCCCAGAAACCCTATCAAGATCCATCTACTCACTCAGCTATTTTGTCAGGCACCCCAGAAACATCCTCCTAGCACTGAAATTTCTGGAAATCAAACAAAGAGAAACCTTCTTTCCTTATAGCCTGCCTCCATTGATTCCCCCACCCCAGCTTGAAACTGGACTGGAGTTTTCTTCCAACAATTTGGCATGCCAGATGGAACTCCCTTCTAACCCAACCACTGGACCTGGCCAGGAGAGTCACCAACCTACCAGCAACAAACCTCTTTCATCTGTGGATAAACTCCATGGCCCCTGCCTGTGTAGTATAAGGGTAGTAAAGGGAGTTTTTGCGTCTTGCACTCAACAGCTGATTGGAAAGGAGGCAAGTACCACCAAATTCTTCTTTCCTTATCAATGCCGGCCTCCATTGATTTTTTTCCCCTCCAGGTTGGAACCAGACTGGAGGTTTTTTTTTTCCTAGAGCAATATGAAATTGTTGTGTGTGTATGTGTGTGGTCCCCTTTTTTTGACATGTTTTCTGCTTAGTTTTGCCCTTTAATTGGGCATTGATTCATCTGATCGTTTCAAACAAAACAAAAGTAGTGTAGGCAGAGTGCTTTAGAGCAGCCTTGATTTGGGATTCTGAATGTACCAGAAATCCGAGCGCTTTTCTCCATTCAATGGCACGTGAAACGGTTCTGTCAATCCCTGGCTTGAGGCTGGGCTGCAAAAACGCGAGCGACCGCGAAACGGGGAGGAACTGTTGAAACCCTTCGCTATCATCGCGGGGGCGCCCGGTTGCTTCATTAATGCTTTATGCATTGGCCCAGGAGATTCAAACCTTGGCAACGGACTTAACCTTGGCACAAGTCTTAACGTTGCCAAGGTTGGAGACCCCTGCAAATGGGTGACAGCTCTCGCTTCTCACATGCCCTCGGTTCGCAGGAGTGTTTATTTTACAACGGCGCCGAAGAAAACAAAAGAATCATCGAAGCATTTTAATAATAATAATAATAATAATAATAATAATAATAATAATAATAATAATAATAATAATAATAATAATAATAATAATAATAATAATAATAATAATAATAATAATAATAATATGTAAAAAAATGCTCGTAAACTCCACGCCACAAACGCCTCTCAGAGCCTCTTAAAACGGATTCAGATTTAGCCCTCATGGATTTCGAAGCCGTCAGAACGCTGCCCTTTGGGCGGGCACGTTCGTTCCCAGAGGATGATGGGAATTAAAGTCCTTGTTGCATTTCCCGGCCACCTGACAGATACCCAGAGCTCCCACACTGAACTACAAGTTTCCACAGATTCGCGGCAAGGGCGGCGAATCATATCCGGGTGACAGGAAATGACACTTTCGCGCCCCCCCTTCATCTTTTCCCTACACCCCCCCCCCCTCTTCCTCTCGTTCATTTTGCAGCTGCCCGGTTTTCGGCGCAGAGGAAAAAACCATTCTGCACCAAGAGGTGGGGTGGGGAGTCTCGCTTTTTTTTTTTTGCCCCTCCTGCCGCAGGGAACAATGGAACCGTCTAAGGATCGGGGCAAGGAAGACGCCGTGCCTGGGTTCTTCTGATCGGGGTGAGGTGGGGGAGCCGCAGTCTATCCCGCCAGCCTTTCCCCCCCCTATTCTTCGGCCGCGGATTGGCTTCGTCGCTCCAGAAAGCCTATGGGTAAAATTCCCGGTCTTCTTCGCTAGTTTATACCAGCCCCTTAGCACTCATGCCGCCGCTGCTGCAGCTGTTGCTTCCTTTTTCGCCTTTGGAACTCCCTGCCTCTTGATTGCTGGCGCAGAGTTCTTGGAAGAGAAGAGCGGAGCAGAAGCAGAACCATCATGGTCCTTACGCATCCAGGATTGGGGTTTGTGCCCCTTTCCTTCCCACTTCCTCTCCTTCTGGCCGATTTCTAAAGGGGGCCGATTGCCCCCTGCCGCCTCCTTTCTCCCTCTGCCTGCTCCACTTCCTCGTAGCCGGTGGGGATGTCGCGATCGCCTTCTCCTCTTCCTCCTTCCTCTTCCTCCTCCGCCTTCTTCACCCGGTCAGGCAGATCGAAACCGTCCTAAGATCTTCGCGGACCGCAGGGAAGATGTTGCAAAGTATTGGCCTGACTCTCCTGGTCATCGTGGCTACCTTGTTTTTTGTCTTGCTCTTCATGCTCTGTGGTGAGTAACAGACCCGCCCTCGGAGGCCAGATGCTGTTTTCCTAATATAAGATTTAACAATATTATTATTATTTCTCTTTCTGAGGATTGTTTGAAGCTTCCTTGCCACTGGAAGTAGGTCAGACCGCATAAGTCTTGTGCCCCCGCCTGGGTGGAGAGTTGTAAAACGTATTGATCAATCCAATAGTAAAAATAAATGCATTTTTTTTAAACACCTATGGGGGAAATGTTCTGAAAACAAGTCCCTAAAGGGATGTCTTTTAATACTTGTCACTTAACAAACAGGATCTGGCTGGTGGCCCGGTGGAATTGGGGAATGCCATTTGGCTTGGTGAAAATGAATGGTGTGGGTGGCGAAAGGAGGAGGTTATTGGGGAGTTTCTATAAAGACACATATCCAAAGAATTTATTGAAAGGCATTTGTCTTACAAAAAAAAGCCAAGAAGGGACTCTTGCTAAATTAGCTAGTTGCTGAAGACTCAATCCTGGCAAATTTTGTGATGGAAGTGAAGCATACCTGTTAATTTAACCTCACGTTTATGCCAGTGGCCTTTAAATGAAAAGAAATATTTTAATTTAGTGGCAAGGGCCCAAAATAGTGTGGAATAAAATCATGTTCCAGGCTATTTCTAAATACCTTTGTGGTTATTTAACAGCCTTCTTCAATCTGCTGCCCTCTAGCTGTGTTTCAAGTACAACTCTTCATTTCCCACTTATGGTAACAAGACTTTTGTGTTAGGCTGCTTACAGACACTTGAGAGCTTGCAACTGTCAAAGCAATTCCTTGCCCAGGGCTATATGAAATAATTTATTTTCTTCTGTTACTGAGCTCCACTCAGGCAGTGTTTAATGCAAAACCTACCTTCCCCTAGGCAACACTAGGATAATTTTGCATGGCATTGGACATATATTGATGGAAGTCCAGAATGAAGCAGTGAGGGCTGATTATACTTTGCCTCTGAAAAGATGTCAGCCACAGCTTCTGGAAATTGAACTGCACCACAGCCATTCATCCTGAAAGCTCATCACTGCTTCATTGGTGTAAAAGCCTGCACCAGAAATCCAAAATGTTTATTATCTCCTACGTAAAACTCATAAAGTCAGCATTAAATCACATATATAGAGGTTGTGACTTGGGAGTCCTATTAAAAGAAGATATTTCTTGGAAAAAGGGGAAGGAGAAAAGTTGTGAATAGCTAATATGGGACCTTGTGTGCCTTTGAATTAATGTGAAGTTAGTCAGACCGTAAAATCAGATATGAACTGTTACAATCTTTATCAAAATGTGTATTTCTGTCCTCTTTCTATTTCTCCTTATTTATCCCCTATCGCCTCTTTCATCAACTCTCCCTTCTGTTCCAGAGATGAAAGAAGGGTTTTCTTAACACATTTATTAATGACCTTCTGAGGAAATTAAGATAAAGTTTATGGGAACCTCCACTGGTTCCACTGGGAATTCGGTAGTCTAGTTGTATATTAGTGTATTAGACTGCTCATCCTGGGACTTGCTGATCTTACACATCTGGAGGGTTAGTTCCAGGTTGGAAAGATTGATCAGTGGATAATGCAATGTCATTACACCGAGTTATACTAAAAGAGTTCAACTGAGTCATGACATATTTTGACTAATGCTTGCTAAATACGCTTTAAATGACTGGATGTATATAGTACACTAATCAAAACCAAATAAATGATTTATATGCTAATGGATACTTTCCCCCTCCAGAAGATCATTTCTCTGAATAAAAGACATGTCTGGGCATGCTTCATCCAAATTCATAGGGTTCACTGATTTTCCTATGATTGAGCTAAACATTTAGTGTTGGAAACATCTGGAGGACTTCTAATCAGATCATCCAGGATCCTGATTGGCCAGTTTTTGTGTTTCCTTTCTTAGATGCTATTCTCAGCCCCCTTAAGGAACACCTCCCCCCAAGATTAACTGTCTGATTTTCAAATTTTCAAAAGAGGAAAGCCCAGTTCCTGCTGTAAAGTTTCAGAGAACTATTATCTGATAAAACAAAATTTGCTAAATAAAGTTTGTTGTAAACTGCAGCTTGCCATTTCTGATTCCTTTCTGCTGGATTTTTTAATGTATTGAATTGGGTGCTGGAGTTACATTTTTTTTCCTCCTAGCCTATGATATGATCTTAGGTGCCAGGTGCAAATGCTTAGCTGATTCTCAAGGAGTGACAAGAAAACTTGGAAAGTGCCCTTCTCTAGATATGTAGCTTTTAAGTCCGATTCTCACGTGTTCTGCCTGAGGATTGTTGTAACAGCAATTATGTAGTGAAGTTTCAGCAACTTGGCTTTGATTCCTAGAGACTGATAGAGAAATCTTTGTTTTCTTGGAGTTGTGTCACCAGTAACCCATCTCTTTTCTATGAACATTCTGATCATTCTTTTTTATCCCACCCATCCACCTTATCCTGTTGTTTTTCTCTTCCCTTAATTTTGCAAGAATAATATTTTTTCTATATCCTCATCTGGCCTGAGCCAATCTAGTGTAGTGATTAAGGCTTCAGGCTAAAAACCAGAAGGCCATTGCTTCTAGTGTTGCCTTGGGCACAAAGCCAACTGAGTGACCTTGGGCCAGTCTCTCCCTCTTAGCCTTAGAAAGCAGGCCAAAGCAATCCATTTCCAAAAAAACCACACCAAGAAAACTTCAGGTACTTGACCAGGGAGGCACATGGAGTCAACACTGACTCAAAAGGCCCCCCAAACAAAGATCCATTTACATCTTATGCCCAAAGCATGTGAATTTATCTTTGCAAATCATTTCCTCAAAGGAGCAATCTGTTTTTATGTCACCCAGGACTAATGGATTACTTCTTTTAATACATGGTGTTTTATTCATCTCCATGTAAGTGTCTACATCCCATGAAGTACAATAAGCAAACCCTTGCTTGCATAAAGAATTACTGCAATTCATTTAGAGATGTGCAAATTTATTTGCATCTTGCTTCTTTGGTATATTACCAATCTTTCTCTAGATCCCCAAAATCATGTTCTATATTTATGGACATAAGAGTTGTTTTCACTTTGTTATCTGCCATTTCTCCACAGCTTTATATAGTTGAATGGAACGTTGTTTTTTTTAACCTATGGCTGGTGCTTTCCTGTTTAGTAGCTGTTTCAATGCCTGTCATACCTAATTTTTAATTTAGTTCCTGAATGTATTTTTCCCTACAAATGTTTCATTTATTCTATAAACTTGTTTATAAAGGATTTCAGTACAGTTCCATCTACCTTTAATCTCGTTTGCTGATATCAGATCTCTTTAGTGGTTGGAAGTTTCTACTTTAGCTATGGATTTTCTTTCTTAAAAGAAATTTCTTATGTTCTTTTTATTATATTATTCCATTTGTTCACACCCTTGACTGAGATAGTGTTCCTTGCCTTTTCTTGTTTGATATTGAAAGTTAGTATTCAACTATCCTACGTTCTTCCTGCCACTTGACTTTCTTCTTTGAAAGTTTGGACATATAGGTTTGACAATCTCATTTCTTCAGGTAGCTCATCAGACTGACTTTCACGCAAGCATATGAAATCTGTTCCTTACACTGATTTTTAACATTAGCAATAGCACTATAAGTTATAAGCCATCAGGAAAAAAATGCTTATATAACAGAATATAGAGAGCAGGACAGGGGCTTCATATATTGGGTTATATATATTTTCTTCCTGATGGCTTAGATGGAGCCTCTGTCCTACTTAAATATATGGAGCTTCTGTCCTGCTCTATATATTCATACATCTTGCCTAGGAACAGCAAGTATAGCAATAGCACTTAGACTTATATACCACTTCACAGAGCTTTACAGCTCTCTCTAAGCGATTTACAGAGTCAGCATATTGCCCCCAACAATCTGGGTCATTTTACTGAAGGATGGAAGGCTGAGTCAACCTTGAGCCGGTCAAAATTGAATTCCTGGTGTGAGCAGTGAGTTAGCCTGCAATACTGCATTCTAACCACTTTGCCACCATAGCTCTTATAATCTGACAATAGGTTTCTCACGTCATAGCTTACTTGCATGCACACCTATTCCCTTCAAATAGCTCACCTATTTGATATCATTCATTATCTCTTCCAAAGATTGTACATAGATGTACCAGAGCTGACTGGATTGTGTTTGTCTTCCATTTCCTCTCATGCAGTTGATTTGCTTTCAATGATAGCAGTAGAACATGATGTTCAGGTTTAGAATCTGTGGTGGTGGTGGTGTTTTTGGCCTGGCAATAATGAATTATTTTTGCAGAACTCTAACCTGTCTCCCGATACTGGGTTTATTTTGATGCATATCTATCATTCCAGATTCCTTCATTTCTCCAAATTCTGCATTTAGTTCTTCTTGCAGTTTGTCATTAAATTTATCAAGATCTTCTTTTGTTGTGTCTCTTACAGGAGAACACAACATGTTAACACCCACATTCCCTGAATGTCCACTAAAAGATGAGCCCATCTTTTATTAGATTGTGGGCAAGTGCATACATAGCAATGCCAATTGGGGAGGATATTATTTATATTGTATTCCTTCTTCCAAGTTTTATCTTGGAGTTCCTTCTCCTAGGTGGAGAAAGATTGGTTGGTTTTCCTCAGACCTCCAGAACCCCTATTGTGAATTGCTGTTAGCTTTCCTCCTTCCCCTTTGACCTTATCAGCAAGAGTAACCCCTCTTAGAAGCCCTTGTTCCTTCCAGATGTCTCTCTCAGGCTTAACTGAACCATATCATGAAGGTGATCTTTCAAGAGTCAAATCCATGTCAAATGGGGCCCAATAATCTATCCTACCTTGGATGGTCAGAGCTGCATGTGCGTCCTCACTTGTACATTTGTGAACCTAGCCAGAGGATCACTCCAGATTCTAATATAATTCTAATACAATGGGGAAGAGTTGGGGGGAAAAAACTTGCCAGTGGGAATTCTCTGTAATTACTATACTTAATTGGATCCATTGGGATAGTTTTGTTTCATTTTTGCTCTTGCTTTTAGAGTTACCCTTGATTGCCTTATCTAAGATCTTTGATCCTTGTCAGGTCAAAGAAGAGAAGAACGCTAATAAAACAAAATGGAAGAGTGAGAATTTACAGTTTTGGAAGAGAGAAAATATGAGCTTGATTAAAAAAAAATACGGGTGGAATCCTCCCTTCTTTGTTAATCCACTTCTACTTGGTTGACTAATCTCAACATTGCAAGACGTGATCTGATGTATTGAAAAAATACACCCATGACCTTAATATCTTTTTGGTGAATTCAGTTGTGAAACAGATATAGCTCGTTTACCTTGATTTGACCTTAGTTGACTTCAGAATCGCCTCACTGGAAAATTGAGGATTGCAAAACAACTTGGCAATTGCATTAAATACGGAGCTAGAACAACTACATTATGTTTTAGATTGTATGGCCGGAAGATTACAAAAAAAATTACCCCAAGAAACTGTTCTTTCTTGATCAAGCTGGGCTAAAATGAACTGCCACTTTTTAATTCTTGTAATCAAAAAATAAAAGCCCAAGATTAATATGACTCTGGTAGATTATAAGCTCACTTAATGATAGAGTTTCATCACAATTGTGCAGTAAAGCTTCTATAGGTTGCTAAATAAAAGGTTTCCTTACTCTTCCTTGTGATATTATCTTAGGCGATTCTTCTTATGCCAGTTTAGATCTGATGACAAGAACGAAGATATATTCAGCATAATTTAGTCATGGCATGTTTCTTAAGTCCTACTTGATTCTTATGGTCGATCAGTTGGAGTGCGCGTAAGAATAATGTTAGTGGAAACATTGAAAATAAAATAGATGGAAGAAGGACCTTTTCATTGATATACCAAATTTAAAATATGCCCAAAATAGCCTATAGTAGAAGTCTTAGATTGGAAATACACCACTGCATGCATCTTGAAATGATGCAGTCCAGATAAGATAGTCCTATCGTTTGTTCTGCTGAATGTATACATTGGCACAAGTTTTCTTTGAATAGCCTGAAAATCAAATACTAAACGATCATGATTCCATATCTATGTTGCAACCATTGCAACATGCAGAGTGATTGGGAAGAGAACCTCGTATGTGTAACAATTATCTCCTTTTGTGGGGCGGAGAAAGAAAAAGGATTCGAGATCACCTCTATACTTCCTCCTGCAAACAAAGATGTTCACAAGGGCTGGGTTCGTGCATTTCACTAAGCTACAGATCTTTAGTTAGAAACCACAAATGGCTGGCTTCATGTGCAAGCCACGTTATGACTGAGATGGTTAATGAAGGTAGTCACTCTTAAAATCCTTTTTATGATGTAGAGAAGGAATAGACCACATGCAACATTTTCTGCCAATCCAAGGACAGCGAGACTCCACTTTTTACCTAATTTGTTCAGCATGTCACAAACCTAACTAAAGCCCAGTTTTACCCCAGACATGCTGACGTATTTTCTCCAGATGAGCTGTTCAAAGCATCCATGACTGGGAGGTGCTTCTGTCTCTCGTGCGATAGGCTGGACTTAATTCTGAGGACATTCCTTCTCCTCCATGGGACTCTTCCTTAGCGTCCCCAGTTTTTGCTCAGCCTTCGTACGAACAGGCAGCATTCTCTCTTCCCATGGCTGGAATAGGAATAAAGACCTCATCAGCAAGATAAAGGTTTGATTGCAGCATTTCGGCTGCCTTTGGGCTCCACGTGTCATCAAGGAGCCCCAGGGATCTTCCTACAGCAATTCACATCTGGCTGTCAGAGCTCGTTTAATTTCGCTGAGAGTGCTATTGGCGCTCAGAGAGTGGATCGAACGCGACACCTCATGGTAGGAGAAAACTTCCCTTGCCATTGCTACCAGTAGATTACAGCCGTGCCGTTGTGAAACAGCGAGTGTGGCTCCTGTTCGTACAGCAGTAAACGGCCTGAGGCTTTTCCCCCATGGAGAGAACGCTGAAGCGGGGGGCCTTTCCCCTCCCTGTTCTTTTTGGAGCCGTTTGTGAGGCTTTTGCCCCCAGATTAGCTTCCAGGCGGGATATTACTGCTGAATCAGCCCAGCACGCCAAATTAACAGCCGGTGCCATTTTGGAACATCATTGGCTGCATGGTGGTGCACCAGCACCTTAAATAAATCAGCTGGTGGGAGGCATATCTCAACCAGGGCTGTCTCTATACAGTTCCAAGGGGACCTTCAGCCTTAATCCCCTACCCCTGGGATTTCACTGAAAAAATTTAGTTGGCTAAGCCCTCACAGCCCATTCTTTCAGCAGAACAACAGGCAGCACCTAGGCCAAAGTCTGCCTGTTCACTGAAGCTGTTGCAGGCCTAGAACAGACTCACAATAGAATCTTGGATCTGTCAGTGCAATCCACACAGCAATCCACTGTGCGAAACACAGTCCTATAAGACTAACCTAGTACCTCAGCAGCAGTACCTGTACCACGAAGGGCCCCTGAGGCCACATTTACTCTAACAGCGGCAGGCCTCCATCCGGAGGAATCTCTCCCATAGGAGATCCCGGTGCAGATGAGAGCTTGGATGGAGCTAGCAATAAGACAGGGCATCGCAATGGGGGTGCAGCAAGCCATTCTGGCTAGACAGCAATCAGTTGCCCTTGACTATGATTTCCAATCATTACGGTCACAAAGTAGAGCGGAGTCCACTCATCCTCAGGTACTTCCCCAAGGGGAGATTTATACAACCCCACACATGTCTGACCAGGACAGGGAAGACCAAACAGACCAATTGGAACAGGTTGAGTCAAGTTCCTCACATGGCAGCAATCCAGCCCTGTCAGAGGCGGAACACCTAGAGAAGGGCATGTCAGATGATGAGGGTCTAGTCCCGGATCAACTGACATTTACTGGTTCCGCCCTCAGCTGTTTAAGTCCCTTTTGTTCAAGGCGAAAAACAGCACTTCTTGACAAACGGACCAACGGACTCAACCAACACTAACACAGGAGGAGTCGGAGGACTTAATCTTCTCTCAACCTGTCACCGAGATGGACGTAATTCCCATTCCACAAATGTTCTCTGATTTGGTCCAAAAACAATGGGCCTCCACTTCTGCATATCCCATCCTCTTGGGATACGGCGGAAAGTTTTACAATCTGGTACCAGATTTTTCTAACTGCCTGAACACTCCCGAGGTCGATGAACCCGTGGTAGCTCTAGCATCCACCACCACCATTCCCAGTGAGGTGGAGAAAGTCCTTAAACCGGAGGAAAAAAGCAGACGCATGGGCCATCAGAGTGGCCACAGCTGCATCTTTTTTACCAGATCCTCCCTAAGATGGCTCCGTCACATGAGAGAATCTATCCCTGCCTCAAATACCAGAGCGCATCAGGACATAGCCAAATTGACAATTAAATTCGGTTAAATTCTCATCAAGAGCCATAGCATCCCAAGTTACAGCATGATGATTACTCTGGCTCAGACATTGTCAAGCTTACACCAAGCATAAGTGGAAGCTTGCTTCATCTCCAATTACAGGAAACAAATTGTTTGGGACTGCCCTTGATCCGCTCTTGGTAGAATCCAGAAATAAGAAAAAGATCCTTCCCTCTCTTTTTCGTCAATCTGATAATAGGAGTTCCCAGCCCTTTCGAAGGAGGTCCTTTCATCCCTTCTACCAGGTATCATATTCCCCAAGATTCCATAGACCCTCTGGGTACAGGCAGGGGCAGCAGTCAAAAATTTTGAAACTGAAATGAAAGGGGAGGGCAGACAAGGAGATCTTTTCACAGGGCAGAAAGCAAGGCATTCCGCCGCCCCAAGTAACACCTGCTGAGACTCCCATTGGCGGACAGCTGAAACTGTTTGCAGATCAATGGGATTCCTCAACCTCAGATACCTGGGTCAGAGAGACCATCAGATCTGGTCTCTCCCTAGAATTCCAATTCACACACCTGAATTTCTTTATGGCATGTCTGGCTTCAAGAGACCCTGTTAAAAGGACTTATGGATACCGCAATCCACCATTTGCTAGAGATCTACGCAATTCAACCAGTGTCACCAGATCAACCAGGGCAAGGATATTACTCACACCTTTTTGTGATTCCAAAGAGTTCAGGGGGGATGGAGAGCAATTTTAGACCTAAAACGCCTCAACCGCTCTCTGGTATACCGGAAGTTTAAAATGAGCACATTGCAATCAATACTGCTCAATATCAGACAGGGTGACATTCTAATGTCAATAGACTTAACGGAGGTGTATTTGCATATCCCGATTAGACTCTTGCACAGCAGGTTCCTGAGATGCTGTTATAACAACCAACACTTTGAGTATGTAGCCCTGCCGTTTGGACTAGCATTCTCCCACCCCCGGACCTTTACTAAGATTCTGGCAGTTGACTGCCCATCTCAGGAGTAGGCCAGATGACTGCAGTGTTATCTTGATGACATTTTACTTTTGTCATCATCCAGTCGGCAAGCTGAAATAGACACTCAGATGGTTATCTGATGGTGATCTACAGACTCCCCAACAGCATGGGTTCTCTATAAACTGGGCAAAGAGTCATTTGACTCCATCGACTTGCCTTACTCACCTGGGAGCCATCATAGATACAGTAACGGGGAAGGTTTCCCTCTCTCTGGGAATAGGACAGGATAGCATTAGACAGTTGTCCAGGGAGATTAGAACACTCAAACGAGTACCTGTGGCCCACTTGTCTAAATTATTAGGGAAAATGATCTCATGCATCTCTATTTTTCCCTGGGCCTGGCTTCATGCCAGAACCCTCCAATGGTTCCTACTGCTGTACCAACAGTCTGGAAGGAGCTACTCAAAGTCCAGGATCACTGTTCCATCAAAGGTCCTAATATCACTTCATTGGTGGACCACAACAAGTATCAACAAGGGCTGTTGTTTCAAGGACCCTCACAGATTGACTATCAGATGCCAGCTTGTTTGGGTGGGGAGCACACTTGCCAGTCCCTCACAGCTCAAGGTCTCTTGTCTACTACAGAGCAGACTTGCAGCATAAACTGGCTGGAACTCAGAGCAGTCCACCTGGCTCTTTGCAGTTTCTTCCCCCAGATTCAGGCCTAGCATGTCCTCATCTTAACCAACAGTGTGACAACATAGGTCCACATAAACAGACAAGGTGGCACACACTCAAAACAACTCATGAGGGAGGCAGAGAGACTGCCTTTTGGCAGAAAAGAACATAATCTCCATCAAAGTGGAACACATCTCAGGTCTGTCAAACACCGAGGCAGACTGGTTGAGCAGGCCACTGTCGACCATTCAGAGTGGCACCTGCATCTGAGATTGTTCCAGGAGATGGCGCAGAGGTTTGGTCAACCGGTCATAGACTTGTTTGCCTCACCTCTGAACACACAGGTCCTGAGGTTCATGTCCAGATACCTGTCTCAAGGAGTGGAGGACGTCAATGCTCTTAGTTGCTGCTGGCCTCCAGGTCTTCTGTATGCCTTTCCCCCACTTCCACTGATTCCCAGGGTGGTCCAGAAACTTTTAGAAGAGAAGGCAGAGCTATTGTTGGTGGTACTATACTGGCTCAGACGTCCATGGTTCATGGATGTCAGGGACCTATTGACAGCAAAACCGTGGAGAATACTGCCAGACAAAGTATCACTCACTCAGGGTCCAATTTGACATCCGGACCCACAATGGCTGCACCTCACCATATGGAGATTGAGCGGAGATGTCTGAAAGGTGAAAAACTTTGTAGCAAGGTCATCTGTACCATCCAAGCAGCCAGATGCCCTTCAATGAATCATATATACAACACCGCATGGACTATTTTCTGTAGATGGTGTGTTAGGTCAAGAATAGACCCCACTTTTCTGTCAGTGGTGCACGTGCTGGACTTCCTACAGGAAGGTTTAGACAAGGGACACTTTGCACAGACAGGTGGCGGCACTTGCTTTGGTCATCACCTGGGGGGACCTGAGGTCCATTGCCCATCACCCAAGAATACGCAGCTTTATTTGTAGGGCCCCAAATCTAAGACCCCCAGTGGTGCACCGTTATCCCACCTGGGACTTAAACAAGGTACTCACAATGCTCATGAAACACCCCTTTGAGCCCCTGAAAACCACGAGTCTCTCCTTACATACAAGGTGGTTTTCTTAGTAGCAATAACATTGGCAAGATGAATTTCGGAACTGGCTACCTTATCAGTCAGACAAGACCTCTGTATTTTCCATTCTGACAGAGTGGTTCTTTGTCCAGATCCAACCTTCACCCCAAGAATAAATTCGGCATTTCACAGAACAAAGGAGCTTATACTTCCGAGTTTCTGCCCGAGACCAGCTCATGGTCTTGAGCATCAATGGCATTGACTAGGTGTGAGATGTGCTCTCCATATGTACATAGTTTTTAGGAAGACAGAGGCACTCTTTGTCTCCTTTCAACCAACCACTCAAGGACGCAAGGTCACATCATTAACTGTGGGCAGGTGGCTGAGAGCTGCGATTACTAAGACTTATGAGACTCAGTCATTGCCAATGCCCAGAGGCATCACAGTGCATTCAACCAGGAGTGCTGCAACATTGGCTGTGTGGGCCACACAAGCACCGATAGAAGAAATTTGTAGAGTGGCAACTTGGGTCTCGCCGTCGCCTTTCATCAGGCACTATAAGATAGATGTCTTTGCATCTGCAGAGGCCACCTTCAGTAGGAGAGTTTTATAAAGGGTCCACAGGGACCAAGAGGGGACTCACACCAGATGGAGACCCTCCTGTAGGACATGCCAAGTTTTGGTATGTCCCAGTCATGGATGCTCTGAACAACTCATCTGGAGAATGGGTGTTGGTACTTATCTGGTACACCCTTTCTCTTTGAACTGTGAAGAGCATCCAGCCCCACCCAGATTCTGTCTGGTGGGGTCCTATTCTGGCCAAGCATTCAAACATTGGTGAAGAAGAAAGAAGATGATCTCATCACTTCGACTTCGCCAAAATTGGGGACGCTAAGGAGGAGTCCCGTGGAGGAGGAGGAATGTCCTCAGAATTAAGCCCAGCCTATTGCACGAGAGACAGAAGCACCTCTCAGTCATGGATGCTCTTCACAGCTCACAGAGAAAGGGCGTATCAGGTAAGAACCAGTGCCCATTCTATGCAGGTTAGAATAACTACTCTACAAATTGCTTTGCATGCCAACATACTATTGTCCATAACCCACATGTTAGGAGGTATATGCTGCATACCCACACAGACTTTTCAATAAGTCACTTTCGAATAGGAGAACAATACTATCCCTTTGGATTTGCTGGCTCTTATACAGGCTATCCCTCCCCCCCCCCCCCATAGTTTTAGTTGTTTTTCATTTAGAGCCATAATGTTTATATCCAGATGAATACAGTTTACCTCTTGTGGAATTCCTCCTTTATCCATCCCTCATTATAAAAATCTCTCTTTTATGGATTCTCAAATCCATTGATGTTCAAAAAATATGCAAGGGTTTTTTTGAAATTTCAGGTCTCTTCATCTGTCAAGACTGAACTGAAAGCAAGTTAAGAGTGGCAAAGAAGAAAGGGACTGATGATAATAACTCTATTGGTATTAAGTTCTGTGTTTTTACTAAGGAGCATAAGATGGCGCACATTCTTTCCACCAAAATAGCATTCAAAAAACCCAGGAGCATGAAACGGGTTGACTGGATGACCTTATTGTTATGAGGTTATAACCCAGGTGCAATTTCCTGGAGGACCTACAGGCTTGTCTCTTCAGCTATTAGCTTTTTGGAAATGATCTCACTGATTCATAACAAGAACATTTTCAGTCATTTTAGAAGGCCTCCTTATAGTGCGCGATCGACAATAGGACAGCAGCCACACCAATGTCTGTTTATTGGTAGCTCCTGTACAGAGTTACTCCGTCTGAGGTCACTGCAGCACTTAAGAGCATGACATCTAGTGCTCCGGGCTTGGATCGCATTCCTGCTGCCGATCTCTTGACCTGGCACCAACCATCTCTAGCAGCTTATTACGACTTGCTACTAGCTGCCGGCGGCCCACCAGAACATCTAGCCTGTTCGAGGGTGACCTTCCTTCCTAAGACGGACGATCCATCGCCCTATCTCGATTGCCTCTACCATTCTCCGTGCCTTTCATAAGATCCTGGCATGTCGTCTCTGTGATACCCTTCAATTTTTGCCCTTCCAGCATGTTTTTTTCCAGCAGGATGGCTGCCTTGAGGCGATGACCCTTCTCCACACCATTCTTTGAAGGGCCCATACAAAGCGTGAACCTTGTGCGATGCTGTTTCTGGACATTGCCAAGGCATTTGACACCGTATCCCATCACATATTGTTTTGTGTCACTGTAGCTGCTGGTCTACCACCTCACTTGGTGTCGTACCTTCGGCACCTTTACGAGTGGTCCACGGTCCAACTTGCAGGAACCTCTACAACTTGTGGTCTGGCAAGGCAATCCTCTGTCTCCGCTTTTTTTCATCATGGTCGTCAAGGACATCATCACAGTTTCTCTGCCCAGTGTTGGGTATGACCTCGATGGCCATTGGATCAGCAGTATCGTTTATGCTGATGACCTGGTTCTGTTTGTGGAGAAGTTCCCTTGGCTTCAAGAAAAACTACATCTTTTATCCGAAGCCCTTACTCAAGCCGGAATGGCGTTAAATGCCAAGAAGTCCCTGGGCCTCACCATTGCCAGGGACGGAAAGAGAAAGTGCGTGACCCTGTTACCAATCACCTACGAGTGCGAGGGTGGCAGCATCAACCCTCTTGGGCCAGGGGATTCAGTTCACTATCTCGGCCTTCAGTTTAACTGGAAGGGCTGTGTTGATCCCCAAGCACACCGGCAAATTGGACACTCTGCTCCAGGAGCTCTTGCGGGCACCGCTAAAGCTGCAACAGCAGATGCTGTTGAATGTTACTACAAACATTTTTGGTGCCCAAATTCATCCATGAACTCATACTTGGTCACGCACAGGTACAGTCTGAGAAAACTGGACTGTCTGATCTGTGCAGCAGTGAGGCGCTGGCTGCGATTGCCCAAAGATACCCCCTTGGGCTACTTCCATGCACATGTCAAAGATGAAGGCCTGGGGGTGCCTTGTTTTTCTACTTCTATCCCATTGCTCCAGGCGTCGCAACTCGAGAAGATAGCATTCCATCCCACCATGCTGTTTCAGATCGTTCAGCACCAGGATGCATTTGGTCTTCTGTGGTGCCGGATGAACCAGCCGTGCAGAGTTAACGCTGCTGCTGTAACAACGAAGGCTGAGGCACGGGAGGAGTGGAAGACTGCACTCCTGACATCCTTCGAAGGTCGGGAGCTGGGGGTCCCCAGGATCGACGCAGCCAGCCACAATTGGCTATTACGCCCCTCCCAAGTATTCCCCTGCCTGTATCTAAGGGGGATCCAGTTGAGGGGTGGAGTGCTCTCTACAAGATCAAAGAGTGCGTGGGGTGCCAATCACCAGACCACTGACAAGACTTGTAGGGAAGCTTACTGGGCTCTGGAGATGATCAACCACATCCTGCAAGTTTGTGAGGTGACGCATGATGCCCGATGTGCACAACACGGTTGTGCCGTGGATCAATTCCTGCGACGGCAAGGCCTCTGTCCGAGTGTCGAGTTCATCATAACATCTGGCACTTCATTCATTAAACCGAATTTACTTGTGGAGGTGATGAACCAGCTCTGGGGTGTGGATGTGTCCATAGAGTCTGGTTACCAAGTGCGGGAGCCCTGGAACATCAAGGTCTCCAAATACAGACAGCCTGACCGCATCACCGATATTCACTGTTGGGCCGCTGTTCCCCCTTCCATCTCAGTGCACCACCTCCCTGTCATTATTTCTAACCGGGGACTGCTTTATGAACCATCCGGCACTGGGTTATGGACTTTGGGCTTGAGCTGCAGGGACTGCATGGACATTGGTCTCCTAATCATTGCAGGCTCACTCAAATGTTACGATGTTTACATGCGTGGAACTGGGAAAGATTGAGTCCGGATCTTGGGTGACATGTGATTAATGACACTGCCATAAGTGGCAACTCCACTAGTGTGACCATCTTTAGTGAATTTTTGCTCTCAGAGAGGTTCGCTCCTCTGATAATTTATGATAACTGCAGGGCTGTCAAACTCCTGGCCCATGGGCCAGATGAGTCACACACTGATCACACTTATGCCCAGTTTAGCAAAGGGGGTTAAAAGTCCTGATATGTCACATGACACCATGCATTTGACACCTCTGTTATAGTGGGATCCTTTCCTTCATTGTCCCTCCTGCCTCCTGATCCTTGTTTGACCATTTTTGATAAAATACTTATATGATTAATGGAAAAAACCTTAATTATACCTTGTTGCTAACAACTGGTAGATAAAAGATAAGATTTGTATTGGTAGTTATTTATTTATTGACTAGGTTTACCTGTCCATGAATGTAATAGATCAGTGAGACGTAAATACATTATTAGCTAGCTGATGCAGAAAGGAAGTTTAGATCAGGGATATCAATAGCACTTTGATTTATATCCCACATCACAGTGCTTTACAGCCCTCTCTAAGCAGTTTACAGAGTTAGCATGTTGCTCCCAACAATCTGGGTCCTCACTTTACCCTTTGGAAGGATGGAAAGGCTGAGCCGGTGAGATTTGAACTGCCGAACTGCTGGCAGTCAGCAGAATTAGCCTGCAATACTACAATCTAACCACTGTGCCACCAAGGCTCTTAGAAAAGAGAGAAAGTAGATAGAAAGTGATCAGTGCACAGGCAAGGTTTCTAATCCACAGTAGATGTTTAGTTTTGCGTTTCCAACTTAATGGTTTTTTGTAACTTTACTAAGGATTGACGTTTTTGAACTTGTTTGGACAGTCCTATTTGTATAAGATTGCTGGCATCATATTGCACTGTATATTTTGAATGGCTGTGGGGTGCAACCCTTAATGTTCCCTTTGTTTTTCCTGGCAACTCTGTAGGTTGGTGCGTGGTCTGGCAGCTCTTCTTATCCAAGTTTAAGTTCCTACGAGAGCTGATTGGAGACGCAGGGTCCCAACAAGAGGACAGCGAAAATGCAAAACCAGAAGCTGAACCGGATGAGCTGCTGCTCACTCCACAGAGAAGTAGGCAGAAACCTGCACGTCAGCGAAAGGGACTGGCCGAAGAAGCAAGCTAAAATGAAATGCCTGGGTAATTTCCAAACAAGTGACGAGCAACGTCGATTAAATGGTTTGTTTCTACCAATGTCCTAAGCAAGACAACCAAACTATTTCCAAAGAAGTTCAGAGAACTTTTTTAAAAAACAAAACAAAATGGCAGTAGGGGAAGAGAATGAAAAGCAAGAAACATCTTATCCTTTCTGGGCAGGGTTACAAGGAAGAGAACTACAGGAGTAATTTTCTGTTCCTCACCGATTATGCCTAGTTTTTGCACAAAGGTGAACACGATCAACTGTTGGCTAATGACATCTTTATAAGACTATTATTAATAGCAATTAACCTTTGTTCTTTGTGTATCCATTTTGTATAGAAATATGTGTATGAATTCTGAATATTTCTAATAGGTGTCACCCTCCCACAGAATAAGGACTGTAGAGAGGCTCCATCAGTCAACTTAAACATAATCAGGAAATGAAATTCGGCCTTGGATTGTATGTCTGTTTTCAAGCTTCTTTACAAATGAAAACATTTTGCCAGATTAGTGCATAACTGTAAATGTTTAAGGAAATCCCTTCTGTTTTTCCTTAATATAGAAAAGAGGAGCATCTGTTACAAATCCTCATCTGATATCGTTTTTTAAAAGAAACTAATCAGTTGGCTTTAAAATGGAACTTTTCCTCGTTTGCCTTTTTTTTTTTTTGCACCAAAAATCAACAAACTAAATACCGAATTCCAATGTAGCTCCAGGGATTATATTTTATTACAGTCTCAATGTTGTGCTTAATGGTTTGACCAAGAACTTTGTAATTAGTGTTGTTTTTTTTCCAACTTTTAACAGCTACATCTGATGAGCACTCACAGTTCTGCTTGAATTAGGTATAAAGCAGGCCAGATAGTAGCAATCAAAGTTGTAGCTAAAACTGAACTAGAATATATACTGACTTTGAACTTTGAATTGGTGCTAAAGAATTATTATCACGGTCATGATTATGACACCTAGCTGCTTCTTGGACTCCCTGGTGCACTTTTGTTGGACGTTCTTGATGCTGTGCTCCACATTTTTAATTTTGCTAAGCAGAACGCATAGATAAGGCTCTTAATAGTTCACAGTTGCTAAAAACAAACCCTCCTGATGCCTACAATTGATGGCTCTGTTCTCTTGGAAAGCTTTTTTGACCTTTGGAGGCTTAAATGTGGATGAAGAACTTTGTTGATTTTATTTATTTTCCAGTAGCATTTGAGTAGGTAAATGACTTTTAACGATCTGTTCAGTATTGACAAGCTCGCAAGTGGGTTTGTAGCTTTTTCCCTTCCTCCCCGTGACATCCTGCCATTCAGCTGTATGCAGTGGTTGCCTTATTGTTCATCTTTTTGTGGCTGCTGTTGTTCTTTGCAGCATATATCAAACAGGGCTTAGGATTGCTTGTAGTATTTGTCAGCTGGCTTTTGCCCCTAAAAAAAAAAAAGTAACATGCAATGCTCCGTCCTTGAATACAAGATCTTACCAATAAACATCTGTTTTTTGTTTTTGTTTTCAATAAAAACCACTTCTAGCTGTACATGGTAGAAGCAAGTACTTGAAATAATGCCAGTTGTATTAAGTGTATTCAGAGTAATCGGACTCAGGTTTTCTCATTTACCACAGACACAATATTTTCTTTACAGGATTTATATGCTGACATGACATGCTTAATAATGTCAGGGTTTTTTTTCCCCCCATGTACTCAAAAATGGTTATAGGTACCATTTCTGTTTATCCAAACAAATAACCAGTCTTTTATTCCTCCTGGAATAAAATTTGAGATTCTAATCCAATGAGACAGTAGATGTAATGAGGGAGAGGTGGACCGTAAACTATCTCAGTCCCATGCCATGGTAGAATTTGAGTTTAAGTGTGAAGATTTTATTTGATTCAGTAGAGTAAAGTAGAATAAGTTAGGGAAGCTTTTGTGTGTGTGTTTTTTTTTCAAAGGGAAACCAGGAAGCCATTTCTTCCTGACATCCTGAGATACAGCTAACACTGTCCCACAAGTGATGCTGCTGGTACAACTTTGGTACGAATGATTCTGCTTCCCAGAATGTAACGCCACATACATTGGACAAACCAACAGGAGAATAAATGCACGCATTGCAGAACACAAAAACGCAGTCAGAAAAGAAGAAGATGCTTCCTCCCTTTTCCAGCACCTTAAAGCCACAGGACATGAAATTAATTTTGAGGGAACCAAATTAATCTCCAATACTGAACACTTCAACAAGAGAATAATCAGGGAAGCCATTGAAATAGAGAAACGCCCCCATAACATGAATAAATGGGATGATACCTCCCGCCTACCAGACATCTGGAAACTAGCCCTTATCAACAAACGAGTCCCAGCCACGAAAACCAACACCAGACCCAAAACGACACACGACGCCACCACCAATCTCCCTCACCAGACTCAAACCCAAACCCATCCCAGAGACGAAAGGCAACCACCATCCAGAAACCAGACCACGGCTGCATCACCAACTGCCAAACACCCTGACCCCCAAACTAAGCAAACTCACACATGCCATGAACCCAGACCTCAAACTTGGAGCCAAACCAAAACCCGGAATGTTACATCACAGCGAAGAGGAAAGTTAAGCTCAAAAATTTTGTTTTTGCATGACAATGCTTGACCACACACAGCAAATCACACTTGAGAAGTCCTGAATGCTTTCAAGTGGGAGATTTTTCCTCATCCGCCCTACAGCCCCGATCTTGCACCAAGCAACTATCTCTTGTTTCCGAGGATGAAGACCTGGCTTGGAAAATTTTTGCTCAAAATTTTTGAGCTTAACTTTCCTCTACACTTGTTCTGAATTGCTTTTCTTAGTTTTTCAATTTTTCAATTAAAATTTCAATCAGTTTATGGTTTTTTGCCAACAAAAACCTTATCGCTGATCGTACCTCACAACTCTCAGGATTTTCAATTGCAGCACACATTTCAAACGTTTGCTGTGAAATAATGGGCAACGATACAAACCTCCCACTAGCACAACTAGATGCAGACTGAGCGGCAGATGCACAGACCAAAGATGGTCGCGCTAGCTCCGCCCCTTCTTGCTACAGACGAAAACGTAATCTATTTTGTGGATAGCCCTCGTATAACATATAACATATAACATAACGTTATATATATATGCTTGATACAGAGTTCCAGGTCTTTTCTGAATTATGTAAGAAATCTCAGTTTTCCGTCTACATAATCTGTCCCTTGGTGATGCATGGCCATTAATTTTTTTTTTTTTTAAAGTCACAGATTGATTCACAGATATGTCTTACTAGTGAACTCATAAAAGTGGAAGGCTCTGGGGACATTAATGAAGGCCTTTAGTTTTCTTGATGTCAAATTGATGAATGTGCAACATCCATGCAGGACAAGACAAAAAAGTAACAATGGTGGCTGCTACCAGGTAATCAATAAACTCTTCCCTCTGTTTATTTGTATCGTGAGGCTTCCCATGGTGCAGTCAGTCATTCTACCAATTTGAGCACAAGATACAATGCAGACGAGGTAAGAGCAAAAACAATTTTGCATTTTACATATGTCATTCCCATCCAAGAATTTGGGGAAGTGAGGGAGGATGGACGGTTTCAAAATTGGATAAAATAAGAATTTAAAAACATGCTATGTTGCTGCTCGTGCACGTGTGTGTCAGGTTTTACCTAATTAAGTAGAACTGGGTCAGTCATTTGCCCCAAAGCTAAAGTTATTCACTGTGTTAAATGGTGAATTGAAGCTGTGGTTTGGTCCATTTCAATGTATTCTTTCAGCTAATCATGGAATGCAAGACACTAACACAAACTAAAATACATGTATTTGTATAGTTTCAGAAGACAGAGGTTTAGCAATGTAATTGAAAGGAGCCTCTTTTTTAAAAAAAGGACGTTCGAAAAGTAAACTTATATGTGTGAATTTTAGACAGCAGCTTTATCTCTTGTGATTTTATGATTGATTCAGTGCAAGTCCTATGCAATCTTATTCAGATTTCAATGATGCTCAGTGGCAAATCAGGGTGTGCTAAACACTGGCCATTATCCAGTTTATTTGCAGTCTCTCCCTGAGAAATAGCATTGAATCAGGTTACGATAAATGGCAGCGGCACCATTTTGTGTATGAAACACACAGGTTCACATTGTTTTATGATTAGAGTTTTCTGCGTTCCAAAAGTAAACTTAGATGTGTGAATGTTAGAAACAGCTTTATCTCATGTGATTTTATGATCGATTCAGTGCAAGTCTTATTCAGATTTCAGTGATGCTCAGTAGCAAATCAGGGTGTGCTAAACAATGGCCATTATCCAGTTTATTTGCAATCTCTTTCTCCCTGGGAAATAGCATTGAATCCGATTGTGATAAATGGCAACAGCACCATTTTGTGTATGAAACACACAGGTTCACATTGTTTTATTTGAGTTTTGCCATTTCTGCGTTCCAAGAGTAAACTTATATTGGTGACTGTTAGACAACATTCAATCTCTCATATGATTTTATGGTCGATTCAATGCACATCTTATTCAGATTTCAATGATGCTTAGTGGCAAATCGGTGTGTGCTAAACACTGGCCATTATCCAGTTTATTTGCAGTCTCTCCCGGGGAAATAGCATTGAATCAGATGATAAACGGCAACAGCACCATTTTGTGTATGAAACACAGATTCAGATTGTTTTATGATTAGAGTTTTGCCACTTCTAAAATGGCTCAGGCTCGACGCTCAACAAGGAAACAGTTTATTTTAATGTGTATTCCTTTCTTGGACAAATGCTGCATTCCATGCAAGGTTAAGCTTTTTCTGTGCTCCTCGGTATATGGGAAAAAAAACTATACTAATTGCTCCTATGCTCTCTATATTCATCATGTTATTCTTTTTATTTAAAACATTAAAACATGACAAATAAAATGTTAATAAGCCAACTTGTTGTAAATGCCCTTCTTTCTTCATATTTATTATAATGGTGTCCACTGTCAAAAGATTTTAAATGAAGCACAAAATCACCGAGACCAAAATCCCCAGCAAATGAGAAAAACCATTAATCTTTAAGGCTGAGGTGCTAACCAAATAAAAAGTTTATGAATTGTTTGCAACTTGGAGTTGAGGGGGTCTTGATAATAAGTGAATGTATTTTTAATTTGGTATAGTGCAACATAAAAGGGAGCAAAGGATCAGGCCTGAACTGGTAATAGGACATGAAGTTTGTTTTTAATTTAACTTAAAAAGGTTATATCTGGTAAATATTTGTTTCAGCTGCTATTTCAAATGAGTCTCATACAGGCCTCTGTAAGGCACAGCCAAGCTCTTGCAAAGAATGCCTTTGCAAATTTGTGAGGAAGGTGGAATAATTCTCAAAGGCTTAGACTGAATTATTTGTATGATGCAATTATAAATTTTAAATGCAGAAATACAAAAAACATTGAGGTCTTAGTTGTTGCCATGCAAATGTAATTTATAACTTATAGAAGCAGTTCCTAAGCTACTAAGGATATTTATCTGAAACCAGAACTTTGGGCTTATTTATTTATTATATTCTGTTAGCCATTCTAACCTTATGACTTTGTGGGGTATACAACGCAGTAAACTAACCAAAGATGATACAAATGATCAGATAGAAGAATAATGAACACAAATGTATGTAGAGGAATATATTTGTATACCAATAAGCTATAGTTAGAGCAAGGGCTCTGGACAAAGCTGCTACATATCACCATTGACAGATGATTATTTTGGTTCATGCATAAACCTCTATAAGATTCAAAATTCGTTGCAGCATGCAAGGCTGCTATACCAATGAGATTCCAGCCCACAGAGGAGTGAGGCCGAAATGTATCTTAGCCTCTTTCTCGGTTTAATTTATATATAAATTTACTCGTGGCCAAAGGGAATCAGTTTGAACACCACCTACCCACCAAAATTAGCAAACAGTCATATTGCTACTTTCGTTATATGCAGACAACATAGTACTTCTGTCACAAAGATTAAATGGACTCAAACGAGCCCTGAATGCCTTGACCAGGTACTGCTCAAAGGAATGTTTTGAAACCAGTCCTAATAAAGCCAGAATTCTGATGTTCTCCATAGAGCTGCTACGAGTATCCAGAATGGGAGGTGCTCCAGTCTCGGCTCTCACAGGCTGAGCTTAAATTGAGGAACGCTCCTCCCCATCACGTGGTCCCTCGTAGCATTCCCCAGTTTTAGCTCAGCCTCTTGACAGTCAGGCTGTGTTTTTCTCAAGCTCTTGGCCGATTCAGGTTTCTCTGTAGGATTTCAACTCCAGGTTGGACCTTTGATTTCATTATTTATGCGCAGTTGCCCTGGGGTCTATAGCTCCCTATGGGAGTTTCGCCCATCCTGGGGGGGGGGGGAGTTTTAATTTTTTCCCTTTTGGGCAGTTTTCCAGCGCTTCGCGTTGCTGGTACCCTCCCCACCCCCCCACCCCTCGTCTACCGCTTGTTCGCTCTATCACTGAGCGCCGCTTTGTTCCTGCCTCTTTGGTTGTTTCCCCATTGAACACCCGTAACCAGGGGAGATACATCTACCCCATGTTCCTCCCGTTTTTGGGCCCTCATAGGCCTTTTCAATTCCGGGAGAGTGACCGCCGCTGATAGCCCCTCTCGCAACTCGCGGCTGCCATTTTGGGTGCCACGTGGCGTCCGCCATTTTGGGCGCGTCCTCATGGCGTCCGCCATTTTGGACGTGGCCTCGTGGCCGGCCGCCATTTTGGGGCCTTGTCTAACACTGCATCCAGGCTGCGTTGATATAAATTTCTCACTAGGCAGCTCCCCGGGGACTGCTTAAAGCCGTAGCTCATTCCCTCAAGGTCCCTTTCGAGGGTTTCCAAGCCTCCACAAGGTCCGTTGGCTCCGCAGCCGTTCTCAGCTGGCGAGGTAGCAGCACTCCACCCCCCACCCCCACCCCAGTTTTCGTCTGGGGGATAGCTGCTGTAGGCCATCCTACTTTTCACAGGCCTGGTGTTCTTTCGGCTAATTGGACCAGCACGTTCAACTGCTGCTCCCTTCGGAGCAATTTAAACTGCTCTAATAAGAGCAACAATGAAACTGAACGGGCAATAGGCCCAGCTTCTTTATATATATTCCAAAGTCCGTTTTCAAAAGCGAAATAAGGAGAATCATTAATGATTAATGATGGATTCAATGGAATATTAAAAACAAACAAACAAACAAAAAATAAAAATTAAATAAATTTTTCACTAAAAGGGGTGTGTGAAACAACCGTTGTGATACCCGGCCTTGGTGTAGGTCGCACTCAGACGAGCCAACCGTCTCATACTAACTTAAATAATTTTTTTCCAGATTCTTTCTAGATGGCAGATGACAATTCTTCACGTGGCCCTTCTCTGAAGGCCAAATCCAAAATGCATTACCTGCGCAAACAGGCACAGGAGACCTCCAAAGCCTCACAGAAGGATGCCCTCAGACGCCACAAGGCATTAGAGAGGGAAATAGGTGGTCTAGAGAGTCAAGCTCCTTGCCTCTGGCCCTTCCTCCCGCCACACCCTCAACCTCCTCCCAGCCCCCTCCTCCTTCCTCACCTGCTCAATCCTTGGCCTCGGTGCCTAGACAAGCTCCTGAAGCTACTTTCACCCCCACTGCTGCTGGCTTGTGCCAGGAGGAACCAGAGGAAGATTCCATGGCCAAAATCCCTGATAAAATGTGATCCTGGATGGAGTTTGTCATCCGCCAGGGAATCGCGCAAGGGCTCCAGCAGATGGCTGGTCTGGCCCCTCGGCCTGCGGCCTCTGAAATCCAGGCTCCATCCATCAGATAACTTTCCAGGTCGGATGCTTCACATGGTCAGGTACACTCCCAGAGGGAACTGCCTCTCTCTCATGGGGTAGAGGAGGAGGAGCAGGAACACGATCAAGGGGACCCGACCCATTTCGGGGAAGAGGAGGACCTTGATTTGGGGTCCATGATCTATAGCGAACCCCTCTCGGGGGCAGACCCAATGGAGGGGGAGATGTCAGAGGATGAAGGCCTCACCCTGGACCAGCCCACCTTTGTGGGGTTGTTTAAACCACACCTGTTTAGGTCCATCCTTTTCAAGTCCAAAAATATTTCAGGCCTGATCTCCCAACCCCCCCCCCAATCCTGCAGCCTCGGGGGGACCCCATGACTCCATCTTTAGTCAGCCAGTGGTAGAGACCAAAGTCATTCCGGTCCCACCTATTTTTTCTGATCTGGTTTCCAAACAACTGGCCTCTACGGGGGCGCCTCCTGCCCCCTCCAGTCAGGACAAACGTTTCTTCAACCTTGACCCTGACTTCTCTCTCCTGCTAGACCCCCCCTCTGTTGACGAACCCATCGTGGGTTTGGCTTCTTCCTCGACCCCTAGCGATGCCTTAGAGGCCCTGAAACCAGAGGACAAGCAAGCCGAGCTGGCCCTACGCCGAGCCCACCAATCCGACGCCTGGGCCATTAGATCGGCCACGGCCGCATCTTTCTTCACCAGATCCTCAATCAGAAGGCTCTGCCAGCTAAAGCAACATGTCCCCACATCCAATCTCAGGGCGCATCAGGACATCGCAAAGCTCACGGCCGCGGCCGAGTTCTCGGCCGACGCCACTTATCAGGCTGTGAAATTCTCCACCAGAGCCATATCCTCACAGCTTGCTTTGGCTCCGTCACTGGCAAGCGGACATTAAAAACACGGTGAAATTGGCATCTGCTCCCATTTCGGGAGGTAAATTATTCGGTCCGGTCCTTGATCCCTTACTGGTTGAGAGCCGCAACAAGTGCAAATACCTCCCCTCTCTTTTTCGGAGGTCCGACTCCAGAGCCCCCCCTCCTTTCGACGAGGATCCTTTCGTTCCTCTTTCCAGACCTCCTTTCGCCCCAGGTACCAGCGATCTCCCTCCTACAGGCCGCCCCCATCGCAAGATCGGGCTGAATCAGCCGAGAGGTCCAGAAGGGGTGGCTCCTATAAAAGGCCCTTCTGGGGATCCGGGAGCAGGCCCTTCCGCCGCTCCAGATAACTCAACCCTCTCTCTCCCCATCGGTGGCTGCCTCAGGTACGTCGCTAACTGATGGGAGGCCTCTACTACTGATGCATGGGTCATGGACATGGTCTGTTTTGGCCTTGCCCTTGAGTTCCAGTCCCCCCCTCCTGATTTCTTCATGTCCTCCCCGCTCTCCAAAGACCCTGCCAAGCGGGCCCTCATGGTCATCTCCTCGATATAAAAGCTATCCAACCCATCCCCGCCGCTCAACGAGGACGAGGTTTTTATTTCCATCTGTTTGTAGTGCGCAAACACTCGGGGGGTTGGAGGGCTATCTTAGACTTAAAAAGGCTGAATCGTTTTCTAGCTCCCTGCAAATTCAAAATGCACACATTACAATCAATACTCCTGGGAACCCGACGAGGGGACTGGCTCACCTCAATTGACCTCTCAGAGGCGTATTTGCACATTGCAATTCGGCCCTCTCACTACAAGTTTCTACGCTTCTCCTATAATAAACAACACTTCCAGTATGTCGCACTTCCCTTTGGTCTGTCTTCCGCTCCCAGGGCCTTCACCAAGGTCTTGGCGGCCCTGGCCGCCCACCTTAGATCCCTCCCGGTTCGTCTCCACTGCTACCTGGATGACATCCTCATCCAGTCCTCCTCAAAAGATCAGGCAGAGAGAGACACCAAACTCACCCTTGCTGCCCTTCAGGATCACGGGTTTCTGATAAATTGGAAAAAAAGTCACCTTTCCCCTTCTACCCGGCTAACCCATCTGGGGGCGGTGATTGACACTGTCCAGGAACTAGTCTTCCTGTCCCCGGAAAGGCTCCTTAGCATTCAACAATCCATTAAGCTCATTAGGCGTGCAAAAAAAGTGTCTCTGTTAGACTTGTCAAAATTGTTGGGCAAGTTGGTTTCATGTATCTCTGTTATTCCTTGGGCCCGTTTTCACACCAGATCCCTTCAATGGTTCCTGCTTCCGCATCAGTGATCAGGAAGGAACAACTCAAGGCTCCTGGTCAGAGTCCCTCCAAGAGTCCTCATGTCCCTCCTTTGGTGGACCAGACCGGCCATCAACAAGGGCCACTACTTCAAAGAGCCCAACCGGCTGACCCTCACCACAGACGTGAGCCTCTTCGGATGGGGCGCTCACGTCCACACTCTCTCGTCCCAGGGCAGATGGTTGGCAACAGAATGACTCTGCAGCATAAATTGGCTGGAGCTCCATGCCGTTTACCTGGCACTTCGCAGTTTCCTACCTCAGGTACACGGGCGCCACATCCTGGTCCTTACAGACAATGTCACGGCAAAAGCCCATATCAACAGGCAAGCGGGCACCCAGTCGATACGGCTCATGAGAGAGGCCGAACGCCTTTGCCAATGGGCGGAAGCAAACCTGTCATCCATCAAGGCAGACCATATCTCGGGGGCTCTAAACATCCAAGCAGATTGGATCAGCAGAGCCACCCTAGACCAAGCGGAATGGCATCTCCACCCATCCCTATTCAGGGAGGCAGCCTCAATCTTTGGGCTTCCCAAGGTGGACCTCTTTGCATCCCCCCTCAATGCCCAGCTACCGAGGTTCTTCTCCAGGTACCCCTCTCACGGGGCGGAGAACCACAATGCCCTATGTTGCTCTTCGCCCCCAGGGCTTCTTTATGCCTCCCCCCCCGACCCTTATCCCCAGGGTCATCCACAAACTGATCCTGGAGCAAGCGGAAATTCTTCTGGTGGCCCCTTATTGGCCCAGACGTCCGTGGTTTGTGGACCTCTGCAACCTCTCAGTGGACCCCCCCCCTGGAGGATCTCACCCGACAAGATTTCCCTGTCCCAGGGCCCTCTTACACATCCGAAACCCCAATGGCTCCAATTAGCCGTCTGGAGGTTGAGCGGGACCGCTTAAGAAGAGAGAAGTTCTCCAACCAGGTCAAAGACACTATCCTGGCAGCCAGACGGCCCTCAACCACACGAATATACAACGCCACGTGGGTTGCCTTTTGTAATTGGTCTCACAAACTCCAGATCAATCCCCTCTCTCCCTCCATCGCACAGGTCCTGGAATTTCTTCAAGAGGGCCTCAATAAGGGTCTATCCACTAACATCCTAAGATGGCAGGTCGTGGCCCTGGCAACCGTTGTCCCCACCGGTAGTGGGGGTTCCCTCTCTCATCACCCCCTTATCCGGGCCCTCCTTAAGGGAGCTTCCAATCTGCGCCCCCCAACTGTCCACCGCTATCCCACCTGGGATCTCAATAGGGTTCTCGTTTCCCTTACCAAGCCTCCCTTCGAACCCATCAGAGAGGCCTCCCTCCAGTTCCTGACACTCAAAACTGTTTTTCTTGTGGCTATCACATCCGCTCGCCGGATTTCAGAGATAGCAGCCCTCTCCATCAGAAAGGATTTATGTGTGTTCCATTTGGATAGGGTCGTTCTCCGACCTGACCTCACCTTCCTACCCAAGATTAACTCAGCTTTTCACAGAGCTCAGGAGCTCATCCTCCCGAACTTCTGCCCCAGACCTTCTCGGGAGAGGGAGAGACATTGGCACACTCTTGATGTGTGGCGCGCCCTAAGGATCCACATCAGACGCACCCAGCCCTTCCGAAAGTCAGAGGCATTGTTTCTGTCCTTCCAACCCAAGTCGCTCGGTCACAAAGTGTCACCTACCACTGTGGGCCATTGGATTAGGGCCGCCATTTCTAAGGCATACCAGGCACAGGCTCTACCTGTTCCCCCCGGCATAACTGCGCACTCCACCAGGAGCGCGGCTACCTCGGCCGCATGGGCCACGCAAGCTTCAATAACTGATATCTGCCGGGCTGCCACCTGGGCATCCCCGTCCCCTTTTATCAGGCATTACAAAATCAATGTGTTCGCCTCGGCTGAGGCCTCTTTTCACAGGCGGGTCCTTCAACGGGTCCTTGAGGTTCCAGAGGAGATTCCGAACCAGACGGGATCCCGCCCGTAGGACTCGCCAAGCTTTGGTATGTCCCATTCTGGATGCTCGTAGCAGCTCTATGGAGAAGGGGCGTTGGTTCTTACCTGATACGCTTCTTCTCGTAGAGCTGCGTAGAGCATCCAGCCCCACCCATTAGTCCGTCTGGTGGGGAATCTTGTTTCGGCCAATGGATTAGCTATTAGTTAGGATGAGAATAAGGCCTTTTCCTTCTCGTCTTCGCAAAACTGGGGAACGCTACGAGGGACCACGTGATGGGGAGGAGCGTTCCTCAATTCAAGCTCAGCCTGTGAGAGCCGAGACTGGAGCACCTCCCATTCTGGATGCTCTACACAGCTCTACGAGAAGCGTATCAGGTAAGAACCAACGCCCCTTTGCAGAGACCAACAGTATGCTTGGTGGAGAGGTCAGAATATCGAACAAGTTACAATCTTCAAATATTTGGGCATGATTTTCCATAGTTCCACAAAACGCAGTGCACATCAACACTGCTATACAAAAATGCTAAAAAAAAAAACCAAACCCAGTGGCTGCAATCCAATCTTTTCTAGAGGAGCACAGTATATATACCATCAGCACTGAAGCTATTTTCAATAAAGGCTCATGCATAACTACTCTTCGGTGCCCAGTTGGCACCCTATTCCTCTTTTGCCCCTCTCAAAAAGGTCCAGTATAAATTTCTAAGGCCCATATTGCAGGTGTTTCTAATGTAGATCTAAGGAAGGAGGCAGGGTTGTTCAAAATCAAAACTGGTGTCCTCTTTGTCTCCTCTCTGTGGCTGCGAGAATCCACTCCTCATGTAAGGTCAGGGACCCCAGGTCAGTGAAGCAGTCCTTAAAGTGTTGGCAATCCCAAGCAATTAACAAGGGACACCTATTTAAAGAGCCCTCTCGACTTGTCATCACCACCGATGCCAGTCTCTTTGGATGGGGAGAGGCTCATCTTCAGTCACAGATGGCACAAGGCCAATGGTCATCAACAGAACAAAGAAAAAGTATTAATTGGTTGGAGTTGAGAGCAGTAAGATTGGCTGTCAAGCGGATTAGGCCCTGGATGCAGGGCTCTCATGCAGTGATTTTGACTGATGATGTCCCCACGAAGGCACACATAAATAGACAAGGTAGCACCAGATCCAGGTCCTTAATGTTGGAGGCGGATTGCCTGGGACTCTGGACAGAGAGGAATCTCTTGTCTATTAGGGCAGAGCATATATCTGGTGTGGACAATGTGCAAGCTGACTGGCTTAGCAGGGCCAGGGTTGACCATTCAGAGTGGAGTATTCATCCTCTTCTATTTCAGGAGCTGACACAGAGCTTCAGCCAGCCGGTAGTGGACCTGTTTGCTTCTCCAAGCAATGCCAGACTACCCAGGTTCTTCACCAGGTTCGTGGAAGGGACCAATGCTCTCAGGAGCAGGTGGCCCCAGGGCCTCCTGTATGCCTTCCCACCTCTTCCGCTTCTGCCAGTGGTCATCAGAAAGATACTGGAGGAGGAGAAGAGGTCATACTTCTTGCCCCTTATTGGCCCAGATGTCCCTGGTTCGCGGACCTGGTGATTCTCTCCATCTCCAATCCATGGAGGATCCCTCCAGACTAGGTATCATTACACCAGGTGGGGTGATAGTTCATCCAGAGCCTCAGTGGTTTCAACTGACCGCATGGCGATTGAGCGGGGCGCTCTGAGACAACAGAACACTTCAGAGAGGGTAATCCACATGATTCTAGCGGCCAGGAGACCTTCCACTAATCGCATTTATGAGGCCACTTGGAAGACCTTTTGCCAGTGGTGTAACAAAGCTGCCGTTTGTCCTACGAGTGCCTCAATGGCCAATATCTTAGAGTTTCTACAGGGTGGCCTAGACTGAGGGATCTCAGCCAACACCCTTCGTAGGCAGGTGATGGCCCTCTCTTCAGTACTTCACGTTCACAGAATAGGGTCCTTGTCCCTCAAACAGGCTATTGGACGTGGAAGCTAATAGGAAGACAGTATGAATATCACTGGAACTTTTGGATCATTTCCAAAGGCTATCCCACAAATATCACACTGCAATAGTCTAATCACATAGCAATCAAGGTATGAGTTTCTTACAATGCATCCTGGTTGAGGTAAGGCACAACAGGTGTATAAATCAAAGTTGAACAAATGTCCCTCTGTCCATGAATTCTTCCTCCTGTTTAACTAGAGGCTGTAAATCTAAAAAGCTCCTTGTTGGGGTCTACCTATTCAGGTAAGGGCAAGGTCTTATCCAGAAATAGAACTGGAATCTTTGTTACTGGAGTCCTTTAATGTTATTGGTGAAAAACTATTTCATCTTGGAAGGGCTTAGTTTGAGCTTGTTTTGCCCCATTCAAATGCTGACAAGTCTCCAAGGAGATGTATATTTTAAAAGCATTTATTAAATGTATTGTTTGTAGTAAGATTTTAAAATATAAAAATATCAATGATCTATCTAATATCCAGTGAGTCCCACCCGTGATATTCATACAGTCGTATCCACCGAGAAACATTTTACTAGATCAAAAAACACAATCTATTTTTGGATAGGCTTCTTGAATATTGATGTCTAAAACAGCAGTTGGTAACTTTTTCAACTCTGATAACTGTTATATACTCTCATGTTGTTTCAGATGCCATAAATAAACACCATGAGCTAATTTCTTATAAGTTCATCCCTCAGATTTCAGACATTTTAAATGTTTTAATACATATGTGTTTAATTTAGAGGTTCTGGAAACACTCTATGGAATACTTTCAGAGGTCCTGAAGTTTATGCGGGAAGTGTTGTTGCCAATCTCTGGCCTATATATTGCCCTTGTAGCAGGTCTTCTATTTCCTTGCTCTGGACCTCAAGAGGCCCTTCAACATTCACTGTTTACCAGAATTTTATGCTGGGCTGTTGACAGAATTCTGCCAACGGCAGAAATGCAGCAAACAAATTTTGAGAGAGAGAGAAAAATCTTTAAAGGATTGATGGAATTTCTTGGAGGAAGAAGAAACCTGACACAAATAAGGGGGTCATCCTTGAATTTATCTTTTGATACATTCATGTCAACATCCTCACTAAAATTAAGAGATCAGTTCTTGCATGTTTTTGCCACAAGGAGGCACCTCTCAGCCAGGTTTGTTAATGTGTCATCCCTTCTGAAAAGCAACTGGCTTTTTTTAGCATGAAAATTCCACTGGTTACATTTCCTCTGTCTATTTTAAAAACAAACAGTGAACTAATAATGGGCACACCACATTTCAATTTGCAGCACTATGTAGAGTTCATTCCCTTCTTCCAAAAAAAAAAAAAGGCTTGGATTGTTTAGGATGTAGTTATACCCTTATATCAAACTCCTGTGAGCAGGGAACAGTTCTCTTTGTTGGCGAGACCATCCCTGGATTTCTAAAATTGTGAACCTGCCTATCAAGCTACGTTGAGAAGCTCTCCTTCAGTCTTCAGCTGCCAATTCAAGCTGCTGCTAAAGAAGTTCACTTCACAATGTGACATTTTGGTAACTAAGGTAATGGAGGTTGCCTCCAGCGTCAAGGGAATTCAGAAAAAAAGATGCAGCTTGAAACTTCCTCAGCCTAACAACACATTTTGGAATATATAGGTACAATCAAGGCTATCCAATATTGCAAGACCCTTCCGTCCAAGTTTCACCTTTCTATGGGCCATCCTCTTGAAATTCCATAATTCTCTTCCATGCAAAGAAGCCATTTATTTTTAAAGATTTATATAGCCACCCCTATTGTAACTGCAACCCTGGATGGCACACAAAAAGAACAAAAACAAGAAAAACCAAAATCAGTAAAAACTTTTAAAACAATTGTTGGAAGAAATATCCTTCTGGGTTCAGTTCCAAGTGGGGAAGAAAGACACTGGAAACATGGAGGCTGTTTGGACGGATGGTTTAATGGTGGGCAGGACCACATGGCTTGGAGCTCCAAAGTGAAAAGAACAATCACATGCTTCAAGATGAAGGAAAAGAAAGAAGGGCTGATATGCTGAGTGTGCCTGGGTTTTATACCCTCTGTTGGGATTTGAATTTGAACTTGTATTCTGACTGTTTGTCAGACTCCCATGGGGCCGTGCAGGGGCAACTCTGTAGGCTGTCCTGAATCCCAGGCTTGGTTGAACCTTGCTGGATGATGTAATGAAAGGGCTTTGGGCAATTCCTATAGCTCTACCTGGAGATCTTTGTTATGTAAAATATTCTGGCCCAGGCCTTAACGGCCCACCCATTAACAAACTAGTGAGGGTGAGCTTCTGCTTCTGAGGTGAGTTTCTGCTTCTGAGTTTCTACTCTTTTTAGGGGAAATATTCTGCCTTTTTAATATTTCCTAGGATATTTCAATTTTCTAGGAGAGGGGTAGGTGATAACTTCCTCCACACTCATGGCACCTGGGGCAGAACTTTGCCATATGTCTAACACACATTCTTGCTGGTCTCTTAGCCTCATCTTACCCCACTATTTGGGGGAAGGAAGGCCTCTTCAAGGCCTTCTAGAGGGCAAAGAGGGAGGGAGGACTGCAGGATCTCTGGAGGAAATATTCTCCAAGGGCAGAGTCAGCTTCAGAGAAGACCCACTTCCTAAAAGTCCTGCTAGATGGCAACGTCTAAGAGAAGGAACCTGGAGCAGTACTGCAAGTAGCCTAGTTCCATTCATATTTCAGGTTTTAGAGATAATTACCAGCACCTTGAATTTATACCTGGAAGGAAATTGCAGGCCAGTGCAGCAGCCTGTGGAACAGTGATATATAATATGGGCAAAACTGCCCAAGTCACCACATTTCCGAGCCATTTGTAATTTCCAGATGGTCTTCCAGGGCAGCCCCACATGGCAATAACCCAATTTTGTTACCCGAGGCATGAGAAAAGTTGTCTTATCCCTACCTCCAAGTTCTGTTAGAGATCAATCAATCATTTTAAGTACAAATGCCAGTCCTGAGCCCCCATTGCAAATAAGGGCAACAAACATGTTTAAAATGGGGAGGGGGCGGGCATGTAATGCCTCTGCAAATAAGTCAAAGGTGGAGGCATTCCTGTGGACAGCCTTGCTCCACAACTATCACAACAACAGTCAGAACCGTCAAGCTTCTGGACCCCAACTGGAGATTCGGTGTGATGGGAAATTACAAGTAACAAGGAAACTACAAGTAGAGGTTTTCAGGATCACCACCTTCGGTTTCCCAAAGGTCTGCTTGGACTTTGATTCCAAGTCTTGCTAGTGGGGTCCTGTAGTTCTGCTCCCCCCAATTTGAAGAAAAGTAGGGGCTGAGAATATGTCTTTCCAAATTGCTAAACCTAATCTTTTCAGAAAGCTGTATGCACGTTGGACTTCACAGCATTTTGACAAGCCTGTTTCGACCATTAAAAATATTTCTAAGTTCATCTGGTTCAAATGTTTTCCTTCACGCCGAGGACAAGCTTATCTCTGTCTTTAAATTACCTACTTTAAAAGAAGTTGCCAAGGAAATGGAACCAGATGACTGGAATTCATCTAGATTTAATCAAAGCAGAACAACTTAGCTGTAACCACATGTCCTTCTCTGAAAGTATGATTGACTGACTTCTATATTAAGCAATTGTGGCTGAAGGAAATGTACAACAAGCAAGCCATATTTAGTGTAAAGCTGCAAAAACCTGTTGACAATGCCGGTTTTTGTAATATAAGCAGAGAGTTGCAAAGTTATCATAAATCCGTCTTGAGCAAAACTTTTAAAGTCACTTTCAAGGTACAAGGCTGCGGAAAAGCCATGCTTTTTTGTAGAGGTAAAGAAAGTGAACATGATAGAAATATGCAAATATTGCCTAAGCAAAGTGGGCTGAAACACTGTTTTTAAGTCTTGGAAAGATAATATTTCGAAGTGCTTCAGGCAAATGTCTCCCTGAATCACTGGGCTGTAAGAAGGAAGGGAGGTACAACACAATCAGACCTGGGAGATATTTTTTATTATAATTGTTGGATATTTTTTATAATTTATAATTATAATTTAATTTATAATTATAATTTATAATTGTTGGATATTATTTTTTATTATAATTATATTCTTCTGGGTTCAGTTCCAAGTGGGGAAGAAAGACACTGGAAACATGGAGACTGTTTGGAAAGATGGTTTAATGGTGGACAGGACCACCTGGCTTAGAGCTCCTGAGCAAAAAAAGACAAGAGATGCTGAGAGTTTCCCTGGGTTTTGTGCCTTCTGTTGGGATTTGAATTTGTGCTTGTATTCTGATTGGTTGTCAGACTCCCATGAGGCCATGCGGGGGCAACTCTGTAAGCTGTCCTGAGTCCCAGGCTTGGTTGAGCCTTGCTGGATGATGATGTAATGAAAGGGCTTTGGGCAATTCCTATTATAGCTCTACCTGGAGTAGATCTTTGTTATGTAAAATAGACTGGCCCAGGCCAGAATAATGGCCCATTAGCAAAGGTTGAGTATGGGTGAGTTTCTACTTTTCTTTTTAGGGGAAAATATTCTGTGTTTTTTGTATATCCTAAAATATTTTCCTAGGAAAGGGGTGGGTTTTAACTTCCAACAACAGTCATGCTCCGTAAAAGTGTAATTCTGAATTCTGATCTTCTTGTGGTGTTGGATGGTCTAGGTCTACCTAGTGGGCTGATGCTCCCTCAGAGAGGTTTTTTTTTTTTTTGAAAGGTGCTGTTTTCTGACAAGTCTTAAATCACCTTGTTTACTTCTACAAGCAGTCTTCAATTTACAATGGTTTGTTCAGTGGCTGTTGGAAGCTACATCAGTGCTGAAAAAGTGACACAACTGTTGCAGCATTCCCACGGTCAAGTGATCAAAATTCAGACACTGGGTAACTGGCATTTATGACGGTTGCAGTGTCCTGGGGTCATGTGATCACCTTTTGCGCCCTTCTGACACGTCAAGTCAAGGGAAAAGTCGGATTCACTTAACCATGTTGCTAACTTTAATGACTGTAGTGATTCACTTAACAATTGTGGCAAGAAACATGGTAAATGGAGCAAAATTCATTTAACATATCTCGGTAACAGAAATGTTGGGCTGAATTGTGGTTGTAAGTCAAGGACTACCTATACTTTTGTAGAAATGAGGCAAACAGACTTGCTATTGTTGAAGTCTGCAGCTGAACCAAATGTTTTCTGTAGCTTTTCTTATTGTCCCTCCCAAGATCCATTTCCTTTCTTTGTCTGCTGGCAATTTTTTTTTAAGGTTTTGTTTTATCCTGCTTTTATTTATTTATTTTTAAATAAGTCAAGGTGATGGACATAATATTGCTTCTTCTCTTTTCTCCACAACAAACCTGTGAGATGAGTTGGGCTGAGAGAGTGAGCAACTGGCCTAAAGTCATCCTGATAGCTTTCATGCCTAAAGCAGGACTGGAACTCATTCCTGATTTCTAGCCTGGAAGTAGAGATTGAGTTTAATGGTAGAAGGGGAAGCTAGATAAATGAATAAAAAGAATTTCACCTCGCTTCTCAACGGGTAGATTTAGAGGTAAGGACAATTGAGTAAGAGAAAGAGCTGTGCTTGGCCCTCATTTAGATGTTCCTGGGGGCAGGTGAAACAAACTTCAAATAGCAATTAGATCCTAGATTAGGAATGCTGGCCTGGATGAAAGATTTTGGATATGGTATAAATCTGGAAGATTGGGAAATTTTATGGGACATGAATAGGAAAATTACCCTGGCTGCATCGTATAAAGAAAATTTACTAAAAATGTTTTATCAAAGGCACATCCCGCCACCAAAACTAGCAAAAATGTATTTGAAATTATCTCCTAAATACTGGAAATGTAATAAAGAAATTGGAACATATTACCATGTATGATGGAAATGTGAAAAAGCCCAAATATATTGGCTGAAAATCAGAAACTGGTTAGATGAGGTGTGTAAAATTAAAATAGAGTTCAACCTGAAATTTTCTTATTGGGAATCAATGTGGGGAAATATAATAAAGAGATAATATATTTAATAATCCATATTACCACTTCCACGAGACTAGCTCTTGCCCAGAGATGGAAAGGAAATGATAGGCCAGAAGAAATGGAAATAATTCGAAAAATTTGGTCATGCGTTGAAATGGACAGAATAACTCAAGAATTAAAAGACTGAATCTGATTATTACAGAATTTGGGAGAAGTTTTACTACTGATTTAAAAAAAGAAAGGAGTAACTCTAGCAAAGTTGATTAATATTTATGTACATATGTAAATTTGTATTTTTTGTAATGTATGCACCACGTTCATTGGTTTAATTTTTTGTTTGTTGTTCATTAATAAAATTATTTTAAAAAGATCCTAGATTAGGAAATAGGTAAAGTTGGTTTAATTTCAACAATAGGAGTAGATATTCACCTATGTGAAATTTATTGGTGAAAACATGAACTTAGCCCCTGGAAAACAAGAAGGTATGAGAAAGAAACTGAAGACTCCCTTCCTTTGGACTTTTCTTGGTAAAACAGAAGTCAAAGAGAAATATGCTAGCAGGCTTTCCAAATTCTGTTATATCCTATATCAGTCAATAAAGTATTCTAATATTTCTTTTGGTAGAAGTTTCCTCGTCTATCTCCAAGAACTGATGGGAATAAAAATAAATAAATAAAGGTAGCAGCTGCTATCAATTGAAGAGCTTTTCTTTTTTTGTTCAAATTGCAGCAAATCTTTTTTAAAAGGCAGGTTTTGATCCTAGATAGGATCCTGGTTTTCTAAACTACAACTCTCTCCACCCCAATGCCTTGGGGTTGGTTTTTTTTTAAAAAAATTCTGTTTTCAAGAATCTTTGGAAAAAGGCGCCATGGTTAGAAAAAATGAAAGGCAGCAGGCTAGCAAAAGACAAGAGGGTTAGACTTTGTGATGTGAACTTACAATAACTCAGAAAAGAAAAGCCACTTCTGACAGATGAAGAGACAAAAAGGCCTGAATCACTGAGCAAATTCTAATGTATATAGATGTAAATTGGATGCAGTTAAATTCAACAGATACATTTTCTTTCCCATATACGTAATGCTTTGTATTTTCTATGGTAGTAAATTTGATAGGCTCTGAAAAACCAAACCCCTTTCAATGGCTACTTACGGCTTTTTAAGCCTCAGGTCCTATACCACTGTGTAACAGGCTCTCTTAATCAAATCAATGGGCTCTAAAACCTGAGCTAACATGAGTCAGGTCCCTAAACACAAGCACTCAAAGGGTAGTTAGTAGTCACTACTCCCTTTTTTCTTACTATATTTACAACTACATCTACTCCTCCTCCAACTACTACTTCTTATAAGTCCTACTGCTGTCAAATAGTAGCTTTGCTTTAGTCTGCTTTAGGAACATACATTTCCTTTCCCTCACTGTCTCCCACAACTAACACAACCACACCCATTTGCCTCTCTGCTCAGCTTTTATAGGCAACAATTGCCATGCTGACTAGGGAGGCCTTAAAGGGACAGGGCGACAGCTACTCAGGTGCTGGCCATTTTGTAGGCAGCTTGTCCTCCAGCACATTTTCTTTGCATGGGAATGAATATTAACTAGGTTAAGCATCCTGGATTAGGAGGCTACAACTGGAAGGATCGTTAGATGATAGCATAGAATTACTTTTTTTTCTGTAGCTTTTTGCCATTTGTTGGTTGATTGGATTTTTGCAGCTTGGATCTGGTTAAGTGGCAGCTCTAAAAGCAAATTATTATTTTTTTAAGGAAAGAGGTACATTTGCTCCTCCTAAGAGCAGTATTTCCCAACCTTGGCAATTTCCAGGGATGTGGACTGCAACTCCTAGTATTCCACAGCTTGCATGGCCGTTGATGAGAATTTGGGGAGTTGCAGGCCATACCTTTAAAAGCTACCAGTGTTAAGAAACCTGCTCTAGAGGCTCCTAAACTATAGTTTACATTACCATTGAGCCTAATGTCTAGGGCTGTTAGTAGGGTGAAGTGCTCAAATTCTCCCAGGAGGAGAGAAACAAAGAAATGATCCTGAGCACTTTTGATTTGAAATACAGTAGTGCTACTTGACCAAAGTCCAGAAAAATCAAAAGAGTTTGTGTGTTGTGTAGACAATCTGTTTTCAGAGAGCTCTTTCCTTTAAAAGCCAGGACTAAACAAACCACCAAGGTTATTTTTAATTCTTGTTTGAAGGCTCATCCATTACAGGTATTGATAGCCAGCTCAAGTCTGCCTCAGAGATAAAAGCTTTTGTGGAGATTGCACCTAGGCATTTTTTGTTACCTTTCAAAGAAAGAAAATCTTGCAGGATGAAAAAGCAATGAAAATCCATTTCTCTCTTTCATGTCCCTCTCCTCTGCCTGGGTTTTTCCATTTCTACGTAGCTACAGGCAGATATTTCAGATTTAACTCAGAAAAGAGCCCAGAATAGATTGCTCAGAAACCACACAGATTGTGACAACATGATTCCTGATCCTTTCTTATGTAGTCAAGAACACAAACTTTTACAGAATTTTACAAGGTTTAACTGAGTTCATTTGGTGGTGGTGTTTTTTAAACAAGGTAAGCAAAGAGGGGAAATATATATATATATATATATATTTATATAATTTATATAATATATATAATTGGTTCAAAATTTTTAAGTTCAGGCTGAGTTGAATTAAGTAATTAATGTACACACAGGGATGAAATGACATTAAATCTATGGCTGCCAGAATACTTATATATTCGATTGTACAGTATAAGCTGCTTAGGAATGTTGAAACATTTACATAGATTGGTACAATGGGAATTGAAAGCTGGTGTTGGTTTTCAGAACGAAAGTCTGAAGTTTGAAGATTTGGAAGTGTCCCTTTTCAGAGATAGTACCAGGCAATAATTCTTTGGTGAAAATAGGCTGTGTTCCAGATTTCCCATCCAAATAGAGATTACTATACAGGAGGAATGGGATGCTACCGCATAACAACTGGGTTGGTGATCGTGCACTTTGCATAAATTCACATAGTTTGATCTTTCTTTATTCCATAGCTTGCAATAAGGAATCTATTGGAATCAAGTCTGTTTATTGTCTGCAAGAGTTGCAAATTGTTTATTTGTTTGATTTGCAGGTACATTTTAAACTGTATTTAATAGAACACAATGTACCGTATAAGCTGCTCAGAACTGGTTATGATTGGAATTATCACATAAGTCAGCTATCCAATCAACCAGCTAGGAAGAACGTAGCAGCTTTGTGTGCTCTGAGCTACAAACTCAAAGTGATATGTAAGCAATGTTTTCTTGTTCCATTCAGGGATCACAGATAATTGGTACTGAAGATGGAATGAAAAGTCATACATTCATTCAAGACTTCCAAAAAAACCATTCATCTAGCCCTGGAATGCAATGAATGCTTAAGAACCTCTGTTTCAACAGCAAACTTTGTAATTAGGGTTTTGCTGAATTGGGTCATTTATTTACATTTCAGAAAAATATGACTCCAGACATACTTTGTGGAATAAGTCTCAGTGTTATAAAACCACCCCATTATGTGAGATAGTGAAATAAATGAATTACATTTGTAGTCTATTTGCAAAATGATCTTAATGCTATGGTGTGCCAAATGAACCTTTAAGGTTTGGAATTTTTCCTAGGGAACTCCCATTAGCATTAATAGGAGCTTCCTAAGGCCGAGGAACAACTTGAAATGTAATACAATATATTGTATTGCCAATATATTACCATACTCCCTCCAAAAATGCATACTGTTCTTTTTAAGGTTTTTTTTTAAAAAAACTTTTATTTCCAAGTTTTAGATGGTGCATATACAAGTAGTCCTTGAGTTACGACCACAGTAGAGCCCAAAATGTATGTTGCTAAGTGAGTTCGCCGTATTTTACTACTTTTCTTGCCACCATTCTTAAGTGAATCATCGCATTTGTTAAGTTAGAAGCATGGTTGTGAAGTGAATCTGGCTTCCCATCGGCTTTGCTTGCAAGGTCACAAAACCTGCCGGTATGATCCCCAGGACACTGCACCTGTCATAAATATGAACAATTTTGTATTCAGCATCTGAATTTTGATCACGTGACCATGGGAATGCTGCAACGATCATAAGCTGAAAAACGGTTGTCGCTTTTTTCAGAGCTGCTGTAACTTGAACCGTCACGAAATGAACTGTTGTAAGTCAAAGACTACTAATATTTATCTGTGGGTAAAATGAGCAGATACACAATACAAGTCTCAATTCAACTATTTGGGACGGCTCTCAATAGCTGGAACTATTGGCTAATAAATTTGAATGAATGAATACATATGCTTATTTTACTTTACTCTTATCTTTTGTTAATTTGTATTTTTATAGTGTTTTATTCTTATTATGCACATGTTTCTGTGTTTTATTTTTTTAAAAAAACATTGTAAACTGCCCAGAATCACCTTTTGGTGAGACAGGCAGCAAACAAATTTAATAAATGAACAAAATTGTCCTTCTCTCAGAAAAATTGTCAATCTCAGCCAAGCAACTTAATTGGGTGAAAAGTTCTTGGCGCTCTCTGAGCTTGGTTGTGTGCCTGCAGATGTTTCCTCACCCAATTAGGTAACATCTTAGCAATAGCCCTTAGATTTATATACCGCTTCATGGTACTTTACAGAGTCAGCATTTTGCCCCCAACTGTCTGTCTCATGTTTTACCCACCTTGGAAGGATGAAAGGCTGAGTCAACTTTGAGCCGGTGAGGATCGAACTGCTGGCAGTTGGCAGAATGAGCCTGCAATACTGCATTCTAACCACTGCACCACCACAGTGCACATCTTAAGTGTGTGAGGTTTGCTGCCTGTTTATATATAGTGTTGACTAAATGGGCCATTTTTCAGCTCAACCTACCCCACTAGGTTGTTACGGAGATAACACGAGTTATTTATGTAAGATGTTGGATACTACCGTGTTTCTCATATAATAAGGCTGGGTCTTATTTTTCTTTTGAGCCCTGAAAAAATGGCTAGGCTGTCTTTTTGGGGGTGACTTAATTCCCCCCCCTTGCATCTTCGGGCGGGCGGCGACGGCTTGAATGTTGACCTCGGCGTTGGTGGGGCACTTAGTATCGGGGTCAACGCAGGCAGCACCATATCCAGGTGTGCAACGAAAGTACTTCCTAACAGCAAGCCCCCCTCCGCCATTTCCCCCCCATTTCGCATGTTTTAATATAGATCTTAATTTGGGGGGAGGGGCTTAATTTCATTTCATGCCTATAAAGCATGCTGTGACTTCCTATTGGGGGAGGCTGTATTGTTGGAGAAACAGGATAACTAATCTAACAAACACTAAACAAATAATTGTAATTCTTACGAAAAGGTGATGTGTTATAACTGGAAAGAAGCAATGAAAAGTACTCCACATCGTGCTTTATTGGCCAGTCTTAGATTAAGATTACCAGTTGTAGAAATTAGTATGTAAGAGAACAGCAGGAATCTCTTGGCTGCAACTGGCAGCCACTAGATGTGAGTCAACACGAATAGGATTGTAATGTAATGTAAAGCATTACTTGACAAATAAATATACTGACTACAAAGACCCAGACTACAAAAAAAAAAAAAAAAAACCAACCATGCTGTTGTGTGCGAAAAAGACCTGTAGTTTATTTAAGTTGACAAGTGATCACAAGGTTGTAGGTAACATTTAGTTGGCAGCAACCTGCTGCATAAGCAGCGTGCAGGAGTTCATTTAGCTCAAATGATCACAGAGCAACAGAGACAGAAATGCCATTAAACTTTCAATCATGACTGAGCATTGCTAGCACACTGGCCCTTTAATCCTCACTGCTGCAGACTTTAAAGTTACCCTAACTCTATTGCGTGTCAGTAATTGTTACTGCTAAAGGAAAAACTCTGGAGCAGGAGGTGGTTGTGGTAGCACCATTAACGTAGACCAGGGGTGTCAAACTCAAGGCCTGCAGGCTGGATGCATCACATGCTGGCCACGCCCACCCCTGGTTTGGCGAAGGGGGTGGGCGGATATGTCATGTGACGTGATGTGATGCCATGAGTTTGACACCGACGTAGACTATTGATGAAGCACCTGTAAAGCATCATGCAAGGAATTGAGAAATGTATAAATGTTAATCAACTGTAAATACACAACAAGAATCATATTCATTTTTTTTCCTTGTTACCCAGAGTGGATAACTCAGCCTGCAACTGCTGCCTTATCCACAAGTTTGTGGTATAAGTTTGCCTTGCTTTCACAATTAGACAATGATCTATCAGACTCAGGCCTGACCACTTGATGGAAGCTGTGCCCCACGGTGTTTCACAGTAGCCTTTTTCAGTTTCTCCACCTCACATTGGTAAGTGCAGATGCTAAAGATCATGCACTCTTCAACTGAATCGTATCTATTGTCTTCCTGGAAGAGAAAGATATCTAATCGCTGATTATGGTTTGCAGCTCCACTGTTTGACCTTTTCAAGCATCAGTTGGTATACTTTTCACTCTGTATTATCTGGTTCCTTGTTGCTTGAACTCAACTCAGGGTGGATATTGACCCTGAACATTATCAGATCTTCACAAATGGGGAACCGGTATTTTTTGTAAGGTAACCAGATCTGGACTGCTGAAAATTGGAATAACCATGACAAGAAAGGATGTTAATCAACTGCCTTAAGGCAACCCCCGATTTTTGAGGTCCAAATTACTGGCCCTTACTCTTGTGGAGTGTACAATTTATATCTTTCCAAATGATGGTCTCCAGAATCTAAAGTAAAATTAAGACAGCCATTCTGAGCGTGTGCCTTTTGAAATGAAATGCTTGGAAATATACATGCTTTCATTTCCAAATAAAATTTGAAGAGCATTAGTGTTAGAGGAGGTATAGTTTATTTACTAACAATTATTCCAGATAGGGTTTGTTGGCATCTTTCCTTTGGACCTAAAACAATATTTACTTAAAGGGTTGCCATAGCCTTTAAAACATTGTCTACATGACATAATTAAGCTAAAATAAAATATACATTGTACACCCCGAAAGGGAAAAGTAGCATCAGGTTAATGGGTATCCTAAAATTAAGCCCCTATATACATCACAGAACTGATGGATGCTTTTGTTAAGGTGCTGACATAATAGATTCTATGAAATGTCCCCACATATACATACATGAGAATGCATTTAATATTTATAAATGTATATTGAAACCAATAAACTGAGATTGCTGAAAATCTTTGTAATTTCTAACCCATAAAATGAATTTAAAAATTTCCATATAAAAACATCTACAGAAAAAAAAATACATAATCAAGTTTAAAATCTGTACATATTATAAAAGACACGTTCCAGTTCCTTGTTGGTCTGAGTCCTTCCTGTGCATCTCAGTAAGATGCCATGTGAATCAAAGAGCACTTAAACAACTGCGCATAGTGGGAAAGATCTGTCACACGGTCCACCATATCTTGCAACGTCGATGTGCTAGGATAATTCAAGGCCGCCACCTTGGTTGACATGACGATGCTTTTGAGCAAGTCGCACAGCTGGTTGCTGGAATTCATGATGCTGTTGCGCATTTCCTGAGTTGTCAACTGCCGAGTCAGGGTATCGCCAATGAAGACCAGTTTGTGAGCACTTAAGATGACAAACTTGCTATGAGCGACAAAGATCCTTGGGGGCTGCGCAGCACTGATGCAGCTGAAGAAGGCATCGATGGCGTTCAGGAGGGAACTGAAATGAGTTTCACATTGTTCTGAATAAAACAAAAGAAGCTGCCTCTCTTGAGTGGCTAACAAGTTCTTTGCTGGGTGAAGACTTTGAGGTGACTTCCACTTTGAGATGTCATTTTCTACTGGCTTCGTGATTTCTTGTTCCAATCGCTGGAACTGATTCAGCTGAAAGGCAAATAGGAAAGTCAACACCATGTAGTTCTTCTATCAGCGATTGATGCCCTTCTTTGTAGTAGATTGCGGAGACCTGACAAGTTCAACTTAGGATCAGTGGGCTACAGTGAAGAATCCCAAGACGGGAAGAAGTATAAAACATTTCTTAATGTTGATTATTATGATTTTTATGTCACAAGCCTATAGACTGTCATACGCAGGGAGCACAGGTTTAGGGATGTATCAGTGAGCAACAATAATCTAAATTCATCATGATTGTGGTGACTTAAAAAATAAACATCCTCAATGGGTGTCCCAAAGGTGCTTTTTCAAGGGGCAACTGGACTTGTTTTTTTTTGTTTCTTTAAAGACATTTTGCTTCTCATCCAAAAAGTTTCTTCAGCTCTCACTGGATGGTGGGGAACGGACAACAGCTGGTCACTTGAAGAATGCAAATTTGAAGAAGCTTCTTGGAGGAGAGGCGAAACGTCTTCAAAGAAAAACTAGAAAATCCGGTCGCCTCTTGAAAAAGCACCTTTGGGACAACCATGACCTGGAGGACTGAGAATCTCCATAGACATCCCCAATGGATAGACATCCCCAATCATCCAGAGAATACTGGAGAAACACAAATGGGCATGAACTGGTGAGTGGCATTTGGGAAAAGAAGACACAAAGCTATTGTGGGTCAGGAGTCAGAGAGTAAACCGATTATTTGAATTCCTTATAGCTTATACTGCTTTGGGGAAGACCACTTGCAATCAATGGAGGCTTTAAAAAACTGTTCTTTTCCACCCCCAGATTCATGCACATTTTTCTCAAACATGGTCCCTTGCAAGAGTGGGGGAAAGACTTGGGGTCTTCCGACTCCGTGTTACATTAATTCTGTTCTGAAGCAGAGAAAATGTAGCCAGGAATTAGAGTAGTGTCACATGAAATGTACTTATACTTTATCTCTTTTAAGTAAATATATACTTGGAGAGGTTGCTTTCTTTTATTATTACTCATTTATATATTACATATATATATATACCAACCATCTCGCTGTCTAATTGATGCTGAGCAACACAAGGTTTTTAAAAAAAACCTCCGTTGGTGCAAGTGTTTTTTTTTTTAAGACAACATTTCTACCTCCCAGAATTCCAGGGTCCTTGTCTTTCCATTTTGCCTTCCTGATTGTTTGGATGCTACTTATAAATTTCTTTACCTGATGATGTTCCAGCTGCATCTTGTTCTGCTTAACAATGTTTTCTTTTTCCAGCAATTCTTTCTGTTGCCTTTCAAACTCTTCCTTCCCCTAATCAGAGAGAAATTGACATACAAAAAAAAAAAAAAAAAACAAGTCCAATCACACAAACGAACACCTCTTCACATGGCAGTTAACTTATTTATTTAAAGAGCAGGCATTTTATTACGTTTGCGCTCGTGTTTTTAATCGGTAGCGAGGAAAAAGTCAATGAGAACAGTGGGAACTTAATAGTTTGGCTATGATCTTAAATAAACAGGAGTTGCACAACCTGGGAAATGGCAGGAGAGGCACGAAAGGATTTTGTGCATTCTGTCATATGGCTGGAGCTTTTTCATTTTTATTTCTATCGACCCGATGACGGTCCAGCTGCATCTTGTTCTGCTTAATAACATTTTAACAGGAGAGAGAAAATGGCTGGTTTTCCCCAGAACCCCCAATCCGACCGGGGCACCTTGGTAGACAATTTCCATTCTCTGCTGAACAAATAGGGAGAATGGAGTAGGGAAGGACAATAATTACTCACTGGCTAGAAAATGAAAGAGATGGTAGATCCAACACAGATCTTAGATACGTTCCAATATTAAAAGGGGTTGCCATAAAGAAGAGGGAGTCTACCTATTCTTCAAAGCAGGGGCCTCCATCCTTGGCAACTTTAAGTCTGGCGGACTTCAACTCCCAGAATTCCCCAGCCAGCTTTGCTTTGAGGTCCGCCAGGCTTAAAGTTGCCAAGGTTGGAGGCCCCTGCTTCAAAGCACCTGAGGGCAGGACAAGAAGCAATGGATGGAAACTAATCAAGGAGAGAAGCAACTTAGAACTAAGGAGACATTTCCTGACAGTTAGAACAGTTAATCAGTGGAACAGCTTACCTCCAGAACTTGCAAATACTCTTGCAAACACTGGAAGTTTTTATGAAGAGATTGGACAACCATTTGTCTGAAATGGTATAGAGCAGCGGTGGCTAACCTTTTGGGGCTCCTGTGCCAAAAATTGTGTGCGCGCTTGCACGCGTGCACTCGCGCACCAACACCCAGAAGGCAATGCTCCCCATGTCCCCCTACACATGCGCGTGCAATCCCCACCCACCCTGCCACCCCCTTACCCGCCCTGCGCCTCACAGCTGATTTTCGACCAGTTTGAGGCCTTTTTTGGCCTCCCAAAGGCTTGAGGAAGGCTTTTGCAGGCCAAAAACTAGGCCTGTTTCATTACTTCCGGTATTTTCAGAAAAACAGGAAGCGATGAAATGGGCCTAGTTTTTGGCCTGCAAGGCCTGCCAAAGCCTTCCTCAAGCCTCTGGGAGGCCGAAAAAGGCCTCAAACCGGCTGAAAATTATCTTTGAGGCGCACATGCACAGTGAGGTAAGTTTGCCTACAGCTCGAGTGCAGCCACAAATGGCTCTGTGTGCCACCTGTGGCACACGTGTCATAGGTTCACCATCACGGGTATAGGGTTTCCTGCTTGAGCAGGGGGTTGGATTAGAAGACCTTGAATGTCCCTTCTAAGTGTTATTCTGATATCTAATCAGGACTACAATATCCTGATCTACCTTATCTCTCAATACAGAAAGACATCAACCATCAATCAGTTTTAGGGCATTCATGGCTGAATTACTGAAACAAAGAAGTATAGGTGAAAAGCAACTGACTTGGGAAGTTTGTTTCTAAAGGATGTGTCAGGGACTTCAGGCCCTGCTTATAAACATCCCCAAAGCCTCTGGCTGACACCTCTAGAAAAGGTAGGTGGGACTCACCTGCAAGTGCACATAATCGTAATCATCCATCCAGCTCTTTTCTAAGCTGTTATTGCTGTTGCATTGGTAAGGCTGGTTTTTAGAAAGGAGTGGGGATAGAGAAGTGCAGTGGTCCTGGTTTTTATCTCCAGGGTGCAATGTTAGAGCCTGAGGATTATCATACACATAATCAGCGGTAGGATTCACGCCCTCCGATGCATTTTTTATATAGGAGCTGCAAGGTCCTTGTTTGAAGAGCACCTCTGCATTGACACTGATGCTAGTGGTCAGTTGCTTGGCGTCATCTGGGATCGTCCTTGCCACCATCACAAAACGATCCAGGTCATCACATTTGTTCTGAGGCTTGTTAACTGCTAGGACATTCAAGGACCAGCTGCAGTTACTGAGGTCGTGGCTAATCTGGGTCAAAATCTGATAGGAATCTTCTAACCTCTGCAGCTCCCTCCTCATTTTATTGTAGAGACTAAGCTCTGACAGATAGGACGCATTGGCAGTTGCCCCCTTTGTGAAATGGAGGTAGTCAACCAGTGACTGTTCCACTTTGTCAACCGCAGTATGTATCTTGTTGATATGTTTTTCCATGTTCTCGTACGATCGCCAGTCAGGGTGGACGAAGGCCATCAAACTGGAGACTGTATTTTCGACTGTGTTCTGATTCCAATACAGCCTCTCGATAGCTGAGTCGGGATCCAGGGTTATCCTTCTGTCATGAGAAGGACTAGCTGAAAAAGAAGATTCCTTTGATGTGGTGGAAGAAGTGGACATGTTACTCCGAGTGCTCCCTGTACTTGAAAAAGACAACCGGTTTATCCCGTCGGTAGCATCCTGTAGCCTTTTGGTGTCCTGGGTGACCTGTGGAGGGACATCATATATTCCTTCTTTTCCATCTGGATTCAGACTTTCACCAAATGCTAGATGCTGTCCAGGAAAGGCAATTCCCCGAGGGGTGTCATAAATATCTGCCTGGGAAACTATTTGCTGTCCAACAAATTGAGTTTGGTGGCTCACTGGAACATCATAGAGGCCTTGCTGGAGTGGTGTCAGCTCAGAAGAGGCGGCTGCCTTGGCTATGGGAGGAGGGACATCATATACACCTTCGGAGCTCACTTCATGCTTTACGCCCACAGCCAAATCAGGCATTCCTTTTCTAGCATCCGTAGTATCTCTGAACGAGGAAGACGGATTGGTACAGATCTGGAATGTAATAGGCAAACTTAAGTTACTATGCTAAAAACATAGCATTTAAGACTTATATAGCACTTCACAGTGCTTTTACAGCCCTCTCTAAGCGGTTTACAGAGTCAGCATATTGGCCCCAACAATCTGGGTCCTCATTTTACTGACCTTGGAAGGATGGACAGCTGAGTCAACCGTGAACCAGTCAGGATCAAACTACTGACAGTTAGTAGAATTAGCCTGCAATACTGTATTCTAGCCACTGTGCCACCATAGCTCTTCATGACATTAAATTATCAAATGTAGGTGATTACCATTTACATGGACAATAAGCAGAGTTTATTGTGGAAGCGCTATTATGTGGAAGCGCTGTCTCTGGCTGAATGTGGTCAAATCCCAGGAAAATAATGTAATTGTTTGAAAGTGGCCAGCAAAAGTTAGTATTGGCACAGAAAGCAATTATTTAGATGGTTTTCCTCCAGCACAGTTAACCTGACCATTATGAAATATGAGTGGCTGAAAACATGTGATTTTGAGCTGCAATCTGTCAAGCTCAAATAGAAGAGCCCAACAAACATCAAATCTTGTACAGTGGATACTTGGCACAAAATGACAACCTTACCCTACTACTTATAGCTAAGACATGCTCTGTCCAAAGACTATTGCTCTGTATAAAGACTATACAAATTGATCCAGTTTACACGTCAGCCTAGTAGTCACTGGCTAAACCCATTCCACCTGGCCCCTAAGTCATCCAAATTATTCCCATGCTACTGTGTAGGACTCCTTGAGAAGCCTCACCCTTTCTACACTGTAGCTGTTGAGAACTCCCTCCAGATCCTCAGTGACCTGTCTTTTCCCTTGCTCTTTTGTTGCTGTATATCTAAGTGTTGTGGCTCCGATTCTCGAGCCTGTGCTGTTAGAGGAAGAGGACTCGGAAGATGAGGAGGAGGAACTGGGAATGCCTTCCTCCCCAGGACCTTCCTCCCTGGCAGTGCCTTCCTCCCTGATAATACCTCAGGTTTCATCAGACAACCGAGAGGAACAGCCTGAGATTAATCAGGAAGAGGAGGGCATATTGGAGCAGCCCCTGACAGGGAGTCAAGTGGACGAATGTTGGCTTGATCCTAGGCAGCGTCGTAGGAAGAAATGTGAGCTGCAACATAGGAGGAGTGGGAAGGTCAGAGAGTGAGTCATTGAGACACTCCCCACAGGGGATAAAAGTGGGTGTGTTTTCTCCGGAAACTTTGTACGGGACAAAGTTTACTTCTCTTCCAGGTTTCGCTGTGACTGTTTTTTGTGGTCTGCTTTGGAATTTTCAGTGGGTAGTTTTTCTTGTTATCTCTTCGGACTTGGTAGGCAGAGTGTGTTTGAATGCCAAGGACATTATCAGTATAAAGGATTAACTCTATAAAGTCTGAGTCAGCTTGCCTGCCTGTGTTTGCGTGAGTTTGTTCTCTTTCATCTTTTTTGAAAAGAAGAAAGGTGAGACATAACATCTAAGTGTGTGCGTTTAAAGCTGTTCCCTAGCAGTATAGCAAAATTACTTCAGATCAGTAAAAATGGAGGAACAATGTCCTTCAATGTTCAGTCTAGAAGGAGAGTATACCTGCCAGCAAAAACCTTCTGCTCCACTACCTGAGAGAAAAACTAGTAAATTTATTTTCATTGTGTTATTTTCTGGAGCAAGCAAAACAGTTGATCAACTTTTAACGTTAATTGACTTGGGATGCACAGACTGCAATAACCCTTGCAAGTTGGGTCAGAGGGGGTCAGAGCCTGTCTCTTTCCTTGACTGGAGCATGTGGCAGGGCCCTTACCAAACGAACTGGACAGATGCCACATGCTAAACCAAGGGAGCTTAGTCTTAAGGGTCCGTGTGATGTGGGGCTCCAGTCATTGTATCACAGAAGTGAAGTCCAGACATACTGACTGCACTACTGATGTGCACCCTGATATTAACCTGAGATGGAGATTTCTGCTGACTTAGCCTCACACAAAGGACTATATCTTCTTCATGTTTTTTGAACTCCTCTTAGATAAGCACAAAGATACAATCAGTCCATTGCATGTGTACAGATTAAAAAAAAACACTAATTACAAGAATATCTTACATAAGGATAATAATTATGCTCGGCAGCGTACCTTTATAACAGTTATAAAAATAAAAAAACCAAACAAAAAATAAATGGCTTGAGGGGAATGTTAACAGGCCTGGAGTTCAAAGCACTCTGCTATTTCTTCCCGTCTTCTCTTCAGTGCAAAATACACTTTTTGTTTAAACATGTCTTCAATCCAGCATGAAATTACATGTTTGCTTTAAATGGAACTTCAATAAACTTACCCCTTTGGTGGGAGGAACGTCATAGATCCCTTGAGATTTCGTATCACTCATTTGAGCGGCTTGTGGAGGACTTTTAACTGATCCAGGGGGGACATCGTAGATCTAAGCAGAGAAACAATGCATTACGCAAAAGAAAAAACATCTTCGCCCTTGATGAAATCAGTCTGGGCTCTCTAATTGATTCCTTGGCAAATGACATGTCTCAGTAGGATAACCAAAGCCAATAGCCGTGAATGTCTGTCCAATGTCTCCTAACAACAAACAAAATTTGTTTATGGTCTCTCAATCACCCCATTCCCCTTCTGTGAACTTTTTTTGGGAAAAACTGTTTTGGTTCATGAGCCAAGGGGCTCGTTTCAGAGCCAGCCCTAGGAGTAGGCCCAACTGCCTCAGAGAACAGAAGTTGGGAAGCAGAAGTGGCTTTTGAGATTTCCTCCTGAATCTCCTGGATGACCTCAGGAAGACAGTGCTGGGTGTCTCACGTTGGTGCTCCTCTCGGGTGGTCTAGAGCAGGGGTCTCCAACCGTGGTAACTTTAAGACTTGTGGACTTCAACTCCCAGAATTCCTCAGTCAGCTGGCTGAAGAACTCTGGGAGTTGAAGTCCACAAGTCTTAAAGTTGCCAAGGTTGGAGACCCCTGCTCTAGAATATTGTGGTTTCCTTAGTACTAAAGTCCAGTTTGCTTGTGCACATAAAATGGAGGAGTGGGGCGGTGGGGAGAAAGAATATCTGTTTGTTCTTTAACCCAAGCAGCAAAATATCTTGGCAGTGGTCTACTGCTGGCAGATTTTCTGCCTCTGATATTTTTAAAGAAACACACCAGAAGCAGATCAGTGAAAGTCCCTTTTGATTATCAAGGGTTTAACTGTCACCCAGACTTGAAAGTGCTGGGGGAGGAGGGGGGGGGTCAGGGGGAGAAAAAAAAGAACCAAATGAAGTCAACCAGTCATTTAAGGCTCCTTGGACAGCTCAGCAAGGAGCTGTAGACAATCCTGGTTCTCTGATCAGTTTATTTTTATGACCAAAGATGAAGGACAATACAGTGCAGCAAGCTTAATGTGCTGTATTGTTTCCCCCACCTCGGATCTGTAACAGAGAAAGAAAGATTTACATTTAAAAAACATAATGTACACAGTGGTTCTTAGCTATAGAAGATCAAAATGCAGGGTTAAGTCCTTTTCCCCCTATAAAAAACTGTGAAAGGCCTTTGAGAGGTAAATTAGTTTTCGGTCCAAATCACTTGATAGTGATGTCTTGTCAAGAAGAAAGAACTAGATAGAGATACATTTGAAGCCACATATGAAGTCAGACTCAGGATGATCCCCCATTTTTTTAAAAAAAAACCAAACCAGACCTTGATCCTCCTGAAGTATTAATTCTTGTGATTTATCTCAACCCCCCGCCCCCCGCCGTCCTGTCATCTTTACTGAAATACGAGTGCAGCTGCTGATGGTAACCATGCTTAATCCCCACACTGATGTCTAATCCCCAACAATTTTTACAAGGTGCAAGAACCCTCCTCACTGTTGCACCAAGGCCAGCAAAAATATATTCTCTGCTATATATTAGATGTGGAGCTAGAAAGATTTTATCAGGTTCTGTGTGCGTGCATGCTATTTAAAGAAAAGAAAGAAAAGCCCCAATAATGCCAAAACAGAACCAATTTCGTGTTTTGTGGATCTCAGTACTAATAAAGTCAGAAGTTACTGAATCCTTAAGGAAAGAAAGATAGGTCTAGCCAGTGATGGGACTCAAATAATTTAACAATCGGTTCTCTGCCCTAATGATTTCTTCCAACAACCAGTTCACCAAACTGCTCAGAAAGTTAACAATCGGTTCTCCTGAACTGATGCGAACTGGCTGAATCCCACCACTGGGTTTAGCCTCTTTGAGGTCTTTTTAACATGGCAGCAATCTGCAGATGTTTTGCATATTATTCTTGTAGCATGTTCCCTTCTCCCTGACTTCTGTTTCAGTCCCACTGGAATATGTTTATTTCAGTGAAGTAGAACCCAGATTTCATCAGGTCTTGCCCAAATCTCGTCGTAGATCCGCTATCATGAATAAAATGAAACTCGGTCTAGTTACCCCAGTAGGCATTTAACACAGATAAATTAAAAAATCAAGACAGTTCTCAGATAAGTACATTCCATTACAGTAAATCCACAATTTAATAGATGTCAGTGATTTTGGATGTAATGGACAAATACTGGGTTTGCAATCAACCTCTGTTTAACAGACTAATGTCTGTCAAGTTTCTGTTAAAGTGAGTTTATCTATTAAATCAAGATTTAACTGCAAATGACTACATTGTGCAAATGACACAAATGTGGATTTAATGGACGTTTGTCCATTCTCTCTGTCCCTGCAAATGGTTTCTCAAGTCATAGTTTTAGTGAATTGTAGTGAATTGATGTTGCACTAATATTGGCTCTATTTATTGTAAATGTTCATGGGAAAAAAGGTTTCAGCATTTAGAGAAAAAAATTCTACGCAACGGATAATATTTATCCGTTCACATATTTTTCATGATCAGATGGATTAACTGTCTCTCTTAACAAAAGAGAGATGGATTTTCTTCTTTTCTGCTTCCCAACATACGGCGTATTTGTAAAATATTCTGGCTATCTAGAGAGTAAAAAAGTTCATCTTGTCAAGATTAAAAAGAAAGCAAGTCACCTGTTTAATTTAGAATGTGAAAATGAGATATGCGCGGAGGGAATAGCTACAATGTCAAGACCTTAATTTCAGAGCTGATGACATTTTTATTACTACCTACCCCTTGAAGAGGACGAACTGGTGGGATATCGTAGGTATCCTTCTGGTATTTGGTAGGAAACTCGTAAACATAACCTTGTCCTGACCTGACCGGAGTTACCACCTAAAGGTTAAAAGAGAAGTACAGAACAGTATGAATAGCGAGCATCTGTGGATGCATTTTATCTGGTGATTTTATTAGTGAGAAACTTAACCATCCTTATTTTGGATTGAAAAAATATGCACACCCAACTAGGATATATAGTTTAGCGCAATCGTTTGTGTGAAATTACATCACTCTGTTTACTTACTTTCTCTATTCAATCTGTACACAAGCAATTAGCTGGCCAAACAAATTCAACATAGCTGACAGACTGATCTCAGGCAGTCATGGGAAACTGAGGTATCTAAGACAGGAGACCAGGCCTAAAGTCTTTGAGGAAGAGGAGTGAATTCCAGTGACTCCAGGAGTGCCTTAGGTGCTAGATTAGACTATCCCAATTGAATTTCTTCCAGAATATTGGGATTATAGTGGTACAATTTCCAATTAGTGTTTTGGCTATGCTGGCTATGAATTCTGGATTAGTCCTCCTAGTGCAGCTGGAGAAAATAAGGTCGGGAAAGCTACTCTAGATGTTTAAAAGTGCATGTACAAGAAAACAATGTCCCAAGAATAAAGCACTTGTTAAGGAAACAGGTAATATATGGGAGCATTCATTAGATGAGTTACAGCATCCTACGACAGCTATGGCAAATATAAACGTACCTATGATTTATGACAGACCTAATTTTAAACCGGTGTTTCCCAATTTTGGCGGCTGTTAAATTATGTGGACTTCAACTGCCAGAAATTCCCAGCCAGCATTCTGGAGAGCTATTTAACAATGTGAGGTTGAGGAACACTTTACTAAGCCATTAAATCAGCACCCCCTTTTTCACAAGTGAAATATTCTAGTGAATCTTGGGACCAGCCTGAATTTGGGATGGCAACTGGGACAGAAGCAGGAACAGCAAGTTGGCATTTGTACGACACACTTGTTCTGGATTATTTCTGGATCAAGTGTCCTGTGCAAACCCAGAACCCTGGTTAATTCAGGGCCTAATCCCTTGGATCAAGCATCTTCCCCCAGTCTGGCCATGTGCTGTGAATCACATGGCCAGATTGGGGGAAGTTACAGGAATTGGGCATGGCTAGTCTAGTGAAGAGAAGGACCAGGGGAGACACGATAGAAGTCTTCCAATATTTGAGGGGCTGCCACAGAGAGGAAGGGGGTCAAGCTATTTTCTAAAGCTCCAGTAGGCCAGACAAGGAATAATGGATGGAAACTGAACAAGGAGAGATTTAACCTGGAAATAAGGAGAAACTTTCTGACAGTGAGATCAACCAACCAATGCAACAGCTTGCTCTCAGAAGTTGTGGGAGCGCCATTTCAAGAAGAGATTGGACTCCCATCTGTCAGAAATGGTGTAGGGTCTCCTGCTTGGGCAGGGGTTGGACTAGATGACCTACAAGGTCCCTTCCAACTCTGATTATCTGTTCTCTGAATTCAGGAAGTGAATCCTTTCTGACTCTGCCCTGCCCTGCCCTGCCTGTCACTCTTCCAAAGAAATGAAACAAAGATACACAAAGGCTGAAAACATAAAGTACTTCATTGTAAAACTCGGTACCTAGTCTTTATAGCCAAAGAACATGCCTGCTTAGAATTGGTTGACTGCAGCACATTCTTTTTTATCTGGATTTCTTTGTGTAAGAGCAGAGGTGACACAATGGTTAGAATGCAGTATTGCAGGCTAATTCTGCTGACTGCCAGCAGTTCAATCCTCAAGGTTGACTCATCCTTCCAAGGTCGGTAAAATGAGGACCCAAATTGATGGGGGAAATATGCTGACTTTGTAAACTACTTAGAGAGAGCTATGAAACACTATGAAATGGTACGTTAAGTCTAAACGCTATTGCTATTAGTGATGTAAGGACCCCTTGCCAGTTTGAGATAAAATACAGGCAGAGCTGGAGGAAGTGGGAAAGAACTTTTTATTGCTCCAAAACAACTTTTGGCCAATTAGACTGATTATGAGCTGCCAAATTCATCAGAAAGTGGACTATGATTGGATTGTGGCTACCCAAGGTTGGTGTGTTGTGAGAATCAATTGTCTCCATTTGGAGAACTGTATGCTTACATGTCCAAGGAACTGTAGGCCCATTACAAAATTACAATTTCATGGATCCCCCCCCCACCCCCAAGATCACTGCAATTCGTGTGAGTCTGTATTGGATCATAACGAATGGCTCTGTTTGAACATTATTTTTCTTATGGTTAGCTCGATCACAGTAGGCTCAATTAGCTTAACTGCCATATTGTTCACGTGGCACATTGCATTATCAGCTATGATCACAGATTAAATTCAGTTGACATACTAAACTGAAATGTGGTTAATTTGAACTCAAAGCCAGTGTGATTACAATTTGGATTGATCTACCCCACATCGCCCTCCCACAATTGCAAGTAGAAGGTGAAGGTTAGGCTTAAATGTAGGAGTAGAAAACAGAAAAATGGATTAGAAATATGATCAAATCCTTCTGCCTTTTCTGCCAAAATCCCAATCTGGAAAGGCATGTCAAATTTGCAATACATTTCTAAAAAGCTAATGATGCAATTGGTAATTGTTTTACCTCTGTTTTAAATATTCTAAGAAATCAACCTCATAGTTTCATACTAATCTTGGGTAACAAATGAAGGCTTTATATCAAAATTGTCAATGAAGGGCAACTTTTTACTTTTGTTTGCCTTAAAAAATTATAAAGCCCTCTATAAATAGTGTTTATAGAATAAACTGATACTTCATAAACAATAAACATTATATACTGCACAATGAATTCAAAGACAAAACTAACATATGTCTGAAAATGGATAGTTAATCAATGAGCTGCTTATTTTCACAAAAGAGGATCAGGGAGGAATTGCTTTGATTTCCTCAAATAAGAGGAAAAAAACCAGTAGATTTAATGTATGAATTTAGGGAAAATGTAAGTAGAATTTATTCATAAACCTATTTTTAGTGTGCAGTCACAGTAAACCAGTTCACACAAATCAAAAGTAGTTTAGTCTAATTGACATAAAAATTTATGCCAATAAAGATTGTTGGAAAATAATTATAACTGAATCATGCTTTGCTGTTAGTTCACTAATTTTATTTTATCATAAATGGTTATATCTGAATCTACCATATCAGAGAAACTAACCAAATAATTATTTAATCAACATTTTTAAAATGTAATAATAGATTATGGTTTGGTGTGAAAATAAGCATGATGATTTTTCTGAATTATTATATTAAATATTATGGCTTCCCCCTTGAGATAGATAGGATGGTTTGGCTAACCATTTTTCAATAAATCTGGTTTTATATTTGAATGATTCAGGTAACAAGAATATATCTTTTAGTGGTTTAAACTAATTCTCCATCCAGCTTTTCAGTGCTTCTGGAAAAAGTCTTCACCATCACCAAATGTATGGTCCTTTCAACTAGCAACATCAGGGATTAAATTTTTTGCAAAACGTCTGTGTGCAAAAAAAAAAAAATGCATTCAATTAACTGAAGTTTGGGTAATTCAAATTTGTTCAACCTGTTTCCCAAAAATCCACAGGAGTAGGTGCAAAAACGGACTTCAGAAATCTGAGGGAAAAGCACTTAATAAACCTAACAAGCAGGCAAGATGGAAATTGTCATTAGAAGTATCAACTTGTTTTCTAGCTCCGTATATTTTCCAAAACAGATGTCTATCCTTGGGGCAATAGGCACTACTATAAAAGTAGATGCTTTTCTTTGTCATAACCTGATTTAGAAACACAGGTAGCAAGAATGCTGACTTTTCTAAGAAAGGAAGTTTTGTTTTAGATTAGGATCTTCATCTGACTTGAATATTTTAGCACTTTAGAAAATAGTTTCTATCCTGCTATTCAAGTGCTAGAAGCAAAGCGCTTGACATAAAACTTGCAAGATTTCTTCCCTGGCCTAAGTTCACACAGACACAACAAAATTGGAGTCTAAATGAAAGTGACAGGGGTAGTTCTGTAAACTGTTTATACATAAATGAATATCATCAGATCCTTATTTTTCATTGAAATGCAGAAAACAAGGCTGCCTGCTAGAAATGATGAAATTTCATCTCAAGGGCTTCACTTGAAGTGCTTAGCTGCATGCAATCATTTGATTGGTGCATCAACTTAGTCAACCAATCACATACTGTGAATATGTATTTTATGTATGCCTTTATAACCCTACAAATGTGTTAATGTATACAACCACACAGGAAACACAAATACCTCAAGCTGTTTCCGTTTCTTTCACTCCTTTGAGCATACAGGCAGTTTTGGAGTCAGTCTATTCTTAAGACTGATGTGCAAAATAACACAAGTTAGTCCTCAACTTACGACTGCACGTTGAATGATGGTTTGGAATTATGGCAGCCATTGCAAAATGTTGCAGGTGAATGTGATCACAATGCGATCACAATCTGGGTGTTTGGCAACCCAGTTGTTCACACTTACGACTGGTTGCCAAACGCTCTGTGATCAGGCAATCACCCCCTGCAATCTTCTCTGCCATCTTCCCCAGAAACTGGCAAGGAAGGTTGCAAGCTGTTGCTTCTTGCTAACAGGGTTTCCTCTCGCCTCAAGGGATGGCTACGAAGAACGGCCTCCTGAGGGAGATGAAGTCCTGAGGCAGGATGCGGAAACAGAGTTCAAATCCTAAAGTTCCCCTCTTTATATGGAGAGGAGCAGAACTCACTTGGTAGGCCGTCCTTTTAGCCAGCCCTCAGTCACAAGAAGGAGCCAAACATTCGAACAGAGTGGAGAAGGCGCACAAAAACTCAAGAAGTATGGGGTCAGAAGAGAGAGGGAGGCCCTGGGAGGCCTAATACAGGTTGCACGTGAGTTTCTCTTTGCTCGGGGGCTGAAATCCTGCTTAGATTATGGCAATGAGGATTTTCAGTTCCTGAGTGGAGTCTCACCTCAGTCCTGAGGCACTGTGTGCTCCTTACTTGGGACCATCCACTTAACAACTCCTGAGACAGCTTAATGACTGCAACTGGGAACATTGGGATTGCTGTTGTCTTCCTTAATGAACACTTTCCACAACCTGGGAGATTCTGGCCCCAATTGTGCTTTTACGTCAAGGGTTACCTGTATCCCTAAGTGACAAGCTATCCGACCTACTAATTCATAAAAACAAAACACTGCTCTGGAACTAGAGCCTTTCTGTGCTAAAGAGAGAGAGAGAGAGAGAGAGAGAGAGAGAGAGAGGGAGGGAGGGAGAGAGACAGAGAGAAACAAACTCTGGTCTTACAGAGACTCTTTGTTTGCAGCTATTTTTATATAACCAACAAGTTCCTGTGCTGTTACAAACTATCCTTTGTGGGTAAGAGATAATTTAAAACAAAAGCTTCATCTCAGGGTAGCCTTACATGTTAATCTTTGAGCTAATTCAAGTTTTAGTGTTCAGCTGCACAAGCCATAAAGAAAAATTCTCAAGTCATGGCAGTTTTGAAATCTGCTACTCTGAATCCTAGCCAAGGACACTTGTATCATATGCATTTTTGGATATGATTATTTTTTTAGGAATAATATAATGAAAATACACACCGTTTGCAAATAGGGATATTCTTTCTTCCTTGTATCAAGGCTTGCTGTTCACTCTAAGGAGGGCTTCTGGGAGTTAGCCCAAATCTGGGTGAACATCTAATCCAGGGGTCCCCAAACTTGGCAACTGTAAGACTTGTGGACTTCAACTCCCAGAATTCTCTGGCTGGAGAATTCTGGGAATTGAAGTCCACAAGTCTTACAGTTGCCAAGTTTGGGGACCTCTGATCTAATCTTTTCAAATACTCAAATCACCTGTTCTGAGAGGCTGTATCACCATAGAGTTAAGAGTTGTGAATACTTATTAGGAGACTGTTAGTTTGGCTGCTATAATTATTTGTCACTTAAATAAAACAATTGAAAATGATTTTTAAAAAATCGAGTGTTGATTCATTGATCCAGCTTCTCTCTTGGGCCTGAAATTATGGGCTGATAGTGCATCACTAGCAAAAAGTCATCCAGGTGGTTTTCATGCCTAAGGCAAGATTAGAACTCACAGTTTCCTGGTTTCTAGCCTGGTGCCTTAACTACTACAGTAAACTGTCTCTCTCCAGTTACTGCCACGACTGGTTTTGCAATTCCACAGGAAGAGGAACTGCATCTTCAATCTCAAAGCAAGTTTAAAATCAATAATCAACAACTTCTATGCTGTCTGGCACATAATTTTTAGCAAAACCCTACTGCAAAATGATCTTCAGTCTTATTTTTAGAAGCACATGAAACTAGTCTACTTGGAATTTTAAATTGTCCTTATAAATCAACTTGATACCCTCCAGATCTATAAAATAAATTTCTTCCAAAAATACAGGACTCATTAATACAAGTCAAGTTTTTCATGAAGTATAGTGTTTGCAGTTCTTTTGTTTGTTTGTTTCTTAATTCCTATGAATTGGAGTTAAATATTTTCTCACCAAATATTAGCATCTTTAATGAGTTATAATGACTGCCTTTTTGTCCTTTTTCATATAATTTATAAAAGGGTGTATCCAGAGAATTGGAGCTTTCTATCTCCCATGCCTTTGGGTTGCAGTATAAGATGCACCTTTGACAAATTCTGTTGTTTGGGCTCTTTTGTGGGTTTATTTTCACTGCAACCCTGAGTTCTGAAGGAGCTGGCAGATACGGTCTCACTACCACTGAATGAAGCTCTTTCAGAGCTTCTGGAGCATAGGGGAACTGCCAGAAGACTGGAAAAGAGCTGGTGTGGATCCAATCTTTATAAACAGGGGGGGAGGGAACGGATTCAGGAAACCACAGGCTGGTCAGCTTGACGTCAATACCTGGAAAAGGTCATCAAGCGAACAGTTTGTGAGCACCTAGAAATGAACAAGGTAATCCCTTGAAGTTGGGTTTGTTAAGAACAGGCCACACCAAATATGACTGACCTCGACTCATAAGCGTAAGGTGGAGCCTGCCCGTTACATTCGCAAGTCATGATGGTCATTAAGCAAGGTGACAAGCTACCTCGAGAGTATGGGAGGCATCGGTTAGGGTTAGGCACCCTGTGTTTCATTTCCCACCCTCTGGGGACCCTGCAGATATTTGGCCTGCTTCCCCCCACCCACCCCCACACACATACTGGGTCTCTGCAGGCTTTGGGCTATCACTCCCTCTCAACCCTAGGAACCAGGGAATGACAAACTACTTCTGATAACCTGCCAAGAAAATTGTAGGCAATCACCAGGAGTCAGGTTTGATTTGAAGATGTGGACGACTCTCCCAGAGGTTTAATCAAAACTGATGTGGTCAACCTTTGTCCAATAATCCTAGAGTAAAAGGGATTGACTTTTATCCCATATTCATTAAGGGTTGCATCTAAAGCTATAAGCCACCAGAAAGAAAATGCTTATATAACAGAATATACAGAGCAGGACAGGGGCTTCCTGACGGCTTAGATGGAGCCTCTGTCCTACTTAAATATATGGAGCTTCTGTCCTGCTCTATATATTCATACATCTTGCCTAGGAACAGCAAGTATAGCAATAGCACTTAGACTTATATGCTGCTTTATAGTGCTTTACAGGCCTCTCTAAGCGATTTTACAGAGTCAAGGTCTTGCCCAGAACAATCTGATCCTCATTTTACTGACCTTGGAAGGATGGAAGGCTGAGTAACTCTGAGCCGGTGAGAATCGAACTGCTCGCAGCCAGCAGTCAGCAGAAGTAGCCTGCAGTACTGCATTCTAACCACTCCGCCACCATGGGGTTTTGTTTTATATTTCTGGCAAACACCTTATTCAGTGAGAAAAAAAGCCCCAAAATGCAGTGTGCCTCTGAGAATGACTGGTTCAAAGCACTTTGAAGTCCTTCAAAGCGCAGCACCAAGACCAGGCAAAGCTTCGCCAGAATTGTATCTGTTTATCTGGTCATTTACAAAAGCTCTTCTGAGAATAGTTAAGAAACATAGGAGCTCCCTGACATAAATACTGCATGGCCCCTTCTACAAATGACTGGGGTAGCCTGCAAGCACAGTGGCAATGAAATTTCACCCCAGAAATTTACTGGAATTTTACAGCTTGTTTTATAAGTTGTTCTTATGTTTGCACTTCACAATCCTTTGTAAATAAGTAAATCAGGCTGCCAATCAAAAGATATTCTGGAACTACTTCATCATTCATAGATCCAGATTTGCTGCATTAAGAGGAAAATCTCTTAAAATATGGTTTTGCCAACAGGCCTGGGAATCCCAGGGAAATAGGGACTCTGAAAAATGGCTGCTAGACCTTGAATGCACTCTCCCATATTTTTGTTTATTTTTATGTTTTAATTGTCTTCAATGTTTAATTAATACTTTGTTTTAATTATCTCATTGTATTCATATTTGGTTATACAAATCAGATACACAGGCAGACAAGGCTGGTGGATTCTCCTATTCTTTCCAAGACCAAAAAATCAATTATTTTTCTCTACTGCATTTCAGGCCCACTTAATTCTCAGGTCCTATTTTTGTTCTTAGGTTTCTGTAGTGTATCCTCCATCACTAATCCTTAGGGAGACTTTTAAATAAAAAATCGTCAACAGTGAATCAAGCAAAATAAAGCAAAAGTAAAAAAAAAAAAAGACTTGGCAAAAGTAGATTAAAAGGCTTGGAAGAAGCTGGGTTGGTTGGTTAAGCAAATAGTTGTGGATTCCTCCCATGCTTGTGGCCCTCTTGGGGGCCTGAAAAATGCAAGCATGGGAAGAATCCATGTTGGTTACTCAACGTACATTTTTCCCCCTACCAGATATTGCCGGGAGAGTGTGGATTCCAGCCTTGTGGAAAAAAAGCTTTGGAAATATATGAAGTGGTCATGAGCTTGAACTAGAATTTCAATGCCTCTCTGGACCTGGGTTGTAGCTGGGCACAGCTGACATGAGGACGGGACTGGCACATAACCTCACTTTTTGCCTATTGTCTATCATTTATGGTTCTACCCTCTCTCTCTAAAGTCTTCCAGTGAGCTATACATTTAAAGAAGCGGAAGATCCACAGAATCATTTTGTAATGTAGCATTTAAAATAATGAACTCCCAGAAGAAAGAAACAGAGGCAGACACCACCACCACCCACCTTCTCTCCCTAGCTGTCTCTTTGCCCTCCCTGCTTTTTGACTTTCTGTTATGCAGGAATCTGTTTCCTGACAAACGTCAAGGAACTGAAGGTTTTCATTTCTTCCCTTCTCTTTCCGAATGCCTGTGGTCATCTGGTTCTTAAAAATTGTGCATTTCAGACCAGATTTTTTAAAAAACTTGTTTATGCATTAACAAAACCAGATGGTGTACCCACAACTCCTTTTCCTCTTCTGATATCGCTGACAATTGCCAAACGCTATGATCATTTCTTCTGGGCAAAACAACCGGTAAGTGTTCTTTTGATTCTGCTGAAGCAAATAGCGTACATGTGTCAGTCCTACAGCATATAGGAATGCATTAAAAAGAAGAAGAAAGCTGGTTGTCTATCAGTTGTTCCTTCTCCAAAAGTGGTGACTGGGGCTTTTCTGGTGCCAGCTGTGTGTTCTGTTAGCAAGAGAAATGCTGACGGTACATGTACTGTGTCAGGCATCCAACTTTGTGGTTCATTAAATCCTTTTTCCTTACCCAAGGAAAAGTGAGAGGAATTCTTCCTTTTTTGTTGCCTAATATAGAAGAACCAAAGAGCACTGGAGAAATGTCTTGCGAGATTGGACTTATGGTTTAGCTAATCCAATGTTCTTTCAACATAGCTAAGAATCAGTTTCATGGAAAAAATTAGACAAAATGGAGAAATGGACCCATTCTTATTTCAGAATGTTCTTGGTTAGATTTTTATTTCTTAATGGAATTCCAATGGAATTATTATTGTGGCGTCAGACAAAAAGCAGCACAAATGCAGAAGAGAAGAACAAATATATCCCTATTAAGTTAAGTCTCTGATACGGATCTACTAGCATTCAATTTGTGCATATCATGGAAAATCACTGGCAATGAGAATGTGTAGCTAGTACAGCATCCTGAACATGCTTTCAACTTTAAAATAGGGTTGTGCAATGTTTCAGATTCAATTTGAAAAAGCACCAAATGTATTGGTGGCTCGTTATAGCTGCTGCAACTTATATATTTTTGCAACAGCCATGCAATCCTGGAAGCAGATGCAACTGCTGCAGCGAACTGCAGACAGATGCTACATTCGCATTCTTGCACGGTCCAAAGCATTTCTTCCAAATCAAATCCAAAGAGATGCGCAACCCCACTTTAAACAGCAACTTAACAACTCGAACAAAACATACGCAAAATTCATCAGTCCAGGAACGGATCTTCTGGAGAACTCTAGAATTTTCTACCTTCCTTTGGATCATGCCATGAGAGGGAGAAAATTGTCCCAAACTAAATTGTCCAAACCCATTTAAGAAGTTCTGGACCTAATGTTCTGGATGAATCAGGGCCACTTGATTCAGGTTTTAATTCTTCAAACCTGTTGCAGATTGGAAGATTTACTTCTACCCTAGAGATTGCTGAACTCCCTCCCTTTCCACGGAATAGTGTAATACTGGCGGAAATGGACAGCTTTGGATCACTTAATTTTGCAATCCCTAAATTAAACATAGTCACAAAGAACCCCGGGTTTATTTTGCAGGTTAATTACTATTGCTTCAGATCAATGGCATAATTTCTCCAAACCATGAGGCAGAAGCTACACTATAACTGCACTGCCCATCTTACAAAACGTTTAACTGTGTTTTTAAAAAAAATAAAAGCTCCGAATCCCACAGGATCCCCATACAATTCTTCCCACTAACGGAGAAAAGGAAAATATAGCTCCACCCACTTCGCTTGAACTCCCCAAAGTGCGGCCTAGCCATCAAGAAAGTTATCCAGCCTTGGACTGAAGGACTGTTACAGCAGAGTTGCAATAAAACAGTGATAACAAAACAAAAGCTAGATCAAGAAACAATACAGTAATAAATCATCACCATGTTAACGGTTTCAGCTCTTCTGCTGATATTGTGGGTAAGGGGCAGGAATGGACTACAAAGCTCGTTCTCCAGAGTTTATAGCTGCAGTGAACTTTGAACAGGGTTAGAGTTCCCTTATTCTTTTAATCATTACAGAATACTATCTAAGTGTGTGATAGCTGTGCAGAGTTGTAGAAGTGGGCAAGTCCAAACAAGGTGGTGCATTTGGCAAGATTAGTTATTTATTCAGACCTCTTTCATGTGTCTCCTAAGAGCCTGAAAAGCACCATGGCAACCTTCGACTGCATTCTCTTGCTGATGGAAGGAATTACATTTAGCAAGCCAAAAGATTCCCCTTCTTTTGAAGTTCTCCCCCGTTCTCCATATCTCATCTAAAGAGCCGGGGAGTCCTCAAAGAAAGATTGTGAAGGCTCAGAGAGAACTGCAGAAAGTAGGAAAAAAAATAATAATAGAAACGCTCAATAGCATAACATAGGAGTAACCTACATCCTCCTTATCGCACTTTTAGTTTCTCGAATCATGTACAGTGATAATACAGGTGTTTTGACTGACATGCTCAGTCCAACTGCAGCAGAAACTGTACCAGACCTTGGGAGATAAACATAGGACATGAGATGGCTCTTATCATCTCTCTAAGCCCACAAATCTTTTTTAAGCCCAAGAGCTGAAGAAGCTTCTTGGATAAGAAGCGAAAGGTCTTCAAAGAAAAACAAGAAAGTCCATTTGCCTCTTGAAAAAGTTCCTTTGGGTCTTTATGCCCAACAATCCCATATTATAATATAATAAAATACACTGCTCAAAAAAATAAAGGAAACACAAAAATAAGACATCCTAAAGCTGAATGAATGAAATATTCTTATTAAATACTTTGTTCATTACATAGTTGAATGTGCTGACAACAAAATCACACAAAAATTATCAATGGAAATCAAATTTAGCAGCCCATGGAGGTCTGGATTTGGAATTACACTCAAAATTAAAGGGGAAAAAAACACCACAGGCTGATCCAACTTTGATGTAAAGTCCTTAAAACAAGTCAAAATGAGGCCCAGTAGTATATGTGGCCTCCACGTGCCTGTATGACCTCCCTACAACACCTGGACATGCTCCTGATGAGGTGGCGGATGGTCTCCTGAGGGATCTTCTCCCACACCTGGACTAAAGCATCCCCCAACTCCTGGACAGTCTGTGGTGCAACATGGCATTTGTGGATGGAGCGAGACATGATGTCCCAGATGTGCTCAATTGCATTCAGGTCTGGGGAATGGGTGGGCCAGTCCATAGCATCAATGCCTTCATCTTGCAGAAACTGCTGACACACTCCAGCCACGAGGTCTAGCTTTGTCTTGCGTTAGGAGGAACCCAGGGCCAACCGCACCAGCATATGGTCTCACAAGGGGTCTGAGGATCTCATCTCGGCACCTAATGGCAGTCAGGCTACCTCTGGCGAGCACATGGAGGGCTGTGCGGCCCCCTAAAGAAATGCCACCCCACACCATTACTGACCCACTGCCAAACTGGTCATGCTGGAGGATGTTGCAGGCAGCAGAATGTTCTCCACGGCGTCTCCAGACCTTGTCACATCTGTCACATGTGCTCAGTGTGAACCTGCTTTCATCTGTGAAGCGCACCGGGTGCCAGTGGCGAATTTGCCATTCTTGGTGTTCTCTGGCAAATGCCAAACATCCTGCACGGTGTTGGGCTGTAAGCACAACCCCCACCTGTGGATGTTGGGCCCTCATACCACCCTCATGGAGTCTGTTTCTGACCATTTGAGCACATTTGTGGCCACTGGAGGTCATTTTGCAGGGCTCTGGCAGTGCTCCTCCTGTCCCTCCTTGCACAAAGGCGGAGGTAGTGGTCCTGATGCTGGGTTGTTGCCCTCCTATGGCCTCCTCCATGTCTCCTGATGTACTGGCCTCTCTCCTGGTAATGCCTCCATGCTCTGGACACTATGCTGACAGACACAGCAAACCTTCTTGCCACAGCTCGCACTGATGTGCCATCCTGGATGAGCTGCACTACCTGAGCCACTTGTGTGGGTTGTAGACTCCGTCTCATGCTACCACTAGAGTGAAAGCACTGCCAGCATTCAAAAGTGACCAAACAATCAGCCAGAAAGCATAGGAACTGAGAAGTGGTCTGTGGTCACCACCTGCAGAACCACTCCTTTATTGGGGATGTCTTGCTAACTGCCTATGCTTTCCACCTGTTGTCTATTCCATTTGCACAACAGCATGCGAAATTGATTGTCAATCAGTGTTGTTACCTACGTGGACAGTTTGATTTCACAGAAGTGTGATTGACTTGGAGTTACATTGTGTTGTTTAAGTATTCCCTTTATTTTTTTGAGCAGTGTATATTGTTTGTTGCACCTGTCTAAGGACTTTCAATAATTAGTTGAATAATTCATTCATGAATGAATAGTTCAATCAGAAGGAAATACTTGATAAATAAATTTTGCTTCCTTGTATTCTTTTAACCCTATTCAAGGTCAAATGGAAATGATGATATAACGTGACTCAACAAAGGTCCTTTCTGAAAATACTTCTAAATGTTTTAACAAGAATTGGCATCAGGTTGAAGAGTTTTGGATGAAAGTGCTTTCTTTTATTTCCTGCTATAAGCCAAAGGTCCTGTTATATAGCAGTTTCCAAAAATAGTACACAATATAATCAAAACAAATTGTTCTTAATGAAAGAATCCAATGTTCTCTCCGGCATTCAGAATGTGGTTAACACTGAAACATTCAGCAACTTAAGCTGCATTATAAAACCTAGATTAAAAATCCATTCAATGTTCACTGAACTGGAACAATAGCAAACGTGATGTCATTTGCATACAAAGAGATCATTTTTGATTTTGCAAAATAAACTAATTTACAAACTGCTTTTTCTCCTGCGGAACCTGCGGTTAAATTAGTAAGACAGTTGTTAAGTGACTCTTCCTTGCTGATCGACTTTGCCTGTCAGAAGGTGGCAAAAGGCGATCACATGACCTTGAGACGCAGCAACGGTCATAAAGTTGAGTCAGCCAAGTATCCGAATTTTGATCCTGTGACTGTGGGGATGCTGCAATGGTCATAAGTGTGAACAATGGTTTTAAGTCACTTTTTTTCAGTGCTGTTTTAAATTTGAATGGTCACTAAATGAACTGTTGTAAGTCGAGGACTACCTGTATACATCAACGAGAATCCACATTTTATATAAATTTTACTAAAAAAAATGGTTGATTAACTTTATTGGATGGCTGCCTTTTGCAGCCCTCAGAACTTTACTTTGCAAGGGTCACAGCAAAAAACATCAGGTGAAGTTATCATCAGTTCTGATTCCCAGTTAGCCACTTTAATAACAAGTAAAAAAAACACCCTTTTTAGTACCTCCTTCTATAAAACTTAGTGCAAAAGCCCAAGACTTCCATGAATTTCTTCTAGAGAGAAGGAGAAAAACATGTCGGCCATCTGTTAGGCTAATAGTTTAATGCTGATGGTGCCAACACAGAGTTAATCATCTGAGAAAATGTTCATGCCACTTGTCTGAGCATATGTAGCTGGTAATTATGTATATCTGTTCTTTTAGGCATGCACTGCACATGACTGCAAATAAACTACTTGTTTGTAAAGATGAATACAATTCTGTGGAGCTCTGCAAATAGTTACATTATGAAACAGATGAAGAAATGGAACCACACTGGAATAAAACAGAAACTTCTCTTCCAACCAGCCTTGTCATTAAATGTTCTCCAAGAGCTGGCTGTGGCCAATGGTATGTCTGCCTCATTAGCAGCTGGATCTTGCTCACAAGTACACTCAGCATTGGCCAGATGTGCTGTTAGATCTCAGTTAACTAACTCTGTTTGGATTGTCCTTGAAGCGCTCGGGAAGTGCTGTTAACTAGAATTTTGACAGAAAAAAAGTGCATTTATTCATTTTATTTAGACCCAGGTAGGCAAGTATGGCATCTTTATGTCTATGGAGATTCTCAATCATCCAGGTCAAGGTTGCCCCAAAGGTTCTTTTCAAAAAGCAACTGGACTTTCTTGAGTTTTTTTCCCTTGAAAATGTTTTGCTTCTCATCCAAGAAGCTTCTTCAAGTTCATGCTGGCTCAGGAATTCTGGGAGTTGAAGTCCATAGGTCATAGTTCCCAGCTCCTGATTTAGACTCTGCATTTCCTTCAAGGGCTCAAGAAGGCCCTACTTCCCACTATAGCACACTGTCATTGGCCATGTCATCAGTGAACCTCCAGGGCTGAGAGTGAAGTAGAAGCTGGGTCTCTCTAAGCTGCCAGTTTTACACCTGATCCGGTATTCCATGGTCTGAGGAAAACTCTTCTACTGAAACAGACATATGTTTCTCTAATTGATTAACTTTCTTTTTCTTTCTTTCTTTTTCTTTCTTTCTTTCTTTCTTTCTTTCTTTCTTTCTTTCTTTCTTTCTTTCTTTCTTTCTTTCTTTCTTTCTTTCATCAGTTTTTTTTTAAATAAATAAATAACTCAAGGTAGCAATCGTACAGAACATTCTTTCCTCCTCTTAATTTTCCCATACAACAATAATCCTGTGAGGTAGGCTGGCCTGAGAGAGCGTGACTGGCTCAAAGTCACTTGGCTGGTTTTTCTGCCTAAGGTGGGACGAGAATTCACAGTCTCCCATTTTTTAATCCTGGTGCCTTAATCACTAGGCCCAACTGGCGCTCTTACTGGATTGCTAATAGGGTTTTATTTTATTTTGTTGTTATTCTTTGCTGTTATTTTTAATATGTTCATATTTGTTGTTTCTATTATTTTCATGTATAGCAAGGTGAGTGACTTTTTTGGGAAATAGGAAAAGCAAGGTAAAATGTCTTCTAAAATAAGAAAAAATGGATTGTCTAAATTTCTAAAATATGTAAAAATCTAGATTAAAACCAATGGAGTTTGCATCCAAGTGAGCATATACATATTAAATACATATATTATAAGCTGTAATGGTTTTTCATTTCCCTTTCATAATCAAGATAAAAAGTAATTAATGCTCTCTTGCCAAATTTACTGTGAAAATGAATAAATCCACTCACTCAATCACAAAAGACATATTATACAAATTCTGGTCTGTAATTCAAACTTTCTAGTCACTTTAGTGAATCATTCCTTATTCCTGGTTGATCGAGTCTTCAATTAGTGGTTTTCTGAGAAAGTCTGCCAGCTAAAGAATAACCAAAGACATGGAGGCTAATGGCTGAAATGAATGAGACTGTTCAATAGATATGTGGAGCAAATAAAAGATGGATTTTGTTACACTGGAACCAAGCATAATGTATTTAACTGCAGGAGCCTTTTATACAGTACTTTGATATATAGGCAAACCTGTTCACTAGAATTCAAAAATTAATCCATATGCATGTTGCAATCATCCATAGATCATCAACAAATCTGAGGTCTCATATTATAGTATTTTTCCCAACATAGTACCCACTCAGCTTCCTGCATCAAGGATTCAGTTATCTGGTTTGCTTGACTCCAAAATTAGGAGTACATGTAGCATTTAGCACTTACACAGTTAAAGTACGTAATAGTGGGACATCCCCCATTATAGTCATGGTTATGAACCTATTTACCCAAAACACTTTTCTCCTCATAATTTGAGGCCATATAACACTCAGGTTGATTACCGTGGACAGAAGCTCAAGAGAACTATGAGGGCAAGAGGAACAAAACAAGTCATCAACTTTAAGTAATGAAATATGGATGATACTACTGTATGAATGTGTCAAGAGAGAGCAGCTGCGACCAGCAATGAAGAAACACACCATTTTGGGGATGCGGAGTTTATCTTGAATAGGAATACAAACATGCATTCGGGGAATTGCATTATGAAGGGATCAAAAGTCGAAACGAACCAAGAATTAAACAGGTTACTTTGGAAATTAATATGTTTGAAAATCGGTTGCCAATTGGTTTGACTCTTTGTTACAACTTAATCACTGGCAACTTCTGAAAACTGAAAGTTCACCTATCAGAAGTTAATTTAATGGTACATTGAAACGTTAAAGACAGTGCTGAATCGTCCTCAGAAAATAACATTGACTGGAAGATGAATGCGTTTGCACTGAGTTTCTTAAAAGGAAAGAGAAGATACACATTATTCATTAATTCATCTATAATATTTACTATAGGCTAGAAACTGGGAGTTCGTGCACTCTAGTTCCATCATAGACATGAAAACTGGCTAGGTAATCTTGGGCCAGTCAGTCTCTCTTAGCCCAAGTCAACTCATGGGGTTATTGTTGTGGGGAAAATAGACAGAGGAAAGTGGGTTGGATATATTCACTGCCTAGAGTTATTTGTAAAAATAATAAAGGTGTGATGTAAATAAATTATCCACCACAATCCTGAGGGACCAATAAATGAAAGAGATAGCTGTAAGATCAACAGACAGGAATTAAGAATTGTTTCCTAACTATTATTGAAATGATCAGTGCACCTACATTATACATTATAATTTTTGTGGTTGTTTTTTGTTTAACAATCCATTTTAACCGCATGTCCCTGATGCAAATAGAACAATAACTACATTAAAAAGTAAAGAGTTCCTCAAACTGAGTTTGGCTCCTGGGATCAACTATTTTATTTTATTCATAACAAGTGAATTGCTCTTGCTTTCTTCTAACCTAGCCTTCAGCCCTGCTATTTCCTGAACATATGCCATCCAAATCCACCCAAATCTAACCCTGTTTCTCATTTTTTGAAATCAGGCAAGTTTGACAAATTTTTGTCCCATGAACCATTAACCAAAGTGCAGACTAAAATTTGTTTCAGGGTTAAGATCAAGGAATGAACATATTAGTCAACAGGAGGTACTACCAGTATCAGATTATATCTAGCAATTAGGGGCATTAACTGTATGTGTAATCTGAAAGTACCTATTACTAAGCACTTCCACTAATGGCTACTGCATTCAGCCTACAATCTGCATTTAGGAGCTGACTTTGGAAAGAAGACCTGGTGGCTGTGATTTTTGGCTTTCTCTGGGTCTTTCTCTGTGTCTTCTACACCCCAGAATTGCTTGATGGAATGTTTTGGAGAATTTGAAAACGTGTATCCTTTGTACTGTTTTGATTAGTTGATCATTAAGAGCATCATTTAGCATAGTTTACACTTTTGCTATTAATATGGCCCAACCATCTGAAGACAATACTTTTGTCACCATGAAAGTGTGAACTTTTGAAACCATTATTTTATAAGATAACCTCATTCTTGCAGAATGTTTTCCAGAACTGAATAAAAGCAATAACTTGGGGGGGGGGGGGATAAGAAATTTAAGTGATAGCAGAGAATTAGGGCATCCTGCTCACTAGAACCACAACTATTTTGGCATATTTAAAATGAGAAATGAAACTGTACATTGATTTTTTGACCTCCTTTTCTAAAGTAAACTTCACTTTGAGAATTATGTAGCAAGAAATTGGGCATTATGCGATTAAGGTTGAAATGAGGGCACACAGGGTGCGGGGGAATTATTCTCCAAATGGAAAAATTGGCTCACAATCTAACTTCAAATAGTGCAGATGTTTTTCCTCCCTTTGATGTTAAAATATCTTGTGCAGAAAGAACAAACAAAATTTAGCTGCTTTCACCATAACCACAGCCTCTGGCTTTCAAAGCCCATGTGAACAACAGCAGAAAACAATAATGGGCCAGAGAAAATGTTTTTTTTAAATTTTTTTCAATCTTTTCCCCTCCTCTCTCTCTTTCTTAATTGAGGTCGTGATTGCAGCTTAACTGGAAGGAAAGACATGGGAACATGGAAGAGTATGACGATGAGACTCATTACTGAGTGAGCTTTTGCCAATCTCAAATGGGATGGAGAAAGAAAGAGAAGCTCCTTTCTTTTGGTAAGGGTTTTAACAGAGTCTCATGGAAAGCAGAGTTTTGAACAGTTTGCTCAGAGATGTTTATATGATCGGAGAGAGGCTTTTGACTGGAGTTATCTTTCTATTTAGTCTGTGATACAATACTTTAAACACTTGGTAGCCTACCAATTTTGGAAATACATTTTTAATAACAAATTGCAGGCTCTGGCTTTGCTACCATACACAATCCCTTTGTGTTGCTTTTGACGGGGATTTAATTATGAGCTTGAGCTCCGCCACAGCATTTGTTGTCAGTGCCAAGATTCAGACCTGGAATAAACAACATTGTAATAAACGGTGCCATGGACACACGTTCAAGAATGCATTTTAGCTTCTCTGCTGGCTAAAATATCCTTTCATTTGAAAATAAAATGAAAGAGATGTGGGGTAGCACCTATGACTACATCTGATTAAGTATTTCCATCTAGTTCATCCAGACTTATTCTTAATAATTTTATTAAAATTATCAAGATATAAAACTACAAATGAAAATGAAAATAGTGGGGAAATGGGAAAGGGAAAAGGGGGGAGAGAAAAGTGCAGGATAAAGAGTAAAATGATTTCCCATCAATCATCAAACTTATGCTTAATAACACTAAACCTTTTAAGGACATGTACGTACATGTTATTTACTAATCACTATTCTCCATATCTAATCCTAGCACCAGTGGTACATTGAGGGGCAGTGGAACAGTGTCAGAATCTACAAAGCTCTATATAACATATAGTGGTTATCCATTAATTAAACCCATACCAAATCGCATAAAATAGGCATATCTCTATATGGGTTCAACCCGTCAAATTTTCTACTTATTTGGGTTCATCTATGATGGACATGCTCAGATTATGTGAACAAGTTATGATAGAATATATTTCATATTATGATTTATTAGCCTCAAGTCACATTTGTTTGTTAGATATTTACTTATTTTTTAAAAGGGCAATATTTCTAGCTCGGCGCTGAAATATTTCTAGCTCAGGGTTGGAATGAGGGGTCCTTGTTGTTCCCTGAGCTTTTTTTTTTCTTTTTGCAGACACTTCATTACTCGAACTAGGTAACATCATCAGTGCTAATCAAGTACTAGTGCTGATGATGTTATCTAGTTTGCTAATGAAATGTCTGCAGGAAAATAACCAAACTCAGAGAGCACCAAGGACCCCTCATTTGTTTCTTTGGTCGCCAAATTTATATGGCTGCCCATCTCACACAAGGTGACTCTGCAAAAAAAGAAAAACAGGAATCAGAAGATTTTTAACATAGGAAAAGCAATAAGAGTAGATTAACAAGACCATGAGAAGAAAGATGTAACAATACGACCACCATGCAAGGCTTTGTGTTATCAGGGATCCGTGAGCTTTCTAGTATTTTCGGGGCTTTTCAGAAGGCCATTTATAAGGACCTGGGCAATTTATAAACATAAAAGGTAACATTATGCAACTAAACCCATAAAACAGAGCACATATACAAAGGTACATTGTCACAATCCCAAACATCACCTCTAAAATTTGAAAGTTTTCCTGAACAAATTCATTTCAATTACTTTGCAGAAGATCTACACAGAAGGAGCCGGATATGTATCGGAGTTCCAAAGAGCTGAGGCTGCCAGAGAGAAATTTTGCCTTCAAATCCATGTGTCCATCATTTCTTATGGAGCAGAACCCTCAGTGACTATACAGGAGAAGCAGACGGAAGTGGTTTGTAAGATCACCTGGGACCCCACTGAATAGGGCTTTACAAGGACATTGTGTTTATCCAAGTCCCAGTAAAGATAATCTAACAGAATGGCCAATGCTGTTTCTTTGCCATTGACAGGTCTAAACCCTGGATGGAGAGGATTTAGCTCAGCGCCTTGAAACTTGACAGTTTTAAGACTTGTAGACTTCAACTCCCAGAATTCCTCCTCCAGTCATGTTAGCTCAGGAATTCTGGGAGTTGAAGGCCACAAGTCTTAAACTTGCCAAGCTTGAAGACCCTTGATCTAGTTAATCTTCATTTAGAACTGAAATTTCACCAAAAAAGGAAAATAGAAAACCCACTGGAAGTTGTCTACTAAAGCTGAACTGAGAGATTTAATAGCGCTTAGACTTATATATTGCTTCATAGTGCTTTAAATGCCTCTCTAAGCTATTTACAGAGAGACAGTATATTGCCCTCAACAATCTGGGTCCTCATTTTATCAACCTCGTAAGGATGGAAGGCTGAGTCAACCCTGAGCTGGTCAGAATCAAACTCCTGGCAGTGAGCAGTGAAGTAGTCTGCAATACTGTATTCTAACCACTGTGCCATCAAGATGGGTCTCCTTAGGAAAGAGCACATCTTTAACTTCAAGGATGGTCAAATTTTCTTACTCTCATTATCTTCAGGATCCAGATATACACGTTCATTCATTCATTCAATTTATTTATTTACCGCCTCAGTCTTCATGAACCCTGCACAGGGTTCTACCACCATTTATTAGCAGCAGTTTGAGGCTGTGGTATTTAGCAATTCCACTCCCCGACTCAAGAAGGGTCATGACCTATTAGTGGCAATAGGCACCACACAGCTAGTCCCCCTTTCCAAATAGGTTTATACACATGCTGGGAAACACAGTTTATCTGAGCATTCCTGCTGATTCTCCTAGTCATTCACACTCACAGAAATGTCTAAATAATCTACCTGTGAAACCTCCCCTCACTCGCAGTACTCTCACTTCAACCTCCCATCCCATTAGAGACTTGACTCTAAGCCTCCCACTACTTCATCATAATTGCTACATTCTTTGAGGAAAAAATTAATGGACTGCACCATACTGTACTATATTATGAAAATCATAGCTTGTTTATCCCAGCTGTGGTCAAACTGGCTTCAGCTGCCATTCTAAGAAGGAATATAATAATAATAATTAATAACAACAACAACAACAACAGCAACATATCAACAGCAGGGCAGAGTTAAAAGCAGACTGCTGCACATATCTTCTGCAGATTAACTTCAAATCACTTCTGATTTATTCCGAATTTTATTTACCTTGCAGTTTCACAACCATTCAATCACTACACACATTTTCACTGCTGCTCTACAGAAGCAATGTGATGGATCTGGCAGGTCTCTAACGAGAGAGAATTTCACAGAATTAGGGTCCTTATAATATAATGCCATAAGTTCAGTTCCCAACATCCAAAGAATATTTAGAAAGATTCCATAGGTATTCAGAAAGTAATTGAGAAGGTCAAGAGAGCCTAAGGTTATACTGTTTATAAAGAATGTCTACTTAACTTTGGGCAAAAGTCAGATAAATCTTTAGGCTTATAATACTAGATTGGCAAGGATTTATAACCCAGAACTGTTGATTATTCAGTAATCGATAGAAATTCAGTTTAAAAATCCAGGCGAGTCTACCGTGGTTTCAACTCTCTTCATATTTTACTCATGTGATCAAGGCAGGTGCTTAGAAACTGTTCTATCATTATTTAAATCAGAAAGTGTCCGAATACACACATTCAGAAGATCAGCAGCATCTTGTTCGATGGTATGAAGTTTCCCCAAAGTGGGGATGTTCACTTATCTTCTAAGCCCAGGTCATTATAGCAAGATAGGATTACCCACGATGGAGAAATCAAATGGGCAGGATGTCAGATGGACAATTCCAAGCCTCCTGCCCAGAGCCCAGAATGCCTTGGTCCACCAGACTGACCGAGGGCACTTCCATACCATTCTCACAGCTGTTCCTGACAATAGTAAAGCCAGGCAGTTCCCACGCCAACCTTGCCACCATTTCCCATTTGCATGAAGTGTCCTGAAAGCTATAGGCAAGAAAAAGGAATTCTCAGATTGAAAAACTATTTAAGTGATTTTAAAAACACCACAAAACTAAAGAATGAACAATAGCAGTTAAATCTAAACACTCATCACTGCTGGTGGGAAAACCTAAAAAGCCGTCAGGTTTTCCCTCAAGATTGTTCAAGAATTATTGCCTTTTTAGACAGTCAGAATTATGGATTTTTAGACAGAAGCAGCAAACTATGTTGTAAATGTAAGCGGCAAGTCAGCCTTTTTGATTTATTTTTGTGACAAACAATCCTGGTTGAGAATCTCATTTTCAACAAGGGATTCAAAGCCATCCATCATTGATCTCAGCCAATTTGAAAGCATTTGTTTTCAGAGCTTATTTCAGCACCAAAAGAGAAGTTGATCCAGCAATGGCCTTCGCATTCCTCAGTCATGGCATCACTCTAATCACCTGCCTGGAGACGTCTCTCTGACCTGCCTTGCCATGCCTGCCAGCAATAATAACTGCTGTGTGAGCATGGTTTTATAATGCTCAGTGCTTATCTAATGGAAACTGTTAAGCAGCAAACACTGTGTTCCACAGAGGGAATTAGCCACTTGTAAGCAGCGCGGTGCCCACTCCCTTTCATAGGCAGCTTTTCAAAGATCTCTTTGAACAACTGGTCCCTGCAGATATCTGCTATTTTGATAGAGGCACATGGACTAAGTGGCACCAAGTTTCTGTACAACTCATTTCCTGATATGCTAGTTTGCTCTTTCGTGACATTTTTTTCATGCCGAGAAAATGTTTTCATTTGCGAATGTTTATACAGCTTTATTTTCTCATGTTATGGTCACTTCAGGGTGGTGTGTGCAAATACTAGATTAAATATAATTATGTATGCAAGGAGTCATCTTTTTGTCCTTGATGTGTATGCGTACTTACATATTCTCTTTTTCTAACGTTTCCTTCTGTTGTCTTATGCTATACCCAGGACAATACTAGAAACCTCTCATTGATGCTGAATAAATAATATGTACTCCTTTCTCCTCTATATAAATTATGGCTGTGAAAATAAGCCATATCCACATCTTAAAAAGAAAGTTGTAAATGGAGAGATGTGTCGCATTTATTCATTAGCTTATCATCTTGCCTTCTCATTGGAAAAGGATGTTGACAAACTGTGGTTTACACGAGAAAATCTTGCTAGAAAAACAGGAACAAGCCATTTGCAGGCTGGCTGCGGGCTTCCAGATATTTTGACCCTCTGCTATTAATAAGGCTCTCTGAGATTGTGTGAGATGGAATATTTTTAACTCCACAGCTTTGCCAAGACACACAGAATGCTTGCAAGTATTGCCTGTTTTAAGCACAGCAGCTCATTAAATCTGCTAAGGACAGGTGTTGTCAGTTGAAAGAATGATATTCATATTTTAGGTGTCAAGTATTTATTTTATTATTTGATTTTTATTAAATTTATATTTAATATTCCCGAAAAAGTGACTCCCGGCGGCATGAAACCAGGAGTTCATCAATGTACAGATTTTTCTGCAAATAGGAAATATATGATGGGATTCCATCTCATATTTCTTAGGGTTACAGTTTTAGTCTATGTAATTCAACATAGTGACTAAATTAGTAGACCAGCAAAATACTGTGGACATAATATATTTAGATTTCAGCAAGGCATTCGACAAAGTAGACCACAACCTACTTCTTAATAAGCTAGAAAAAAGTGGAATAGATAGCACCACCACTAGATCGACTCACAACTGGCTGACAAACCGTACTCAACGAGTAGTCCTTAATGGGTCTAAGTCTACATGGAGGGAAGTAAGCAGTGGGGTGCCACAAGGTTCCGTCTTAGGCCCAGTACTCTTCAATATCTTCATTAACGACTTAGGTGAGGGAATAGAAGGGGAACTTACCAAATTTGTAGATGATACTAAGCTGGCAGGAATAGCTAACATCCAAGAAGATAGGCTCAAGATCCAGATGGATCTTGACAGACTAGAACACTGGGCCATATCTAATAAAATGAAATTCAATGTAGAGAAAAGTAAAGTCCTACACTTAGGCAAGAAAAATCAAAAGTACACATATAGACTGGGTGAAACCAGGATCAATAGCAGTAACTGTGAGAGGGATCTTGGAGTCTTAGTGGACAACCAGCTAAATATGAGCCAGGTCAAACCAGCCAAAAAAATCAGCTGTGAGGCACAATGCAGGTAAGCTGGTGGCGGGGGGAATTGCGCGTGCATGCGCAGAGGACATGGGGCGCACATTGTCATTTGGGTGCTGGCATGTGAGTGCATGCGCGCTAGTGTGCGCACAATTTTTGGCACAGGAGCCCCAAAAGGTTAGCCACCACTGACTTGACGGTCACTCCTCAAATATAAGTTTTGCCAAAGTTTAAGTCCAAAAGAGTTTCCAACACAGTGAGGTCAGCCTTTTCAGAGTAGCACTTTGGAGGAGGAGGAGGAGGAGGAGAAAGAAGAGATAGCAGTGGCAAAGAAATGGTTTCGTATCAAGGTATTTTATATTGGAATTTAGTTAAGCAGATGAAATCAGTTTCGACATAATTTATACTACAGTTTCAAAATTCATAGAACCCAGTCGGCCATCTGTCATCTGCTATCCCCAAATCCTACTCTGCAATCTCCAAATCACCCACACCCACAAGCTGCCCAAATTTGGTAACAATATTTTTAGTGATGTAATTTGTGAAAAGATTTTTTGTAAAGACAAGGGTTAGAACAGATGGGTTATGCCTCAGTGGGGTTTTTCATTTCCTTGTCCGCCCTCGAATCTCTGTCCTCTCCCCCCAATGGACACAAATATTTTCCCCATGATTAAATCAAGTATCTCTGGATGGTTTGCCCAGTAAACAAAGGAACAAGAAAGTAATTGGTTGTCTATAGAAAATATGTCGATTGCAATGGGGGAAGGAGGGAGGAATCCACAATCAAAATATCAGATAAGGTTCCACCCCCCACCCCCCCACCCCAAAAAAGGCTGAATAGAAAATGGAATTTGAGTTATTCTAAATTAAATGGGGTGCGTGATTCAAGGTGAGCTGGAAGGATTCACAGTTGAAAAGGCAATCAGAACTTCTGCTCCTATCAACTGCAGTGTTAAGATTAAACTTTGGCACTGCCAGGCGTGTACTTCCTAGCTGTTGTATGTCATTGTAACATATTCATAATGGCTAAATAAAAAGACCTAAGTATTCCCAAGAATATTCTGATAATATTCTGCCTTTCCAGCTTCGTTATCAGAGGAAGTGGAAAGGTTTTATTTAAAAAATAAATATTTTTTTCCGCCAGCTTTTAAGAGGCAATTACCTTGACTCATGCCAAGGGCGTGTTAACGCTCTAGAGGAGTGCCAGGTGACACTTTCTTTGCTCTGGATTTTACACTGAGTTACCCTTTTAATTATGGTTATCCAGACATCCTGTTATTCCTGGCATAGTAATAATGCCACTCTTGCATCATTTTTTCCATGTAGCCTGAAGCTTAAATTCTTTAAACAAATAGGCACTTTTATCTAAAGCTGGTATTTGCATAATTTTGGTACAAATAAAGGAAGTGTGACCAACGAAGTGTCTAGGTGATATGCTCTAGGAGGCTGCAGATAACGTGAACCACACTTAGTACTATCGGTGTGGATTTATGTCAACACAATTCTAAATCTTAATCCTTTACATAGGAGCCCCTAAATATTTCAGGTCTTCATAACAGGATACAGCTAGTTAATTTACAATTTGAGTTGAATTAGTTTAATAAAGTTAAGGGTCATTTGTTTACAATTCTTTGGAATCTATCAAGGTTGACTCAATTCCACGTACTCTGTAGCATGAATGAAAGAGAGACACAAGTCCCTTGGGTATGTGGTCAAGCATCATTTGTGCTAGTATGGGACTAGTCCCAAACTGTCCAGATTTTGGTCCAAACTACTGTTCCTGTTTCTGATTTGAATTCTGATTTGAATACATACATTTAGAGGATAGAATTCAGAGGAATTGTCTAATTCTATTACCCCTGTAGTGCTTTGACCACAATGGCTGTTCGTCCCTCCTGTTTATAAATATGCTTCCCTTCTGACACATTAAATGCCATTTGTGTAGAAAAGCTCACCAAATTCAGACACTTTTTCAATTCCACAGTAATGTGTTTCATGCAAATGCTTTGGAAGCAGATGCTTGAAATATCAGTTTGCACCAACCTTATTGCCTGCATCAACTCCACCAAAACTTCTCTGCCCGGATGGAGGCACTTGGTAAACATCGTGGGCAGTAGGTACCTGGTAGATTCCCTGATTCAGATAAGAAGGGGGAACTTGATAGATCGGATCCCGAGGAGAGGTATGAGCATTTGGCACTTGGTAGACTTTCTGCTGATTAGGGGACTGAGTTGCTGGTCCTGAATTTGGCAAGTCCTGGTGAGATGGACTCTCTTGTACAGGGCCTACCAGAAGTTTCACACGGTTTCCGGGAACAATGCCTTGTCGGCCATGTAAAGAGCAGAGCCACCATCCTTCCAAACCTTCAGTGTTTTGTTCTATCACGGTCAAAATATCACCTTTCCGGAAGGCCAATTCTTCTGCACATTCTGGGACATTATCATAAAGGGCTCTTGCCATAAGATTCTGCAGAGAAAACAGACAAGGGGAAGGAAAATTTAAGTATAATGTTCTAATTAGTCGCATAATCAAATTTATGGTGAATATGTTAAATAAACAAAACAACCTGAATACATCTGGCTTTACTTAAAAACATAGTTAACTCTGTTTTGGTAGTTTGTGTGAAAGAGGCTCTGTAAGTTAAATCTTTAGATTTCTCTCATGAAATGCCCTTCAAATGTTTAATTTCTGATCCAGAATTCACAGTTTTAGATTGAAGCATTCACTATCCTTGCCTGAACTACTGGAATTTAAAAACTTCAAACACACTTTGAAAATTGATAGAAGAAAATATTTGTAGCTCAGGATTGAACTGTGGGGTCCTTGGTGGTCTCTGAGCCAGCACTGATGATGATACCTAGTTTGATAATGAATGAAATGTTTTCAAGAAAACAACCAAGCTCAGAGAGTACCAAGGACCCCACAGTTTGGAAGCTCTGACACCACTTTTATTGGCATTTTTTTTTAAGCCATTACACTTCTCTTTTCAACATTCATTCAATAGGATTTTTGTTCTTTCCAATCATTTTCTCTCTTTTACCAATGTCCTATACTTCTACCCCAAACCCACCTTGAAAAAGCAACCGGCTTAATAACTGTGCAAACAACAATTCTTAAATACCAGTCACAACAAAAATGATTCTGGATTTTGGATACTAAAAAATCTAAACCAGAAACCTCCTGGGAAGTTAGGAGAAAACTGAAAACCTGATTGCTTGAAATCATAGGTTAAAATGGCTGTTTTTATGTTGTTATTAGCTACCCAGCTTATTATTAATGTATTATTATAAATGTATTAGCTATCTAATGAATTCTTCATGAGGCTTCAGATTCTCCTCCAATCATTCTGAGCCACCAAATCAGAAATGTTAATATAAATGAATTGTTTAGATTGTCTAATCCTTTACCCAGGAGCTAATTTTTGTAAGCGAATGCTTTATGTATTATGTTTTTCCTGCCAATTCAGCAGAGCATTCTTAATATCTAAAAGACTGCTTTTCAATGTTTTAGTATTCATATTCCATCAAAGGTAGCTCTCTGCTAATTTTCAAGATACCATATAGAGCAGGGATCACCAACCTTTTGGACCTCAGGGACCACCAAACTCATTAATTTTACATCCCAGGGACCACTAAGTGGTTCTGTGGGCATGGCCTAATTTGTGGGTGTGGCTTGGTGGTCATGTGACTGGCTGGGCATGGATTGTATGTAAATATTATAAATATTTATATAAATATTAAATGTTTATTGAAAAAGAGCAACTTTTACCCCAAAGCAGGCAAAGCAGGCAGGCAGATTGAGTTGCTCACAGAATCACAGATTCATTCAGAAATCTATCTATTTGCTCAGTCTGTCACATAAAATTTGCTAGCAAGCAAACTCACAAAATTAACTCAAAACACACCATGCATGTAAATATTGAATTTTTTATTTTTTAAAAAGAGCAACTTTTATCCAAAATCAGGCAAAGCAGGCAGATTGAGTTGCTCACAGAATCATTCAGTGATCTATCTATCTGCCATCGGCTAGCTCAGTCTCTCAAATTTGCTTGCCGTGAGTCTGCACTGAATTTGCTTGCATGCAAACCTTCAGTCCTAAGGGAGGTTCGGCTGTGCTTAGCTAGAAAGCAAGAAATCCAACCATTTCCTGCTTTCTAGCTAATCTAAATATCCTGGCAGAGCAGAACAGATGATGGTCGGAAAAAGGAAAAATAGCAACTTAGCAGACAAGTTTGCTGGGTAAGGAGTGAGTGGGCGGGGAGGGTTCCTGCCGCCCACGTGGGCTGAGCAGCCTTATGTTTCCGCGCAGCCTGGATTAATTGCTTTGGGGGGGGGGTGCTCTGGGGGTGAGATTTCTCTGCAGCCCACCAAAATTTTCTCACGGCCCACCTGTTGGCGACCGCTGATATAGAGAAAACTAAAATCAATACATTTAGGAGTCCCAAGTGCCTTTAAGTTTAGCTTCTTGTTCTTGAATTCCAGTTCTCTCCTAAAACAGCTTCAACTGATAAGGAAATAACCAAGCTAAAGAAAGCCAGGGATCTCCAGTGCTATTCCACTCTTTCTTGCTTTACTTGAGACCATGAAAGCAGCAACACTACCTTAGGTTTCCATATCAAGGAAATGTGAGCATCCAAGTTAGGTTTTGGCAGGGATCCACTGCAAAGCACCTTAAGTCTCCTCATCCTAATAGGTAGTAATGTTAGCCCACACCTATTTTTTAAAAAGCCGGCTATCTCCATTCGTAGACAAAATATGCCTTGCCTTCATCCCTTTTCTTTTTGGCATAAGGGGCCTTCTGGCACCATCTGTACCGAGTTTGTCAGCCAAGCAGGATTTCAGAGAAAAGCAGACGAACTATATAGTGAGTCTTATTCTTAGAAATCTTCACAGATGCTTGTCGCAAAATGTTTCACTTCTTGGCTCCGCTAGTACAAGGCAAAGTACAGCTATTCATTTTGTGGCTTCAGTGTTTCAAAGAATTGCAAACTGTGAAAAATCATGAGGAATGTATACCTGGTCTGCTAAGATACACAAGACAGACAAAGGCATCTCATTTCACCTTTTTAAAAGTTTTGCTCAAATTGCTGCTGCAAATAAATAATTGCCTGAATTCATTAAACCACAGCATGTTGAATAGGATGTAAGAATAACCTTGAGGACCAGGAACAAGATTAGTATTTATAATAGTTTTCCCTAGCTTGGTCTACCTCAAAGGACAGACAATAAATCACTGGACAGATTTGTACAATACAATAAACTGTAAACCATGATTTATTAACCACAATAGTCAGGTTCATGCAAGACACCAAGATAAAGCCATACAAGTCAATACAAGCCATACAAGGCTTATCCCAATTGGTAAATCCAGCCACTTCCCAGAGGGGTTTACTTCAAAACCAGAACTTTCACAAAACTATGAGAGGAAGTGGGTGGTCTAGTGGTTAGGATAGCAGGCTAGAAAGTGGAAGACCATAAGTTCAAGTTCTGCTTTAGGCCGGTCACTTTGGGCCGGTCACTGTCTCTCAGCCCAACTCACCTCACATAACACGTTGTTGTGGGGACAATAGGACAAAGTAAATGTGTTGGATATGTTTGCCATCTTGTAAAAATGCAGGATATAAATCAACTATAACACTTGGTTTGGAAAACCCCATTTCTCATGCAAACCAACTTAACAATAAGCTTATTTTCACATGCCTCACATAGTGGGGGAGGAAAAAAAAGAACGAGTGGTTCTTTTCGGAATAATAAGCCATTTGATTAAAAGGTTTTGCACACAGAAGTGATTCATGTTCGTTGCTCACACCTTCCCGAAAGTATTTTTCGTGAAAGTGGCCCCAAGGCAACTCTAGTCACTACATTTTCCTTTCTTCTCTTTGGTGTTCTCCAGATGTGTCGGGATTGCAATTCTAGAGTACCCAGCCTTTTGCCCTGTAGGCTGGAAATTCTGGGGAATGAATTTACAATACAATCTGGAAGGAGCCAGATAGGGAAAGCTGAACTCTGCATTGACCATAGTACTCCATCTATTTTAAGTGAAATCACGCAGAGTTATGAAGAAAATAATTTTTAAAGCAAATAAATTGTTGAAGATAGTATACATTTGCTTGGGGAAATGTATCACCCTGTAAATTAATCAAGAATGATGGTGGAGCAACTCTATGCATTTAGCTATCTTAGCCTTGCATTCCTATTGCCTTTTTTGTTGTTGTCTTAAATTAAAAACAATTTATAAAAAAAGGGTAACTTGATGAACAAGAATTAATTTGAACATTCTACATATACGGCAGACTGCATTTAAGAGTGCTATCAGCTAATTAAAGGAGTTTTAGCTAACTAATCCCCTGCCTTTTGACAAATTATGAGCTAGAGTTAAATACATTTACATATTCCCAAGATAATCAACACAGATGTTAAAGGGAGTATATTTATAGTTTCATTCAATGTCAATCAAGAAATAAGCCCCGGGAGTTCAGTGATATTCTTCTAAGTAAATGAAATACGTTTTTGTCTTATTTGGAGTCTGATCCCAGCTAAACATGTATTCCTCTTCTTCTGAGTGATCTCAATTCCTTTATTTTAAACAACGGATAGAAACTGATTTGGGCCATACCTGTTTCTGCTGTAAGGGTGCCTATTTGCTCGTAAGAGTGAGAACCATTTGGTATAGTGGTTAAGGCCACAGCACAGAAAGCCCTGAGCTAGGAACAGGAAGACCATGGGTTCAGGTCCTGCCTTAGGCCTGAAGCCAGCTGGTGGTGACTTTAAGGCAGTGGTTTCCTCTCAGCCAAACTGCATAGATTGGTCCAAGCAGTTATTAGGAGTCTTATCTCACATACACAAGGCCATGTCCATGCACAAAAGCTTGGGAGTAATGTATGTTATGTTCTTTTACCTTCATCCTCTTTTCACTGCTTGTGGCTGGCATTGATCACCATATGTGGCCTGCTAATGTTTCAACAATTTAGAATAGAATTCCTTACTGGCCAAGAGTGATCAAATGCACAAGGAATTTGTCTCCGGCGCATAAGCTCACAAGTGTACATATAACCAGCAAGTAATAGGTCATAGGTCATAAATCATAGTTACAATCATTAATCATAAGTTACAAACAACAACTGATAAATCATAAGAAACCAATAGGAGGAGATAGTGGGAAAGATAAGAAGATGAGACAGTGCTGTGGGGATTAAATGTTTAGAAGAGTGATGGCACAGGGGAAAAAAACTATCTTTAGGCAGGCTGGTTGCAATAGTTTTCTTCTGCAGTCCTAACTATCCACTGAAATCTCTACATGTCCTGTTTGGTTGCTGTGCCAAACCAAACAGTTATTGAGGTACAATAATACAGTTATTTGCAGGAATCATTAATCTGGAATCGTCCAGATATTTGGGGTGATAACTCTCATGGTCTTTTGCCTATGGCCCAAAATTGGAGACACATCAGATTGCTGGTTTCCCTGTCTGTCCTTCTATGTTTATTGCACTGATGGCTTTAAAGACCCAAACTGCTATAATTTCTAAGCAAAATCTTTTGCTAATCTCACTCAGATTTTAAAAAGTACCATCATATATATACATTACAGACAAAATAAGTAAGATACTAAACTACACAGGCATCACATCAAGACTGCCTTCATAACAGACAGAAAAATAGCAGCCATCCTAAGAAACCCCAAAGATAAAATTGACTTGAAAAACCAAGGCATATATGAAGTCCCCTGTGCATCATGCCCTGCCACATACATCAGACAGGCCGATAGAAGAATAAGTACCTACCTGGATGAACACAAAAAGGCAATAAAAAAGCTGGAACACTAGTCCAACACATGAAAGCCACAGGTCATAGCATCGACTTCAATGGCACCAAAACCCTAGCCACTATAGAAAACCCCAGCTACAGAATTATCAGAGAAGCCATAGAGATTGAAAAAAGACCTGAAAGCATGAATAGACGAGATGACTACACCAAATTGTCAATTATCTGGAAGCCTGCACTCACAAACAAAAAAATCTCCACACCACAAGCCAAGCAAATGCCTGGGCACAAACAGACGCCCCCTGATACCTCCAGCCCAAACACACCCCAGCCAGCCACCCAGATGAAACCTAGCTTCTTAATAAATGATAGCCAGCCATTCAACCGAAGCCAAGCCGCACTAAAAGCCCCCAATACACAAAACACAATGTTGTCAGCCAATCAAGACAAAAAAAAAAAACCGCTACAAAACAGACAGAAGATATTAGAAACACTAATCAAGCAGAACACAGCAAACTCCAAGACCAATAAACACAGACCAAGACTCCCAACCAATCAGGATGAAGAAAAAACCATTCTGGCACAGCAGTAGGCTAGCCCCAAATTTAAAACTGAAACAACTGTAAAAGTCTGACTCACAGACAAACACAATACAGAAGCCTGATGATGTCAGATGAGATTCTGCCAAAACGTTGCTACAACTTTAAAAGCACAACTATAATGACGTGGGAAAATACCCGAACAAAGCTGAATACCATACATGTAAGTACCCACGAAAACTTAAGAAAACACACACACACACACACACACATATACTGTATATTATATTTTTAGAAGTTTTCGTGGGTATTCATATGAATAAAGCGTATTCTGCTTATTGCCTCATTGCCACAGTCCAGGTGCATTAAAGTTGTAGTGATGCTTAGCAGAATTATTCGACATCATCAGGCTTGTGTACCCAAGACGAACCCAATACACAAGCCTGATGATGGCAGATGAAATTCTGCCGAAACGTCGCTACAACTTTAAAAGCACAACTATAATGACGTGAGAAAATACCCGAACAAAGCTGAATACCATACATATAAATACCCGCAAAAACTTAAGAAAACAAGTTATATATATTCAGTCAAAGCAAGGGAAGCTAAAAAAAAAATTCTGAAAGGCCATGAGTCAACGCATTTCCTAGAGTCAAAGGAAAGAGGCCAGTTAGCACTAGGGTGGGACGAGAGGGAGTATCCATCCTGTCGGATAAAGTAAACAGGGAAAATGACAATGACGTCAGTCGATCACAAGAACACAGTAAGGATACGCAGCCTCAGCATAAACAGTAAAACAATAATCATCTCACCATAAGTAGAGTGGCTTCTTTAATATTTATTTGCATTTAGTGCAAAAGACAAGATTGTGTGTCGAGGGCTTCCCTGGGCCTCAATAATTAATAAGAAAACTGCTTTGCCAGCCCTGGTTTTTTTTTTTTCCTCCCTTGCACCATTTTAAAGAAGGGAGAAGGAAATGCTCCCAGGCACGTATCTTTGTGTACCCTGAGCAATATACCAGGCTAAGGTTTTTTTTTTTTTTAGTACAGACCGACACCTACGCACACCAAGAGTTTATTGTTACAGTTTCCTTGGTTGCTATCACTTTTTCTGAGTAAAGGAGGCACCTTTATGAGCTGTTGTATCTTTTATCTTGGTAAGGGGGGGGGCAATGAGTGGGTGGGGGGTGGGAAGGTTGGAGGAAAGGAAACAATATGATGTAAGTGTCTCAAGCAAAAGTTACAGCAAACGATTGCCATTTGCCAAGATTGTTTTAAAAAAAAAAAAAAACACAGGAAGAATTTGCAGCCGATCTTTCATAGGCTGTTTTATTTCCCTCTCACTGTTTGCCGTGGTTTTTTTTTTTTTTACTCCAAAAGGAAGATTTGTTTGGCTGCCGCCCTTCAGGAAGTCGCTGAGGGCCAGGTTGTTCTCCCAGACCTGTCAGTTTGCTTTGCCTTGCTTTATTTGGATTTTGTATTTTCTTTTCATCAGCTGAATTTTACTTGTAAGCCGCCCATTTGGAAGTCAGGCAACCTATAAATTAAATAAACCAACAAGTACATTTACAAACTCCCAGGAATGGTGAAAGATTGGTGACGATTTTTTTTTGTCAGGAATCACTCTGCAAAAAAAACCCTTTCACATTCAGGTTCCCTGCCCTTCCTTCCCTGTACTGTATATAATGAAACTTTCCTTCTCAAGAAGTAAATGCTACGATGTTATAACACTCTTCTTTTCAAACAGACGGGGAGAAAAGCTTTGAGTCATTAAAACAGCCTTCTGCTTACCTTCCTCCTGATTGTAAGAAATTATATTACTATAGCTGGGAAAACTATTAAACCTGATGGCTGGACATTTGTGCAATTTCATCCCCACCCCATCCCCAGAAGGCAGCCAAAGGGAGTCTTCTAAGATTAACAACAAAAGATACCATGGGATTAAAACAAGGTCAGGGAGTAAACTAAGGAAAATTCACGCTGTGTTGTGTGCCTGATAATGAAAAGCTCTAAATGCCAGCATACAATTTTATGCCACTCTTTTATGCCTCAGCCTCACCGCCTCCAGCTCCTCTTATCCCTCACCCCTGGGATAAAGTGTCTAATTGTATTGCACTCTCAAGGGAAAACCCACTGAAGCATTGGGTGTGACAAATCTGTACAAAGCAGAGAGTAGAAAGTTTTGTAGGAACTAAAACAGTCTAATTCCCACTACAGAGTTTAAAATTACAATTCTGGAAAACTCTGCTTCTCCTCCCACTCGAGAAATGGAAATTTTATTTTGTCTAACTATTCAGTAGATGAAAAATAGGGTGACCTTCACCGTGGATGAACAAGTACAGATGTTATCTAAGTTGTCATAGCCACAGAAATAAGGATAGCTGATTTTTTTTTTAAAGGTTGTTCTGTTTGCAAGTATATAATTACTTCTAGGAAATTCTAGGAAAATATTTTCCATAAAAATATCCAAACTTCTACACAGCTCTGAGAGTCTGTCAGATGGCTGTACAGCATGGATCTCTGATATGTTATCCATATACAGTATATACTTGAATTTTAAACTACAAAGAACAGAAGAAATGGAACTACAAAGCCAGTCCAATTAATCTGGTAAAGGACTGGGTGTTTCCTACTAATCTGGGTGTTTCTGTCAAGTATTACTTAATACAGTTTTACAAAGTCCATTTGGCACACATGTAAGCATGAATACAACTTTTGTCAGTAACTCATTAAAGCAGCTGCATCTCTTTCCAGGTCATTAAGCTACAGCAGAAGCTTCTGTACAGAAAGCCATTCCTATAAACAAAAAACAGGTGTTGCGTACATGCTTCTTTATATTCCAAGGCATCTTCTCTGAAGCCAACTCAAAGCAATTCGCAGACCTATTAGCTCATCATCATCATACTAGTGGGTCTTGGTAGAGAAAAATGATGGGTCTCATCATTTAATATAGTAGGGATGGTAGTTCCCGGAATCCTAGAGTTTATTCCAGAGGTGGTCTTCAGCAGGTTCTGACCAGTTCTGGAGAACCGGTAGCAGAAAGTTTGAGTAGCTTGGAGAACCTGCAAATACCACCTCTGAGTGGCCCCGCCCCCACCTATTCTCTGCCTCCCGAGTCCCAGCTGATCAGCTGGGTCTTCTTTTGTTGCCCTGCACAGGAGAACAGAGTTGGAAAGCAGGTTAGTGGGGTGAAGAGGGAATGGAGATTTTGCAGTAACCTTCCCCCAGGAGTGGGGAGGGGATGGGGATTTTGCAGCATCCTTCTCTTGCCACGCCTACCAAGCCACATCCACCAAGCCATGCCACGCCCACAGAACCGGTAATAAAAAAAATTGAATCCAACCACCAGTTTATTCTCTTAATTCTATTTCAGTTTACTGGTCTTTAAAGGCCCCTTCAAATGTCATAAAGGCTGTAGTTCTCTTCCTTCACCATTCAATTTTCTGTGTCCATCATTCTTTAGATTATCTTGTTTTATGATTTCACATCTACTTTGAGAGCCTCCTAAAAGCTTTCATAATAAATAAAGTAGATTTAAAAGGCTTTTAAAACTATATCAAAAGAACAGCTAAGGAAAAATGCAGGTGTGTTGAAAGAAAAGTTCAGACATGCAGTCCTCCAGCCAAACACAAGAGGTTCTTCAAGAAGAAATCTGTATGTATTTTATGAAGAAAGAATGAAGACTTTCTTTGTGGAAAGCTTTGGCTAAAAATAATTCTAGCAGGACGCTTATTATCATTAAAAAATTCTGCCTATCCAACTCATAAACTGGAAGATTCATTTTCAAATTTTCAAATAAAAAGCAAAGATTTAAAGAGGATGCTAAATGCTAAATCTCTGCCATTTCATTTTGGTGCTTCTCCCAAAATATCAGCACTGAAGCAATTAAGCACCCTTAATTTGTCTGAAGGCCACAGCAGAAGGAAACATTTTGGCCTGGGTAGGAAAATGCAAGTATTTCTATTTTATCATTCCATGGAGTTATTACATCGTAACTCCCTGTTTTCCTATACCACATCACATATGAGGTCCAGCAAAGGTTGCAATGAAGCCATCATCAGCTTTAGACAACAGAAGTAAAAGCAAGAATTCAAAATGCATTTATAATCACCATGTATATGTTTTTAAAAAAGTAATTATAGCCTTGCTGTTTAAAAAAAATAGTTAAACCACTTGCATTCTTTCCTAAATTCACATCCAAGATAAATCCTGCAATGCCAGGCTCATTTTAAGGTGTGGCAGGCGTACATCCAACAACATAGTTGGATTCCAGATGTTTGGTTGGTTTTGCTGTTCAAGGTTTTGATGCAGTGCAAGAATGATTCAGACTTTAGGATAGAACCTCTGAAGGCATGCCGACTGGTGTCTCCTTTTCTAATTAATTTTCTTCCTCGAAAGTCAATTGGGAGATGAATTTGAGAACAATAGTTGACTTTATTCATTCTGCATCTCTAGTGTCATGAAAGAAGTTTCTTTAAAGAAGTTGTGTTGGATGTTGCTATACCACAGGTAAATGTGAAAGAAAACAAAACAAAAGGGGAAATGATTTTCTATTCACCTCCTTTTAATAAAAATATGATTAACTAATACGCTTTCTCGAAGCACGTTACTTGCTTACTGGCAATTATGATTATAATGTAACATTATGTTATACTCTCCTAATCATATTTGGTCATATTTCCTTTTCTATTATTCATTTTGAAGGAAAGAAAGAACAGTAAAATAATACTGGGACAGGTACATCAATGTTTTCTTGGAAAGTTTCTTAATTTATCTTCAAATCCAAGCCTACGGGGGCAATTTTTTCTTCCTTAATGGAGCCTTATTCCCATTTCTCTATTAAAAAGCTGTACAGGGATCAGAAGTGATTCCCAAGCAGCAGAAGAAAAAGTTCAGTAGGGAATCCTACTGAAAAACATAAATTAGTTTAAGCAATGAACCCACTGCTGTTAAGAGCTGGAGAGTAGGAAAACAAGAAGTTTTTAGTAAGGATTTCTAAATAATGTCATCTGATTACTAATTTCTTACAGAATGAATGAGTTGGAACTGAGGTAACTTCATAGACTGGAAACATTACAAGCCAAGGGAAGGAAGGGAAGAAACAAATCATGATTACTCTAAAAGGCAAGCAAAGTGCTTATTAGGCATCTTTTCTTTCAGAGAAACCAAAGTGACTCCTTTAAAAAGGCCCTTTTTTTCATTGTCAGCTCATTATCCATCCATGTTATCCACTATCCAAGATTTAATCCTGGAGAGGCTACTTCTCCCAGGCCAGACCTTGACTGCAAGAAGGGAAGCAGTGAGTAGGAATTCCAGTTTGCTGAGCAGATATTCCATCTGTTGGTCTGCTCATTCTGAGGAAATGCTCTTGTAATTTGGGTAGATGGGACCATACTGGGGACAGGGTTAGCTAAGGCTCTGATCACCACCAACACCACCACTTCCCCTCAACAGCCTTTCTTCTTGAAAGAGCTGGGGAGATCTCAGGCACAACACAGATATTTGCAGACAATCAGCCAGAACTGCTCCACCTTGGATCCCGGTGTTGGGAGAGGTCACAGTGAGATATCCCAGGTAACTGATTATCCTTTTATTTTGAATTCTTTTCAGCCTTGCAAATCTTAAAGAAGCAGATGGATAGTTTGGAGAGACGAAGTCTACCACCTATTTATTTGACCCCCCTCCCTCCTGGTTGAACCCCCAAATGCAATGCACCCCCCCGGCATGCTCCTGCGCATGCATGCATGACACCCCCCGCACTCGCTCCCCTGAATGCACGTCAGAGAGCTGGCCAGTGGGAAGCGCGTGCACATGCGCACCAGAGTGGAACTGGGGCAACGGCTCATATGCCATAAGAGAGGGCGCTGCATGCCGCCTCTGGCATGCAGGCCATAGGTTCGACATCACGGGTATAGAGTTTCCTGCTTGAGCAGAGAGTTGGAGTAGAAGTCCTCCAGGTCCCTTCCAACTCTGTTATCTGCTGGGAGACTAGGGGGCTTCCTTATACAGTGAGTTGTTTACAGTAGGAACCGACTGTTGGACTAGATGGGCCAGATGGGTCTGATCCATCAGGGTATTGCTTTTGTATAAAGCATATCACAAGGAATGCAGAGGAAGATATTATGATATTTTTACAGCTATCTGACCTGAATTGTTCTTCTTGCAATGGTGTAAGTGGCATAAAGCTTCCCCAAGATATGCCTTGAACAATCAGAGAGACACTCACAGGCAATATGTTTACAGGAAACAAGGGAGAAGAAGCAGACTCCGATCATATTTCCCAGACTCCATGGGGTTTTCCAGAGAATTGAGAGCAACTCTGGAATGACATAATTTTGTAGAAAAAGGGAATCCTCCCCTTTTTCTTTTCCAGCCTAGTCTAGTCAAGGCTTTACAAGCTGCATAGACACATAGAATTTGTCCCAAATATGTATTTAGTTCCAATTTCCTGAATTTTGTTACCTCTGAAGGTGAAAGGGATTTTCTTTTAAGGGCACAATATATTATGTACCGTAGTGCTTTTGATCATAGACAAAAATAGGTAGATAAAAAAGTACACTAAAAGGGAGACAGATACTGGGAATCAGGCAAACCAAGTTAAGATTTCACCACAATTTAAATATTGCTCCACCAGAATCCATAGACATATGGTGCAAATATTTAGAGGCAAGCCTAAGAGATGCAGAGTTGACAGATACAATCATAACTTTATGTAGTTTATGCTTTTTGGCAAGTAGTATTATTGTATTTTGTCATCCATTGTTTTCCAGTTATTATCTCATACATTTTAAGTGATTTAATTTGTGAAGATTTTATTTGACAAATATTTTCACTTGGATTGTAACCAATCTTGATGGTTTTTTCAGAAGAAAGAAAGGGGGTAAATGCTTTAAATAAAGAATAGGTCTGTGGATGAGAAAATTGTTTGTGGTTTAGGAATTCATATTTGCAAAAGCTGAGGTTGCTTGTGTGGTGATAGAATATATTGTGTAACCAGCCATTAGCTTAAAAAGGATACCAGATGTCATCTTGTATTCAACAGTGCAAATGTCATAACAGAGCTTGAATGGCGCTTCACTGCGATAGACATTGAAAGATAAATTGGTCCTGAATTTTAATAGGTAAACACTTTATTTAGGGATAGTAATGCCATAAAAAGTTCTTATCAACATCAAAGACATTAGATGGATTCCACTTCTCATCCTCACTACACTTAACAGAATAATAAGAATAACAGAGTTAGAAGGGACTTTGGAGATCTTGTCAAACTAGTCCTGCTCAAAACAGGAGATTCTATATCATTTCAGACAAAATGGTTGTCCAATCTCTTCTTAAAAAGCTCCACTAGTGGAGCACTCAAAACTTTGGAAGACACGCTGTTCTGATTAATTGTTCTGACTGTCAGGAAATTTCTCCTTATTTCTAAGTTGGTTCTCTCCTTGATTAGTTTCCATCCGTTGCCTCTTGTTCTGCCTTCAGGTGCTTTGAAAAATAGCCTCCCCTCTTTGTGGCAGCCTCTTAGATATTGGATATTCCTACTATCATCTCACCCCTAATCCTTCTTTTCATTAAACTAGACATACCCAGTTCCTGCAACCGTTCTTCATATGCTTTAGCCTCCAGTCGCCTAATCATCTTTGTTGCTCTTCTCTGAACTCTTTCTAGAGACTCAGCCTCTTTTTTATAATTGTGGCCACCAAAAGCAGATGCAATATTCCAAGTGTGGTCTTACCAAGGCATTATAAAGTAGTACTAACACTTCTCATAAACTTGATTCTCCGTGTTAATACAGCCTAAGCCTGCATTGGCTTTTTTGGCAGCTGCAGCACGTTGCTTGCTCATATTTAAGTGATTCTCCACTACGGCACTAAGATCCCTCTCCCAGTTACTGCTATTGAGCTAGATACCCAATATACTTTGTCTGTGCATTTGGTTTTTTTCTTGCCTAAACACAGAATCTTACGTTCCTCATCACTGAATTTCATTTTCTTGGATAGGGCCCAGCGTTCAAGTCTTTCAAAATCTTCTCTATCCTTAGCCTATCTTCTGGAGTGTTGGCTATTCCTGTTATCTTGGTATCCTCTGCAAATTTGATGAATTCCCCTTCTATCCCCTCATCTGAAAACTTCTGAAAAGCTGTAATTCAATGGGGGAGAAGGATAGCCATATATGACATTTAGAAAAACTACTTCAGCAATATCTAGTCAACAGCAGAATGATGTGACATTTTCTGGGCAATCAACTAGTCATTTAGTTCTATAAAGCACAGCAAATAACGAAAGTACAGATGAAGTTTCTGCTATTATGAATAACAATGTCAGAATTTTTCTGCATATCCAATTATTCTGAACTAATGGATTAAGCATAATGTCTCTTGATTCTTCGTGGCCTTTTACTTTTTGTTGAGACTAGATTGGACTTTAGCAAAACTTTATTCTCACAATTATTAAGCAGTTTTCAATGACTACAGTGTTTGAATGAATCACAGGGTTTTCCTGTGGAAAGTCCAAGTTTTCAGTCAATAGGGCACCTCTCAAGAGAGGTCTCTTAATATGCTGCCTAGATTCATGCAGACTAAATCCATTCTTATTTTCTCAACTTCATTGGGAGCACACTAATCCATCCGGGTTGCATGAATGAATGAATGAACCCATGAATGAATGAACAGGGGAACACACAAACTTCAAATGGCAGGACTGGGCCCCTTTTCTTAGAAACCAAAAAACTAGCCAGTCTCTTCAACCTACACAACAAAGCTGCCCAGTTTTAGCAAAGTTATTCTTCTCACTTACAAGTTACATCTATCAGCTTCCTTAGGGATGGCAAATGAAACTATTCAACTTTCACTCTATTTGTTCCTGTGTCAGAGTGTCTGTATCTACAGGCAACATGCATTGTGATGTTAGGATGCTTTTTTGTCATTTTGACAAAACTGCCCAATTCCATGGACACTTCTAGTTATATCTCAAATTGTGAATTAAGTTTTTTTCACAGACGAACATTTTCACTGCTGCTCAGATCTAAACAAAAGAAGATGGGAAAAACCCCTCTCCAAAAAAATCAGCATATGCCATTCAAATACTCAAAAACACTGGATCTTGGATCTGCGTTGGACCTCTTTGCTGGATCTGCATTAAAATGCCTTATCCTCACTTCTGCTTGGCAGAATACAACCTTCACCACAAAATAAATAAAAGTAATAAAAAAAACCTGACATTCCAATTATGCACTTGGAAATTTGTTGGGACAAGTATAGAACCAAGTATGCATGGGAGGGTCAGGGGAGTAATTGGATGTGGATAACTGGTCCTATTGTTTTGTAACATTTTAATTTGGACCTAATGAACAATGATACATATATTTCCTCTTTCTCTCTATTTTTGTGCCCAGACAGCTTAAAAGAACCATAATGGACCTCACAAGTTATGACGAGATGAATAAGTACTTGCACATCATCACCCACTATTTACATAACATTTTGAGTCACCTTTCATTCACAGCACCATTCTGAGAATGCAGCAAGCCATATCCATCACAAGGTCATTATGGATTTATCACGCTTGAATTAAGTTGTAGTACTTCACAGAACTGAAAGGTGTGTGCTTATCTTGGGGAACTGTTTAATTCTGGCTGGGAATGAAAACAATTCCTAGCGTTGCAATAAAATAGCTTTTGTTTTTAAAACAAGTTTGTGAATAATTACGGTTTACGAAGCCTGGGTCAGAACAGACATGTTTCACACTTTCTCCCTTCCTTCCCTCTTCTGCTCTGCATCTTCCCTTCTTTCTCTTGAGGCAATTTTGATCTGCTTGGCTTCCCTTCAAATGTGTTCCACTACATCCCTCCAGCATCCTAATCTATATGGCTCTTAATCAGGCTGGCAGGAGATAAATGCAACCAGAGGGCCAGAAGTTTGGAAGAAGGCTAATATAATATTTTTGTTATTTATGTCATGTTTATAACATATTTCACAATGAGAGTAATCCTTTTAAAATAGCAAGTGGCAAGACTGATTTCCTTCCTTGCCATATCAAGGCATGCAGTTATGACGATGTGACTGATGCCTCATCTTTTGCTGATCTAATTCACCATCCTTTATGTCTTGACAGTCAGAGGGTAGTAATCAGGAATCTCAAGTATAAACATTTGAGACAGTGCATGCCATTCCTATGCCCTTTACAGAGTTACATGCTTGGGGGCTTTCATTCTCTTGGTTAACAGAAAGGTTTTTTTTTTAAAGCAGATTATCAGAAATACAGTCATTCTTCCCAGTGACGCTGTTTTAGTTTGCCTTGGCAGTGCAGACTTTGTATTTAAGGTAGTATGCAATCCAAATGGCAGGCATTACAAACCAATTTGTTTAAGTTTCTTTCTTTGCTACAAATTACTTAAAAATAATCAAAACTCATCGTTTCTGCAGTGGTAACAGAAACCATGTAGATTGCAAATTGATCACTTGAGAGTTCTGTTTCTGATTCTTAATCACCCAACAAAGTTTCTCTACAGCAGGTTTCTGGTACTTTAAAGGTAATCGGCATGTGAAGTTTTTTTGAATATGATTGTGCTAGTACGCATAATCAGCTGTGGTTGTATGCACATTTTCTTTTCTCCATTCCAGGCTGGCCAAAAATGAAGCGTAAATTAATGCATGCTTGCTTGGGCTCCAGAAGTTCAAACGGGCTCATAAAAATATATTTCAAGGAAATTTTTCAAGGAAAAGCAATTAAGAAAAGAAATTAAGTGCCTGTTAGCCATAAAGCCATTATTTAGGGATGAAGGCACACAAAATCACTCTCAGGCATCTTCACTGAAAAGTATTTCAGATGGCAGAACAAAGGAAAGCTCTACAGAAGAACAAACAGTAACAGTACTAGCATTGGAAGGGATCTTGGAAGTCATCTAGTCCAACCCCGTGCTCTCGCAGGAGACCTATACTACTTCTGATAGATGACTTTCCAGTCTCTTCTTAAAAGCCTCCAATGTTGGGGCATCCACAGCAATTTGTTCCACTGGTTAGTTGTTCTCACTGTTAGGAATTTTCTCCTTAGTGCTAGATTGCTTCTCTCCTTGATTAGTTTCCATCCATTGTTTCTTGTCCTGCCTTCAGGTACAACAGAACAAAACAAAACAAAAAACAAAAAAGTAGCTGAAACCGAGTTAGATGGGCAGATTCCAACTTCTCTCGTGGATATCTCTTTTGCTCCATGTACTCTCATAGTATGATGCTTCAGAAAGGACACTAAGGGCTTGTTACCATGTCAACAAAACATAGATGAGGCCTACAAGGAAGACCGTAAACAAAGGGTACGGTGAGAGGTGGGATTCTACTGGTTCGTCCCAGTTCTGCCAAACTGCTAGTTCCGAAGATCAGCTGAGAAGGAACCGGTTTGCTCGGATGATCTTCTGTTCTTCTGTTTGGCCCACCCGGGCTCTAGGTTGTCCTTTATTTCCTGTTTTTTCAACCTCAGCTGCTTTGCGCAGCACAGCTGATTGCTGCGCACGACCACCAAATCAGTTATTACACTGGTTGAATCCATCCATGGATATGGTCATTCCACGTTCCAGTCTTTTGAATCCTGATTTTTATCTGGTGGTTTGGGGGATAGATTGTAGCCTATTTCTCAGAAGTTGTTGAATTCCAGGACTAACGCAGGCCAGACAAAGGTCCAGAATGATCTGAGTTGTAGTCTCATAATATTTGAAGGGACATGAATTCCCACTCACCCTATCTAATTAGAGGCCTCCAAACAATTTGATTTTTTGAAGCTTCTTTCCCTATTCATTTTTCCTGCAATTTATGACACACTGACATCAGAATTTCAACAATATGTTAAGACTGTAAGATTAACAACAAAATCAACAAGCCCAAAGTCATCCAGTGACCTTCTGTCAGGGAAGGTGAACCAGAACCTGATTCTTCTAGCTTCTAGTCCAACATCTTAATCATTAGTAAGCACTCACTATCTGGACTGATGTAAACAAAAATTGTTTAATCTAAGTTTAAATAAGTTAGATTAAACAACAACTTTAATCTAAGTTTAAGCAACTTAATTAAACAACTTGCCTTTTGCAAGTCAGCATAGATAATACAAGACAAACTTCTCACATTCTCAGTACCTGCAAGGCACCAAGACCAAGGAAAGCTGTTAACAGTAATCCTGCCCAGAAGATATAAGGAAAAAAACAGGTCCCCATAATCATAGTCTAAAATTTAATAAAACTATTTATCTGAAATATTTAAATTATTTTCCTTCAGGAACAAAGAAAGGCCTTCTATCACACAAACAGGAGCAACTGTTATTTTTTTTGCTTCATTTTAGAAATAACTGATTGAATTTCCAGATTATTAAATTTAATGGATTTGTCTATTGTCTAAGACTGCTTAAATCTCTTATTTTGTGACATAGTAGTATTACTATCACACAGTGGGCGGGATAATTTTTTGTTAAAGTCTGAGGTTTTTTTCTGTTTCATAGTTTATAAACATTGCATATGAGATTTTGAAAGGAAAAATAGTAGGCAGTATGTCCTATAAAGAATTTCAGCTGAACCAATAGGTCAACTAGGTTCTCATCTGCCCTTCCTTGACTTAGACTGGGTTCACATGCCATATTAAGTTGGTTTTATTTGATTAATGTACTACATGAATTGAATCACTACAGGATATAAACCATGGTTTGTGGATTAGCATATTATGTGAACCCAGCCATTATAACAAATTTACCACACCTTGGTTTATGTGTGGAGACATCTTCAAATTACTAACATGCAGCTACTGAAATTGCAAAGTAGCACACTCTGGTATCATTCATATATGTATGTGATTATTCTCTTGGGTTTGGGAATACTTATTACTTTAGAATCTATAGTTTCGTATCTCGCTACTGCTTTGACTACTACAAGAATCATAAGACAACTCCATTATTCTTTCAGATAATACAAAAACTACTACATCTCAATAACCAGAATTTGCATCTAATAGTTGACTAATAAAAAATTGTTCCAGTATAATTTCTTACCTCTTACATTTCTATTTACTACAGAATATCTAAAAGCAAGATTATATGGAATTTTAAGTGTCCATAAATTAGTTTAGGGAGAAAAACCAGCGGAGCCTTAGCAATTTCCTTGAGGCCTAAAAGGGACTGCTTCATTGTACTGCCCTTCTCTGGGAAACTTTCTGATGGTCTCTTGGTTGAAACTGAGAAGCAAATTTGGTCAGGGATGTGGAGGAATCCACCCAAAACTGGCCCTTAAAACATCTTGCTATTTGTATGTATTGTATGTATGAGTAGTTACAACGCTAACTTCTCAACCCTAATTTCTTCTCCTTTGGCCAGAAACTTATGGTGACTCCTCATCTAGTTGCAGCTTCCAACATCTCCCAGAATATGGTGCTTACTGCAACTTCCCAAGTTACAATTTTCTGCCTTGGAAACGTACCCACAAATCACTCTCCCAAGGACAAATTATAGAGTAAGAAGGATTTAAGTACCAGAATCTATGCCACTCAGATGTAAGTAGACAGAAAAGTAACAAAAGGCTTGAAAAAATGCTGATCTAAATCTTTTTTGAGTTTCTGATAAAGTGGATCCTAGTTCAACTTTATTTTGCAATTGGTAAAGGTAAGGGTAAAGGTATCCCTGTGGGTTTTACTCCGCTAGTCATGATCAATTTTAGGAGGTGGAGCTCACCTCCAGTTCTTAACCGTAAGAGTCAGCGCTGTCTGGAGACGTTTCTGTTGTCATGTGGCCAGCATGATATCACACCACAGCACAGAACATATGGTGAAATACCGAATGCTATTACCTTCCCGCATGCTTATACGTGGTACCTATTCATCTACTTGCATTTACATGTTTTTGAACCTGCTAGACTGGAGATAGCTACTATTTTTAAAATATGTATTTCAGCCCCACATCACAGCAGGTGATGTGATATCACTGCAGGGAAGAACAAAGGTTGTGGTTTCAGACGGGGGGGTGGGGGGGATAGTTTAAGTCTAATTCTGAGATACATGCATGGCATTTCCCATTAATAAACAATTAATGAATATTGATTGAAAAGGAAATTTTGAGGTGCAAGGATGATCCAAGCCGAGTTACTCAGCTTCAAAAAATCACTGTGACAGTTTAGGCAGGTAAATAAAATACAAATACATAATAAGTTTTGGAGGATTGGTTGGTTGGCTTGTTTTACAGAAAGTCTATAAGCAGTTCTTTAGCTTTAAGAAATTATAATAATTGCAAGGACTCATTTTTTAATATCCCTGGAGTCAATGGATGTATTCCAGAACAAATCACTTGTGGACTTTAGATTAAGAATGCTAACCGTGGGTAAACAATTTTAAAAAAAGATTTCTTATGAAAAGTAAACATACTAGTCTGACAGAAAACGTTTTATGGAAGCTAAAAATCTTCCATCTTTTATTTGTCTTTCTTTTGTCTGGCCCAGTGTTTTTCAAACTTTAAGATATGTGGACTTCAACTCTCAAAATTCCTCAGCCAGCATGCTGGGAGTTAAAGATCACACATCTTAAAGTTGCCAAGTTTGGAAAACACTGGATAGACTGTTCCATCTAGAATTATATAACTATCTCCTTAACTAAAACTGTTGATTGTTGGTCAATATAGAGAAGGCATATTATAGAGCATGAAATACTGTATTTTTTTTTCTGACTAAAATGGGTGAGTTCAAAGAAACCTGGTGGAAAATAGGTTTATTAATTTGAGTTTTGCGCCAAGAGAAATACTCAGAAATATTAAGCCACAGTGCATTGTTTATAACCAGAAGAGAATTTGTAATTGAACCAAAATATGCACATTTAATTAAGTGTCTGCTGGGTTTGCACATTGGACTAAAACATAATGTATTTTGTTTGCTATTTTAGCATGTTGTGTTTATCCAGCCAACTGCAGTTTATTCAATGCTGTATGATGTAACAAATCATGGCTCACAATGCATGAATAATGAAATAGCTCTGGGTTTTAACAGGGCCATGTACCTCAAATCAGATCTCCTATTTTTTTCCAATGACAGGTGTCCTGAACTGATGTGAAAGGCCTCTGAAATTTCTAAACAATCAAAATACGGAACAATTTAAACAAATGAACAGTCACTTGTTTTGGGGAAACTCGGGCACTATTACAGCCTGAGTGCAGACTTTACATATGTGAAAAAATATAGCCGCAAAGCACAAACATTTATGTGTCTGCTCAGCAGTTAGTCACTCCTAAGTAGATATGCCAATTTAACTTCAATCTCTTGTCTGAGCAATACGAATTTATTAAGCAAACTTGGTTGTCCAGCACGATTGGTTGAGATGAAATGATTTGATTCAATTAGACCACTTGGGATGCTGTCCCAAAAGCAAATTACATAGAAACCAGAGTAAAGTATAGGGCTCCCAAGTAAATTTGGTTGGAATCTTATTCCACTTCAGTTAGGGTTTGCGAGTCTTAAAAATAGAAAGTGAAATCAGTGTTGTCTCCTCATGACATGACAGACACATCTATGTACCTGTTTTAGCAACAACCTAGCCCTTCAAAGTTGTCCAGACCAGCAAAGCAAAATCAAGAATAGTCATCTTTATTATAAGGTTACGCAGTAACAGAACTTGCAAGTCTGAAAGCACTTTCCCCTTCCTTGCTTTTACTTTCCACGGAACTAAAGAGGGATCCTTCTTGAGGTACTTTCTCCACCCCAAACCTTCACTGGACTCAGATTTCTCTTACCAGACTGTTGCAGTGTTTCTTCATTTTGCCAACCTGAAGATGGGAGTTGAAGTCCACACATCTTCAAACTGCCAAGGCTGAGATACACTGGACTGTCGTCTAAACTGTGGCTCTTCTTCCAATATCCCAAGTTATTGTCACAGTTCTAGTTTATGATCCTCAAACGTCCTCGTGACCTTCCACCCATGTTTTAGACAGTCTGAGGCTGCTTTTCAAAATCAAGTCAGATTGGCTAAATGTCATAATTCTAAGAACTACAATTCTTAGAATATTGTACTGCCTATCTTGAGCTATGTGGAATTCAGCACAGAATTGTTCGACTCATCCAAGCACGTAAACTGGTCAACATCATACTTGTTAGTCATATAGTAAGATATATGAAAATATAGTTGTCATTAATTATTGTCATGACAGCAGTTTACAAAAATGGTTTCCACTCAAAATTTAGAAGAATTAGATTTCTGCAACTGCTTAGGAGAATGGAACCAAGCCAGAATTAGGCCATGTTGCACTACCTAAGATTATTTTCATAGTGTATTAATATTATCATGATCATCATGATCCAGTAATTCAAGAAGTTTGATGAAGCTGGTCTTTCAGCAGGATTGATGGAGCAGTCTTTCTCAGGTCATTCTTTCTAAAGAGTGCATTCACCAAACCACAGCATGAAGAAAGAGCAATTTGTCCCATTTCTTACATATGAAGAGACTTAGCCTATGCCAACAAACTGAGATATCTACTTATGCTTTGCAATATTACTTTCAGAGCTAAAATATGCTAAACAGAATTCCCATTTGAAAAGGACCCCAAAGCACAATATTAAGCCAGACTATGTTAGAGTTGGGAGGCTCCAGAATTCAGGTAGCAAGCAGAGATTTTGGATGAATGGCACCCACTTCGGTTTGAGGTTTTGAATACTGCAAAGAACAGCAGGAAGGTAGAACCTGTTCCTCCTCTCCTCCACTTCTGCCTTCCCACCATTTTACACCTTTTGGGCCTGCTGAATAATTAGAGAAAAGGGCATGCCACAGTCTTCAATGATCTTCTGGAAGCCAACTTTTGGGAATTCCTAGTCTTTCTCACCTTGTTATATAGTTCATAGGCCTCACATGATGACTCTTTCTAGGATGATCCTGGATGGTTACTGGCTGAGATTAGTCACAATTGCTGACCATTAAGCCATGCAATGTCCCCTCAGTTTTCCCATGAAAAAAAGTTGAGCATCTCTCAAATAACCCTCGAAGAGAAAAGCAAAAGGGAAAAGAATCAACTTTGCTCATTTGTGTAACATCACAACATCTCTACCTAGTTCCTGTAGCCTCTAACCATCCAATCTGAAAAGCAAAAAATAAAACATAAGAAAAAATTAGGGGTCAGCAACAAAAATAATCCCACCCTCATTTGGGATATGTCAACAGCATGCCTGAGTAAATGAGTACTATGTCCTCTCCAAATCACAGTAAGAATTCATCTGCCTTCCTTCTGTTCCTTCCGGATGCCTGTGATCAAATCAGCTCCTCTTTGGAGAAGATCCCAGGCTATGGCAGGGTTTCTCACTGCTCTAAACAGAACTGGGTAGCTGGATTTAACTACTTTTCAACTCTTCATCTAGGTCTCAGAGTATAATTGGAGATTACAAGCATTATGAGAAACAGACACAGTACATTTTACAGTACCAAAACACAGACCTACAATGGGCCTTACAATGGTATTAAGGCCCTAGTAGACACACCAACCCTAAAGACACCAATTGTTGGCCTTAGTGCTATGGCTAATTGCAGTCAAATTACAGGTAGGCAAGGGGGGGCGGGTCTTATGATTGCAGCTGCCCCAAGTTTCTCTCAAGAAAGAGACCCTTTTAGTAAAATTACAGAAACCCAAGGTGTTGCAAATCTGTTGGCCCACAGCTTCAACGTGCACCAATGGCAGAATAGCAGTAATAATCCAGTACCTTTGAATGATACCAGACTGGGGAAAATTGCACTCATTTCATGGATGTTTCATATTGTCCTTCAAGGATCTTTCTGTCCGTTTTCTGGTAATCATGCAATAACAGGTAATAACAGCAATAGGCGTGCAGTTATTATAATTTTCAAATGTCTACTTAATGTGCAATTTGCATGTGCCTTGTAAATTCTGATAAGCCATGAATAGATTACTTTTAGGTACTATATTTATCTTTAGGCATGGATCTATATACCGGTACTACTAAAACCCCTTTGTCCATTTGAATATTGCATCACAGTGCAACAAAGGGCAACCATTTTTGAATCAACCTGCCATAAATGGGTTAATTTACAAAATGCATCCAAAATCTGAGACCCATGACTCCTGTGGGATTAAAAGTTGGCAAAGGTTTGTCCACTTCTGTGCTGCCATGATCAGCTGAAGTCACGTCATTGTCATTTCCAATGTTCCCTGCCAGCTTTCTAGAAGGAAAGCCAAGGGGGGAAGCTGGCAGGAAGTTGGAAGTCACTCCCATTCCCATTGCATCTGCATCTGCCAAATAGCCACAGTCATCCGACATAAGAAACTATCTCTGAAGTTATAATGGGTCATGATTATCTAGTTGATGATCTTATTATTTGTTGTTGTTATTATTGTTATTATCTTTCTTAATTTGCACATTCAGTCTCCTCCTATCATCATAGGCTCCTAGAAGCAACACAAAACTACTGTATATATTGAATATATGAAAGTTTATCTAAAAGCTAAAGACTCACACCCCCACAAAAAATAAAGCTGTGAACATTTTTTGTGAGAAAGAGCTTTTGAACAAATCTTCTGTATTTTTCTTAATCTTGATATGCTTGCTTTCCCATGTCCTTGTCAATTTTAAGAAAATAAGATTGCAGTAGCTGTTATTTGCTAAATTCATATCTCAGATATACTCCATGGCTGTGCATCCATCAGTGCCCAGAAGGTTATAGTGTCTTCCTAAATCAGTGTTTGTCAAACTTGGCAATTTTAAGATGGGTGGACTTCAATACCCAGAATTTTCTAGCTAGCTTAAAATTGCCAAGTTTGAGAAAGGTTGTCCTAGATTCTACTCAGGTAAATTTTACGCAGTTCTACTCTAGCAGCAATCAAACCAGAGTTTCCCTATTTGTAAATATATATATTGAGGTCAGTAGGATTTCTGAGCAAGCATGCACAAATTTAAAATAATAAAAAATAATAATAAAAAGTTTGGAAAGATAATAAATTATTCTGATTGGAATAGACAGATTTATAGTAAAACACTGCCGGTGAGTTAAATTATAGCCTCTTTATTAAAAATATAACAAATGCCACTTATGCAAGGAATTTAGTATAGAGAAATCATAACAATCATCCCTTGCTCTCTTGCCTGATTTCAGATGTCTTGGATTACAATTCCCAAGATCCACTATCCTGAAATGCCAGAAAGTATATATCTAGAGGCATCAGATCAAGGAAGCCAGCACTTTGCCCCACTGTCCATTAAAGCATTTCTACTTAAAGTAAGCAAGCAATTATTCTGCAATTATACAGTTCTGCTTATCAAAACATGATATTTCACTGGGAAAAAAACATCTTTCACATCGTCTATGTATACTCGCACAAGACAAGGTAAAATTCTACCTCCTCTCAAGTCAACAGCTGACGTTATATCACAAAAGTACCAGGAAACAAAATCCTAATTTATGCTTTTAGCAAAGCCAAAGAAATACTTATCTTGCTTAGAGTTGGAGCTTGAACAGCGCCCAATAAAATCTTTTTATCATTGTTTAGGCAACATTAATAAAGGTAGTCCTTGATTTACAACCACAACTGAGCCCCACATATTTTTTTGTTAAGTGAGTTTTGCCCCATTTTATGACCTTCCTTGCTAGGGATGTTAAGTGAATCACAGCAGTTGATAAGTTAGTAACCTGGTTGTTAAATGAATCTCACTTTCCCATTGACTTTGCTTGTCAGAAGGTTGTAAAAGGGGATCGTGTGACCTTGGGACACAGCAAGGGTCATAAGTGTGAACCCATTGCCAAGCATCTGAATTTTGATCACATGAGCATGGGGATGCTTCAAAGTCATAACTGTGAAAAATGGTCATAAGTCCCTTTTTTCAGTACCGTGGTAGCTTTGGACTGTCACTAAATGAACTGTTGTGAGTCAAGGACTACCTGATTGTTCCACAAGTAAGCAGAAGATGTTTATAAGTAACTGAATGCCATCAGAATTCCTTCTCTTTTAGCTGTCCATTCAAGATTGATTTACTTGGTTTTATGAGTACTAACCGATTTGTCATATTTTTTTACCTTGCATCTTAGTCAGAAAAGTTAAACATTTGCTATGCTTATGACAAAACTGAGCTAACAGACTTATTTGTAAGTAATAAACGTGGCAGCATGATGTATATCGAGTTCCTTAGTTCAACAGGACTTAGGCTTAGATAAAGGGCATTGCGTGGGGCTTATTTGATGCAATGTGCTTGACTCAGAACCATGTGAGATTTTATTCTTAAAAGGAACATTGCTCCAGGGAAACAAAAATGATGCAAATGATGCCCGTCATGTTGGTATCTTGGGAGCAAAAACGTTCCCACGTTGGAAGCAATAAAAAGCAAAACACATCCCTCCTCAAAATTTAGAACAGCCTTTCTCAGCCTGGCACCCTCCAGATGCAGGCAACTACCATTTAGTATAGAGAAAAAGACTAGGGGTAGCAGTATCCCAGTATTTGAGGGGCTGACGCCAACAAGATGGGGGGGCGGGGGGTCAACTTATTTTCCAGAGGGCAGGACAAGAAACATTGGATAGAAAATAATCAAGGAGAGAAGCAACCTGGAATTAAGGAAAAACTTCCTAAAAGTGAGGACAATTAACCAGTGGAACAACTTGCCTTCAGAAGTTCACAAGCCACGGTCATCCCCATCCTCAAAAAGGCAGACTCCAGCCTAGTTGAAAATTACAGACCAATCTCCTTATACTGTGTCATCTGTAAAGTCATGGGATCAATTATTAACCAATCCATTTATCCTCCACTTAAGAGACAAACAACCTACCCTCTAACAAACAAGTTGGTTTCAGGAAAAAAAATCCTGTAATCTGCAACTCTTACACTGCAAAAACATATGGACTACACAACTCAATCAGGGCAAAACAATAGACGCAATCTATATAGACTTCTGTAAAGCCTTTGATTCAGTGGTACACGACAAACTACTCCTAAAACTAAAATCTTATGGTATCTCTGGACAACTACATAACTGGATAGAAGCATTCCTGTCAAACAGACAAAAAATGGTCAAAATTGGGAGCGTCCTATCAAATTCTGTACCTGTCAACAGTGGTGTCCCCCAAGGCAGTGTTCTAGGACCAACTCTCTTCATACTCTACATAAATGACCTCTGTGATCATATTAAGAGCAACTGCGTTCTCTTCACTGATGATGTAAAGCTATTCAACACCACAAACAATACTGCTACCCTTCAAAAAGACCTCAACTATGTATCAGAATGGTCAAACAAATGGCAACTTCAAATCTCAACAAATAAATGCTCTGTCTTACATATTGGCAAAAAATAAATAAATCAGAAAATAAAATACAGGCTGAATACAGTACAGTACAATACAGAATACAGGCTGAATACAATACAGAAATACAGGCAGAAAATAAAATACAGGCTGACCTTGTTGATGATCCAAGCTCTGTAAAGGACCCTTGAATACTCATCTCATGATTTAAGTGCTAGAGCCCACTGTAACTACATAGCCAAAAAGGCATTAAGAGTTGTTAACCTAATCCTACATAGCTTTTTCTCTGGTAATATCTCACTACTAACTAGAACATACAAAACATTGCTAGACCAATACTTGAATACAGCTCATCAGTCCGGAACCCGCATTACATATCTGATATTAGCAGTTGAGAAAGTCCAGAAATATTTCACAAGAAGAGTTCTCCACTCCTCTACTCGTTGCAGAATACCTTATGCCACCAGACTCGAAATTCTAGACCTAGAAAACCTTGAATTACGCCGTCTTTGGTCTGATCTAAGTACGGTATATAAAATCATACATTGCAATGTCCTACCTGCAAATGAATACTTCAGCTTCAACCATAACAATACAAGAGCACACAATAGATATAAACTCATGGTTAACCGCACCAAACTTGATTGCAGGAAATACAACTTCAGCAACAGAATGGTCAATGTTTGGAATACCTGACTCTGTGGTTTTTTTTTCCCAACCCCCCAAAACTTTAACCTTAGACTGTCTACTATTGACCTCACCCCTTTCCTAAGAGGTCTGTAGGGGCGTGCATAAGTGCACCAACGTGCCTACCATCCCTGTCCTATTGTTTCTTTTATTTTTCTTATATGTACCCATTTCATGTATTCATAACTATGTATATACTTATACCTATTATCTTGTAAGCGATTGACAAATCAAAATAAAGAAATAAAAGTTGTGGGTACTTCATCCCTGGAGGCTTTTAAGACCGGACAGCAACTTGTGGGAAATGATACATACTAGGTCTCCTGCTTGGGGGCGGGGGGCTGGACTAGAAGATCTCCAAGGTCCCTTCCAGCTCTATTCCGAATTGCCCTGAATCCTCACAGAGGCGGAGAAAGCTGAGAAGCATCCGCAGGTCAGGAAAGCTCCGCTTTAAAAGGCGGGAGTAAAAGTCGACCTGAAAGGTCTTCACGGGCAGGAAGGTAGCAAGCCCCGCCGCTTTCACACCCAAACCACCTCTAGTCTAAACCTCCCTGGGAATCTTCTTTTTGACAGTCCGGTTTGCACCCACTGAAGCTTGCCTCAGCACCATCCGCGGGGCTCTCGCTCCGTCCTTTTCCTTCCGAAAGCGACTCGGTCCCTTCTTTGGCAAAACGAGCCGCTTTGGAAAGTTGCTCACCCCACGCGCGTGCACTCACACTCGCCCCCCCCCTCCACCGCGGTCTCTTCCTTACCTTGTACTTCATGCTCGCGGACTGTGGGGGGGGGGAGGAATCTCTTTGCTCGGCGAAATCCGGTCGCGTTGCTACAGCCAGCCGCTGGCGCGAGCCGAGCACTCCATTTTTTATTTTGCCGCCGCCGCCGCCTTCAAGCGCGAGGTAAATAAAGAAGAGCCGCCGGGGATGCGCCGCTGAGCGGGTGCCACAAAGAGGCGCCTCGCATGCAAAAGGCCGCCGCTCCGCTCCGCTCCCAGCCACTCTGAGCTCATGTTTTGCTCGCAAGCGGGCAAAACCGCTCGGCTCGTTTGCATACCGCCCCGTGATTGGGCGAGAAAGGCAGCCGAGTGCAGGAGGACTCTTTGGGGGTGGGAGTGGGGGTGGGGAAACGACGGAGGGGGGGAGCAATGACGTGACGTCGCCCCGCCCTCATGCTCCCTCTCCCTGCCTCCCTGCCTCTTTTCCTCCTTCTCTCTCTCTCCCCCCCTCCCCTCTTTTAAAGGCTTGAGGGCGAAAGTCATCCGAAGTTTTGCTCCGAAGTTGATCGGTTCGGGTGAAATAAAAAAAAGTATACAGTTTTCAATATCCTGGACCTGTTACTTAAATCAGGGGTGTCCAACCTTGGCAACTTTAAGCCTGAAGGACTTCGACTCCCAGAATTCCCCAGCCAGCTTTGCTCCCGAATTCCCCAGCCAGCCAGCCAGAGTTGAAGTCCTCCAGGCTGGCCAGGGAATTTTGGGAGTTGAAGTCCTCCAGGCTGGCTGGGGAATTCTGGGAACTGATGTCCTCCAGGCTTAAAGTTGCCAAAGTTGGACACTGCTGACGGAAATGACTTCCTCCACTCAAGTTTCTCGCGCTGTTGCAGCCTTACAAGCATGATTTCCATTGGTAATACGGTCCCAGCGAGCTATGGCTAGGAAAGGTAGATGCGGGCTGTCGCTTGCGCCTTTTACAAGAAAAGAGTCCTGCTTGGTTGTCTTAGTGGTTGGCTCATTTGCTTCTTGCCCGACCTTCTGCCCAGGCTCTCCTTTTGTGCTGCTACAAGCAGATGAGCGAAGGAGGGAAAATGGGACTTCTCACAAGAAGCAAAAGAAACCTGATTTCAAAGCGCAGCCCAAAGTGTCAAAGGAATTTCTCCTTTTTAAAATGAAACTCTGACAGGAAACCATTGATTTCAACTCTCAGGCCCTCATTTGTCAAATGGAACCCGAGGTCCAAACAACTTTGTGTTTCTCAGCCTCTTTAAACTTTTAAAATGGGTGGCAACTTTTAAAATGCGTGGACTTCAACTTGCAGAATTGCCCACTCTGAAATAACTGATCAAAAATCACAGGTGGCTGAAGCCATTAGTCTGATACTTGATACCTGGACAAAATTAACCCCAGATTAGTGTGTTGTGGAGCAGCTAACACATAAGAGATCAGTTAAAAAGTGGCTGGGAGAGACCACATCAGTTTTTCTATAGACAAAAGTCTGGTCTTGCAGGAACCACCAAATCTCACCCATGGTTTTGGTCGTCATTCTCTCACAGCCCCAGGGTACCTCTTCCCACAAGGGGAATTTACTTTAATCAGACTTTCACAATTGCATATATGTTAGGATCAGTGGTATGATTCAATTTTTTTTACTACCAATTCTGTGGGTGTGGCTAGGTGGGCCTGGCAGGGGAAGGATACTGTAAAATCTCCAGTCAGAGGTGGGATTTGCCGGTTCTCCGAACTACTCAAAATTTCTGCTATCGGTTCTCCAGAACTGGTCAGAACCTGCTGAATACCATCTCTGGTGAAGATTGCAACTCCAAGCCAAAGGTGGAAAGTTATGAAAGGCTTTGAGTTAGTGGATTACTGGATCATTTTTCCCAGGGACTTTGTGTGACTCGAGATTTATATATTATTTGTAGATTAGGTTTTCTTCAACAAAGTTTGCAGGTTAATTTTAAAAGCAAAACCTACATATTTATAATATGCACCCCAAATGCAGGAACTGAGTCATTTGCTTGGTCATTTATTCTTTCACTGTGAGATAATAGCAAATCTAGCCTTATCGCTTTGGCACCCCAGTTCTGAGCAGGCTCTTCTGTAAGAATGTAAGAACAACACTGCTAAATCTGATGAAGGCCCTTATTCATCCAAGATTCGTTTCTCAGAAAGATGTCTGCGCTACAGTTTTGAGAAGTGAAAAACTATTTCCCCTTGTCCAGTTTCTCGTGGTATGCATTGCATTATGCAATTCAGTTATATTCCTTTTCAGCCTCTTTTTTTCTTTTTAGTAAACTATGGGGACTTGAATTCTATCCCCTTTTCTTGTAGGAAAAGTATTCAAACCTCTCAATCATTTTGGTTCATCTGTATTTTTCCCAATTCTATTCTTTTTCAAATGACACCGCCTAGAATTATCCATAGTATGCCAGGTGCCAGCCCACCATGGACTTGGATAGGGGCATTCCAGTGATGGCAGTTTTATTTTCAATCCTTTCCTAATGATTCCTAACATGGACTTTTTTCACAGCTGCCATACCTTAACTTCACATTTTCATGGTTACAGGCGGTTCAAACCCTAACACTATGTAATGACAAGAAGCAGAGATGTCCATGGGGAGTGGAAAAATAATAATTTTTTAAAAAAAACTGAGCTATGGCTGGTGTCTGAAATCTCACACAGAGCTGAAGAAGCTTCTTGGATGAAAAGCGAAATGTCTTCAAAGAAAAACAAGAAAGTCCAGTTGCCTCTTGAGAAAAGCACCTTTGGATCTCACATGTTTAATTACATGGTTGCAGCCATAAAGTTAACTCTTTTAAACATCACTGCCCAGAACAGACCTGATGGGACAGAAAGATTTTTTTTCCTCACTTGGTTTTTTTTCTTCTTCTTTTGAAACAATTTCACTCCTTATCTAAGAAGCTTCTTCAGTTCTAACATATTGGTGCGGTTGTCCGAAATCATCATGACCTGGATGATTGAGAATCTCCATAGACATTTAGCCCTGATGGGAATTCACATGTCACCTCACCGTCCTTTCCTCGTTTCTCTGAAGATAATGGTGGCTCAGTTTCATGCTGCTTTTTGAGGGGATGGTGAAAGAAAATGGGAGCGATGGGGGGAACAACCTTTTGATAATGTTGGAAGGAATATTGGTACAGCAGAGGCAGAGCAGTTAGAACATGCCTTCTCTGAAATAAACTTACTTTATTTCTCACCATAACCCTTAGAAATCCAAGGAGCCCATCAGACCCTTTTGAATTTGGGAATAGTGCAGTCTTTTTGTTTGTTTCTGTTGCTTGCGCAGCATGTGTAGGATAGCAATATCTCAGTATCTGCAGGAACAGCATTTTAGTCCTTCGTAGGAATTTAGCAAGTAAGGAAGTGGGCTTTGAATATCTAATTGTATTACACAGGGAACAATTGTCCCATAGTGGCAGAACAGCTGCTTTGTCCAGTGAGATTCTGAACAGAAGAATCAAAGTGCAGGTAGTCCTCGACTTACGACCACAGCTGAGCCCAAAATTGTGGTCTCTAAGTGAAACATTTGTGAAATGGGTTTTGCCCCATTTTACGACCTTTCTTGCCACACTTGTGACGTGAATCACTGCATTTTTAAAGTTAGTAAGATGGCTGTTCGTGTTAGATCTGGGAGGATGGTTCAAGAATGGAGGCAAGACTCAGATAACAATAACAGCTCTTTCAGATCTGAGCAAAGAATCCCAGCCGCAGCAGCCCCTTATATAGGGCTGGCTGTGGCTAGGCAGCCAATGAAGGCGATTTGAGTTTGCCGCTCTTGGCTGGGCCAATCGCGGCAGCCCGTTTACTAGCCAATCGCATTAGTCTGCGGCGACCAATCACGATCTGCTATTCGCGGGCCAATCAGAGTTGCAGGCTTTTGAGCCTGCTAGTCCAGAACAGTTCGATGAATCCAGCCTCCCCATTGACTTTGCTTATCGGAAGGTCGCAAAAGGCAATCGTCATAAATATGAACTAGGTGCCAAGCACCTGAATTTTGATCATGTGCCCATGAGGATGCTGCAATGGTCATAAGTGTGAAAAACTCTCATAAGTGACTTTTTTCAGTGCTATTGTAATTTTGAACAGTCACTAAACGAACTGTTGTAAGTCAAAGGCTATCTGTACAGAGAAGGGCCTGTTTGTGATTCTAGAGCAGTGTTTTTCAACCTTGGCAGCTTTAAGATATGTAGACTTCACCTTTCACAATTCCCCAGCCAGCATGCGCTGGGATTCTGGGAGCTGAAATTCACATATCTTAAAGTTGCAGAAGTCAAAAAATACCATTCTGCAGATCTGCAGTTATAGTCCTGTTCATCTAAATGGTGAAGAAGGCTAGTATCTACATTCTCTGTAGATCAGGCTTTCTTGAACAAAGTTTGCCGGTTAATTTTAAAAGCAAAACCTATGAATTAAATGCTATTTAATTAGAAATGGCAAAAGTAGAAGGATGTAAGTACTGTATGTTTTCCAGAATTCTGGAGAATTGTTGTGTCCTAAAGTGGATGATCATTAAAAGACAGTAAGTTGGGAGGTCTCTGTATTTTGGAAAGTTATTTTGTAAATTAAGATGGAATGGATTTATTTTCCAAGAAAAGGAAAAATAGCCTCGTTTTAAATGAAAGAAGGTAGAATTGCCTTTCTTGATTACTGCTCATCTTTTGACAGTTTTCATATTCACTGCATCTTAACTGCTCTTTCCCCGTCCCCTCCTTAAGAAATGGTCTCCTATAATGTTTCAAATATTATTTCTGTGATTAAAAAAAAAATCAAAGGTTTATCTTGCAAAAGGAGGGGAAAAGGGGGAGGAAGAGTTGGATTTTTATGCCTTAATCAAGTGCCAAAAACATAATTGTTTAAAATGACCCAAGCTGCCTGTTGGTTGCATTTGCAACATAAAGACCATAGTGAAAAAATAATCTGAGTTCACTAGGGAGCTCACTGAGTTCAACAGAGAGAAATGAAATGCTGAAATACTATTGCCATTCCTTCTAATGAGGTTTAGATGATTCCTGGCCAGACGTTCACTATCTTGACTGGGAGAAACTCCAGCCAGACAAAATGATTTGAACTAAAAAGAAAAAAAAATATCTTGTCTGAGACTCAAAGCATTCTGCTAGTAGGACTTGGGGTTTGTTTCCTTTATTCTGACCAACTTGGACCTGCGCCAATATTCCCGAGACACAGATGGACTCGGATTGCTTCCAAAGATCTAAAAATGAGCAAAAAGCTACATTCTCTTACCAGATTACTGTACGAAGTTTCCATTTCAGAGTAGATGCAGCTGGATTTCCAGCAACTCTGAACAGGGAATCTGGATTTTTGTTCTTTTTATTAGGTATCGTCAGACTATTTCTAGATTCATAAGAGGGTCTCCCAAGATATGCTTTAAAAAATGTAAACAAATCAGGAGCAGACTGAAAACACTGCATTAAATGTCACACTCCATATATGTAATTTATATATATATATATATATATATATATATATATATATATATATATATATATATATATATATATATATATATATATATACACATACATCGTTGTTTTCAAACGGTGCAGTGAAAATTGTGTTTTTGCACACAACCAGACAAATGAATGCTTTTGAACAAAATGCATAAATAGGATGCTAGCCATTTATTTCCTTCCTGTGGGGAGCAAGGGAATGAGGATTTTTGGGGTAGGGCACAGGCTAAATGATGATCTTTGTACTGTCTTACTGGTCGGCCAGTAGGAGCTCATGATTTCTTAAATAGTTCAGCATTTCCAGGTCAGTGGAAGCGAAGAAGATTGCAGCTCAGTTTCATTTCTGTGAGTGACTGAAAAATGGAAGTAATCTGACATGGAAATTTCCTTTATTGCTAATACCTGGAGCTATCCACAAGAAATTTGGAATGGACAATGATGTTGCTTTCTTTAACTGAACATAGATGAACAGAATGGCTCTATGAATACTGTCATAGTCAGTGAATGGCACTGGGCTTAATTATCTTTGTCTGATTTAAGGAATTCCTTGTGAAGTTCTTGTTAAATCGGGATATTTTAGTTCTTCCTTGGCTTCCTGATTAGTACAACCTCTAATATTTTCCAATCTGAAAAACTTTCTTTGTTCTGCAAACTTTCTGTGAAAGTTACTCTCTTTGGCAACTAATAATTTGAAATTACTATAAGGCACCGAAATAATAATAAAAATTGCTATAACAGTTAAACCCCACTGAGGTACATCTTTTGCTCTGTTAGATTTGCCATCAGCCTTCCTAACACCAATTTAAGGAACTCTTTCCCTAGAGAAATCCTCTAGTACCCAGCACTAAGATTATTTTTATTAATGGAAGCAAATGAGATGGGCTGATGAGCATCACTTGTTGTTTTCATTTCTTCCTTCCACATCTTTCCCTTCTGCCCCCACAGACACTGTGGGATCATAGCTGAGTTTTGCGTGGTTTGATCATTTCATGGAGGCTGACTAGAGAAAGTAACAGATAATGGTTGCAAGAAAACATTCCACGTGAAAACGTTTCAGGAGTCACTTTGTGTTACAGGCAGTCCTCGATTTACAGCCATTTGTTTATCAACTATTGAAAGTTGCAGCAACACTGAAAAAAGTGAATTATGACCTTTCCTTATACACTTACAACGGTTGTCATATGCCCAGAGTCACATGATCAAAACTCATGGGCCTTGGCAACCATATTTTTGGCAGTTTTGCAGAGGTCTGGAGTTAACCCTAATCCTAACCCTAACCCTACCCTATTATGACCTTCCCAGCCAGCTTCCAACAAGCCATATTTGCTTAATGACTGTAGGATTCACTTAACAGTTGGAGTGATTTGCTTAACAACCATGATAAAAAAGGTCATAAGATTGGGTGCAACTCACTTTACAACTACCTCCCTTAGAAATGGAAATTCTGGCCCAAATGGTCATAAGACGAGGACTTCCTGTATTTGGCTGGGGATGGATGGATGGATAGATAGGTAGATAGATAGATAGATAGATAGATAGATAGATAGATAGATAGATAATAGATAGATAGATAGATAGATAGATAGATAGATAGATAGATGGATGGAAGAGAGAGAGAGAGAGAATTTGTATTTTAATTCTTGTTGCATTGGTGACATGGACTGATTTAAATCAGTTTAAATGAATAAATAAATTTAATTTTAGCACCAAGTAAAATTCTCCACATATCTAATGAGAAGAAAATTAAAACACCAGCGGTTTTTACTTGCACATAAATGTGCCTAGGATTACATCTGGGTAGAGAAAGATAGGTTGGGGTCTACGGTGGTTCAGCAATTAAAGACACTGAGCTTGTCAGCTCTGGACAGCCTGGGTTCAAGACCGAAGCACTGCACAACAGGGTAACCTTCCATTACTTGCCACAGCTCCTGCCCAATAGGCGGTTCAAAATCATGAAAATGCAAGTGGATTAATAGGTATCAATTTGGTGGGAAGGTAATAGCGTTCTGTGCTTATTGGCATATATTTGTGCTGACCACATGACCATGGAAATAGTCTTCTCAGCCAAGAAATTGAGATGAATACCGTGCCCTAGAATCAGACCTGGCTGGACAGGGAAACCTTTAGGCAAAACTGGCAGGTGGAGAAGAGAATCCATCACTGCCAGAGTTCTACGGTACCAACTTGCTCTGGAAGTCAGGATTATTTTTATAATTAGAGCATTATTTAGGTAGTACAATTAGATTTCTGTTCTCTTTTTCTTTCTTCTGTTTCTAAAGTAAGCCGCAGATCTTGTTATGTATTTAGAAGCAACTAATTAAGTTACCTGAAAAATGAACCCAACATTTTAAACTTGGAAGCTCACAATATGTAAGAATATACAACCTGAATCTTTAAAAAATACCCTACTATTCTTGAGTCTTTCTTCAAAATTGTATTTATTCTTTCCGGGTATAGAAGACTCCAGCTGACTGCAATTATTTTTACACCGCTCACAATGTGATTGTATTTCCCAGAATGTCTGAAACTGAATCCATTACGAAAGTGATACCGAAGATGGTGGAACTGCAAAAGTAAAACAAACTCTTTAAAGCAGGGCTCTCCAACATTGGCAACTTTCTGGGAGTTGAAGTTCACAAGTCTTAAAGTTGCCAAGGTTGGAGACCCCTGCTTTAAAGGACATTTGCGGTCAGTGCAACTGCTGACGTTTTCCTAACACCCCTAGATGTTAATGGTTTTACAACCTGATATTATATTACTCTTCCCTTTTAGAAAATTTAGTGTCTTGACACGAAGCCCAACAAAACTGGATACCGAAACTGGCTATTTTAAAGTGGGCTGTGCTTGAACTTAGTAGGCTATGACTGGTTTCAGAGGGCAGCTTAAACATATGGTTAGAATCACTGGAGGTCAAGTAAGTGAAATGCCAATTAATCTCTCGTCAGTGGAATCCAATATTTTCCAGTCCTCTATTTATGTTTTTTTTTTTTTTTTTGCTCTGCAGGCCTTCCTGGAAACTGACTCTATCAAACAGTGACCCTTTCTTCTAAGTAAACTTACATCGCATTCCACTGAGTCTGGGTTTTCATCAAACAACTGATGTAAAATTTAACCAATCATATTCTAGCCTTGAGTTCTGTATAGATCCAACCCATATTGAAAAAGAAGGAAGGAAGGAAGGAAGGAAGGAAGGAAGGAAGGAAGGAAGGAAACTTTATTAAAGTAAAAGAGAGAAGTGCTAATCAGTTCAGCTCTGGTTATCAGTTGTTATTTTTTTTCCTACACCATTCAGCAATACCAGTCATCCAACACCCTGCATGAACATGTGCCATTCTGTCTTGCCCACACAACCCTGTCTTTTTCCAGAGCAGTCACAAAGATCACTATGGCTTGTTTACACCAAATCAAATCTTGGGTTTTGCAAGCCTCTTTCTCTTAATGGATGAAGTAGGCAGTTGAGGGAAAGGACATATTTGCACAATAGGAAAATAGAGTTCCGATTCAATCAGATACTGGATAGATTGGATGACTTTGGGAAGGAAAAAAACAAATTTAACAAGGGATTTTTTCCCCTTCTCTATCTTCTGGCAAGACACATGGCTGAAGTCATTGGCTGTGCTTCTACAGCAGATTAAACTTGGTTATGTGCAGGGGTGGGATTCAAAAATCTCAGCAACCAGTTCACTGCCCGGTTGCTGGGTGGACATGGCCATGGTGGGCATGGCCTAACAGAATTTCCACAAGGGCCTTTTTTCGCCTTCCCAAGGGTCCTTCTCAAGGCTTCTCCTGGACCTCTGGGAGTGCGAAAATGGCCTCTCCTGGGATCTGGAGGCCCACCAGACGCCAGAAACAGGCCCATTTCCAGACTTCTGGTACTCCGGGAGGGCTGTTTTTCACCTTACCAAGGGTCTGGAGGCCTCAGGTGAAAATGGCCTCCCCCAGGCTCTGGAGGCTGACCAGAAGCCAGAAACAGGCCTGTTTTGAGACTTCCAGTACTTCTGGGAGGGCTGTTTTTCACCTTCCCAACAAGTCCGGAGGTCTCCCCTGAGCCTCTGGGAGGGTGAAAATGGCTTCCTCCAGGCTCTGGAGGCCCTCTGGAATCTGGAAACAGGCTTGTTTCCAGACTTCTGGAAAGCTGGTTTTTCCCCCTCTTAGAGCCTCTGTGTGGACCCTGCATCGAAAATGGGCCGTGTGGAGACTCCTGGGAGGGGAGGGGAGGGTGGAAGGGCCAGCTGGCCGGTTGAAATACTGGTGCAGCGAACCAGATGAAAACGTAACATCCAGTTCACCTGAACTGGTCCAAACAGGTAGAATCCCACCCCGGTTATGTGGGTTTGTTGAATTGATCAGATTGTTTGGGCTCCTATGAACATGAAGTACATGAAGCACAAAAAACCCTAACTAAAGTTAAAGCTAAGAGAAAGTTACTTTCCTTTACTTGTTGAAGGGAACATTCTTTCTTACTTATATGTAATACAGCACTCTGATCAAATTTCTTATATAGGCAAGTACTACTATCTATTTTTAAATATATATAACTATGTATCATCCACATCAATAGTACAAATGTGTTCTATCTATCTGCTGAAAATGGAGATTTGTCTGTCTTTTAAGGTGGTTGCATCTATGTAATCATAAGAAAGGGTATAGATTTATCTTTTGACAGCCAGTTTAGTTTAATAATTAAAGCATCAGGCTAGAAACGGGAGACTGTGCATTCTAGGCCTGCCTTAGGCATAAAGTCACTTTCTATCAGCCCTGGGAAAAAGGCAATGGCAGAGCACTTTTGAAAAACTTACCAAGAAAACAGCAGGGACTTGTCCAGGCAATCTCCAAAAATCAGACACATTTGAATAGAAGGAGAATTTTTTATTTTATGATAACCATAGAAGCTCTAGATTTTAAGATGCTCAATTATATCATAAGCTTCTAGTGTTAACAATCCAAACTCCTGACTTTAAAACAACTTGCAGGAATCATTTGTGGGTTACACCTACGTCAAGGTTTTTGTAGTTAAGGGTGTGAAGGACAATGACCAGAACACTTTTGGTTTAATTTGAGTGACCCAATTGATTGACCCCAGCATTCCAGGCTGGGGAATTCTGGGAGTTGAAGTTTACAAATCTAAACGTTGTCAAGGTTGGACACCCCTGTTCTAGATATAAAAAAGAGTTCATAGGGAAAGGGGAACACTAAGAAAACAACAGGTCACAACAATCTCAAACCTAGAATTCCAGGTAAAACAAATACAGTTAGTCTTGATAAAGTAGTTATTATTACAGTTTAAGTAAACCCCTGTTCAGCTATCAGTGCAGAGAGTACTGTTGAGGAGAGATTATCTGAACTCTCCTTGGAACCTATGAGTCAATAGCTGTTTGCATTTTCTTCTTCATACTTATTACTTAATACTTCATACTTAAAGGATAATAATCAAAAAGCCTATTTGAGTATTGATTGCCCAATTAAGAAAATGCTTCATTACTGATGCCCTGAGTCTAATGAGTAAATCAGAACTTCTCTAATGGCTGATTTTTTCTTTCTAACAACACTTGGAGATTTAAAATGCCCAGTTTAGTTTTCACCAGTTGGATTGTTGTGCAATTGAGGAAACTACTCAGATAAACTGTGTATCTCCATTAGAATAAGGACACAATCCTAGGATGCCACAAGAATCGAATCAGGGAGAGAATTGTATATCTGCTACAGTGAAGCTATTTGCCCTTACATGAGTAGCACAACTGCCCTATAATATACAACCAGGAGCTTTTTACTAATTCTGATACATATCAAAAGTTCATATAAAAAGTTGAGCTTTTTATGATTCTTGGATGCATGCTCAACATGACACCAAGATTAGAAAATGGTCTCTAGAATAGAAGTCAAAGCATGTTTGTTTGCTTGTATCTGGATTAACCTGATGACTATGGAATTGCTGCTATTAACAGCACTCATCTGGCACAAATCCAAGAGGCAAGGTTGCATTGTAGCTGAATTGCAAACATATGTCTCAGATGCAACCAGCTGACCGCTAGCTTAAACTGAGCAAAGGAGTCAGTTAAGCAAATGATCGAAGAGCCACAAGGTGAACTTAATCAAACTTCAAGGCTGTACTGACCTTTAGGAAAAAACACAGTCATTTTTCAATAGGTTACCAAAAGTCACTTACTCATCCTAAATATACTTGGGCCTTTTACTAGAGCTTGCCTCAATGCGAGGGGTGGGATTCTACCTGTTCTGCCTGGCTCTGTAGAACTGGTAGCTCTGAAGAACTGGTTCTGTGTCTGCTGCTGTTTTGACCCACCCGCTCGTCCGGGCTCTTACCTGACCTTTATTTCCTGCTTTTTCAACCCCAGCTGCTTTGCGCGGCACAGCTGTGGTTGAAAAAGCAGGAAAAAAGTGCTTTTTCAAATGCTGCGCACCCACGTGTAGTGCTGCTCACCTGTCGAGGCAGCAAGCTGACGACGTTTCACTTGTGCGCGCAAAACATAACCGGTAGTTACACCAGTCGGATCGCACCCCTGCTCAATGCCCTCCCTTCAGCAGAGAGAGAGGAAAGATATAATTATATTCCAAGCATGCCTTGCTCTTGTAAGCTGGGAAATGGAGTCAAAAGGACAGGTGATTTTGATATATCTATATAACTACATATATAATATTCACCTCTATATAAAGGTTAGATCCTTGGCTACTTGATCTTGTGTTACCGTTTAGTAGGAAAAAACCCAAAGTACTATACATGTGGCATGTTCTTTCCCACTGCAGAGGGGTTTCACCCAGCGAAATCCCATAGCAACCAGATAGTTATTTGCAAGGGGGAACACACAGTGCCTCCCACTTTCAAATCATGTCATGTCACAAAAACCAGATCTGACGAGTGATCTCTTATGTGTGTTGTGGCTGCAACAAATTAAGTCAGGTCCGTGTCATTGGCCATGCTGTCTGGAGCTAATAGAAACTGAAAACTTCTGGAAGAATTATGTTGCTCTAGAGAAGATAGAGGCTGGAAAAGACAATTTGACTCTGAAGAAATAAATAAAAAGTTGCTGTCAAGTCTTAAATTTTGCTGGAAGAGGTTATTCATTTGCAACTTTCTGCAGTGCTACAAAATACTGTCTCAATTTACCTCTTGAAACTCTGAATCACCACCCCAACAAATGTGGGCCTCATTCCCCTGTTTTCTTCTTCTTTAACCCCTGTAGCAAGTCCATTCTAGGCTTGCGTGTATTGTTTGGAAAATCTTGAAGCTTCTAATGTGGCTTCCATCCCTTTCACTTGAACAAAATAGACTGCTATGTTCCCAGAACGTAATGCATTCAAAACAAAGGGAAATGTCCTTGTGGCCAGTTAAACTCCACAAATGCCTCTAAGACTATCTGTAATCCTTTTTATTAAACAGGAAATTCCATTAATAGTGCAAAATCAGTTGCGTGCTGTAAAACCTGTAATTACTCTTGTGGTCTTGCTCTGTATATCTTTAGTGGAGGGATTTGTCCCAGAGGAATGTATAAGTTCAGAGCAAAGCTCAACTACAAAATTATATGTTCATAACTATTTTTTTAATGCACTGGGAAATTATAGATGGAAACAGGGAATACCTAATCCCTAATCCAGGTTGTGTCTGGTATACAGATCATCCATATACCAGATGCAGACGGAACAACCTATGGAACTCCATCTGTAAACTGCCCTAAGCAAAATGTGGTATGTACAGAAATCCCAAAGCAGACAAAACCATACCCGTTTGTTCTAAAAGTAAATGGATAGATGTGGAATAGAGTCTTGGGTGTTTTAGAAGTCCTGATGAACATGTGTCCTCTAGCCTAAAAGCAGTATGATGTCTCTATCACACCCTGTATGTGTTCTTGCAAATGGCTGCATATTTAACCTGTTCGAATTAAGAATGGATTCATGGCTGCAGTTCTAGTCTCTCTTTTGCCCAGTCAGTCACAAGCTGGTGTGTTGGAAGCAGCAGAAGAATCTGAACTATGTAGAGAAGGGAAGAAAGAATGGAATGCACAGATGGTGCTCCGCGGCAGTCAATTGCTTCTAATGACACTTTCAAAGTTTCTTTCATTTCTGAAACAAAGCCGAGCAGGCAATCTTCTGCTGCTCTGAATGCCCATTCTCTTCTCTGTTTCCCACCCACTTAAAAGTAGCCACTCTAATACATAGACACACTTTAGAAGTTTTATATTAAAAAAAAAAATGAGAATGGCAACTCCCACTTGAGCCAAGAGCAAAGAAAGAAAGAGCTTTTTTTTTTTCTGGCTCCAGGAAAACTGGAAATTTCTTACCAAACAAAATCCGTAACTCCCACAAACACATTGGATTTACTTCAGGCCTTTTAAACTGAAATAACGTTGTCATTTTCAAATATGTATTATTCTCTTTTCTCCTACACACACAAGCACACACACACAAATACAGACTTTCTGATTTCCTCCATGTCCCATCCCAGTAATTAGGAAATGTGACTTTCAAAAGATCGGAACAATAGTGTTACTGTGACACAGGATTCTTGGTGAACAAAGCAGGAAAAAGATTCAATATTGCATTACTGAAGCTTTATTTGACTTTCTTCCTTTTTTTTTTCTTTTCCATTTTGCAAAACACCCACAGTTCTGGTTTTTAAGCATAAAATGTGAACAGCTCCCCCACCCAGAAATATATTAAAATAAGAATATTGAATGCGTTTACTCATTATATTTATTCGTTGCTTTGGAGAAAGGATTCCTCACAGCAGCATAAATAAATTCCAAACAAACGTAACAAAATAAAGCACAACAGAGTAAAATCCAAACCCAACCTGCAAAGTTAGCATGGATTTTGCCACCAGCAACCATATAGAAGTACTAAAACCTACTTGCTAAAAGAACAAAAAAAAAATCCTGAATGACCATCAGAGTTGAATAAAATAATTTCAGTATGGCATAAAAAGGAATGAAAGAATTAAAATGCCCTAGTCTAAGGTGACCAACTTTTTTACAATGAAAAGGAGGACACGAATAAATTGAAGAAAAAAACCAAAGCCACTTGCACATGGCACACTCTTGCACATGGTGCACTCTTGCGCGTGGCACACTCTCTCAAAACAATTCTCCTGTGTGGAGCGCATGCGTCTCATAATCGCGTCTCGCCGCACTGTACCGAGCCTTGACGAATCATCATGTCAAATACAAATACGTCACATCACACACAACGGATCGGATCGGCATCGATCGAATACGGAGATTTACAGATTAGTCTTCAAATATCAAAAAGGAGGACATGTAGGAGGACACTTTTTGAGAGAGGACAGAACTTACAAAAGGAGGACTCTCCTCCCTAAAGGAGGTTAGTTAGGTTGGTCACCTTACCTAATTTGGTATTGAAAAGATATTATTAGACTGAATGCCAAGTGAACAAGTGTTTCTCAAAACACTCTTTGGCAGGGGTGGGATTCAAATTTCTTAACAACCGGTTCTGTGGGCATGGCCTAATTTGTGGGAGTGGCTTGATGGTCATGTGACTGGCTGGCCATGGCTTGTATGTAAAAATTGTAAATATAAAGATTGAATTTTTTACTTTTAAAAAGAGCAACTTTTACCCAAAATCAGGCAAAGCAGACGGGCAGATTGAGCTGCTTGCAGAATCACAGCTTCACTCCCAGATCTACCTTTCTGCAATCTGCTGCCTGAGTCTGCACTGAAAAATAGAAGCTTCAATCCTAAGGAAGGTTCAGCTCTGCTCTCAGGCCACTTCTCCCTCCCCCAAGCCCCTGAATACCACCCCTGACTGGGCCTCAGGGAAGCCCCCTGGATGGGGTGGCTGGGGAGGGGAGGGGCCAGCCAGTGGTGTGATTTGCCAGTTCTCCGAACTGCACAGAATCATAACAACCGGTTCTATAGAACTGGTCCGAATTGGTAGAATCCCACCCCTACTCTTCGGGATATCACAACCAAACAAGGAGTCATATTTCATGTGGCAACATTCATCATGACGTATAAAAATCCTTACAGGACACAACTGTACAAAACCCCAAAGGGCACTGATTTTGTGAGTGGGTCACCTTTTCAGACCCGATGGCCATATCAATTGCTGGGTCATTAGCAACATTTCTGTTCCCACAAGCCTGATGATCACTTGATCAGCTGAATGAAAAGAGCAAAGCCATTGGTTTCTTGCTGTTAACGGAAAAAAATAGCAATTGTTTTACTGCCAGCTACTAAACATGGCAAAGCTTGCAGAGACCTGGTGGGGTGAGAAAGCAGGCCTGAGGCAGGGACTCCGAGGGGCAGGAAGCAAAGCACAGGGTGACTCAGAGTTGGGGAGGCCTGGGGCTGTGCTAGGTCTCCCATGGCTTCCCCAGCCCCATGCTCTGTATAAGTGACTGCTATAGAGAAAGCAGGGGTTATTAATTGAGGTTATCACATGGCTGCCTCACTTAACGACCGTTACAATTTGTCATTACTCAAGCACCATCTGTAGTGTCTTTGTCTTTATTTAAACATATTTGATATAATTGAATTAAGTCCATCTCTCTTTACAAATACATATTCAAAGTTGGGCCTATACTGTCTAAGGATATTTTATTTTTTATTTATTTTATTTTTATTTTTATTTATTTTATTTTGTCAAGCAATTATAAGATAACAGGCATAAGTATAAACACAGTTATGAATACATGAAATGGATACATATAAGAAAAATAAAAAGAAACAATAGGACAGGGACGGTAGGCACGTTGGTGCGCTCATGCACGCCCCCTACAGACCTCTTAGGAAAGGGGTGAGGTCAATAGTAGACAGTCTAAGGTTAAAGTTTTTGGGGTTTGGAGAAGAAACCACAGAGTCAAGTAGAGTACTCCAGACATTGACCACTCTGTTGCTCTATTTCCTGCAATCAAATTTGGTGTGGTTAACCTTGAGTTTGTATCTATTGTGTGCTCTTGTATTGTTATCGTTGAAGCTGAAGTATTCAATGACAGGTAGGACATTACAATATATAATTTTATGTACTATACTTAGTTTGGACCGAAGGCGGCGTAGTTCTAGGTTTTCTAGGTCTAGAATTTCAAGTCTGGTGGCATAAGGTATTCTGCAACGAGTAGAGGAGTGGAGAACTCTTCTTGTGGAGTATTTCTGGACTTTCTCAACTGTATTAATATCAGATACGTAATGCGGATTCCAGACTGATGAGCTGTATTCAAGTATTGGTCTAGCAAATGTTTTGTATGCTCTAGTTAGTAGTGTGATATTACCAGAGAAAAAGCTACGCAGGATTAGGTTAACAACTCTTAATGCCTTTTTGGCTATGTAGTTACAGTGGGCTCTAGCACTTAGATCATTAGAGATGATTACTCCAAGGTCCTTGAGAGAGTTTGGATCATCAACAAGGTCTTGACTATTCAGCTTGTATTATATTTTCTGATTTTTTTTTTCTCCATAAAGGTCAAATTGCATGCATATAATTGTCGAAATGATGTGTGAAAGTTAAATTTTATTAACACTGTACTGAGCACACACATTTAGGAAAACACACGCATCTATACAATATAAAAGTTATGTAAGTTTCTATTTAATATTCATCTGGTCCTAATTTTCTAAGTTTACTGCCTCAGAGCTAATGCCAAAGGACAACATTTGAGTTATGGAAATACTTTAGCACATTTTTCCATCATGATATTGTAGAAATGAATTTACGGCACTTTTTGTTGTTGTTAGAAAATATTGTAAACAACCCAAAATCCTTTAAAGAATTCTTTATTATTAAATACCATAAAGCATACATAATTAACAAAGAAGTTGGGAATCAATGCAACACATGGTAAGAGCATTCCACATAACTTACTAACTTTTTCTGGTATTGAGCAAATCGATCTAGCCGTAAGTGGAGACTAAAAAATGTTTTGTTTGTGCCAAACATTTTTTTCAAGCAAAGGCTACATTTTTGTAGGCAAATACCGAAGCAAAGCCTTGCTAAGATGTGCCAGTGGCCTTTAAAAAAGCAGCCACCAAACTTACTGAAACCCACACCACACAAAAGTAGTTCAAAAATCCTTTGTGCAAATGGAAATGATGATGGTGATGATGATGATTCATTCGTTTATTCATTAAATTTATATGCTACGCAGCTCATTATTGAAGGGAGCCTAGGCTGACACTCTGAGAGATTAAATCAGAATCCTGAGCCGAATCCTAACAGAATCCTAACTGGATCCAGGGAAAAACAGGCAAGGTCCATATTCTAGCACTCTCCCTCAGCTTTGAAACATTTGCAAAATAGTGATATGAAAAAGCAGCCTGATTTATTGAAGCCTGAATAAGGGTGTGAATATGTCTGACAAAAAAGGATTTTAAAAAATAGTTCTGGATTTCCCCCACCAACATATGCGATGACTATATAGAGAAACTGAAATTTGCCAAGATCATTTCCAGCAGGTCAGTAGTAGGATTCCATTTTTTTTTTTTTAAACTACTGGCTTGGGTGGGCGTGGCAGGGGAAGGATACTGTAAAATTTCCATTCCCCACCCCACCCCACTAACCTGCTTTCCAGCTCCGTTCTCCTGTGCAGGGCAACAAAAGAAGACCCAGCCGATCAGCTGGGACTCGGGAGGCGGAGAATAGATGGGGGCGGGGCTAGTCAGAGGTGGTATTTGCCGGTCTCGGAACTACTCAAAATTTCTCCAAAACTGGTCAGAACCTGCTGAATACCAGCTCTGGAAAAGGTGCGCCATCACTTGTACACTCAGAAGGATGCCAGGATATAACATTGCCAGCAATCTTTCTGTTATATATTCAGTAAATTCAATAAATTGCTATATATATACTATACCATAACTCTTTTTTTTTTAATCAGTAACCTCCTATTGTCTTTATCTTCAAAGCAGTCTTTCTTGCTCTTCACTCTTATGGAAGGCAACAAAAAAATAAAAATAAACGCAGGGGTGATAAGTGCATTTCCGCCTCAGAAATATCAGTTGACCTTTTTCTGGGGCTTTCTGAAATACAAATTCATTTTTTTTAATAAAGAAAGATAAGGATGGAAAGCAGGTAACTATCTTCCTTATTGTTAATGGCTTTTATACGGTACCTTTTTATGTATGCTGCATACAAAGAGAAAGAGAAAGCAGAGAGACAGGAACTTACAACTGAGCAAATATATATATATATATATATTCACCAAACAGGCTGACCACAAAAGGAAGCAATGCTGTAAAACTCTGCCCTTTCTGAAGCTCAAAGACAGTCCCAAATCCCCCTGACTAATCTCGAAAAAAAAATGGTATAGGCTGTGGTTTCCTTAAGTTTAGAAGAGAGGAGGGGAAACCTTGCCTATTTCAGGAAACTGCTTGTATGTGATGTGCAATACAACAGGGATCCCCCAACCCCCTACCACCATCAGTCCATAGCCCAGTACTGCTCTGCGGCCTGCCAGGCGCCAAGCCATGCAAGCAAGCAAAGTCACACACACTGGATCCAAGGCAATGCACAAAACCACTGTTGGAAGAAAAATCCTTCTGGGTTCAGTTCCAAGTGGGGAAAAAGACACTGGAAACATGGAGGCTGTTTGGAAGGTTTAATGGTGGACAGGACCACATGGCTTGAACCTCCAAAGTGAAAAGGATGATCACATCCTTCAAGGTGAAGGAAAAGATCAAGAAGGGCTGATATGCTGAGAGTGCCTGGGTTGTATAACCTCTGTTGGTATTTGGAGCTTGTATTCTGATTGGTTGTCAGACTCCCATGGGGCCATGCAGGGGCAACTCTGGAGGCTGTCCTGAGTTCCAGGCTTGGTTGAACCTTGCCTGATGATGATGCACTGAAAAGGGCTTTGGGCAATTGCGATAGCTTTACCCGGAGATCTTTGTTATGTAAAGTATTCTGGCCCAGGCCTTAATGGCCCACCCATTAACAAAGGTGGAGGTGAGCTTCTGCTTCTGAGTTTCTACTATTTTTAGAGGAAATATTCTGCCTTTTTAATATTTCCCAGGATATTTCATTTTTCTAGGAGAGGGGTGGGTGCTAACTTCCTACACCACACACACAACCCCATGGTCTGCAGAAAAACTGTATTCCACGGAGGACCAATTTGTTTGGGGGCAATATGCTGACATTGTAAACTGCCCAGAGAATACTGTGGGGTGGTATATGAATCTAAGTGGCATTGCTATTTCTATATCTAGCACTTGACAATTAATCACAGCTTTTTCTGATTTACAGCCAAGCAATCTAGTTATTCAATGACCACAATCTCTCTCTCTCTCTCTCTCCCTCCCTCCTCCCCCTGCTTTCATTATTGCACCATACAGCGGCCTGAAATAGTAAAGAACTGAAAATAAATCCTTCAGGGAGTGAAGTCACATGATCCCACAATCACACATTTACTGCTTACAAACATTTTTCCATGATCTGTTATAGTACTCTATGACCCTCCAGATGTCTGGGACATAACTTGCATGCTCCCTCCTCATTGGCCAAACTGTTTCTGCTTAATTAGAACTGAAGTCTCCAATTTCTGGAGAGCATCAGGTCACTTTCTCCTGGTTGAGGTAATTGCCCAAAGAAGGATAGGTTGATTGGAATGACATATAGAGTCGCTGATCTCTTTTCTAGGAAGGCCCCTTTGGTCTTCTGCCAATCTGCATTTTTAATGTGAAATAGAAAGAGGCACATATTACCTAAACAGTTTTCTGTCATAGAAAATTGAGAGAATGGGATCCACTTAGTGTTTACTTAATTTTTGGGGAACTGAGTATTTCAAGGGAAACACCATAATAATGCAGAATAAAATTATATGCAACATTCACATGATCATCACATCATCCAGAAGAGATGACTAGGGGGGATTTTAAATTAGACCAAAAGATAATATCTTTTTATGCAAACTGTGGCATTCAGATTCTGTAAATGAGCTTCAACTGAAAGCCATGTTTTCCCCTTTGGGGTTATAAGTATGTTTTCCCATAATGTTGTAGCAAAGCTCTTCCTCACAAAAGAGAGTACAAAAAAGGAAAATAAATTTATTGTAAAGTGTAGGCTCTTGGTTACCACATCTGACTTATTTTTAAACTTTTAGCCTTTTCTGCTTTTTGCTCTGCAAAAGCTCAACAGTTTTCCTGCAAATCCTGCATATCCTTTAGATTGATGCCAATAAATGTACTGTTGAAAGGCTGTCAAAATGCCTTTCTTCTGAGGATTCGATTTACCCACTGGGAGAGCTCCGGTGCAAGGATACAAACAACTGCTTGAAAGCTTGATCTTTTTTATTTTTCAGGAAGGCGAGAGATAGCAAGAAGTCTGCGTTCCTGGGCTAGCTAGCTTTGTATGATAAGTCCCTGATTTTTTTATACCTTTTCTCCTTTTGTGTGTGTGCGCTTGTGTTTGTATTTCTTAATGTTTTAAATCCTGTCAGGGGTTGTCTTCATTTCTGCTGGAGGGTAAACTCCGCGGGGTGCAGAAGGCAAACTTTGCAGGGTGGTTTGATTGGGTTATCGGTTTCGTCCTAATCTTTTTTTTTTTTTTGCTTAATGGTTTCTTATATTTGTTTTGTGGCAATCTCCTGTCTGTCTCCTTTGCAATATATTTTGTGTCTTTTGTCTGTTTGTTTTGCTGATCTGGCATGTCTTGTGTTTGTAAGGGTTTTGTTTTCTTGTTTCCTTAGTTTTCTTAATTATTGGGCTTTTGTCTAAGGGGCTTCTTTAATACCTTTTATTTGATTCCTTTTCCTATGCAAGTTTGTTTTATGGCTGGCTTGATGTTCCCTGCTTGGGTGACACCACTGTCCTTGTGAAGTTCCCTTTCCACAGTACTTTTCAACCATACATTTTGGATTAAAAAAGAAAAAAGAAAAAGAAATCTCATGACCGAGATATAGTAGCTATATTTATTTCTTAAATAAATAGAGGCCTGCACCTGCTTTGTTTTATATGTTCGTCTTGGGATGGAACGAAATTGATTTTTTATTTATATTTTGTCACTAAGCCCTTTCCTTTTGTGGTAAAGTCACTGGTGGGGGAAAGGAGATGCACAACATTCCAGTGGACTTCCCCAGCTGGGGAATTCTGGGAGTTGAAGTCCTCCAGGCTTAAAGTTGCCAAGGTTGGAGACCCTTGGACTAGGTGAAGTTTGTGGGGCACTATATGGAGAACATCTCCTTACACCTATTCGAGGGTAATGAGAAAGATTGCTGTGCCATGAGATAACAGTATTTTGGTGGTCTCTTTGAATAATGGAAGGAGCTTACAGTAAAACAACTGCAAGTCGATTCTGCCTTAGGTCATAAAACAGCAAGCTGTCATTAACTAGTTTTCTGAGAGACCATAATAATTATCCAACACGAAGGATGAGAGCATATTTTGTCTGCTTTAGGGATTTAGAACTACTTTAACCTGGCCCTAATTAGAAATCATACTAATCTGTAGCCTGGGGCTTTTCCTTCCCACCCATGAATGGTTGCTTAATCTTAGCCACTCGTAACGAAGCTGAAAGCCAGAACACAATCCTCTTCAGAGGTTCTATGCACAATAATATCATTTATATATAATCAATGTTTAGGGAAGATGTTTTAAGCCTGTATATAACAGTGTTTCTAGCTATTTCAATTTAATGTTTTTAGAAAAGAGTGCTCGACTTCAACAATCCAAACTAGAAGAGCTCAACTATATTGGGACGGGGGGGAACTGTGCAAAAAATGGTACACAGCTTGAAATGCTAATCTTGGATCTTTTATGATTCATGAGTGCTTAACATGTTTTAAAAAAACATTTAGCTTTAGTCGTCTGGGCTGCCTACTGCAGAAAACAGGATGTCAGCTTAAATTACCAGGAACAAACTTGAGTTTTGTATACCGTATGCAGGGCTGCTGGGGGTTCACGGGAGTTCGAGAGAGCCTCTAGGTAAGATTCTGTGCGGTCCATCTTTATAATGGGTGCTTTGGCTGCTGTGTGTGCTGTTCACCTTTGAGGCCTCGACTCCCTGTCACTATTTAGTACAGGTGTTCCAGGCTCTCTTCAAAAAATGAATTTTCTTTCATTCTTTTTACTTGCAGCGCAGATAAGTAACGTTCTGTTGCTAAACTGACTAAACATTATTTTAGCTCAGTCCTGGCACTGCAGAACTATAAGGACTATAACTAGTCCTGAAGAACTGTTGTCAAATTACAACGCTTTCCGTCACTAACCAGAAGTCACTAGTTCCATGTATATATATCTAGTTCCATATATATATTCATTTATATATAAACAAACATACACTTTGATTCAGACAAAGCAAGAAATTAGCCAGCTAATATGGCTCAGAAATGTGGATCAAAAGACTTGGAAAGTAAACAAACTTAAAGCCAAAGAAAGATTTCACTCATCTTTCTCTTTTAATACCAAAAAAGCTTCTTCTTTCAACTACTGTATATCAAAAAAAAAAAAAAAATAGTGCCCTTATTAAGCAGGGGTAATTATTAACCTTAATACTGTACTCAAAATGCAGATACCCTCTTTAAAGAAATAAAAAACCTCTGAACTTCACTTCAATTTGTTTTCTCTATCAAAATGCTGCCAATTCTCAGCCTTATTAGGGCCTGATTTCAGTTGAGAAATATCAGAGAGAATGGAAAATCCACAAGCATGTATAAAACAAAATGTTTCAGAATGCCAAATCTCATATTTCTTTGAAGTGCTATCAAGAAGAAGACAAAGAAAATGAGTCCATTTCCATTTCTTTTAAAACTTAAAAACACCGAAATTTTCTTCGCTTATGCTGTAACTTGGAACACACCAGTTTATTTTATTCTGGGTCAATAAGCACATTTCTCTCTCTTTCTCAACTGCCAAAAATATACAAATAGCAGGTAAGCCAAAAGTTAGTGTTTTTAAGAAACCATGGTCTTCCCATCGGTGATACCCTCCTTTCATTTTTTTTAAAAAGCCATACATTTTATTAGCCATATAGTGCCGGCTCAGGAATTCTGGGAGTTGAAGTCCACAGGTCATACAGTTGCCATAGTAACCCTCCCCTGCTGAAAAGTCTTCTCTTCCCCCCTCCCCTCTCCCAATCAACCAATGGAGAAAATTGCCAATGGTATTGGATCTTGGGGTGGAGAGGCAGATGTAAGACCCAATAGACTGATGGGAATGTGAAAGAGAGGAGCAGGGCCCTCCTCTCAGAAGAATCAGCCTTCATCCAATGAAGTCTGAAATCTTGGCACCAAAGAATGAAGGTTATTATACAATAAGTTGCACTCAATAAGGATAGAGACAGTGTTAAAAAACACTATTGCATGTAAATAAAATAAATACAGAAATTACCGGAGATATAAAAATACTTAATAGAATTATTCTGTGAATTGGAAAACAAAGGATTCTTTCTCCATTCATTTATAATTAAAAAGGAGAAAAGTGTGATACTTGCCTTTAAAAAATATATATATTCGGACAAAGGGTTAATTAATAAATAGAATGTGGTTGCATGATTGAATTTTCTACCAAGTTATCCTTCTCCATAAATCCACACAGTTTCACATGTATCAGGTCATCCCCTCCACGGAATAAAAGGTGTAACAATAGCCGTGACAATTCTCTTTCCCACCCCTCAACAGCTTTCTGTGCATCCTACTGACTGAAGGCCAATGAATTCTGCCCGCAAATCCATTTACTAGAAACAATAACAACCTTAGATAGAATCCTGGATGGCTGACAGGAAAGCATAATATGGAAGTCTGTGTGACAAATGTTAAAATCTTACCCGTGTGTTTTACTTTTATCCCTCAACTTTCCTTGGCAGTCTGAACTGACATGAAAAAAAAAATCCTGCCAATATCATAATTCATAGAGAAGCCATTTAATACTACAGTATGTCTTTGACCCATGGAATCTGACTGGGAATTTTCAGAATTACAGTCCCAACATCTTTCGACAGTGCCACTCTGGGAAAAGTTAGGAAAGCACCATTTGTGGACAAGCTCTTTTAGATCAGTATGATTCCTTCAAGCAACTTTGAATAAGATAGCAACAGCAATAGCACTTAAATTTATATACCAGCCCCATAGAGCTTGGCAGCACTCTGTGAGCAGTTTACAAAGTCAGCATAGCTCCCTCAACAATTGGGGTTCTCATTTTATGGACCTTGGAAGGATGGAAGGCTGAGTCAACCTTGAGCCCTGTTAGGATTGAACTCCAGATTGTGGTTAGAGTTAGTCTGCAATACTGCATTCTAACCACTGTGCCACCAGGGCTCTATTGGAAATCTAAATATGCTTCAAAATGCATCTTGCAAATCAGCAGAACAAAATATATATATTATATTTTAGCTCTAATTCTATTACTAGTTAATGTTTAGCAAACTTACACTTTATTTAGTGTAAGTTTAGACAGTTACAACAATTAATCAGTGGAACTACTTGCTTCCAGAAGTTGTGAATGATCCAACACTGGAAGTTTTTTAAAAAAATGTTATCTGAAGTGGTGTAGGGTTTCCTGCCTTAGCAGGGCATTGGACTAGAAGACCTCCAAGGTCCCTTCCAATTCTGTTCTTCTATTCTATTTCATTTGCAAAACATACAGAACCACATTTGCCTTTGTTATATGTAGATAAACTATTAACTTGGCCATTTCACCCCTACTTGGCAGCCATGAGAAACACCTACCTAACCTAATTTAAATCCACATCAACCTGTGCTGAGATAACAATTAGATCACTACCGGTAGATAATATATGTTTTATAAAGTAGATCACTCAATGTCATATGGAAGAAGCACTCATGTATAGGTAGTTCTTAACTTATGACAAGGCAATTGTTATGTGAGCCACGCCTGCTTTTCTGATCTTTTTTCCATGGTTGCTAAGTGATTCACTCGAGTTGTTAAGTGAATCACACAGTTGCTTAGCAAATCTGACTTGCCCCCATTGACTTTGCTTGTCAGAAGCTGGTTGGGAAACTTGCAAAGGGTTATCATAGGACTCTGAGACATGCTGCAGTGGCTACAACTGCAAAGACAAATCATAAGTCATATTTTCCAATGCCATTGTAACTTGAATGGTAGCTAAACAAATGGCTGTAAGTCCAGGACTACCCTTAAGTAAGTCTTGGCCTGCTAAGAGTTCTTGGAGTCAAATAAAAATAAATTTGCTTCTGGTTCAGATAGATCTCTGCATTAGTCCCAGGGGCTAAAGGTCTGACAGGGACTAATTCAGAGTAGGAAAAGAAATGACTCCTTGGTTGCAGAAAAGAGCCCATGGATAAATAAATGCAATAAAAATAAAAAGACATTCAATATCAAGTGTTTAGGAGTAAAGGCATTAAATGGAAAAAATTTCATTCTGACAAATTAAGCTAAGTTCAAGCTGTAAAACATTCATTATTGGCTCTATTTCAGAAAAATTCAGAGCCACACAGGCGAAGTTATCTGCTTTTGGTTAGTTAATCCATAAGAAAGATAGGACTTAAACTAGGCCAGTAGGGCACACCGTGGTTCTGCCTGGGCATTAGTTTTCATTTAAAGCCTGGAGTCTATGAAGAATATATAAATGTAACCCTGAATAATTTCAGATTCTATTTTACGCATATAGTGAAGGCAACGCGAAACAAGGATAGACATATAGAAAGTTGGTTTACTATCTATTAATATTGCCTTTGCATCCAGCACAGTGCTTCTAGGTCCAGTGGCTATTGCTGGTTGCTATGGACCATAATGTCTATAGGTCTCAAAACATAGCCAAGAATCCAAAACCATGGGTGTTGAACCCAGAAAAAAATGCAAGACAGTTTGTCATGAGTATCCACTTTTTAAAAATGTTTTCAATCTATTAACTATTTGTGGCATTAGGGGAGGAAGCAAGGTGCTCTTTACTGGTCCTTCTCTTTGTCTCTTGTTGATAAAAATATTTAATTCTTTGATGCCCTGTAGTGGTTGTCTGGATTTTTGTAATCTCTACATGTTAAGGCTAATATATCATTTGCATATGACTTGAGATAACAGTGCCCACTGCAAACCATGACAGCAATAGGACTTAGACCTATAGTTCTCTACAGCCCTTCTAAGTGGTTTATAGAGTCAGCATATTGCCCCCAATAATCTGGGTCCTCATTTTACTGACCTCAGAAGGATGGAAGGCTGAGTCAACCTTGAGCTGATGAGAATCGAACTGTGGCAGTTGGCAGAATTAGACTGCAATATTACATTCTAATCACTGCACATCCACAGCTCTTGATGATGATGTCAGTATGATGACATGTGCATAGTTATATCATCCTACAGATACCACTTTTATATATTTGCATCACGTCCAGCACAAGTACATTAATACTTATGCAATGAACTTGCTCCCATTGCTCCCACCCCATGACATCCATGTCTCTAGATATACTTAATGAGCTTATTCTATTCCTATCAGATTGTGGACTTCAGTCTATGAACAGGAAGATTCTCGCTGGATTATTTCAAAAATTTCCTTATGGTTTACTCTGCTTTCTCTATAACTGGTATCTGCAGGGTCACAATGGCCTAGCTGCTAAGTCACTGGGCTTGTTGACTGGAAGCTTAGCAGTTCGAGACCCAAGCACCACATGATTGGGTGAGCTCCTGTTGCTTGCCCTACCTCCTCCCACCTAGCAGTTCAAAAGCATGCAAATGCAAGTAGATAAATAGGTATCATCGGTGGGAAGGTAACATTGTTCCCTGCACCTCGGCAGATAGTCATGCCAGCCACATGACCATGGACAACATTGGTTCGCTCAGCTAAGAAATGGAGATGAGCACAGCCTCCCAGAGTCAGACACAACTGGACAAGGGAAACTTTTATCTTTTTACGTTTATAATTAGTATCTATATTTTTAATTGGAAATGCAATGGATTGAATCCCAAGTGTCCTGCATACGAAGTACTATATGCTCTATTAAGCTGTGGGATTTCTCTGATTAAAGTGAAGGATGAGAAGATGTAGTTTCCAGGTTCATATGAATTCCAGGATATTTTAAAGTAATAATTGCAATCATTGGGAAATTCTTGCGAAATAGGCAAACGACACACATGCACGCACACACACACACACACACACACACCAGACACCCTCAGCACATTGTTTTCACATTGCTTCATCCAGTTGAGCTTCTTTGTTTATATGACTTTTTAGAAGCAAAAGTGGATTGTATGAGTCTTGATAAAAATCTCCTAATGACTGTACTTTGCAAGCCCACTCCTTGTGGTACGGTCCCTTAGCGATCACTGTTAGTGACTCCACCAAGCTATTTGTTCTGCCTAAATGCCAGGAAACAAACCAATAGGCAATAAAACACAATAGCTATTATCAGTTTGCAAACCATTTCTTCCCAACAATTGTGCCAAAGAAGAAAAGAACTGCTGATGCTTTTTCATGAGGTATTTGAAGGAACAATGGCTGAAGTCCAGGTGTTCAAGCAAATGAAATGGGCAGGCAAACTCAAGATGCAGCCTTTACCTGGCATCGTGCCCTCTTTTGATTTGTAAAGGTGCAGAGAATAATGGCAAAATAAGAAGTGTGGTCTATGCACTACTATATAGCATCAGATGCCTGTGCAAACCTTCTTATTTTATTTGCTGTCAGTTTCATCCTGCTGCATTGATAGCAAGATTTTTACTTGGCTTCAAATCGGGAACCAGAACAGTAAATCCAGTTTGGTGCTAATCTCTGCAAAGAGATATATTAGTGCAAACAACAAAACCCAAAAGACATTGTTATTTTGAATAATGTTGTGTCCCACAGAAATGCTCTTTATTCAAGCAACTATGCAGTGTGTTATATAGTAATGCATGCATAAGGTCCTTTGACAATCTTTTTCTATCTGGCCTAAAAAAAACACCTCTCCTTCAAAGTTTCTCCTGACCATGGATCAACATGTCATACAATCCTAGCTTGCACACCAAGGGACAAAAAAGGTGTGTGTCCCAATCATGGAATCTATGTGTGTATGAATGTCTAAGAAGTGGCACTTCTGAACTTAGGTCCTATGGCCACTGATTCATATTTTGTCTCTCTTGGAGCTATTTCATGATCCAATCCTGCTTTCAGATTGAAAAACAGTTTCTCTTCTGCTGTAAAATAGATATACATAATGAAAGGATTAACAATATGTAATTTTTACCACCAAGTGAGAAAGTTCATTCGTGGGTGGTCTGATTATCTGAAGGATCAGAAAGAAGGAAAGAAGGAAGGGAGGGAGGGAGGAAAGGAGGAAGGAGGAGAAAGAAAGAATAGGAAGAAAGGAAGGAAGAAAAAGAAAGAAAGAGAGGTGAGCCCAAATTTGGGATTCAGTGACAATAAAGTAAGGGTAAAGGTTCCCCTTTCACATACGCGCTAGTCATTTCTGGCTCTAGGGGGCGGTGCTTATCTCCATTACAAAGCCAAAGAGCCAGCGCTGTCCAAAGACGTCTCCGTGGACATGTGGCCAGCATGACTAAATGCCGAAGGCGCACAGAACACTGTTACCTTCCCACCAAAGTGGTCCCTATTTTTCTACTTGCATTTTTACATGCTTTCAAACTGCTAAGTTGGCAGAAGCTGGGACAAGTAACGGGAGCTCACTCCATTACACAGTGCTAGGGATTCGAACCACCGAACTGCTGACTTTTCTGATCGACAAGCCCAGAAAAGTGTCTTAGTCACTGAGCCACCCCGTTCCTTTTTCAGTGAGAATACTTGGTAGCAATTTGCAGGTGGGTGAAACTGGAGAGGAACATCTCTTTTGATCATGTTTTAAATGGATTCATTTCTAGATTGCTGACGTAAGACATCAACACAATAAAAATATGTATACAATCCAGAGGTCATTTACTGTGCAGCATTTCTTTGCTTCCTGTTCTTCGCCCCTGGCTGGCATGGTTACTTTATGTGACTTAGCTAACTCCTATCCCCCACACATACATTTAATCAAAGACAGAACACTCTATGCAGAAGTAATTTAGTCGGTGTCTGTCCTATTTTCCTCATTTTGAACAAGAAGGTTAACGTTCCGTCTAGACAAAACTGGTCGGCCTTCACTTGTGAACCTTAATCCCTGCAGGACACTTCATCTCTGAACATGTTTCTTATTTTCCAGACAAGCCTAGGGGATTTGAATTTTTCAATAAAATTCCTGGCTATATTCAGTAGTACTTTTAGTACTGATTTATACATCAATAAAACATTTCTAAAATCCCCATACCATCAGAGGTAGAGTAGGTTTTTAGACATGTAAATAACATGGCTTAAGGCATAGTGTATTTGGACAGTAATTCATCTTAGCTTTTGACTTTTCAAAGTGGATTGCAAGTTCTGAAAGTATCGGACAGATTTATTTTTCTTTGTAATGAGAAGAAAAGATCTCAGTACCAATCATGCTTGTTCCTTTATTTTTCTTATAATGGACTCCATTATTTTTGTTTTCATAAGAGGTGGGCACTATGTTGATATCTGTTCTGTACCAGTTCTACCATTCTCCTGGTAATTCAACATTCAATCAACTGTCAGTGTTTGTTATATTAAAGAAAATGGACTATTTGATCAATCTGTAGAAGTGTAATAAAACTTCATTCTGAGCCTGAAATGTTCATAGTTTCTAGGAATTTTCTGTAGGTCTATCCCAGCACAGCAAACAGAATGTGGAATGACATTCCACAATTGAAATAATTTTAGTCTGATTTTAATTTTCGTGTTTCAAGTTTTAGGGATGTGAATTCATTTGTTGCTATTTTTTGGCCATTCTCTTTTACTTTTGATTCATAAAATCAATATATTTCCATATAAATATACATGTTATTATGACAATAAGCTGCATTAGACTACAGAACTCATTTCATTCATGTAAAAGAGGAATGACTAAGGACACTTAAATCAGGGATGTAGGCTGTATATAGGCTGTATATGGTTTCCCCAGACTGCCTGTCTACACCAAAAGTTGGCAACCAAATCCTTGTCCTTACCTACTTCCTTCCTTCCTTCCTTCCTTCCTTCCTTCCTTCCTTCCTTCCTTCCTTCCTTCCTTCCTTCCTTCCTTCCTTTAGTGGGGTGATGACTTGACTCACACATGCTAACCAGTGAATGCAATCAACATTATTTTTCCACAGAGCACACACAGTACTACATACTGATAATCACACAAATGAAAGCAAAGAAAAAAAAATTAGCAGCATCAGAACTACTTATAATCAGGTTCAAATGAATGGGTGATTCCCAATACAAATTATTACCTATTATTCACCTTGTAAAAATATCACAGAAATCAATGCAGTTTCAAGGACTTAGTCACAGATCTATAATGGTTTCTTAAGGTAGAGGTGTCAAGCTCAAGGCCCAGGGGTCAGATCCGGCATGCGGGGCACTTAGAGCTGGTCAAGGGCTGCCCCGGAAAGCAAAGGACTGGCCCTCGGTGCTTCTGCCAGTGAAAACAGGCCCCAGACTCCATTTTGAGCTGCCATGACCTCCTACAACCCCTGTCAGTGAAAACGGAGCTCATGGCCCTCCCCAGCTCTGTTTCTACTGACAGAAGGTTACAGGAGGCTGTGGCAGCTGAGAATGGAGCTCTGGTGCCCGTTTTTGCTGGCAGAGCACTTGGGCCACCATAGGGAACCCTGACAAGAGTGACGTTGAGCTGGCCACTCCCACCCTGGCCCAACACAACCCTGATATGGTCCTCAATGAAATTGAGTTTGACACCCCTGCTCTAAGGTGTAGGAGAGAGGCAGGGAAACTTGAATTTCCTCATCAGTTAAGACTTCAATAGTAAATACAGAGACATAAAGTGAGTCTTCTGCTGATCTTGGGATTCCACAGAGGTCAACCTCACTAACTTCAACTTTTGGAGTCAGTGCGATCAAGCTGTTAATTTTTATTTTTATTTTAGATTTATATCTCATCTTTTTCTTTCATATTCAATTCAAAGCAGTAAACATACATAATATTCCTTCCTCCTCCAATTTTTCCCACCACAATATCCCTGTGGGATTGGTTGGGCTGAGAGAAAGTGACCGCCTCAAAGTCCCCCAGCTGGTTTTTCCATGCCTAAAATGGGACTAGAACTCTCATTACTCCTGGTTTCTAGCCTGTTGCCTCAGCCACTAGACCAAACTCACTCTTGGTCTCATGGAATTTCTTTTTTTTAAATAAATGCATATGCACAATACTACCATAAATATCATTGAACTTGCTGTGTTTGCATTTAATTCAAAAGCTTGTAATGTCTCTGAATTAACCTGTCGAAGAAAGTTAACAGATTAAAATTAAAATAAAGCAATAGTGAAATAACAATAGCAGGTGATTTATTATATTGTTGAAATTGTAATTTTATATAATTGAAATATGATCTGATATATACAGTATATAGCATCAATCTCAACAATCGGACTCTTTGGGATCACAGAAACCATTATTTAATTAATTTCTTGAACACATTGGCAATTCTACAATAGTCCACCAAAGCTATATATGGTAAAAAAAAAAAAACATGGTTTACTGTGATAACAGTATATTGGTACCTCTTATTCCAATCCTGATTCATGGGTCTGCTATTCCTGTACTCTCTGGAGAAGCTATGAGAAGTTTAAAGTATTTGCTTCCATTTATGATTAAAATTGTGATATTGCCTGAATCTAAAAAAACTAGGATCATTAACTTTGGTTTTGCTAAAATAAGTTTCAAAGCGTTTGCTGCAAAACTAGCTTGCTCAAGTTTAAGCACAATATGTCTGGCTATTAATTAAACTCTTACCTTTGTGCATCCGACAGGAAGAATGAAGAGAGGAAGTGTGTACGTTTAGGGGTTAATGAGTGGTTGAAATGTAGGCAGTCTGGAAATGGCAATTGAAGCTGCCTTTAAAACTATTACTAGGGCTGAGCAGCAACATCCAGATAGCCAGTAGAGGGCAGCAGCAGGCATACAGGACACTTTTAATCTTTGCTGCCACCTAGGAGTTGCCAATCTTTTTGCAACCCATATCTTACTGCCTGAATCTAATTTGCATTATTTTTTTTAAAGAATCTTTGGCACAAACCAATGTAAATATTTTATTGACCAGAAAGGACAAATGGATTTTTTTTCCAGAAGAAAAGAAGCAATAAGTTTATTATTTACAAATGTTATAGCTTTACTGATTATTCTTTCCAACTAGACACTTGATCTCTTTTTCCCTCCCCAGAATACTTGGAAAAAAACATAGCTTCTCTGTTTTGAAGCTTGGCTAAATTCTAAAAGTTTAGCTGAAACATTCCCCAAAGATGTCTTAATTGGTAAAATGATCTCATCTGGGCAAATGTTATGTATATAATTACAACCTTTGGAGGGGCTCACATATGCCTGTCATAGACACACACAAAATCCCACAGCTAAATCCAGAAGAATTGTATTTGGCCAAGAATGCCAGTTGCTAGTGGTTTTGGTCAATAGCTGTTTTCAAGTATTCACACAGCAGCAAAGTTTAAAGAAGAATGTCCTAAGGTAATTGCTAGTGGAAGCCCTTCGATAGATAGGGTAATTTTAATAGCATTCCTATGGGCTTTCTTTTGACCAATTTGTATAGCCTGATACCAGAATGTATTAAATATAAGATCTTCAACTTATAAAGTGATCTTACCCTGGTTTGGCAAAGTTTGAGTCCCACGCAATACTGAATAATGATTTGGTGAAGCTGGCTTACAGTGTGACTGCGGAAATAAATACCCTGGATTCCAAGTTTGTGAATCAGCTTGAGCCAGTGTTACAACAGACCACAGGTTCGACCAAGATATTGCCCAGATGAGCATTTGTGGTGGTGTAATGATCTTTTCCTGACTTCTCAGTGTTCATATTGCCTGAAATCTCCTTTTAAAGATGCCTTTTGAAAACATTAATGGAATTTTGCTATTGCATTTCAATCACATTTATTCTGTTATTTGTACACTGCTCCAAAATAATTATTTTTATTTATTTATTTGATTTATATTGCCGCCTATTCGCCCATGGTGACTTGAGGTGGCTTACACAATGTAAAACCATATTTAAAACAAAAAATAAAAATAAAAAAACAATAAAAACTAACAAAAAGAATCAAATAAATTAGTAAAGTACAATAGAACAAAATTTGGAAAAAAAACACAACTCCGAACACCTGCCCCTCTTAAGGAGGCTTACACTATGTAAAACCATATTTAAAACAAAATAAAAAACAATAAAAACTAACAAAAAGAATCAAATAAATTAGTAAAGTACAATAGAACAAAATTTGGGGGAAAAAAACAACTCCCACCACCTGCCCTGTGCCGGCCACACTGGCCATTTGATGGGCACCATCCCTCTCTGGGTTCCCCAGGCCCGCTGGCAAAAGCAGGTCTCCAGTGCCTTTCGGAAGAGTGTTAGAGTGGGGGCCATTCTAATCTCTGGGGGAATGATATTCCAGAGAGAGGGAGCCCCTCTCTGTATCTCCCTCAGGTGGGACCCGCAACATTCCCTGCCTCCTCGCTCTAATGGATTGGGTAGATGTGACTGGCAAGAGATGTTTCATCAGATAACCTGGACCCAAGCCACGAAGGGCTTTAAAGGTGACAATCAGCACCTTGAATTGCACCCGGAAGCAAATCGGCAACCAATGCAGCTCCTGAAGGAGAGGTGACACATGTGCACACCGGGGTCTGCACAAAACCATGCGGGCTGCTGCATTTTGCACCAACTGGAGCTTCTGGATGCTCTTCAAGGGCAGCTCCATGTAGGGCGTGTTGCAATCAAGATTGGAAGTGACCAGGGCATGAGTGAGTGTGAGTAGGGACCGTTGGTCCAGGAAAGGGTGTAACTGGTGCACAATCCGCAGTTGCACAAAGGCCCTCCTGGCCACAACCACCACCACAGGACTCGTGAGTCCAGGGAAACCCCTAGATTATGCACAGGGTCTGTTTGGGATAGTGTCACCCCATCCAAGATTAAAGGTGGTAATTCTCCCTGAGCCCAAACCTAGAGCCACTCGGTCCTGCAAGGGTTTAGGTTCAACCCGTTGCTCCCCATCCAGCCCCTAACAGCCTCCAGGTACTGCGAGAGGGAGGACACAGCAACGCTTAATTCACCACGGGCCGAGACATACAGCTGAGTATCATTAGATATCGGTGATATCTCAGTCCATAGTGACGGATAATCTCACCCAGCGGTTTCATATAAATGTTGAACAGGAGCGGAGAGAGTACCGAGCCCTGCGGAACCCCGTAAAGCAGTGGCCGAGGGCTGGATCTCTCCCCTCCTATCAACACTGACTGAGAGTGGCTGCAGAGGAAGGAAGTGAACCAAGACAGCACAAGGCCTCCTATTCCCATCCCCCAAAGCCGACCCAGGAGAATCCCATGGTCAATGGTATCAAAAGCCACTGAGAGGTCAAGTAGGGCGAGGATGGATGCACTAATTACATGTTATCCTCCAGACAAGCTGTTCATACTGCTGCATACTTGTTATAGAAGATTGTGGCATGATTCCTAGTGTCTCAGATTGTTAGCTGGCCTTTACTAGATGCCCTCTTTTGTGTCCCAAGGGATGACAGGTGGGTGGGGATCAGTGAGGGCATAATAAAGATGTAAGTTCTACAGTCTGACCTTGCACCCTCTCCTCTTTCTAGTCCATGCTTGTGTTCAGAACACACCCACTTTATCCAAACAAAATTCTGAGTATTTGTCTCTACAGACCTCTATTCTGTATCACATATCCCTGGGCACAGCAGGCAGACTTTGGAACACAACTGATATTTCAGCCTGCTCTCCATTAAATATATGCACAATTACATGAATGAATAAATGCAAATAAGCACTACTTGCCTCTAGGGTTTTGTTTTTTTCTTTTGTGCATGTTCTAATTACCATAGCTACAAAAAATATATTCATTATAATAACTGCTACTCATCAATACAGCATAAATTCAGCAATTTCTATAAGCAATAATAGGATAAGCCAACATTATATGAGTAAGTGTTTGCTCACCCATTTTATGATTCAACATAATGAAGTTAATGGCCGGGCCAGTTAAAATAAATCTCTGGTTGTGCTTATGAAATAACAGAATAAACAGTATTAAGGTAGAAGGGCTGATGGTGATAACTAATATTATATATTGGCTATCACTAGTATATTGGTGATAACCAATATAAATATGCTTTATAAAGTCAGAACAGACCAAACCATAAATAGGTCTGCTTAGGACAGCAGTTTGAATTTCACAGCTTTTTCACTTATTTTATTTAGGACATTCCAATACCTCTAATCTAGTAAAGCTGATATTTAAATGTGTTTTTCATTAGTTTGTGAGAAGAATATTCCCCTGCTTAGATTAGTCAAATTTGAACAAAATGTAATTTAAGGCTTCAACACTCCGAACGTGAAATTTAATCATCACCCAGTGTTTTCCACAATTCGCTTAGTTTATTAATCCAGTAAACACTTTTCATTTGTGACTTCAAAATGACAGCCTTGATAGGAAACCTCCTCCCCCTTAATATTTCTTTTTCTGTGCTCCAGAAACTTTGTTTCCCATCCAAAAGTTCTTATTTCAGGTCTTCCCTCATTAGGGTTTTATCTGTGATATGGTAAGTTGAGAAATATTGTGTGTTTCCAAGCGTCTGATTGAAATGAGCTGCAACTCATGAAGGCCGATGACATTTAATAAAATTTGTTACTCAGAAAAAGTGCTACCACATTTCTAATTTATTTGCTATGGTAGACTAATATAGCTCTCCTTCCACCTCTCTCTCTGTGAAAGAGTCTCCTTTCTCCCTCCCTCCCTCCCTCCCCCCCTCTCTCAACAATAGCATTCTCAACATTATCCTAAAAAGTTGTTGTTGAATATAGCAAGAGGGTTTAAAGACAAAAATTGTGTACAAATTGCAGTTCTATGGGAGCTTCTGGGCAAAGAGGAAAGTCTTTAGAAAATGCCATCTTTTAAAAAAAAAAGTTATACACTGCAATGCAACTTAGGTTATTATAGTCATTTGGTAGTTAAAATTTACATAAGAGAAGCTGGAGGAAATCTCATGTTGTGGTGATTGGACTCCTGTTTGTTTAATGGAACTTTAATGCCTGAAAGGCTGGACCATTCTTGATTTTGCTTAAGGGTGATCAATCCAGTGGAGCGCTCAGACATTTGAAAAGGAAGCTGAATTGCCCCTTCTCCTTCTATTAATAGATACTTTCACTGACGGGAAAGGGGTACAGTTTAATTCACATTTAATCCAACTGTAAACATGTGCTCAACTGTCGTTAACCTATGTAAATATTTTAAAAATTAAACATTGCTTGGTGCATAATTTGAAATGCATGCATGGTATATCTTCTGTTTTGTAGCACAGATGCTAGATGTAACTGACACTGGGTAGAAATCAGAAATACTTACTAAATGAGCTATTTACAAACAATTCTTTGGATCTTCGCCCTTGGCCTTAATAGGACTTGATATAAAACAGTTTGTGTGCTTGATTTGTATGCTTGACAACATTGAAGACACAGCGAAATATGAAAACAGGAAATATTTCATTGACATATTTTGGGCTTTTGAAAAATAAAATGTAAAAATACATTTGCTTTGGTACCAGAAAATACATTTTTGGAATGGTTCTTTTCTACTATAGTTTCTTCTCAATAGTAGTCTAAATTCTGTTATCTTCATTGATTTTTCACAGTATGTTTTTCAATGGGTCCAAATACAATCTTGACTTTGAGGAACTTTTCTAAAACATTAAGTGATATCTAAGGAAAGAAAAAAAAGTTCCTTATTGAGACAAATAAAACAGTACAAATTGGTCACAGAGGAACAAATTGATCAGAATGCTGATATAAAGAGAAGGTTTTGATGCACACGTTAAAAACCTAACACTTTCTGGCAAGGCGGATTTCTATGCAGCTGCCACATTTATAATTCTTCTGGTGGATCAACTCAGTATGATTTCCCATTGGTAGGCTCATTGGTTTTGAAATCATAGAAGCATAATTTCTTTTCTCTTTTCATTCCATTCTAGCCAGAGATACACAGCCATAAATCGTCTCCCTTTCCTACTGTTTCTTTTCTTGGTTCCAAAGAAACTATGTATGTATGTATGTATGTATGTATGCATGCATGCAGGGATGAGATTCAATTTTTTTAACAACCGATTCTGTGGGCGTGGCTTAGTTGGTGGGTGTGGCTTGGTGGTCATGTGATTGGGTGGTCATGGCCAACTCAACATCACTCATGTCAAGGGGCGCTTCTTCTCACCTGGCCTCTCATGACAGTGGGGACTATGCAACAGTCATAAGTGTGAAAAATGGTCATAAGTCATTTTTTTCAGTGCCACTGTAACTTTGAATGGTCACTAAATGAACTGTTGTAAGTCAAGGATTACCTGTACAAAAATACAAAAGCTTCTTTGCTTGCAAAAAGCTGCCCTAAATACCAATCATTAGATGAAAAATACCAATCATTAGATTAAAAATACCTGCAAGCCAGAGTTACAAATCAGGCAGGGTGCCAGAACACCTTGAGGATTGAAAATAGTTAAAATGCAGTGATAACTATCAAGCAGCCAACTCTTGATCATAAAGTGAAACTCTTTAGCAGAGAGGTCATTTAAGCTCTGCAGAAAAAGCACACCCAGGAAAAGGAATCTTTAGATCCATTTGCACCACTTAAAGACACCAGCTGGTCTCGCACACCTCATAAGATATCCTAAGGAAATCATCCAGATTTAAGGAAAGGTCACATGCCCACCAGAAGGCAGTAAAAAATATCAATGCCAAGCTTGCATCCTGCCTCTTGGAAGTATACCCCAAAAGAACAGTACCAGATAGTACTAAAGCAGTGAAGGAAGACCCCCTCCCCAGATAGAAAAAGAAATCATGAGGCAGGAAAAAATTCAAACACAATACAAATAATTAAATCACAACAGTAGCTGTTGCTTGTTGAAGCTGAATAGGGGAAATTATCCCATCATTAAACACAGGATTAAATGTCACCAAGCACAGAATTAACCTTCACCAAAAACCAGTTTTAGACCAAAACTCAGAAAGGGTATGTAAACTCACATGTGAATGTCACTCTTTCTAGCAAGCCAAGAAGCCTTGCTGAATGTCACTCATCTAGTCACTAAAAGCTTTGCTTCGTTATTCAATTATTTCTTCAAAGTGCTGATTGTCCAGGGAAGTATTTCCTCCCAACAGCAGTGTAAAAATCTTAAAACAACTCTTCCCCTTTAAGAAAGTCAAGCCCCAGAAGCTCCAGAGACAGGAAGTCTAGAGTGGGAAAAAAACAAAAGGAGATTGCTTCTAACTACCAGTTCTCTGAACTGCTTAGAAAGTTAACAAGGGGTTCTATAGAACTGGTCAGAACCGGTAGAATCCCACCCTATGTATGTATGTATGTATGTATGTATGTATGTATGTATGTTTCCCAACTCACCCACAGTGACTCCTTTTCTGTTCTTTGCATACCACTTCTTGTGGTTCCAGTAAATGAGGAGATGAAAAACAGGACTGATAACTTCTCTTACTAGTCGAGAAAATGATTCCTTTTGTAATAAACCTGGCTGAAGGATTAGCGTGCTATATTTTAAACTAATTCATAAAAAAAAGTCCATATTTGGTCAAAACTTGCTCCGAAGATTTAAATGATACCGTATCAAATGCTGCTGTCACTTGCAACAAGGCCACTATTTAGCTGTTTACAGTTTTTCTGCATATGTATCTAAAATAGTCGTTTCTAATCTAGTGATCCAAGGTCTGCCAATCATTTGCCATTCCCCTTGTTCAGAATATCTTTGCTTGATGTGATTCAATGAGCATTCTCTATCAAATGTGTAAGGACAATTAAATTCCTGTTTAGCAAGCATAAAAGCCCTCTATAGTTCTGCGGTAAGTTATCTTGTATATATTCTCAAAAGTTTTTTAACTTTTCAAATTTTCTTCCTCTGACCTCTTACTCTCCCACCCCAACAAAGCATGATCAATAAAGTAACCACACAAATTTGCTTTAGAAGGATCTTAAATAACCATTAAGCCCTTATGATGTCCCGCGTCATGAGGCAGAATAAGAGAGTAACCTTATGTAGTAAGTGTAGCAGGGGAAGGATAGCAGAGGCACTCTTCATCAATAATAATAATAATAATAATAATAATAATAATAATAATAACAACAACAACAACAACAATAACAATAATAACAACAGTAACAATAGGGAGCCTCGGTGGTGCAGTGGTTTTAGTGTAGTACTGCAAGCTACTCCTACTGCAATTTGGCAGATCGAATCCCACCAGGCTCAAGGTTGACTCAGCCTTCCATCCTTCCGAGGTGGGTAAAATGAGAACCCAAATTGTTGGGAGCAATATGCTGACTCTGTAAACCACTTTGAGAGGGCTGTAAAACACTATAAAACAGTATATAAGTCTAAGTGCTGTTCTAGTATTCTGACTTTATTATTCTACCGCTTCACATGTCATGGAAGACATACAGATAGTCCTCTGACTTACAACAGTTCATTTAGTGACCATTCAAAGTTACAACGGCAATGAAAAAAGTGAATTGCAGCTGTTTTTCACACTTCCAAGCATTGCAGTATCCTTATAGTGATCAAAATGATCAAAATTCGGATGCTTGGCAACTGGCTCACATTTATGACGCTTCCAATATCCTGGGTTCATGCGATCTTTTGCATCCTCCTGGCAAGCAAAGCCAATAGGGAAGCCAGATTGTAAAATGGGACAAAACTCATTTAACAACTGTCTTCACTGAGCAATAGATATTTTGGGCTCAATTGTGGTCATAAGATGAGGACTACCTGTATTTCCTGTGTTGAAATTACATTCAACAGCCTGTACCATTTTGGCCATTTTGTTCTTGGACAGTAAAGTATACTGGGTTGTTCACAGCAGAATAACACAAACTACATTGCAAACCAGGGGTGGGATTCTACCAGTTCTCACCTATTCGCTAGAACTGGTTGTTAACATTCTAAGCAGTTTGGAGAACCGTTTGTTGGAAGAAATTACTGGACTAATCCTGTAAGGTAGGCAGGAAGGAAACATTCTGGTGTTGCTTAAAGAAACTGCTTCTCTGTTAACCCTTTCTTGGCAGGACTAGACTTCCTGTCTCAGGAAATTCTCTGGAGTTTTTTTCCCTTCCTTTGCTGGTACTTTGCTTGTGTGTAGTGACCATTCAAAGTTACAGTGGCACTGAAAAAAGTGACTTATGACTGTTTTTCACACTTACGACTGTTGCAGCATCCCCACAGTCATGAGAGGCCAGGTGAGGAGACACGTGCCTCGATGTGAGTGATATTGAGTTGGCCACACCCAACAAATAACATGACCACCAAGCCATGACCACCACCTAAGCCACACCCACTGAACCGGTTGTTAAAAATTTGAATCCCACCCCTGTTGCAAACCGAACATTACGGAAAGAATCAAATGTGTGTTTTAAGATAGAGGCCTTTGACAGTGAAAACACAGTTTCCCCAATCTTTCCCCCTAATTTGACTGCTTCTTTCCATCATAAGCTGATACAAATGAACGTGCTGGGAAACGTGGAGATTCTTCAGTTGAGAATAGCAAAGAATGAAAGGCAGACAACTGTCTGATTTTTGTGTTCCCAGCAAATGAGGAAAACTGTTTGCTTGGCAAAGGCTCTGCCCATCTGTTTGGATGCAGAAGACACTTCCCTTGAGAGATAAATGAAGTGGTATTTGGGGAGCATGAGCCAACTGCCTTCTTTCTTCTGTGTCTGCTATCCAAAGACCGAGGGGAAAAATGTAGTGGCTTGTGCAAAATTTCCTAACTCCATTCCAAACTGAAAATATTTATACATTTAAATTCCATTTTCGGCACACAGAGATATACACACACGCATACACAAAGCTTTGCGCTAAAAACACTCGAGATCTTAGTGATACGGAGATGTGAAGTCTTCTTATAGAACGTAAATTAACATTTGTCTGTTTTGGACCATCTCCAAGGGGTTTCCCCCTCCCCTCTCTTTTTTCCTCTCTCAAGAATGCGATTCGCATTCGCCTAGTGCTGCTTTCTGGGAATGGAGAGAGATCTGTCCATGCACTTTCTTCCAGCATCGTAGCCATGGATTTCTACCAAGCTATTGTTTGGTCTGGGTGTCTCTTACTTTTATTTTCATGCCAAATCCCACATTCCTCTTTTTGAAGTCACTTCTAAGCATGTAGTACAACCCAATTTCTTCTACTACACCTTCAGTTTACTGAGGACTGATCAACTACCCACTAATCTGCCATTGATGGAAAAGAGCATAGAGAAATATATTGGGTTGGGGAGACACTTTCTCTTGAAAGAAAAAAAAAAGTCCAGGATTGCATAGTTGAATAAATGGCCAAACTCCAGCCCAATTCCAAACCTTAACATAGGCAATGTCAAAGTCAAAACTTTCTAACAACTTTTGTTCACTTATTAAGATTACAGATAGTCTGACTCTTATGAAGGCCAGACAAGGAATAATGGATAGAAACTGATCAAGGACAGTTTCAACCTAGAAATCAGGAGAAGTTTTCTGTCAGTGAGAGCAATTAACCAATGGAACAGAAGTTGCCTTCAGATCAATGATGGTATTTGACTGGTTCTGACCAGTTCTGGCGAGCCGGTAGGAGCGATGAGCAGCAGAGACTGAACCAGTTCTCTCCACTGTTCTGCTGTTGGGCCCACCCGCCCGGGATCCAATACTCACTTTTATCCTCTGACTCTGAAGCGCAGCTGCTTTGTGCGACACAGAAGAGTGCTGCACGGCAGCTGCTGAAGCGACCGGGATCGCGCATGTTTGCAGGAGGCGAGTTAGAACGTCTCTGCGCCTTCGCTAACGCCTTTGCACCTGCGCAAAGTTCACATTTGGCACATGTGTGCACGCAAAGTGTGTGCATGCACGCAAAGCGCGCCCACCAAGCCACGCCCACCGAACCGGTGGCAACAATATTTGAATCCCACCATTGCTTCAGATGTTGTGGGAGCTTCATCGTTGGAAGCTTTCAAGAAGAGACTGGACTGCCATCTGTCAGAAATGGTGAAGGGTCTCCTGCTTGGGTGGGGGGAGGGTTGGACTAGATGACCTACAAGGTCCCTTCCAACTCTGTTATTCTATTCTACTCTTGCTGGTTTTGAGCTAATTCCTTCTGCAGTTTTTGAGGGCAGCCTGACCAAGGCCCCTCCTTGAGCTTAGGTTTTTGTCGGTGTCAAATGCAGCAGGTGGAGGATTTACTGCACTTTTGTTACAAGGATTGCCCTCTCTTGGGGAAAGGTTAGGAGCAAATGTGTGCTTGATTACACGACACTCAGAAAAACAGCTCCTTTTGCCAAAAGATAGATAGTTTTTTTAAAAAACAGAGATTTGGGATTTACAAAGACAGAACCTGGATCTTATTTGCTCTAGAAACTATGTGGAGGTAAGTTAAAAAGGAGCGATCAAATGGAGTCTGTGAAGTAGAAAATTATCTTAGGAAGCCCCTTTTTTTAACTATCTTCATAACAGAAACACTGGGCACTTTATTGGCTTTTTGATGATTCTGATTCTATTTCTGATTCCAGACTCAGATAGTCCTCACTTAATAATATGAATTGGGATTGGCAACTTCAAAGCTGAATGAAATGGTTGTAAACCATGATGTTATGTGATGGTGCTGACAGCAGTTGATGATCGTTTCAAGATGTTCTGGCTCTTTTGTTATATACTTTCCTTGTTATCTAAAAAGATTTTATTATAAAGATTTTATTCGTCTAGAACAGGGGTGTCACATGCAGGCCACGCCCACCCACCCAGAAGGCAAAAAAATCACAATATCACATGACACAATCAAGTTTGACACCCATGATCTAGAACAAGAGTTTTAAATGTGAAATTTCAATGATTGATTGATTTTTATGCTGATCGGTTGAGATGCTATAAACCAAACATCTTGTAGGCTGTTAACTAAAATGGATGTATTGTGCTGTGCTACCTTATTCCAAAACGGCCGTAAAATATCTGTAAGCTGTAAAATTATTGTAATTATTTTTCACTTTTCTTGCTTTTCATGCACATGTAGATAACTTATAAGACCACATCTTCAGATAGATTGTCCAACTCCAGAACATCTATGATTCCAGATAAACCAATAAAAATTCAAACGCTTCTTTCCCTCTTTCTCTACTGGCCCTCCTTTTACTTATATATGCTCATACTGCATATGTTTCCATATCCACATTTATATTCTTTCCAGTCTTCTTTTTGGGTGAGAAGATTTTCCTTTCTCCCAGATTGCAGAATAGGAAGGCTTATTGCTAATCTACTCCCCCACTAAGGAAGAGCCCAGGAGCCATGGTGGCTGTGAATTGCAGCCGGAAGAATGAGTGTTGCGAGGACCTTGTTTCACCCCTGTTAATTTTCAGGAAATTCTTCAAGACCTGGCTATGCCATCAGGCCTGGGGGACTGGGGGAAATTCTAAGATGGCTTCTGGACTGCAGTTAATACTCATTCTGTCTTGTGCCTTATGATTTCTTTCTTTTAACAACAACTGTTTTAAGTTTAAATAATAATTCTTCTTGTACATGTATTACTTTAGCTAATTGCTGTATGCTGCCTAGAGTCACTTTGTGTGCAAAATGAGCAACTGTATCAATTAGATAAACAAATACAATTTCATGTTCCAGCACATCTAAAGGTTGGAAGGAGAGGAGACTAATTAAAGGAAAGAAATTACTCTTCATCAAAGTCCACAAATAATAATATATTTAAATCCTAGGGCACCGAGGAAAAAAGGATTGGCATCTGAGTCAAATGTAGATTGAGATTTTCTTTAAAAGAAATTCTTTATATGTAGAGCATTCCACTATCTCCGCTCTCCATTTCTTCTTCATTGTAATGAAGTACGTAAGAGAGAAGATGGCGTGCAATACTATTTACTGCTGTGTACATGTTTGTGAATGGGTTTGTTAACATAGTACAGGGAGTCAAGCAAGCCCTTTTTACCTCTTGCCATTTCTGAACAGATTAAACTTCGTGGACTTCCACTGAAGTGAAATGTTGAAAATTTGTATATTCAGCTGCTGTTTGCCTTGTAAGGACTGAAGAACACAGGAAAGGTCTATGTCAGGTCATTTTCTCCTACTCTTCCGAACATTTGACAGGTCAAAATGTCCTCCTCTCTGGTGCAGGCTCTTTAAATAGAACATAAGGGAAAGGCATGTGAAAGACTGAAAAAAAAAAAAGCAATTTCCGGTGGCAGAATGACTGGACAAGCATTCAATGAACTGATGCCTCCTAGCAGTATTGGGCTAGTTCTCTCATTGTTAAAAGTCAGCTTGCTATTTAGGAATGACACATAAGCTATTATAAAAAATGGTCTAATGTATCTGGAGATTGCCAGGGTGGGGGAGGTTGTCTTTTAAAAATGTAAATGTAAACATTTTAAATCTTTTATCAAATGTCAGCTGTGTGGCATATTTGCATCAGTACAACAAAGAGATAGAAGTAGAATTACAGAAGTAAGAAGTTTTCCCTGCTTTTCAGTCAGCTTTCATTTTATTTATTTAGGAAATTCGGGTGGCTGCCCATCTTAAGCAAATAACTCTGAGGCTCACAAAGTGAACCAATTTGACAACAAAGATACTATCACAAACAGCTATAACTTTATATTATATTACAAACAGTATAAAAAGAGATCTTACCAATTCTCCTCAATTGCAAACTCACCTGCTGTTTTAACCAGAAGAAAAAACACAGTTCCAGCCTCGAAAAGCACATCACTTCATGTGAACAAAAGAAAGGCTGGAAAGATGCTTCATTCATTCATTCATTTTATATGGATGCCCATCTCAAACAAATGACGTTGGTCATAACATGAGGACTACCTGTAATATTTCTGGCCTCATTTTGTGCATGTAAACATTCTGCGACATGTAAACATTTAAACTGTATCTACATTTCTATTATTATAAGAGAATATATATGCTATAAGATGAGGTAAGAAGTTATTCCTTAAACACAAGAATTTAATCTGCTGGATTTTGTGCACTTACTTAACAAGTAAACGATCCTAAACGCAGAACCATCAGCATTTCTAATTAAGTCAGTGGATGGCTTTTGAAATGCAATGACCTAAGTATGTTTCTTCAAATTTAAAACCTAATAGATGAGGAATGCACAGAGTAAGAAAGTTATTTTTAATATCAGGAAACTGTGGCAGATAGGTATTTTTGTTTCACTCATTCTCTTGAGACGTTATTCCATCTCTTCAAATAAATTATACCCAGAATGATAAATTGGATCAACTTTAGGCCAGACAAAATATTACATCAAATACATCACACGTAGGACATTTGAATGATGTATCAGTTACCTTCCCCAGGCACAAGAAAGAATCAGTCCGTTTCTTAAAATATTCTGTCTGGATTTTGAGAGGCCACATGAGTTCATTTGGCTTTTATTCGTGATGGGATGAGTGCATAGAGAAGAGCTGATGTTAAAAAAATAAAGTTATGAGAAAAGAAAAAAGAATAAGCTGTTTTAACAAAAGCTGAACTGTACCAATCAGAAGAGGCAAAGGGTGAAGTCATTACATTGTCCCCATTCTCAAAATAGACTCTTTAAAAATGAAGTGAAATGTTGCACAACCTCACTACTAATCAAGGTTTTCTGCCAAAACCTGCACTCATTTTTTCTCTCAGGATTGCCTTTCTTGGGGAAAATTCATTCTTCCCTGAATTCTTCTGTTAAATAACAGCAGTAACTACTGTGGATGGAAATGAAGAACTATGAAAGAGGTGAACTACAACCGAAAGAGGAATTAAGGACCTATTTAGGATAATTGGAAATTCAGAACGGGGTAGAGAAAAGTTGGTTCTAGTAGGTCACCCAGAGTTCATCTACTCTTTCATTCAGCATGAGCCTTTTCCCACTGCTGATTCACAATCCTGAGCTTGTCTGAAAATTATATTTGTTTTATTAATGTCAGGCCTGCCTCCATTGAAAACCCAAGAAAGAAAACCCCCGACACCATTGAAATAGAGAAGAGGTACTTTTACTGAGTTTGAAATGAGAACGGCAAAAGCAAGGCAAGATCTGATTCAAAAGGCACGAAAGTTACAGGTTGAAAGTTCCCCAAAATTCCTCCCCCCCAGGGACCCAGGCTGAATGTCCAATCCACATCCTGCATAATGTCATCTTCAGGTATTGCCCATCTGGAGTTCTAGAACGGTTGGTCTTGACTGGGTGTAAACAACTCCACTCAGTAGCACAATAATTCTTGAGAGCAAACCTCCCTTTTAGTCAGTGGTGGGATTCATTTTTTTTTTTCTACCAGTTCTGTGAGTATGGCTTGGTGGGTGTGGCGGGGGAAGGATATTGTAAAATCTCCAGTCAGAGGTGGTATTTGCTGATTCTCCAACTTACTCAAAATTTCCGCTACTGGTTCTCCAGAACTGGCCAGAGCCTGCTGAATATCACCTCTACTTTTAGTTCACGTGGGCCTTTACCAGCTCACTTCCCAAACCCAAATGCCATGCCCCAGCTCCCTGTTACTATGGCAGCTGATAGCAAGCATGCATCAAAGGAACAGCCCATGCTAGAGATCTGGCTGACAACTCACCCTTCTACTCTTATTCCCATCCCCATTGGCTGCTGATCATCCAACTTCCCTTCAAGGTGATGGAGGACTAGATCTAAGAGATTTGAGGCTTTGAGATTGTCCTTGGGTAGTGTTGGAATAAGGAGGGAAACACTACTTCAGTTTGTGAGCAGCTAAGGGTGGCTTAGGCCTTTCTCACTCCTAGTGGTGGAGTGTTGTGTTCAAGATACCCAGCAGGCAAAAAGGCCACATGTTGCTAGGTAGGCATTGTCATGCCATTGTTAAGGCACATTTTCAGGGTTAAAAAAAAAGTGGTATATGTTTTATTGAGCAATTTTAATGCTAATTGTTCCAAATGTAGTTCATTGACTAGTGTTTTAGAAGAGAGGTTGAGGGCAGGGGAGGGAACCTCTTAAAATTAAAACAACAGCTTCCATAGATTTCGGGAACTCTCTAGCTATGCCAAAATATTCATTTTTTGTACCTTAAAAGGAAATTATTATTTTATGTTTGGAATTCAGCTTAGCAATATTTTTACAGTAGATCTCCACTACACAAATAAATGATTTGTGGAGCAACTATATATAGCCAACTTAATTCTATAAGATATTGGCTGCTTTATAATAATTTTGCCAGCAATCATGAAATTTAAAGCGTCCTAAGGTTAATTTGAATTATTATTATTACAGATAATTATTCCTCCTAGATTTCTTTCATCACATCTCCCCCATCCACTCTCTGCATTGATAATGAGATTGTATGTACATATACATATATGTATATGAACTCAATCAAAAAACATAAGAACTCAATCAAAAAAGAAGAAACGACCTCTTCCCTGGTCCAACACCTCAAAGCCACAGGACGTGAAATTGATTTTAAAAATACCAGAACTATCGCCAAAACCGAACACTTCAACAGCAGAATAATCAGAGAAGCCATAGAGATAGAAAAACGCCCACACAGCATGAACAAACGAGATGACACCTCCCGCCTTCCAGCCATTTGGAAACCCGCCCTCATGAACAGACGAGTACCTAACATGAAAAAGGACACCGGACCCACACCCATGAGAGCCACACAAGATGCCACCACCACACTTCCATGTAGAAAACAGACTCCCACCCATTCAGAAAATGAGAAACGACCATGGACCAGAAACTGCACTGCAGCTGCATCACTAACCACTTCAAACCCCTCTGAGCCATACATGAAGCAAACCGACACCCACTATGAAGATGCAGCAGGACCACGAACTAGAAGCCAAACAGCAAGATCACAACTCTCCAGCTCAAATCCCCAGCAACTAAGACTAACCTGAGCACAACCAAGCCCCCACCTGAACAGAACACGCCTCCAACCAATCAGAACACGGCTAACCCCCAACCAATCAGAACACAGCCAAACCCCTACCAATGAGAACACACCCCACCCAATCAGAACACAGCCAAGCCCCCACCCAATCAAGTCCCACCCCACTGGCAGTTAAAAGGAGGAAGCAGCTGCAATCTCCATTACTCTGAGAAGCACAGAGCCGGAGACAAAAGCCTGAAGATGATGAATGAGACTTCATCGAAACGTTGCCTATATACTTCGAATCTTACGCTGGAGAAAACCCGAACAACCAAAGATCCACATATACATATATACGTATACATATACAGTACATACACACAGATACACTCACACACACACATTTATATATGTACACATACACACACAAACACACACACACACACACACACACACACACATATATATACATTATATATACATATACATTCCTTTCCTGGAATATATGAAATTTTACTACATCAGGTTGGGGGAGGATGGCATAAGGTACAGACATCTGCAACTCTGAAGGTCTTAGGTAATAGTTGGAAACCATCTTAACCCACAATTGCTGGGCTTCTGCAGAATTGGCCTCAAAATGTCCTGCCAGTTGATTATACTGAAGTTGTGCTTTCTGAAAGTTTAATAATAGTCAAGTTACATCTTTTAATGCTTGTTTTTCTTGCTTTTGTGAGCCTGTGAAGGAGGCATGCCTGTATTGCAATGTGCCTAAGCAGATTCCAATATAGCTTCTTAGCCTCAACTCAGGGACAGCAAATCAGAGAAAATCTTCATAACCACCAATGTAAGGATAGTAACCCTAGGGAGAGTTAAGAGGAAGTTTTCAATACAAAGGGCAATCAGAACATTTCGTATATGGGGACCAATGATTACATAATGAGGGGAAAGGGACAAGCAAGGCCTTGCTATTATACATGGAAAGGGCTAGTCATGTATATGATAAGCACTTGATTCTAACTGCCTGAGAATCCGAGATCCATGGAAGCTTTTTAAAAATATCATTGAATAAAGTCATTCTTAGCCCATTGATCACTTGTAGGACCTAAGACGTTATTACAGTACTCTTGAGCACATGAGTGCTTTTTAAAAATTTAGCACCCATGTAACCATGCACGAACAGGGTCTCCAACCTTAGCAACTTTAAGACTTGTGGACCTCAACTCCCAGAATTCCTCAGCCAGCAAAGCTGGCTGAGGAATTCTGGGAGTTGAGGTCCACAAGTCTTAAAGTTGCTAAGGTTGAGACCCTTGTATTATAACAACTTATTTTTTCTGCTGCATCCTTATGATGTTGCCTTCTATCTGTTTCCAGGAAAATATCACTTTTGAGGAAATTAGATGATTGCTTCCCCCCTTTTTTTTTCCTCGTCCAAATTAAGTCTGAGAGCAAAGCCAGCATTTCCACAAATACTTCACTGCACTTCCTGTGTCTGAGCGTGCAGACTAGCAACTTCAACTTCATCTAGAGTGAACTTTTTCATTTTGGGTTCTGGGGCATCATTTGACTTTGTAAGTAGCTTGCAATGCCCTCTGAAGGCAAAATCACTTATATTTACTCTGAGCTGGATGACAGGTGCCCAGAGCCAGGGATTGCCCAAATCAAATTATATATTCCAAAGCACCCAAGACTATCATCTTAACCTTGAAATAAATAAGAAATAATTATTTTTCTTTCTTTCTCTTTCTTCTTTCTTTCTCCCTCTCTTCTATTTTTCTTTCCTCTTCTTTCCTTACTCTCTTATTCCTTCCTTCCTTTCTCTCTTTTTCTTCCTTCTTTCCTTCCTTCCTTCTCTCTTTATTTCCCTGTCTCTTTCTTGCTCTCTTTTTCTCACCACAAAACTAAACCTATGTATGGTTTGTTTTTTTTGCTGACAATTCAAAGCCATCAAACTGCCTTTTATGTTATTTATCAGCTTCACACTTTTCTGAATTTGCAAAAGCACAACCTAGTCAATTTTTCTAGAGTAGTACCATTTATTAGAATTAAGCTAAAGATATAGTTCTTCTCCAGAGAAAAAGGTAGCCAGCTTGTAAAGCTAATCCTCAATTGATGACCACAGTAGGGACTGTAAAAATTGTTGTGAAGTGGTGCAGTTATTAAGTGAGGCATCATGTGAGTGCACCCAGTTTTACATTCTTTTTTTGTGAAGGTTGTTAAGCAAATCACTATAGTTGTTGAGACATCATATGACTGCTAGGTCATGTCAAGACACCATAAAAAACACAATTTCTGGCCAGAGTTCTTCAGTTTTCTTTCTGCCCTTTGTATATAAAGTGGGATAAAAACGTAACAATGACAACAATATCAATTTTTGTTTCTTGCTGAACTTCCCAAGCTCCACTTGTGCCTGCTAAATCTTATCCTGAACTAGGTTTTTAGTTTAAAGAGCATCATGAATGAAGCCTAGTCTGAATTAATCAGCTGCAATCAATAATACAAGTAGTTTACTATTCATTGTTTACTTATTGCTAGGTATTTGCACAACATGTGAAGCTGACATTAAACAATCCTTTCTGTGAAATATCATGCCATGAAAACTTGCTTCCCAAAACCAGGAATGGTGTTACACAGACCTAATTCAGTCATGTTTCCTCCTTCCTTTTATAAAAATTACTCATCTTTATTAATCTACATTACATTGTGACTTTCTTAAATCACATCAACTACAAAAGAAATTTATTGAAACATAAACAGACATCTGAGATGTACATCTTAACTAGTTTACTAAAATGTAAATCCCATTAAATTAAACAAGGCTTGCGTTTAAGTAAATGATTAAAGAAGGATACACAAGTGGTTAAAACAATGAAAAAAATAATAAAAAGGGAATAGCATATACAGTACTCTATCTGCCTCTGGGCAACTTGCAGTCCACGTGCTTCAGGAATGTGTGTAGTATATTTATCTGAATGAAGATACGATTCAATTATACATTAGGTTGAAGAGAATAAAACAAAGGAATTATTTAGATTTTTGGACTAAGAAAAGCAAACCTTATTAAATGCTGGTTGTGATTTGTGTTCTCTTTCATTGTGGTTATTCCTGCATTAAAACCTCATTTAGATGCTTGCAGCCATGCATAAAGTTTAAACTTTATGGTTATTTAAATTAACCTTTCCCAACATGATGCCCTTTTGATCTGTGGGATTATTTTTATAATTCCTTCCAGTCAATAAAGGAAGATGAGAGTTCCCTGTGTTGGAACACATCCCTGCAAATTTATTTGAACTCCAAAAAGACTTCAAAATAGTTTTGCAAGATGCATGACGTAGAACGCTGTCTTGGAATGTCAGAGAATAGAATACCCCAATAGGAACATCAAGTCTCTATTTTATTTAGCTAAATATGATGTTGTGATCATGCAGATGCAGAGATATTGCAAGCTTAATTGCAATATCTCAATCTCATTACAATAATCTATGATTTGGGGTAGGAGATGTCCTAGTGGATGCTTGGAATGTCTGAATCCATTAAATCAGTGGGCCCCAACCTTTTTTGTACCACGGCCCGGTACAAAATGTACAAAATGATCCACGGACTGGTACCGGCATCAGCACGCACGACCAAGGCAAGGCGAGCCGAGCGACCAGCCAGCCAGCCATCCCCCGCTTCTCCCTGTCACCTTCAACTCCTCCTTTGTACCTTCTCGCGGTCGATGGGCTTTTTGGGCTCTTAATCTCCTCCTGAGTAACGCGAGACTCCACCGCCATTGGGACAGCTCTTCGTTCGAAGCCGCCCCCCTACTTTGACGAAACTAAGGTGCGAGGATTCCTTCAGCACCCAAAAGCCGCTTTCCAACCGACGACCGACAAGCTCACCCGGAAGCACTTTCTCAAGCGCCGTCGAAACAAGATGGCGGCGCCCAAGCAAACTAGGCGGCCCGGTACAAAATGATCCATGGACCGGTACCCTTCCGGGGCCCAGTGGTTGGGGACCCCTGCATTAAATTTCATGTCATGTGTCTAAAACTCTCCCCTCCCTGGCCTATTGCTGATCAGCGTGTACATTTCTTCCTCTGTTTAGTAATAACATACAGTACACATCAACCATATATGGTGCTGCCCAATAAAACATTTGGGGAAATCCAAGAGCACATATGATTATGGGCATTAGTTGCAATGTCAGAACATACCAAAATGACAAAATGCTGTGTGTAAATATTATCAGAACATTTTTTTTCTCAGTTCAGAGAAAGCATTTCTCTCAGTAGACTGTCTCTCTCTAATGATTTAATACAGAAATTATCCCTGGCTTGAATCTGGCAAAGGCATTTAGCAGATTTATCGATTTTGGATGGAGCTGAAAGAGATTAGTCTGGGTAATTTACGTATTGGACAGATGCCAGAATGTGTAAACTATTTGCCTTATCTCCTACAATTTGCTGAAATTTTGGGGTAGATTTAGCGCTGATCGTTGCTTAGATAGTGATATTAGAGTGATATTCAATGGAGCACGATCAACACACTACATTTTACCAATAAAACTTTTTTTTTTTTAAAAAAAAAATCCAAATAGCATTTTGTTGCTTAATAGCTTTGTGATGAGTGGAGTGCTCATCATTTTGCTGAAAATGCATTTGCAGACAAAATGGGGCTGTGTGTGTGTGTGTGTGTGTGTGTGTGTGTGTGTGTGTGTGTTGAAAGCCAGATGCTTACTTTGTGTATCAGAAACAGAGAAAGCAGGTGAAAGAGCAGCCACAGCTTGCAAGGTGATATTATCAACCTCTATTTTTATCCACTGTTCTCTCACTTCTCTTTTGTATCCGTACCGGTACAGGATTCTTCCAGTGTTGAAGGTCTGAATTCAGGAGTTTTTGCCAGAGGACATACTATGCCTGAATTGTCAACGTTCTGACTGATGAACCCAACCAAAGCAAGCATGGTCGAGACGATCCAATCTCTTAACGCAAAACTTTATTGAGTCCATCATTTCCGCAAACATGAGGGCCAAACCAGATCTAGTTACTTCCCACACAAACCCACATACCTAGTTCAGGTTTTCCCTCCCCTCATTAGACCAGGTCACATTGTCCCATGGAGTCTCCTGTTATTGTTGTGGAAAAGTCTTTTGGCTCTGATAAACCCCTGCCGAAGTGACCTTGGTTCTCGTGGCTGGCATCTTGATGTCTGGAACCTAATTTCTATCTACCTCTTCCCTCCCCCCAGAGGTGGTATTCAGCAGTTCTGGAGAACCGGTGGCAGAAATTTTGAGTAGTTCGGAGAACTGGCAAATACTACCTCTGACTGGCCCTGCGCCCACCTATTCTCTGTCTCCCAAGTCCTAGCTGATTGGCTGGGACTTCTTGGTTGCCCTGCACAGGAGAACGGAGCTGGAAAGCAAGTTAGTGGGGTGGGGAGGGAATGGGATTTTGCAGTAACCTTCCCCCAGGAGTGCGGAGGGAATGGAGATTTTACAGTATATTCTTCCCCTGCCATCCTTACCAAGCCATGCCCACAGGACTGTAGTAAAATGTCTTGAATCCCATCGCTGCCTTCCCCTCATAGTTCATTGGCAAGAGGAGAGGCAATAATAGTTGCAACAGTAAAAATGCCTTTTGAACTTGACATAAACATCACAGTGCTGAAAGAATTCTGAGTAATTAAGTTTTTTAAAAATAGATTTATTGTTGTCGTTTTTTTTAAAGTTTTTTATTTTAACAACAAACAAAACCACATAGGACATAGGACATAAAACATAAAAACATCATCCTTCTTCATAAGTTTACAAACAGTGTATCAGTTGGTTTACCACTTTTTTTTGTGCATCCATTTCCTAAACGCTAATATAGTTATATTACATAACAACTCATATTATCAATCAACAATTGTATAACCTAGTATCATTACCGAGAAATCATTTAACTATAATTTTATTAATTCATACTTTAACGAAATAACTATAATTTACTTAATTTATTTTGCAACGAATCATAAGATCATACCAAATCTATCTTAATAAGGTTTTATAAAAATAATATAAAAAAAAAATTATATCCTAAATCTAAATATTCTATTATTGTGTTTTATTATCTAACCATTGATAAAAAAGATCCCAAACTTCGTAAAATTGTTTATCTTCTTGTTCTCTAATTTCAAATGTCAATTTACTCATTTCAGCACAATCCAATATTTTCTTGATAATTTCTTCCTCTGATGGAATTTTCTTACTCTTCCAGTTTTTAGCAAATACAATCCTAGCCACTGAATAGATTTATTGTTTTGACCACTGGTTTTAACAGGGTAATTAATCCGCAGAGGTTGATACACAGAAACACATACCCGGAGACACAGCCCACAACATAGTTTTGAATGCAGGGTACGAGCTTAACCCAGCTATTCTAACAGACCTTCATTATATCTGAAGTAAAAGATTTATTAAGACACGCGTAGGAAAACCTCGCTTTTGCCTCTGCTACATCTGGAGGAGCAAGAAGTGCAAGAAAAAGAGAGAGAAAAGGAAGTACTGTTTTTCTTCCAAAACACAGAGCTTCGTGTATCTAATATTAGAAAACATTGAGAAACAGACACACAAATTGCATGCAAAGAACCTTCCTCTTTTTTATCTCTCGCCTTTTGTGCCAGTCATCAAACCAGCTCATAGCTGCAGAGAAGTGATGTCATTTTCAACAATTAGGGAATAAAACCAAACATCCTGCCTTTTCCATTTGCTAATTTTAGCACTCTTTCCCCACCTTGACACGTTGGACAAATTGCAAGCTGCTGCTTTCTTTTTTTTCTTTTTTTGGCCATAAAAGAGAAAACCGCAAGCAATTTATTTCCTCTTCTTTTTCAGTGCTGTTGGATGATAATATGCTACTTGCATTTCCTGTCACCTAGAAGTTGCAAGTAGTGTCGGTTCTTTATAAACTGAGACTGGCTGTTGAGCAGGATTAATTTAGCTTTCATTTGCAATAATTAAATACCGCAACGGTTTCTGCTCCTTGCTTTTCCCAGCATGCAACTGCTAATCTCTGCTTCCAGTCCTTTCCGGGTTCTTCCATGCCCCTGAAGAATAAGTTTCTCTTTCACTGAGTAGGATATTTTTGATTTACAACCATTTGTTTAAAATCACCGTTTGAAGTTTCAACAGCGCTGAAAAAAGTTCTTACTTATGACTATTTTTTTAAAGATTTGTTTTCTTTACTTTGTTCTTATTTATGGCTATTTTTTAAGATTTGTTTTTTTACTGCTTGAAAAAAAGCATTCAATAAAAACAATTACACACGCACACTCAACATATTCCTTAATTTTTTTTCTGGTGAAACCAATCAGGGATTCAACTTCCATGTGATATTCAGGACTGTATAATTCAAGGATTTTCTGCTAGGGTTAGGATTACACAGGAACGAGGTCAGTGCCTGAACCCCAAAGCAAACTTTGCAGGAGGAAGCTTCAGACTTCAGACATGAAAAATTATGGGCTTCCCGGATTCAGAGCACATATAAGACTTTCTTGATGGATGGAATTGCACTTGGGTTGATGTTTGGGCGGTTATGAAAGGCTGAAGGATTGTTTGAAGACAGTCAACCGTCAGGTGGAAGCGATCTGTTCTCAAGCACATAACAATATCTAGAAACCTACTGGATTCCAGATGGCTGTTTATTTGAAGGGGAGGGAACACAGGCAAGCTATAGCTTCCATGGAGATTTTAGAACATAATAGCAATTTATATCCTTGCCTTCTTACGCCTCACCACATAAGGTGATATCTTAGAGCTCTCTTTCCCTGCTTGAGAGCTCTCTTTCTCTCTCTGTGTGTGTTTTGTTCCACTTGGTTGAAGCCATGAATTAGGGGCAGCCAGAGGTGGTATTCAACAGGCTCTGAACAGTTCTGGAGAACCGGTGGCGGGAATTTTGAGTAGTTCGGAGAACCGGCAAATGCCACCTCTGATTGGAGATTTTACAGTATCCTTCCCCTGGCACGCCCACCAAGCCACGCCCACAGACCCGGTAGTAAAAAAAATTGAATCTCACCATTGGGGGCAGCCCTTTTTTTAAAAAAAAGTGAATAATTGGATGTGTGATTCAACAGTGTCTATGGGCAGTGGTCAAAATCAGCAAGATGGTAGGCATGCCACTGCTGTCCAGCCCAAGCCCGACCCGTGGTTCATTGATTCCGCCAATGAATATACAGGTAGTCCTCAACTTACAACCACAGTGGGGGCCAGAATTTTCATTGCCAAGCAAGATAAGTGAGTCATGCCTGATTTTATGACCTTTTTTCTATAGTTGTTAAATGAATCGCTGCAATGATTAGGTAACTCGCAACTGGTTCCCCATTGACTTTGGTTGTCGGAAGGTCACTGTTAGATTGGGTAGATCGGTTCCCAAGGAGATGCGAGACCAACAGTAACTTTCAGCTCTTTATTTAGATCTAGTTCAGTACGAAAGCTTGGAGCCGCGGCAACCCTTCATATAGGGATTGTTCGCGGCTCAGCGGCCAATGACAGCGCTTTGAATCTCCCACGATCAACTCGACCGATCGCGGTAGATCCTTAGCGCGCCAATCACGGCCGTTCAGTCAGCCAATCCGGACATGGTCCGTGTGGACCAATCAGGTGTTAGGGTTTAGAGTATGCTAATATAGTACAGTCACAAACAGTGATCCGACGACCCGACCCCATGGTGCTCCATTTCTCATAAATAGATGGTCTTATATTTCTGTCAAGTGTGGGAAATCAGGAGTTCAGGCAGTTCAAATAATTATAGGTTTATTATATGCTATTGCTCTCTACAAGTACCTGAACTACTAGTGGTCAAAGCAAATTGGTAGTTAATAAAAGTCAACAGAATTCAAGGTGAGCTGGACTTACCGTAGTTCTCTTGTGGGTGTGAAGGGTAAAGCCTGCTTCATGCATTATTTGAACATCCATCAAATAAAAACAATCTTAAATCATTTGAATAGGGGTGAAATAATTGATTTTCACTTTTAGGAGATCTAGAAACAGGTTTTGACAAGCTGTCTCTCAGCAATTGAATCAAACATTGTGAACATTTCAACCTCTTCACAAGAACTTTAATATAAAAATAAAATGACAATTTCCAATCATAGAACACATCAATGATTAAATGCTTTAATTATGAGTAGTTAATAAGATTTTTTGGTATCTATGAATCCCCAAAACAGTTTATGATTTATACACTTGTCCCTTTAAAAACAAAACAAGCACAAATATCTAGTCCCATTGACCAGTAAATTTATAAAAGCTATCTCTAATATCTACAACTGAATTAATATAGATGATAATCCAAGCCCCAAAATCATATCATCCTATCATACACCATCTTTTAATAATGTGAGTTATTCAACCAAGAAAAAGAAGATTGCTATTTTTGTGAATATGATAGAGAAGAATGAGTATAAATTAGTTCTGACTATGATAAAACAGATATAGCAATGTTTTTGTTAAGGTAGCTCTTGCCAAATGGTATGTAGACTTTCAATTTCCAAGAACTCCTTAAATAGGGATTTTTCTTTTTCTTTTGTTGTGTTAATGGTGTTAATGGCGATTAAGTTGGTGAAAATTTAATTGATATTTTAATCCCATCAGGACTACCATCCATGGAGATTCTCAATTATTCTGGACATGGCTGTCCCAAAGGTGTTTTTTCCAAAGGGCAACTGGACTTTCTTGGTTTTTACTTTGAATATGTTTCGTTTCTCATTCCAGAACTGAAGAAACTTCTTGGATGAGAAGTGAAACATTTTCAAGGAAAACATCAAGAAAGACCAGTTGCCTTTTGGAAAAACATCTTTGGGACTGGTGGTTAGCCAAAATACCAGCCGTATCACACATAAACATACTGTAAATATTTACATATAAAAGCTTCTCTGTGTGCTTATATGAATTTTCTGTCTTTTCTTTACCGCTAGCCTGTGATCTGATCGGTGCAATTTTGTAAATTGCTGGGGTGATTCCTAATTTCTGAAACCTGAAACTTCCAATTGGCAATGCCAAGAATTGAACCTGTGTTGACATGGAAAAGGAGATCTTGCTTCTCAGAGGGCCAAGTATTATTCTGAGTGAAAAAAGTCTGCCTTGGACATTCCCAATATTGGAGGAAGGGGCCAATGCTGAGCAGTGGGGTGCATAGGCTACATGGCTCATCTGAATTTATAAGGCCGTTACCTCAAACTCAGTCATTTTTCTTCAGAGTAGTGAAATTTTTATTCAATTGTTCTGAAGGTTTCCATTAAAGAGACCGTATCTGTTTGGCCTTTAAAATGCTTCTGTTTTCTATGAAAAGGAAGAAACGTTTGACAGAATCATAAAGAGGAGAAAAATATCCTGTAAATTTAAACCAGTCTTGGATTGTAACTCTCATAGTCATGAGCCAACACAATCCATTGCTCTTATTCCCAGAAGGCATGGCCAAACAACACTGCATCTGCACAAACCAAGGTTTAACCTCAATTTTTAACCCTTGACAAGGCATCTGATTGTTTCCAGCCCAGATCCCATGTCACACAATCACGGGTTTGTCTATGAACTACTGATATATTTTTCTTATTGCGATTATTTTATTCCACCACATCGCAACATTTTGCATCCATGCTCTTCTTATGTCTCCCCATGGGAAAATTAAAAAGGGCAATCAGAGAGAAAGCAGGAACTTTTGCTGTAACATTTGTTCACTCTGCCTTTAAAAAACAAAGACTCCCTAGATCAAAACAAGGATGATTTAATGCATATGGTGACCTTAGTATTCTGTAAGAAAATCAGGAGATGAAAAGTATTTGTGCACAGAGGTTTGGAAGTATATGTAGCCCTTGGCTTACAACAGTTCATTTAATGACTGTTCAAAGGTACAACAGCACTGAAAAAGTGACTTATGACCATGTTTCACACTTATGACCATTGCAGCCTCCCTGTTGTGGTTCGCTGGCAGCAGGTGTGGACAGCAGTGGTCTCTGAAAGTGAGGACTCAGGTGAGGGGCCTGCATGTGATACAGAGATGGGGTCAGGACTATCAGAGAATGGGGTGCTGCCTTCGGAGGTCGTGGAGTCTAGCAGCAGTGACAAAGAGGACCCCGGGAAACCTGTGGTCAGTGTGCACAGGGCTGTGCGCAGGACTGCTAGAAGGAAAGAACAGCTGAAGCAGCATGGGTGACTCGGGAGTAAGGCTGGAAGGTGATGGCCCCTCCCATAAGGGATAAAAGCCAGCCTTCGGGGTTGGCTTCTTTGCGGGAAGCAAAGAAATTCTTTATGCTCAGAGTTCTCTTTCTCTGGTTTGTTTTTGGAAACTTCTGGCTTGGGATATTTATCTTCAATTAGTCTTTTGTTCTTAGCAGCTTTTCGCAACCTTGAAAGGGCTGGCTCTTATCTGGGACAATTAATTTTGAATGACTGTTGGCTGTGAATGAACAGAAGTCACAGCGCCGCATTAAAAAGGTTTGTTTTTATACATACTTTGTGTTTGTTTGATTTGAACAAGGCTTGGGCCAGAACACTCCCCATGGTCACATGATCAAAATTCAGACGCTTGGCAACTGACTCATATTTGTGATGGTTGCAGTGTCCGGGGGGGTCATGTGATCAATATTTGCATCCTTCTGACAAGCAGAGTCAATGGGGAAGCCAGTTTCATTTAACAACCGTATTACTCATTTAACAACTGCAGTGATTCACTTAACAACTGTGGCAAGAAAAGTCATAAAATGGACCAAAACTCGCCTAACAAATGTCTTACTTACTTACAACAGCAAATTTTGGGCTCAATTGTGGTCGTAATTATGGTCGAGGACTACCTGTAACATGGTTATCTTATATATGGGCTCTCCTTGTGATAATCCTGGCTAAAAATATTGCATTTCGTGTATATCAGAGTTGCAGGTATATGGGGTATGTAATAAAAGCAAGAAATCCATGGTAGTTCTCTTTTCTATTGCTTGTGGTCCCTGGATGCTTCAGTCCAGTTTCATAATCATCAACATTTGTAATTTATAAAAAAACAATTAGACTATACAGACTGCCATCTATAGATACAAAAATATCAGGACTTTCCACACACAATCCCTTCCCTCCCTTTCCTTCAGGAGAGACATCTAGTTTTACAATGAAACTACATAAGCCATAGAGCAGGGGTGTTACACTTGCGTCGTCAGGGCGGCATCACGTGACGTATCGGGAGTTTTCCCCCTAAACCGGGCGGGGGCGGAGCCAGCACGTAACACATCCGGCCCATGGTCTGTGAGTTTGACACCTCTGCCATAGAGTTTTTCCTACGATAAAGTCAAATATCCTGCACCCTGCATCTCTATCCCTAAGGACTGCAATACCTGATTAATATGAAATTACTTTGGTGTAATACAGTAATATCTGGACTGGGAAGCAAAACCCTCTCTGTGGTTTCCTGATGCTGAGACAATCCTGTAAAAGATTTCAATGGATTTTTCTTTTTTTACTGTGATTTGGATTCATGCCTAGCGTATGACTCCCTTACCACTAATGAAGAAGCCAATTTATATTATTGTGATCTTTTGAAATAATTATCGATCTCAGACTGAAACAAAAGAGTCTAACTTTTTTGTTTGTTTTTGTTTAAGTCAGAGGCCAGAAGATAACTAAATGACCATTGGAAGAGTCATCAATAAACACAGCCAGGAACACGTACAAGCATCAGCCATCCTTCAGACTCGGGGAATTTCTGGAATCCTTTGGCGGCCTGGAATGGTATCCCCATTTCAGCATTCCAAACAGAAGGACACGTACGCACTTAAGGGCTTTACATTCCCTCAAAATAATCTGGCACACCCCGTTCAGCTGATGTTAGGCCCTTATCTTTATACCTAGGCTAGAAAAGGTTCCTCTCGAAGTTATTTTCACTTAAGGGCCTTTTAACTTGGCATATATGTAGGAATCTAGATGTTTCAGGAGTGGTGCAATGGCCTAGAAGGGGAGTTCTTGCCTCACAATCAGGAGGCTGTGAGTTTAATCCAAGATAGCGGCCAATATTTTTCTCTCTGGAGTAACTATCTGCTGTGAACTCTGCATTGACGACAGGAAGGGCATCCAGCCAGTAAACACTCAGCACCGTTCAGCTGCCCCTACTCCACCCTGATGCAAGGAATTATGGGGTCATTAAAAGACAATATCAAAAAAATAGCTGATATCTCAGCTGGACAGGAAACAGCATTGCTGTAATAATGAAGTTATTAATGTGCTAATGAGAGGACAGGTAAAGGAGCAGCCCTCTTTTACCTTTAGTGAACCACCTTTGTCAGTTAGGCATCCCCTACTTCAATTATCCTCCCACTCTTCATCCCCAGGAATGTTTGGCTCAGGAATTCTGGGAGTTGAAATTCACAGATTGTAAAAAGGCCCTAGTTCCTCACCCCTGCTTTAAAAGCAGAACCTAAAGACTCCTTGTTTAAGAATGATGTACAGTCAATGTAGCTCACCCAGTTGTATAGAGCAACATCACCCGGTAAACTCAAAAGCTGATCTGTAAGAAAATAACATTTTCAAGGTGACCTTTTTCTCATGAGCCTGTTACTTTAATAGGATGACTAACAGCACAGTCGCGCTTTCTAAACCATTTCATTTTAAAACTGAACCCCAATTTACCAGAATATTTTACTGTATTCTTCTTTTCCGTACTTCTCCAAACCTTGAGTGGTGAATGGCAAAATGATAAAATACCTTGCCATGAAGACCAGTAAAACAAAACTAGATCAAAAAACACATATAGACAAACTAATCTCACTGAAATGGATTGCTTCAGCTGGCAGATGCCAAGGTAGGTAGGTAGGTACACCAGCAGCCTTCCAGGTGAGTTATTCTGCCATCATTCCTGCAAACATCATATGAGCTATGCTGTCCAGAACCCCTAAATAAACATTCTTCTGCCATGTTTGATGGAGGAATTTGTCTCATTGCCTCTGGTAATCTAGGCTCTAACTCCTATATGTAGCATGTAAGGGAATGGGTAATATCTTGATTTTAGCTTCCAGCAGCAAAATCTTTGGGAACCCCGTTCTGTTTTATTGATTTCTTTAGCAAATATATATGGTTGACTATCTTAAGCAAATACTTCTGGGAAGTTAACAATAACAACAACAAAGTAATAAAGGTAGTATAAGCAATCCAGGACCACTGACAATAGTTGAGGCATCCTTAAAAATGGCACTAAAATTAAAAGATGAAACACTCATACAGGCTCCATTAAGAGGCCAGCTCCCTGCCTGGGAGAAGAGCCTATTGAAAGTCCAATAGGACTCAACACCTGAATCTTGGGGGAAGCTTTTCCAGAGGGCAGATGAACCCAGAGAAAAAGCCTGCTTCCTGGGTCTCACCAAGTGACATTTCTTCACTTGAAAGGTACCTGGAAGATGTCCATTTTGGTGAGAAAGACCAAAACTAATGGAGTCAATATAAAATGCTTGTGTCTGTGTTTCTTCATGCATATCAAATGATTTTGCAACTTCACCAATTGTGCACATTGACCATTTATCCATAACTAACTCTGATTGTATGGTCCTTCCATGGTGCTTGCAAAATTGCCGTTCCCATCGCCTGTTTCTCTTAAACTGGATTTCTTTTGGGGAAGGTGTCAGATGGTACAAACAAAAATCATCTGGTTTAGTTTGTAGCTTTAGTCTGTGAACAGATACATGCTTGCATTCAACAGCTTTTGGGGGGGAAAAACTCTTGCCAACTTTTTTTATATTATAATTTTCTATTGCAGAAGGAAGACTTATAGGCAAAGATCGAAAGCTCTAATATCTTCTGGCAGCATCCCTGGTTGTAAAAATAAAAATAATCGGACTGGTTTTTCACAAGGGAACCTTTGGCATCTGCAAGACAGAAAACAGACTTATTTTTACCAGGTGTGTGTTATCTGAAAATAGTGAGGGGAAATATGTTCTTGATTTAAAGATAAGCTTTGTTTGATTATTCTATTTTTGTGGAATGAATGTGTATATTAGAGGAGGGGAAGAGAGAGCAGGAGACTATTTTTATGTAACATATGTCCATTCCATATGGTTTTGCAGCAACATTCTCATAAAAATTATAACAGGCAATCCATTGTTTGTCTGTCCATGTGTTTGTGTTGACTGTAGATTTGGTTTGGTTGCATACAATGATCTTTAAAGCAATGCTTAAAAACATTTGGCAAAATCCCCTGTAATATCAAAACTGGTTGGAGTAAAAACTCTAACATATTTGCTCTCTATTTGTTGCTCCTATTCCCTATTTCTCTGGGGTTTTTTTGCCTGTTCTTATTCCCCCAGCCATTCATCATAAAATTTACAAATATCCAGACAATTATAAAATTAAAAATGTCTATGGAGATTCTCAGTCATCCAGGTGATGCTTTTTCAAAAGGCAACTGGATTTTGTTTTTCCTGGAAGACCTGTGGCTTCTCATCCAAGAAGCTTCTTCAAGAACTTCAGTTCTTCAATTCTTGAAGAAACTTCTTGGGTGAGAAGTGACAGGTCTTCCAGGAAAAACAAAATGTAGTTGCCTTTTGAAAAAGCACCTTTGGGATAAAATTAAGAATACATTAAGGCAGAAGACTTTAACCCCAAGGATAAAATACCCAGACACAAACTGAGCAATGTGGTATGTGATGCAGGATATGTGCAGATTTGCACATTGGAGAAACAAAACAACCACTTCACAAATGCATGGCACAACATAGGAGAACAAATCCATCAGGGCAAGACTCAACAGTCCATCTGTATTTGAAAGAAAAAAGTGACTCTTCTGAAGACAGCAAAGTCCATATTCTGGTCAAAGAGGACCATGGTTTGAAAGAAGGCTCAAAGAGGCCCTCTATATTAAAATTGAACAGTCCTTTCTCAACAGAAGGGTGGGTGGGATACAACACTACTCATCTCCTGTCTACAATGCAGTCGTTTCAGGAATCCCAAGAAGGTTCCACAATCCATACCCATTTGTACTCTGATTCAGGTAACCCTGAGAGTCCAGATAATCCACCAAGTGACCACAATACTCTCAGAGAGCTAATGATCAACTTTTCACAGTGCTAACTACCAGATGACTGCTTAGGAATATAAATCCTTCCCATTCCCCACAATTTAGCCAGAACTGAAGAAGTGTTTTGAATAAGCAGAGAAATGTTTTAAAGGGGTGGGGGGAATACCAAGAAAGTTGAGTTGCCTTTTGGTAGAAGCAGTTCCTAAAACAGCAGGTGGAGAACCAAATTAATGATACAATGAAATTGCACGTATATAATTTCCCGCTTCAAATACTTGAAACCCTGCGGGATAAGAGGCCTGCAGAGCCCATCAGAAAGATCAATCTGCATCTAGGGAAGATCTACGCAAAAGGCCTAAAGTGTAATTTTCAAGGGGAAATAGTCCCAGCTGCAGCCAGAAAAACATCTGTGTCCCAAAACTTAGCTGGTAAATGTGTACGGCCTTTCACGCCCAAGATTGTACTGTACATAGTGTATTTAATATTTCTTCTTGGAGCTATAAGAAAGGAAGATGCATTTTTAAATATCATTTCAAAGGAAGATGAAAGTGCTAAAATTTATTAGGTTGACAGAACATGACAAAAGCTTGTATTAGCAATTGGGCCTGGAACTTTCCATCCATTTCTTTAATTAGTGTTTGACAGACCAAGCTGTTTTATGTGGTAAGAATTTATCAGGGATGGAAATAGTACACAGAAGTATACGGTTGTTGATATAACAACCGTTTTTCATCACGTCAGAAAGAGAACAGGTGCTCCATTGAGGTCACAGCAAGGGTTTCTTTGAAGCAAGCAGTGATTGATGGGGCACCTTGTTCAGAAAAGCTTCCCGATTCTGTGTGTATTTGATCCAGCTGATTACATATGTTTGTGTGGCTAGAGTGCAAGCAATCTCTCTTGGTATTGTGGCATTGAAAACCGGAATGCTAGAAGCTGATAATTTAAAAATAAACATTATAATCATGCCTTAATTCCCAATTTGATGAAACAAGCTCATGCCATGCTAAGGAACAGCTTTGGACCAAAGCTCAGCTCTGTGTGGTTGACTGTGCCATCATGTGAGGCGGTTGGGGGAAGTGCTGAATATAGTTTAGCACACTCAGCATAACCTCAGATTGGAAAATAGCATATTGATGGAAACGAGTCACAAAGAACTGTCTGAAGTTGCAGCTTTGAGACTAAGTTCTATTGAACTTCTTCGTGATTCACATGATTCCACTGATGCTTTTTTTAAAAAAAATAAAAAGAATTGGAGAGCTGGAACATGAGACTGAGCAGAGTTAGAGCAGCAGACTAAGACCCAGAAGAGGAATCAAAGTTTTAAACTTTTGCCTTTTTCTACAATTCTTTTAGAATCACTTTGCTGAATACCTAACCTAATCACCACAATGTTGTCTTATGTCTAAGGATATTTACCCGTGTAGTATGGCTGTATTAATATTATCCTTCTCATATTTTCTATTACCTTCTTCCATTTGTATCTTACAATTATATTATTTATTGTTTATATGTACATTGAGAGCTTATGCACTGGTGACAAATTCCTTGTGTGTCCAATCGCTTGGCCAATAAAGTATTCCACTCCATTCCATTCCTAAATATTTTTCTTTTTACCCACCTGCTACTACTTATATTTGGGGGCGGGGGGAAGAAAGATATACACACAGTTTTTGCTAGATGGCTAAGAATCTCACTTCCTAGATGTCCAGCCTTGGGTATTTCTCTTCCTCTTTCTTTCTTGCTCTTTCTTGCTGTCTTTCTTTCTCTATCTTCCTCTTTCTTTCTTTCTTTCTTTCTTTCTTTCTTTCTTTCTTTCTTTCTTTCTTTCTTTCTTTCTTTCTTTCTTTCTTTCTTTCTTCTCTTGCCCCCACCCCTCTCTCTCTGTCTCTCTCACACACACAGACAGACACAGAATATGGAATTTACATAAGTTCTCATACTTGTTAGCATAGATTGTACATAAGCATGAATTACTCAATCACCAATAAACACACTTACTCCTTATTTTCTCCTCTGTACCATTCACTCCCGTTTTTGTTTTCCAACTTGGTTGCAACTATACTGTATAGCTATAGCAAAGAACACGTAGCATCATTTACAATAACAACCATGAAAGAATAAGTGTCTGGATGTGGAGGATCTCTGGTGAAGTCATTAGTCACAATAGGCTACATTGGATGGTGTATGCCTTCTTACACTGTTGTTTTAAATTAAACCAAGGATAGGACTACTGAGGTCCATTTTCCTTTAATGGACTCAGTCTACCGTCAATCATAACTTGCTGGCCATGCTGTTTTTAGTAATGGGTAATGGAATCCAACACTATCTGGAGGATGAGAGATTACTGAAAAGAAAAAAATATGAAAAACCAAGCCTGCCTTGTCTATGTGTGGTTTTGATTATTTTGAAATCACAGGCAGGTTTTCTGATGATGTCACTTGAGAACAGTTGGGCTTCCTCCCGCTTTTTCCTTTATTGTAATTCAGTACGCCCCAGTATGGTCTATAGTATTTTAAAGAAGACAAAGGAAGGAATTCAGAAAAAAAAAATACTGCAACCTGAAGCTATTGACCGGAAAGGTTTACTCTTTGATGTTCCTGCAATACAATAGGTCTAGTGACACCTTTAGTAAAACTCATCCAGGCTTTACAAAACTGCAGCTTTGTAAACTTCAGAAAGCCTGCCTCTTAGTCGGGCTGCCTATAGGAAATACTTCTACCATTGTACAACCTCATTGCATTTTTTAACAAGTCCTGATCCAATTACTCAAGAGCTGACAGGAATCAATCAAATGTCCACCTTGTTAGGAATGTAAGTCACCTAACAGTTATTTGGGTTGGAAATATATAAACTAGGATAGACATTTTAATACTGTATCTTTAAGAGAATCCTAAAACTGTAATTGGATGTGGTTCCGCAAATGGCCATAAGATGGAGCCAGAAACCTGGGTTGTTTAGTCTCAGTCTCTCTGTTCCTTCTGCTGGAGAGACTGTTACTGATGGTTGATGTAAGTCTGTTACTGAACTGTTTTTTGATACTGGCCTTTGATATTTGGATTATCCCTGAACTGAACACTGACTGCTTTACCTGTGAATGACTTGAACTGCTTATCTTGGACTTTGCTTAAACCTTTATTGGAAGTAAAAACCTACATTTACTGTACAGTGTATCTGTGTGCTGTTTGTGTGTTATTCTTCACCACTCTCACTACGTCTCCCTGTGTGCGCTCATTCTCCTAACGGGGAATTACCTCAACACACCTCAAAAACCAAGCTGCTAACTTTGAAAGATTCTGACCTCAGCGTTCTCCCTAGAGTATATGAAGCCATATAGGACCAAAGGTTTTTTGCAATCACTAGAGAAGAAACCAGGGTCTTGTTTCAGTTTTGCAGGAATATACAGCAAGGAGAGAGAAAAAAGCAAAATTAAAAGGGAAATACTTTTTTTTTTTTTTGCAAAGGATATTAACATTCATCCTTGGCAATCAATAAAATGTGGTGATTGTTCACAGAATATATTCTCTGCTTCTGCATTTTCAACATAAGGATCTATTTACACAAGAGTGTTTTAATTAATATGAAGCTGTTAACATTTTGCATAAAAAATTTCATCCACTCACCACAGCTGATCATAACTGTACAATTATGTACAATAAACTGATTGTGGGAAGATGATTTATAAACAAATGCCGGAAATATCAGTTTTTTGCTTCTAATTGGATGTAAGCGTGATTCCAAACAGAGAAAAGCTGGATATTTGTCATGTGCCAAATACAACATTGGACTTCCTGGAGAAACAGCACTATTTTTTTTTGTTTTTCTAAGGTACACAGGAAGATCAGACACAGCCTAGGAAAATATCACTCTATTCATACCTGGCTCCTCTCGTTTGGGTGGCTGTTCTCTGGCCACTACTTTCTCAGGAGAGAACAACATCATAAAAATATGCAGTGCACTGGGTAGAATGGCACGTTATTATTTTATTTCCTATGTTGATTCAAATGTTTTTACTACCGGTTCCATGGGCGTGACTTGGTGGGCGTGGCAGGGGAAGGAGACTGTAAAATCTCCTCCAGTCAGAGGTGGTATTTGCCGGTACTCCAAACTACCCAAAATTTCCGCTACCGGTTCTCCAGAACCAGTCAGAACCTGCTGAACACCACCTCTGGATAAAAGAGATTTGGCACATGTCAACTCTTTTATCTCTAGCTTAAAACCCTGTTTTGCACCTCTGCTTGATGTTGTTTCAACAGGATGGGTCCAGGAACTAAGAGAATGATAGGGTGTTAAAGAGAAAAGTCTTCATCATAATGAGAGATCAAAAGCCTCTTGTTACTTCCTCTAAAATAAAGAGATAATACATACGTCACTACGTTTGTGGTTTGCTCATTCCCTGATTAATGGATTAGTCCTCCCATGGTTAGTAGATGTTAGATTTTCCATGGTTAATTGAGAGGAAGAGGACTGGGGTTTGGGGTTTTTTTGGTAAACTTTTTATTTTATTTTATACAATCTATCTTCCATTTAAACAGTGTGTTGTCTCGGTACAATGTCTTGTGCAATAACAATTACAGTTTATCCATATTCATTACTTTAGTATTGATACGCTATTCTTACTTAATACTGGTATACATAATATATCTAATTATTATAATAATCTTCATCTTAACATACTGAATTCTATTCACATGTTTACTATTTTTCCCTAATTTTCTTTAATTTTTAACTTCCATGTTTATTCTCCAGATATTGATAAAATAATTCCCATATCATATAACATTGAGTTTGTTCCTTCTCTTTAATTGCAGCTGTTAACCTATTCATTTTTGCACATTCTAATATTTTCCTGATCACATTCTCATCAGCTGGAATTTTTTTACTTTTCCAATTTCATGCAAATACGATTCTTGCTGCAGTTAAGTTACATGAATAATTAAATATACATTCTCTTTACTATAAGATTCAGGTATAACCCCCAACAGAAATATTTCAGGTTTGAAATCAATATGTTGCTGTATCATCTTTTCCAACCCCATATGTATTTTTGTCCAATATCTTTTGGTTTCTACACATGTCTACCACATATGATAATACGATCCATGTGTCTGGTGGCATTTCCAACATGGGGAGAGGACGGTTTGGGTTCCTGCTTTTTCTATGGACATTACTGTACGTCTCTTGTCTTTCTCTCTTTAAACTGCCAAAACGTGGGTGAAAAGTCAGTGGTTCTCCATATGTGATAACGAAGAGGGAGATCAATTTTGGATACTTTCTTAAGGTATGTCATGTTCCCTAACAAATAAGTACCACGTAGACAATCAAGAACATAACAGGAGTTGGCAAGAACTGTTGTTATAAGCAAAGAGGGCAAAAACGTTTGTTAAGTTCTGAAGAAAAAAAAAGATAGTACAGTAGTCCTCACTTACAACTCCTTGTTCATTGACCACCTGCAGTTCCAATGGCACTGAAAAAAAGAGATTTACAACCTGTTCTTGAATCTTTTGCCATCAAGTGTCCTTCAAAGCCGGCTTCCAACTAGCAAAGTCAAATGGGGCAGCCAGCAGGAAGTTCACTCCCCAGAGAACCTTAATGAACATAAATACTACATCATGAGGGCTATTTTTAATATGGCTTTTAGAAAGCAAGGTTTCCTTTTGTATAGCATATTAGACACTTCCGTTTACATCTCTTTCTGATATATCTCACTGAGGTGAACACAAAATGACTCTTGGATCAGATGCGGAAGCCCCTTTGGGAAATCAGAAATGATTTCTCCATCTCTTCCTCCATCCCTCCCTCTCTCCGCTCCCCCTCTCTCTCCCTCCCTCTGTCTCTCTCTGTCTCCCTCTCTTCAGTCTCTCTGTCTCCCTCTCTTCATTCTCTCTGTCTCTGCGTCTCTCTCTCTGTCTCTCTCTCTCTCTCTCTCTGTATGTACACAAAGACTCACACATTTTTTGTTCTTCATTTTATACTTTATTTTGGCTAATGTGCACGTGTGACCAGGAATCTATTTTTCTGTATTAGGCTTTTGTATAGGGAAGAAGGCAAAGAAAAGAGTACAGGATAGAAGATGAGAAATGGGAATGGATGTTGTTTATGCATATATTTAAAATTAAATTCAATTAAAATTAAATTAAATCCAATTAAAGGTTGTCTCCATCCAGATTTATCCTGCATTGCTCAAGGAGTAGTAATGAAGCTGCAAAGGAGCAGTCCTATTAAGATATTCTGAAAACACAGTAAAAACTGTCTGGCATCTTCAGTCCAGTGGTGGGATTCAATTTTTTTTTTTTACTACCGGTTCTGTGGGCGTGGCTTGGTGGGCATGGCAGGGGAAGGACACTGTAAAATCTCCAGTCAGAGGTGGTATTTGCCGGTTCTCCAAACTACTCAAAATTTTCACTATTGGTTCTCCAGAACTGGTCAGAACCTGCTGAATATCACCTCTGCTCCAATCCTATATTTCAGGATTGGGTTTTTTTTAATGATAAAATAAAGTTGATCAAGAAATAGCATTTGGGGTTGGTTGAGTTCATGTATGCTAATCTTTCCCAACTAAGTACCCTCCAGATGTGTGTGGTTGGTTCAGAGAATTACTCACTTGCTCTGCCGTCAAGATCAACTGTTTTGATTAGCAGTTTGGAAGTGATTGATAACTTGACAGCTCTCCAAAGGAAGGTGAAATCATTCTCTGCTATTTCGGCTAAGGTGGTAATACGCAGGACCACCTTCTCAGCTTTACTGCTTCATCCGGAGTACTTAATACCAATTCATTTCCATACTCAAAAGCAACTTCTTTTGTTTCAAGGTGTACAGCAGTCTATACGGCTGCTGTGGTCAAGCTTTCAGACTCTTCCACCAGGATGAACAGGAAAATAAATGTTAAAAAGTCTTGTGACTGCTTAAAGGCTAACTGATTTTATCACAGCCTGAACTTCCATGAATCGGAATCTGAAGTAGCATTTGAATATGCTACAAGACTCTTTCATGTCTGCCAATGCAGACTTAACGTTCCTAGCCCTCTGTAATTTAAAACAGCAAATTCAATATAGCTCTGGTTTTATTCAAGATAATGCTTACCTTCACCATTTCTACTTAATTCTAAGGCTCTGCTCTGGGACATAACATCTGGAAACGAAGAGACAATTTCCCCCCCGAAAGCCATCACTGTTGCTAAACAAATAATTCCCTCAACCCTGTTCAACTATTACAAAGTCTGCACTACTATTACTGTTAAATCTTGTCATCACTCCTTATCACCCATCCCCTCCCACTTGCAACTGTATGACTGTAAGTTTGTCGCTTGTATATTTACGATTAATATTGACTGTTTCCTAGTATGATTGATTGCTTATTGTACCCTATGACTATCATTAAGTGTCGTACCTTATGATTCTTGACTCCTGATGAATGTATCTTTTCTTTTATGTATACTGAGAGTATTTACGCAAAGGCAAACTCCTTGTTTGTCCAATCACATTTGGCCAATAAACTATTCTATTCTATTCTATTCTATTCTATTCTATTCTGTTCTGTTCTGTTCTGTTCTGTTCTGTTCTGTTCTGTTCTATTCTATGCTATGCTATGCTATGCTACGCTATGCTATGCTACGCTACCCTATCCTATCCTATTCTATTCTATATAGATAGTCCACAACCTCTGTGAAAGAAAATAGCTCACATAGCCACCATAGATACAGATTACACTTACAGCCTTCATCAAGCCCAATTAGCTTTTGCCAGGGAAGTGGGAAGGTAGAAAGAACAGAACAGAATAGAAATATATAGATAGTCCTCAAGTCTATTAGTTTAGTGACAGGGCGCTTGACAACTGACAAGTATTCATGACAATTGCAGTGACCTGGGATCATGCAATCCCCTTTTGTGACTTTTGGACCTGCAAAGCCAGATTCCCTTAACAATCATGTTACTAACTTAACAACTGCAGTGATTCAACTTAACAACTGTGGCAAGAAAGTGGTAAAATGTGACAAAAAATTCACTGAACAATGATCTCGCTTAGCAACGGAAACATTGGGCTGAATTGTGGTTGTATATCAAGGATGACCTATAATCAAGATTGCCCATTGTTTACCAGACTAAACAGAGGATGACCAACTGCTTAATACAATCTATGTTACACAAACTCAACTGTATCCCTATGATCTTTTTAACAGTCCTCAAGATCATGATGTGTGGCATGTACTAGAGTCCAATGATTTTTTTCCCTCTTGAAAATAAGTTTTGTTCCTTCAATGTAGTCTTTTGAGAGATCCATGAAGATATTCCTTATCAAGAATAACTCTTATTCATTTCATATCTTATTAGCAGGACAAGCTTTGTAAGTAATTTCTGAACACATGTTCTAATATGACAACAAGTACTGAGCCATGGTGGCACAGTGGTTAGAGTGCAGTACTGCAGGCTACTTCTGCTGACTGACTGCTGACTGCAATTTGGCAGTTCAAATCTCACCAGGCTCAAAGTTGACTCAGCCTTCCATCCTTCCAGGGTCAGTAAAATAAGGACCCAGATTGTTGGGGTCATATGCTAACTCTGTAAACCGCTTAGAGAGGGCTAGAAAGCACTGTGAAGCGGTATATAACTCTAAGTGCTATAGGTATTGCTATATTTAAACTATAAATTGTGACCTGCCAACTATAATAACTGCATTAAAATATTGGACAAAATCATAATATGGATTGTGTGCCATTTATAATCTATGCTTTGAGTTTTAGAACAACATGTGGACAAAGCAAACCATAGCTTAGTCAATTAAATCGTAGTAAAATTTATCATGAATTAGAATGGTGACCTTCAACTTTATTTATATTACCTCATGTTTCCCAAGTCCCTTGATGCAACCTAAGCTATTAATAAAAATGTTGCAGATTTTATCTAGCAATTTTTTCCTGAGTTATACTGCATTTGAGGTATTAGTGACTCATATTATACACCCAGCTCACACGGTTGCTGTTGTGGGGCAAATAGGAGGAGGAAGGAATACTAGATATTTTCACTGCCTTAAGTTCTACATAAAAATAATGAAGGTGGGATATAAATAAAATATGCCATAGTAATTGGAATAGTAAGTTCTCTGCACAAGCCTTTATGAATTTCTAATGTAGTACATTTAATTCATTTTCCACAGCAAAGACACCACGTGAATATTGAATGCTTATACATTTATCAGATTAGGCTCTGTTCAATATACCAGTGGCAACTGTCATTAAATGCTACTGAGTGTTCACAGTTTTGTTATACTAAACTTCTCCATGGCAATGTAATTCATCTAAAGTCCAAACATGCTTGATCTAGATTATTAAATATGGTGTTAAAAAGCTTGAGGCTTTTTTTTTTAAAAAAGGGGGATGTTCTTGTAATTCAGAGAAATCTAATCTCCCTGAAGCATCCCACCTGAGTTTGTGGCTGACATCAGGTTTGAGAATAAACAGATTCATATGAACTAGGCAGGATTAGAACTATGTAAATTTTACCATGCTTTTTGGAGACCAGTTAGAGGAAAAGCCACTGGAGATTAGAAGTGCAATTCTATACACGCTTATTCAGAAGTAAGACTCATTAGGTTTTGTGAGATTTACTCACAGAGGAATGCTTTGCAGAGATGGATAGAATAGAGCCGTCAGATGTTTTGAGTTATGGTCTCCACAGTCCGTTTCCATTGGCCATTCTTGCTAGGGCAGATGAAAGCTGAAATCTTAAGCACTTTGGGCATGGATTAGAGTTTAGAAGCATAGAAGTCCTTTTCTTGCAACTTTATTGGTCATTGTGCATTTATATATTTATATGGTGCAAATGAAGGGCAACAGTGATGGCTTTCCCAATGGAAAAGGGCACAATTCATTGCTAATATTTTTCTGGTCTTCCTATCCAAGGCTTTTATTTCTGCTTGAGTTCAGTCCACTATTCTAGCTGTGTATCTAATGACTGGAATTGCCCGTGTGTCGAGAGCTTTGATAGTATTCCCCCACTGAGTTTGAATTTTTATGATCTTCTCTACCCTCATGACATATTCACGTCTCAAAGTTTTGATTTCAGTGCCTCATGAGGTCAGCCTGAGAATGATTTCTAGTGATGTTGATGATGAGGGGAGCACCTTTGTCTAGTCCAAAGTCTTGGCCACGTTGAGCAACAATTCTATTTCGGATGGTGTTTTTCCATGCAGTTTCAAATTGTCCACATAAAGGAAGCGGGATAGCCTGGAAGATGTTTTTGGATGTTTGATAGCCCATAACTTGTTCAGTATCGTTGACAGAGGAATCAATGCAATAACAAACAGTAGTGGTGAGAGTGAGTCTCCTTGAAAGATTCCTCTCTTGTTATTAATTTCTCCCAGTTTATCCCCATTGACTAGCAACTGTGGTCTTCCGTTGTACCATTGCTCTTTCCACAAAGCTTCTGATGTTTCTACTGATTAACACTTATATGTCCCATCTGCTGTCCACTGTTTACCCAAAATTCTACTTTGCTTTGACCCTTCAGGTGACATACATTTTTTAAAAAGTGTGTGTGTGTGTGTGTGTGTGTGTGTGTGTGTGTGAGGTTTTGATTGCACAGCGAAGACTGCCTTAACTTTTTTTGGTCCCCCTCCTCAGTCTCTCCGATTTTGTGGTGAAATAGCACAAATTAGTCTTGCAGGGTTTACTTGGAGTGACTGTTTCAGACAAGTGAGTTTTCATAACTGCTACGATTGTTATATTAGTTCCCTCAGAGTCTCAGCTAGAGGAGTACAGCACACATTCAAAATAATGTTGGAAAAATAAGCTTTGTTGCCCCACAAAAAAAACACTACTGGGCAAAATTCTTATCCTCTGATGGTAATGACGGGAAAGGGGAATCCAAATAGCCAAATAAGGACATTGGTTTCTACTTCATGAATGGGGCCTGTGGAAAATCAGTAATTTCCTTCTCAGCTGCTGGGAGCATTTGGTGCCAAGGCTGCTTGTCAGTGGCTTACATCAACAACATAAACAAACATTTTAACAAGGGCTGCCAAATTAGGCCTCACCCACACGTCCCCTTCAATCACTTAATGGGAGAAGACAAAGGCCGGGAAGATTAGATCGCACCTTCAAGGAAGGGCAGAAATTTTAAGGAAAGAGAGGAATTTGAGAGCATGTTAAGGCTGCTTTAAAAATGCCAGGAATGCAAATTAAAACCATACAAGGACCTGCAATCAATAAAATATGTTAAGCACAGTTCCAAAAGGTTTTGTCCTATCAGTAAATTAAACCTCAGGCAAGAGCAGCCAAAAACCGTGAGGCATTCAGCAAGAAGAAAACGAGGGGGCAGCAACAACGGGAGAATTAAACTTTAATCTTTCCCTTATCAAGGAAAGGAAATAGCAAGATGAAATGTGATCTCAAAAGCTGAGGAGCTACTGATGATCTATGTATTGATCCTTGAAGTGAAAACGGTCATGAAAGCTGTTTTAAAAATATCTGCTGTGGTGAATAAATTCAAAACCAGAATAAAATAAGATCATTCATGTCACATTGTGTGACTTCAGTAAAAAGATCTCTGCGGATATCCAGCCTAATGTGATATTGCTCATTTTTTAATTATTGAAATTAATGAGACTTATCTAATTAATAAAACACAACAGCAGTCAGATAAAAGGATCGGGGACTACAAAACTCTGCTAGGCCGCAAAGGTGGATGGAAAAAGCTTTGTTCAGATGCTACAGATTTTGCAGTCCAGATCTAGTAAGCCTGAAAAGCTATCAGCTAGTTTGCGTTCATCCTCCTGAAAGCACAGCACGTTACACATAGCTCGTTCAGTTGGAAGCGGAGCACCAGTTTCTCAGGACAGAGATGTTACTTCTGTTAGTAACAAGCAATTGTTTAACTCAGGGGCCCCCAACCTTTTGGGCACCAGGGACCAGTTCCGTGGAGAGAGGTTTTTTCCGCGGACCCGAGGGGGTTTGGGTTCACATGCTGCAGTGGTGGTATTCACATTGTTTTACTACCAGTTCTGTGGGCGTGGCTTGGTGGATATGGCAGGGGAAGGTTACTGCAAAATCTCCATTCCCTACCCACCCCACTAACCTGCTTTCCAGCTCCGTTCTCCTGTGCAGGGCAACAAAAGAAGACCCAGCCAATCAGCTGGGACTTGGGAGGCAGCGAATAGATGGGGGTGGGGCCCACCAGAGGTGGTATTTACCAGTTCTCTGAACTACTCAAAATGTCCGCTATCAATTCTCCAGAACCTGTCAGAACTGGCTGAATACCACCTCTGACATGCTGCCTGCATCCTGCAAAGGAGATTTTGCTTGTTGGCACGGCCCAGTTTCTGGCATGTGGCAGCCTGGTGCTAGTGTACAGACCGGGGCGTGGGTGTTGGGAACCCCTGAGCTAACTTCCAACACTGAAAAGTATAAACCAAAGAGTCTGATAAGGCATGGGAAAGATGAAAAAGGAACTGGTGGAATAAAAAGATAACTATGGTTTTACCACCAACTTCTAGTAGTGCAATTACAGGTAGCCCTTGATTTAGGACCCTCATTGAGCCCAAAGTTTCTGTTGCTAAGTGAAACATTTGTTGAGTTTTGCCCCATTTTACAACCTTCCTTTCCACAGTTGTTAAGTGAATCACTGCAGATGTTAAGTCAGTAACCTGGTTGTTAAGTGAATCCGGCTTCCCTGTTGTCAGAAAGTCCCAAAACGTGGTCACATGACCCCAGATCACTGCAACTGTCTTAAATCTGAATCAATTGCCAGGCGTCCAAATTTTGATCACCTGACTAAGGGGATGCCGCATCGGTCATAAGTGTGTAAAGAGGTCATAAGTCACTTTTTTCGGTGCTGTTATAACTTTGAACGGTCACCAAATAAACTGCTGTAAGTCCAGGACTACCTGTATTGATCCTGAATTGCACGCAAACCACACCCCCTGGGTTTTCCATCCGTCTTCATTTGCACTAAGTGGTCCGTGAATTCTAATCGAATAGTACCTGAAAAAGCTCCCGAGCTGTCAGTACAAATCTTGCACCAATGTGATGCCTGCGTATTGCCATCACAATCCAGCACCTCCAGATGTGTGGAAGCTGAGGCTGCAGCTTCCAGAATATGGTGCCTGAGGAATTCTGGGAATTGAAGTCCACAAGTCTTAAAGTTGCCAAGTTTGGAGACCTCTGATCTGGAAGGACTACATTTGCCCATTTTTTTAAAAAAATGGAGTTTGCACTTCTTAGCTACTGAGTGGCAAAAGACTAGAGCATTTCAGTACCACTTTTAGCTGCTCTGATCCCCACCTCTTGGATGGAGAAGAAAAGTTTTCCATTCATCCACTGGTACATTCAGAACACAGCTATGTAGCAGCAGGGAATGGGAAAAGAATTCCTTGTGCAAATAACTCTGAGCGCATTTTGTCTCCCTCCTTTATCTCTGGGTCTTGACCCTGCAGCCTGTCAAAGGTTAGACTTGGGTAAAATATTTTTTTCCTCTTGTTCCATTTCTTAAGCTTCAAGTCTCAGGGCCTTCTTTCAGCTAAAGTCAGGGGTGGGATTCTACCAGTTTGCACCTATTCGCTAGAACCAGTTGTTAACGTTCTAAGCAGTTCGGAGAACCGGTTGTTAGAAGAAATTACTGGCCTAATCCTGTAAGGAAGGCAGGAAGGAAACATTCTGGTGTTGCTTACAGAACCTGCCTCTCCATTAGCCCTTATTACATTCTTGGCAGGACTAGACTTCCTGTCTCAGGAACTTCCCCGGAGTTTTTTTCCCCCTCCTTTGCTGGTACTTTGCTTGTGTGGAGCGACCATTCAAAGTTACAATGGCACTGAAAAAGTGAGTTATGACCCTTTTTCACACTTACGACTGTTGCAGCATCCCCACAGTCATGAGAGGCCAGGCGAGGAGATGGGTGCCTCGATGTGAGTGATATTGAGTTGCCCACGCCCAGCCAATAACATGACCACCAAACCACACCCACCACCTAAGCCACGCCCACAGAACCAGTTGTTAAAATATTTGAATCCCACCCCTGACTAAAGTCAAGGTTTAATTGCATCCTTATACAGAATTATTATTGCTATATTAAGATGCTTAGCACAATAGTAAAAAAAAAAATCCTAATCCTTGGAGCAAAGCCTCGCCAGATTGAAAAATTGGAAGAGGGGGTGTTTTCTTGCTGGGATTTTCCATATAATAATTACCAGAAGAAGGATTCTGGTTGGGAGTCATGAAGGTGAGTTGTACTGTAATAAAAAAAAGTACAAAATAAATGCCCAGCATAAAGCACTGGTATGTAGCTTTCATAGGATGTAAAACTCTGCCATCTGCTGGTACATTTTGGCATTGCTCATCACAGTTGGAAACTCATTCCAAGTCCTTCCTCATCTTACATGGCTTAAACAGCTTGTATGCATGTATGTGTAATTACACAAACAAACACACACACACACACAGAACCATAAAGCCTACAAACTTGAAATTTGTTATGTATATTCCTCTTGGCTTCTAGGTGCTCACTAAGAAAGGATTTTTAGAAATGACCATCAGACCATTAGTATTTTGTATATTATTATTAACACACTCTGATGCTAAGGAGTTCTACTCCTCCTCCCCACCTGAAAAGAAATATGTTCCAAATGCAAAATACAAGCACAGGACAGGAGTTTCAGTTTCAGTTTTAGTTTCACAGCAGCAACCAGCTTTAGTACAGAACAGTTGAGCTAAGACACGCCCAGGCTTCTTGCTGTATCCTTCTTGCTCACACAGCAAATACTGTTTCAGTTTCCAAACAGCCCCCAACTCTTTCACACACTGACAGGATGCTAGATGAATACTGATGGTTACTAGGAGGCAGGGGCACAATCCCCCCCCCTTATTTTCCTCCCCCCAAACTAAGCCCGATCATATAGTTTCATCGTGAACCACAGGTATGGAGGTAGCATATAATGTAACTATGTTCCTTATTTTCTTGTTGATAATTATTTTGAATATTGGTGTCCAAAAACCAAAGGAGTGCAGTCATCTTAATTCCACATATAGCCCATATAATGAAACTGGACCTTAAACTGGAATTCCTTTAGGAAAGCTAATCAGAGAGTTGAAACAAATCCAAATAGTATCTCAGCACTAATCAGGTAAAACTATATAAAATACAAATAATTTGAATTTGGATCATTACAAAGATTTTTTTTTTTGCGAAAATTTTATTTGGGTTTTCACAAAAACAAAATACAAATAAAACATCTGTTTTGAAAATAGCATGGTTCCAGGTTATCACTTCTTCATACAGACACAAAACTCAATTTCATGCTCATTTTTATATTCTATTACATATCTTATTACCATTTTATATTTTCTACATAATTTTTCCCCTCTTTTAATTTTCTCAACTTTGTTTTAATTATCTCAATTCAAATCATTATATTTATACTTTTGTCTGTCCTGTTACAATTTCACATTATCCTTTCTTATTAAGCAAATTTTTCCCTGTAGTTACCAATTAGAGTATGACACCTTTATATCCTTTAATTTTATTTATTCAAGCTCTTATTTAAGCTTCTATGTGTAGCTTTAAGATTATAGCATTCAATATAATACGTAACTTCCAATCGAATTCTACTTGGTACATTCTTAAAATAGACACTATATTCTTAAAAAGAAAAAATTATAAATATATATGTAAATAAAACACATTCATTCCAATTAATTCTATCATTAATATGCATTAAAATCTTAACATCTTTAACATTTCTTTTCAATTGAATATCATACTTCCTTGGGAACACTTATAAACTTTCCATAGTTAATTCTTTTTTTCCCATATTTCTCACTTACATTTTTATAAATCATTACTAATAATTTAAAATGTTCCTTTTTAATTCTCTCAATCATTTTAATTCATTTATTTATTAACAAACATCCCACTGCATTACAATAAATATTTTATCCATCATCATATTTTCTAAAGTTATTTCTATTTGTAATATAACAAAGCTATCTTATGTCCCTTTGCAGAATCCCTTTTACAATTAAATTTTCACCCATTATCTCTAAACAAACTTATGGTTACAATCCTTATATCTTTTCCCTGTTCCTCCATTTCTTGTTTCTGCCTTTTACAACTTCTTTTCCTTGCCTTCTTCCCCCTCTTCTTCTCCCTCCCCTTATTACCCCCTCGCCTCTCTACTTCTAACTCTCTTATCTGTAATCCCCTCTTCTGTTGCTTTCTAATATTATACTTATCTTTCAAATTGTTCTTCTTTTTGGTTGTTTTTTCTAATCTTAAACCTTTCATTCTCTTTCCCCACTTTTCTTCCCCGCCCCCACTTAAAATTATTTGATCATTAAAGATGGCTTCTTCTTTGTCCCAATCTTCTTGTTCTGCAAGCGTTTCTTGTTGTTTCTCATAGTTCCAGATCTCCATTTCTAAGAATTGAAACACGAAGCCAAAAGAACTTCTCCCTTCTTGTGCATCTTCTTTCCATTTTTAAAGTTCTGTTTTCAGTTCTTCTAAGAGTGATACCATTTTAAAAACTTTTAAACAACCACCCAGTTAATTTTAGTCATCTAGATGCAAAAACCAAAAATCACCAAGTAATCCAAATAATCCAAGGCTGTTTCTACTTGCTTCTTTTTTCCACCTTCTCTTCCTGGGGTTCTATTATTTTGTTACCAAGTTTCCATTAAAATCTTTGAGGAATCTTGTTAAAATTTCACTGTAAGTTCCTTTTAATTACAGTTCCATTCCTTAATTCCAGGCAGTCTCCTCCATTTTTCCAGATCCTGCCCTTCTATTCTTTTTTTTCCTCCTTTCCAGCTTTTAAAAACTTTTAAATGTCCAGAAATCTTTATTATCCCTTTGACTTTTATTTTCAGCTTAGATGCCTATAAATGTCAAAGTGGATTTTTTTTTCAGTTTCTTTTTTTTTTGAGACAAATTTTATTAATTTTAACAAGAAACAAACAAGACAAAGCATCATCAAACACTAAAAAAAAAAACCACTTTCCCATAGGTCTTTACAAAGCAGGTAACACATTATTTTATATCATCTTATTCATCTACTATTCAATCATCACACTTCTATTTTCCTCTGACTTATTTTAGCTTTTGTTTTTTGTTTTTTTTAAAAAAGAACAAATTTTGTTAACTTTACAAAACATACAAACAATCAAGGCATATTAAAATAAAAAATCTTTCTGGAGGAACCAATAAAACATACCAAATATAATATTTGCATTTACATTATCTACTCATCTTCATATCCTATCCCAATTTCTCCTTTTCATTCTGTTATCCAGATTATATTTCTTACGAATCAAAAATTTTTGCCTTTTTTTTTAAAAAAAAAAACAATAGACAAGACATACATAACATAGAACCTAAAAAACCTCATTTCTGAAAGCTGCTTGATCCCAGGTTAAAACTCTTCGCACAGACACAAATTCAAAAAAAAATATTTACTTTATATGTCAATCCATATCTTATTACCATTTTCAATTTTCTGTATAACTTCTTCCCTCTTTTATCTTTCTTAATCATATTTTATTTATCTTATCTCAATGCAATTCATAGTACTTAACATTTTTTGTCTGTTCTTTTACAGTTATCCATTCATCTTTTTTCTTTAAATATACTCTCCTGTAGACTAACTGGAGTAACACCTTTAACTCTTTTCCCTAACTTCACAATACTTAATATAACACTTAAATTATATTGAGATTCTGGTTAGTACATTCTAAAATTACACATCACACAAAAAGAAAAACTTTATGAAAAAAGCAAATAGGCTACAATTACAAAATATAAGCCTATAACCCACCAGAAATACCATAAAAAAGCAAATCATACGTACTAATACACATTCTACTCTGAATACACATAGAAAATCACACTTTTATGTACCTTCCAGAATCCCTTTTTCATTTCAATTACCCATTGTCTCTAAATAGATTTTGTTTCTTAAAGTCTTGCTTCCCAGCATTAAGGTTTTTCACCCCCTCCTTTCTCATTTGTTTATTTTTCTCCTTGCCTTTCCCCCCCCCTTTTCTCTCCTCCCCCTTTTCTTCTTCTGCTTACTCACTTTCTGTTGTATTCTAACCTTATATCCAGCTTTCATCTCATTTTTCTCTTTTTGGATTGTTTTCTCTACCCTTAAAATCCCCTTTTTCTTTTCCTCTTCCTCCTCCTCCCCAAAGTGAACCCGTTGCTCATCCAAAATGGCTTCTTCTTCTTCTTTGTTCCAGTCGTCCTGCTGTGTAGTCAATTTTTCATAGGTGCATAACGCCATCTCTAAAAATTGAAAAAGAGTGCCCCAAGAATCTTTTCCATCTTGCTCTTCTTTCTTGTATTTTTGGTATTGAGTTTTTAATTCCTCCAAAAGCAATGCCATCCTGAAGAGAAAGATTTCTTCAAAAACAACCACCCAAATATTTTTAATCAAAAGTAATTCCAAAAGAATTTCAAAGTCACTAAAAAGTCCAAATGACTGTTTCTTTCAATACTTTTTTTACCCTCTTCAATTTCTCTTTATGGGGTTACTGATTGATCAAAAGGTTCTCATTAAAATGTATCTTTCTTTAAAATTCTAGGTAGTCTCCTCCTTTTTCAAGCTCTGCTCCAAAAGGTTTTTTTCCTCTCCCCCCACTTGCAACAACAATTTCCCTTTAAACGCTCAGAAATCCATACCTCCAATTCGGGCTTTCCAATTTCTGAGGATGTTAAGTCCAAAGTCCAAAGTCCTTTCTCTGATAATTTTCGAGTTAAAATATCTTCGGTGCCCAATGCATTTTCCAGTTCTACATTTAATGCTTCTGTGGGGTGGGAGAGTAAGTAGAAAAAAAAAGGTTTCCCTTAGCAGCTTTCTCCGCCGCTGTCTCTCTTCTTAGCGATACAATGTATCTTTCAGGCAATAAACAATTCCACTCCAGGGTTTTAAAAGCTGTTATTTTCCCGGTACAGCCAACACTTCCATGGTTTAAATCTTCCTTCTCCTCCTTCCTCCTGCGCAATCTTTTCCAGCTGCCAGCTTCTTGGTGGCGGATATTATGACCGCCGCTGCACCGCCTTGAGAAAAGGAGGTTAAGCTGGGTGAGGAGGGGGTCTGCGACACCCCCAAACCCCTTCCCAGATCCTCCCTATCTTCAGCTGCCTCTACAGGGCAGCCTTATCCTCCAAATCCATCTGGATTGGAGGCATCAAGACGGCGCGCACAGCAGGGATCGCGAAGAAACGCAAATCCCTGCTGTCACCGAAGCCTGGCAACCCGGAAGTCCCCAGTTTCTTGCTTAAGTCTCTTAGCTGTCAGTATAAGGAAGGGAAGAAAAAAAACCTAATCCTTTCCCTTCTCTCTCTCCTTCACAGCTTCAAAATCTTCTTTGGGAACAATGTTGTTCAGTATAAATTCCAGGGTACCTTATTTGTTGCTTTTGCTGTTTGACCTGGTCAACCAAAACTTTCTCTTCTTATCTTCTTCCTGCACATTCTTTTCCGGTCGAATTCTTCTTTGTGGTGGCCATTTCTGACCACCGCTACAACCACCTTCGGGAAAGGTAGTAATGGCCAGCTGGGGAGGAGAGATGCAGCTCTCCTCAACTCTGCAGGCAGTCTCCCCACTCTTCACTACCTCTACGGGATGGCTTAGCCCCAAAACCAGCCAGCTCGGGGCGCTCCAGCGGCAAGCACGGATCGAAGCCTCGGAGAGACGAGGTTTTGGTCTGTCACTGAAGAAGCTCAAACCGGAAGTTGGATCACTACAAAGATTTGAAACCAGCCTAAATATACTTTTCTCCAATTTGATATCCTTCCAATTATTTGCTCTAAAATGCCCATTATTCTTATTCAGCACGCCCAGTCACCATGGTTTAAAATGTCATGGGAGGTTGAAACACACACGCACACACACACACACACACACGTTTACCTGGCTGTGAATGTAATAGAAGTTGGAGAGATTGAATTAGGAGAAACACTGAAGACACTGGATTAGCTGAATAGGACACTCCTTGAGAACTTGATATGTTGATATGTGACCAATGGCTGCTTCTGCCTTGATGTTTCCAACATGATACATTTTCATAGAGGAAGTCCTTGGCCTGCAACCAAAACTGACCCAGAATTCGGTTGTAAGTCATCCTGATTCTTAAGCAGCTTTCCACATGACCATGCCTGATTATATGACCTTATTTACAGCAGTTTTTAAACAAATCCATTGTCCTCAATGGACATTTTCTGCCTGAAAATAGAAGTAAATGCCAGTTTCCAGCAAAAAAAAGGGGGGGGAAGCATAAATTGCAATCAGATGACCACAGGTCACTGCAAATGGACATAAACGTGGGCCAATAACAAAGCGACTAAAATGAGATCACATAACTACAGATAGGGGATCTATTCGAACTCTGAATTCGAGCTGTAAGTAGCCCTGGGGAGGTCTGTTGTAACTTCCAACAGTCACTGAGCAAGCAGTCATAAGTAGAGAACTACCTGTATCTGAAAATAAACAGCCATAGTTATGCTGATACTAATATTTGCTAGTTAATTAAAGACCTGGTTGAAAAATTCAATTAAAAAATGAGTTTATTCAGCAGTCTAGTCAAGCACGTTAGACAAACTGTTTATACCAGATGTATCCAAGTTGCAGCCCATGGGCTGCATGCAGTCCTGGACAGCTAGTAATGCAGCCCCACAAGATCTTAAAATTTTAACATTATGTGATTTATAAAATTAACTGTGTTATATATACGGAATTGTCTTGTCAAAAAACAAACAAACAAACAACACCTTTGTCCTATCTGGGCAGGTCATTTGAAATGAGATGAGAGCTTTGATGCTTTGAAAGTAAAAATAACAGTTCAGGGAATTACTTTTGCTGTTGTGATCGCAGTGTACCATGTGTTTGTGTGAATTTTACGTGCATTTTTAACGTAACAAGAAGTCATGAATGTATGGAACCAGAAAATATCCTTTGTGTAAACAAATTCGGAAGTGTTTGTGTTATAGTTTCCAAATAACATTAGCATCATATCTGTAGAGCACTAGAGTATGAAAATGTGTAAGAACAATCCTTCCTCTTACATTAGGTACAATTCTGTTCCCTATGGCAATAGTCAAAGTATTTGTGGAACTGAGCAGCTCTGTTTATAGGACTACATGAGCCATACTGATTTTATGAATATTTTAATAAGTGCTGTTTCAGAGCAGAAATCTTTTTAAAGAAATCTTTTTTTAACCAAGTATATAATGTACCTTCAATGAAAACCAAAGTGTGATGCAACACTTTTGTTACAGTCAAAACATTTTAACAACCTATTCCCAATTCTAATAATTAATGCAATTTACCTTTTGGCTTGGGAATTTATTTTTTGCGTCTCATTGGGACCATTAGCTACATAGCTCTGCCTTTCACAAACCCCTGATTACAGAACATCTTCAACTTACAACTGCAATTGGAACTGGTATTGCTGTCATTAGTTGGTATAGTTGTAAAGTGAGATGTGATGTGAGTGTCTGAACTTACAATGGGAATTCTGGCCCTCACAGTTGCAGTCTTTAACCAAGAATTGTCATTAAGTAGCTATGTAAAAAATGGTAAAATAATTCAGTTCACTAAATACAAGCTAGGCGGATATGACCTCGTTGATGACCCTCACGCTGTCAAGGACCTTGGAGTACTCATATCTAATGATCTAAGCGCTAGAGCTCACTGTAACAGCATTGCCAAAAAGGCATTAAGAGTTGTAAATCTAATCTTATGAAGCTTCTCCTCTGGAAATACAGAACTGCTAACTAGGGCATTCAAAACCTTTGCTAGACCAATACTCGAATACAGCTCATCTGTCTGGAATCTGCACTGTATATCGGACATTAATACAATTGAGCGAGTCCAGAAGTATTTCACGAGAAGAGTACTATACTCCTCTGCTTGCAACAGAATACCCTATACCATCCGGCTTGAAATTTGGGGCTTGGACAATCTTGAACTATGCCATCTACGGTTGGATTTATGCATAGTACACAAAATTACCTGTGACAATGTCCTGCCTGTCAATGACTACTTCAGCTTCAAATGCAACCATACAAGAGCAACAAACTCTATGCTAACCGCTTCAAACTCGATTGCAGAAAGTATGATTTCAGCAACAGAGGGGTCAATGCCTGGAATGCACTACCTGACTCTGTTGTTACATCCTCAAACCCCCACTCCTTTAACCTCAGACTATCCACTCTTGACCTCACCCCATTCCTAAGAGGTCTGTAAGGGGGCGTGCATAAGTACACCATCGTGCCTCCTGTCCCTGTCCTATTGTCCACATTTATTTGTACCTATTTCCTGTATTCTTACTCATGTTTATACTTATACCTATTATCTTGTAAGTGATTGACAAATCAAATCAAATAAATAAATAAAAAATATGCACCCCAATCCTGCCATTCTGGGCTTGGTCTTTCTTGGTAAGGTAAAAGACGTTTACAACTCCCCCTCAACTCCTCCCCTATGTGCCTATTGTCTCCCAATCTTTGTCCTTTGGCTACTCTACATCCTGCATTGTGAGGCAACAAGCAGCCCCTGAACCAGAGGTGGTATTCAGCAGGTTCTGACCAGATCTGGAGAACCAGCAGCAGAAATTTTGAGTGGTTCAGAGAACTGGCAAATACCACCTCTGACTGGAGATTTGACAGTATCCTTCCCCTGCTACATCCACCAAGCCACGTACACAGAACCGGTACTAAAAAATATTGAATTCCACCGCTGCCCAGAACCATATGGCTCTGGGACTGTAGTGTATTTAAATAGAGACTTCTAGGGTGATGTTCCTATTGGTTGACAAAAGCAACAATATGATTGGTTAGTAACATTAGTACCTGATTGGCCGCAAATAGCAGCGGGAAGTTTAACTAAATGTCATTGGTTACGAGTCATGGAGCAGCCGCTATAAAAAGGGCTGATGCGGTTCGACTGCAGTTGAAGTTACTGTTATTATTAAAGAGCTGAATTCAACTCTGGTCTGAGAGTCTCTTTACTGGCGACAGAACAGGGACTGCTTGCCATATCCCAGAAAGCCTCACCCACCCCTGTAAGTGTCAACCCACTCCAACATGCATCGATTCATTTGCCCAGGTGACTTCTCCCAGTTCCCTATATCAACCTTTCATGTTTTACACCCAACTGCCACAACCAGAGCAGAAGTGCCTTTGCTCTCTCCTTTTCAAACCCATGGTCACTACGTTACCCCACCCGCAAGCACGTCAACTTCTCCAGCTTCCTACACTGTGGCTCCTCAAGGCATGGCACCAAGCTACAGTACCCATGAAGCCCCAGAAAGTGCCAGCAAATGTTTGTTTGCTCAGCTACCTTCTCTACCAAATTGGTTGCCCAGACCAACCTTTCACCTTTTGCACCCAGCCACCATGGCCATATTGGACAAAGGAGAAGCACCCTACTGCTTTGTTGCAACCCAGCCTCTTCTCACTGAACATTTACTAAGGTTGTCTCCCTGACCCCTGTGCTGATTTGGGAATGCTGTGCTGTGTTCGAAATGCTGAGCTATCTCATAATCCCTAAGATGGTGACAACTTCCCTAGCAACCCAGCCATTTCACAGGCTCCAATTCCACATTCCAGATCTCCAGGCCAGATGGCAGAGTCATATTTTTCAGGCCCTTCCAGAAGGCCAGCAAGCGTGGATCCAATCTGATCTTAGTGCAAATGATGTTCCAAAAGGCGACTGCCACAGCAGAAAAGCTCCCTTCTTGCATCTTGTTAAATGCCATTGCTTTGTGGATGCGACCTACCTCGCCTTCCTGCTGCATCTGGAAGCTACATGCTGATTGTTAAATCACACCTACCTATCCCATTGGCAAAATATCTGAAATAACCCAGCTCCATAACATGTAAAACTTTATAGTTCATTTACCAGCACCATCAGTTAGACCTAGAAGCAAACTAGTAGCTTGGGAAGTAGAAGCATAATGCGTGTTGATCTAGATTAGGGGTGTCAAACTCGATTTCATTGAGGGCTGCATCAAGGTTGTGTTTGACTGTGGGGGACCAGGGTGGGTGTGGCCAAGGTAGGTGTGGCCAGCTCCATGTCACTTGTGTCGGGTGCACCTGTGGCGGCCCAAGTGCTTTGCCAGCAAAAACGGGCTCCGTTTTCGGCAACGATGGCCTCCTGCAACCCTCTGCCAGTGAAAACAGAGGTCAGAAGGGCTGCCCATGGCCTTCCCAAACTCCATTTTCACTGGCAGAGGCACCACATGTTTCCAGGGTGGCCCCATGGGCCAGATCTGAGCATCTTGTGGGCTGGATCTGGGCCCTGGACCTTGAGTTTGACACCCCTGATCTAGATGCACGCATCACTGTCTGTGCCTCTGTATTTTGTACCAGTTGAAGCTTCCAGACATTCTTCAGGAACAACTTCCTGCAGAGCATGTTACAGGACATAATCAGGCCATGAATGACTGAATATAAGTCTATGAATCAACACAACATAGTTTATTAATTTAGTTAACAAATTTATATAGCCATCCAGCTCACACCTAGGTGACTCCAGGCATCTTAAATTGCACAAAGATCCTCCTATTCACACCTGCCACCTGCTCATTGCTCTTTCTGCTTCCCAGAATGACTGTAAAAATTGAATTTTGTGGTAAACCTGTATTCCCTACATTCCCTAGAATGTAAATAGAATTTTGGACACTTTTGATATATAAGGGTTTCAATGCTATGCATTGTAAGACACTGAGTTGATACAAATTCAGCCTGGTACATGTTTTACAACCACAGTTTATTTTGTTCAACTTTCATACTAAGCCATAATACAGTTTGGTTCAGTATGTTACTATTCAGTCACTTCTTTGAAATCAAAGGAGAAAATCTTTTCATGTCTAGCTAATGTGTACATCACTGGGGAGAGCAACATACTTACATATAGATTTTTCAAATATGACCAATACTGACTACACACACACAACATACTTATCTGTGTTCAGGTTCCCCATACACAAGGTACTGGATCTGAAGTGTGGCATAATTCTAGTTCTCAAATTTGGCACAATCATAACTCTGTCAAATGATCAACCTCACCCCATCTCTATTAATAAAACAAAAGTGTTAACTGGAGCTAGGATTGAACAAGGAAGGAACATGCCGCTTAAACTTCACAATGTAGGATTTCTCACTTAAAATTTGATCTGGGAGCCTGAGGAGTAAAACCCAGAGTGAATTCGGCTTTGCCTGGACAATAAAATGTGACTTCTGTCAAAACCTATTCTTACTTTGCCTAGCATCTCTGCAGTTGGCCTGAATAGGCTCAATGGCAAACAAAATTTTACAGTCCTTCTACTTTGCCTGTATAGGCCTGTTATTATTATTATTTTTTAAACAATCTCGTGGCCTTCCTCTAAGATACTTGCAATCTTCCTAAGGAGGGCAAGACTAAGAGTTTGAAATCCTTTACAAAAGGCGTGTTGTCACATGATCCATGATTGGACTATTTTTGCTATTTTATTTATTTTTATTTATTTGATTTGTCAATCGCTTACAAGATAATAGGTATAAGTATAAACATAGTTATGAATACATGGATACATATAAGAAAAATAAAAGAAACAATAGGACAGGGATGGTAGGCACATTGGTGCACTTATGCATGCCCCCTACAGACCTCTTAGGAAAGGGGTGAGGTCAATATAGACAGTCTAAGGTTAAAGTTTTTGGGGTTTGGGGAAGAAACCACAGAGTCAGGTAGAGTATTCCAAACATTGACCACTCTGTTGCTGAAGCTGTATTTCCTGCAATCAAGTTTGGTGCGATTAACCTTGAGTTTGTATCTATTGTGTGCTCTTGTATTGTTATGGTTGAAGCTGAAGTATTCATTGACAGGTAGGACATTGCAATGTATGATTTTATATACTATACTTAGATTGGACTGAAGGCAGCATAGTTCTAGGTTTTCTAGGTCTAGAGTTTTGAGTTTGGTGGCATAAGGTATTTTGCAATGAGTAGAGGAGTGGAGAACTCTTCTTGTGAAATATTTCTGGACTTTCTCAACTGTGTTAATATCTGATACGTAATGTGGGTTCCAGACTGATGAGCTGTATTCAAGTATTGGTCTAGCAAATGTTTTGTATGCTCTAGTTAGTAGTGAGATATTACCAGAGAAAAAGCTATGTTTAGGATTAGGTTAACAACTCTTAATGCTTTTTTGGCTGTGTAGTTACAGTGAGCTCTAGCACTTAAATCATTAGAGATGAGTACTCCAAGGTTCTTGACAGAGTTTGGATCATCAACAAGGTCTTGACTATTCAGCTTGTATTTTATTTTCCGATTTTTTTTGCCAATATATAAGACAGAGCATTTATTTGTTGAGATTTGAAGTTGCCATTTGTTTGACCATTCTGATACATAGTTGAGGTCTTTTTGAAGGGTAGCAGTATTGTTTGTGGTGTTGAATAGCTTTACATCATCAGTGAAGAGAACGCAGTTGCTCTTAATATGATCACAGAGGTCAATTTTGTAGAGTATGAAGAGAGTTGGTCCTAGAACACTGCCTTGGGGGACACCACTATTGACAGGTACAGAATTTGATAGGATGCTCCCAATTTTGACCATTTGTTGTCTGTTTGACAGGAATGCTTCTATCCAGTTATGCAGTTGTCCAGAGATACCATAGGATTTTAGTTTTAGGAGTAGTTTCTTGTGTACCACTGAATCAAAGGCTTTACAGAAGTCTATGTAGGTTGCGTCTATTGCTTTGCCCTGATCAAGTGGTGTAGTCCATATGTTTTTGCAGTGTAGGATTACAGGATAGTTTTTTTCTGAAACCAAATTGTTTATTTGAGAGTAGGTTGTTTGTCTCTAAGTGGAGGATAATGGATTGGTTAATAATTGATTCCATGACTTTACAGATGACACAGCATAAAGAGATTGGTCTGTAATTTTCAACTAGGCTGGGGTCTCCCTTTTTGAAGATGGGGATGACCGTGGCTTGTGACTATAGGTTTGGCAAGGAGCTGGTCCTGAAAGATTTTTCAAAGATTATGCTTAGAGGTTCAGCTATGGCAGTGGATAGTTTTTTTAAGAAGTAGACACATATTTCATCCAGTGCAATAGAGATGGTTTTAGATTGCATAGTGCTTTTTCAACATTGTCTTCTGTAAAATTGGTATGTATTAGATCATTGTAGTTGTCTGTGGTTCGACTAGGAAATACTGGGCTTGATCCATTGCTGTTTACAAATACTGAGCCAAAGAATGTGTTAAAAGAGGTTGGCTTTGATGGTGTTGTCCTTGCAATCTTTACCATATTTAACATATTTGGTAACTATCTTACAAAGCAGCACCCCACACGAACCAAAGAGCCATATCGGAGAAAACGGAAACAAGCAGTATTGAGGGGGTCCTTGAGGTGGTCTCTGAGTTCAGTAGTTTTCTTTCAGACATTTCATTACCCAAACTAGATAACATCATCAGTGCTAGGCATGTTAGCTAGTCTGGGTAAGGAAACGTCTAAAAGAAAACAAACAAACTCAGAGTGACAGCGTCAAGGTTCCCCAATTTCAGCCACAACCACACTATTTCTGAGCCACAAATATTCTTTATTAAAGCAGTATTGTCAATGGTAAGAGACGCACATCGCCGTTTCCATTAAGCGGGGAAGAAACATTCCTCGGATCTGGACTCCATCGCCTCATAACTGAATTCTGAGGAAAGCCTGGGTAAACGATCCTGTGCCCTCCCCCAACCCCCCCGCCCCCGCTCTCCCCAATCACGTTAGCGGCTCCCTCCCGAGCTTCGCCTCGCGAACGAGCATCACCCGCCTCGCGCCTCGTCGCTCCCCCTCCCCCTCATATACAACGAGCCGCTGCAGGAGCGCCGCCTGTTTTATGGGCCGGTCTCACGAGCGCGAGCGCCCCCGCCCGCCTCGCGCCGGCAGGTGACTGATTGGAGGTTGGTCCACGCGCGCAATCTTGCCAGGAGCAGCGGTTGGTCAGGCGGCTGACCGGCCATCGCGGGGAGGGGAAGCGGTTGCTCGCCGGCCGCGTCTCGTGGGTGCCTCCTCCTCCTCCTCCGCTTCCCGCGCGGTGGGCGCGAGCTCCTGAGTTGGGGCGGGGGGGGCATGAGGAGGCGGCGGCGGCTTCGAAAGGGGGCGGTGATGGCCATTGCTGCCGCCGCGGCTGCCCGGCGCCTACCTCCGCCTCCTTTCCCCTCCTCAGCTCCAGACCGCGGGGCTCTGTGCGCCGGCCAGTCTTAGGAGGGCCGCGGCATCCATCCACCCATCCATACACCACCAGCAGCAGCGGTGGGAGGCGGTGAGCGAGCTAAGCGACCCCCCCGCCGCCGCCACCTTGTTTGTCCAGCTGCCGTCCTCGATGTCTCCCCCGCCGGGGGGAGCTCACCCCACCCGCGCCCCTTCGGCCCGTAGAGGCCTCGTGGGAGCCCGGCCTCAGCCTCCCGTTTCCCGAGGCTGCTGCCCAAACCAGACACGACTCCTGAGGCGGCGGCCCAGCAACGACAGAGCCGGCTTGGTCGTCTCCCCCGCGGCGACCATGAAGGCGGAGGCGGGAGACCACATGATAAACCTGTCGGTCCAGCAGGTGCTGAGCCTCTGGGCTCACGGCACATCGCTTCGGCACCTTACGGGTAAAGGCCTGGGAACCGGGCTTAGCGGGACGTTGGGGCGGGGAGGTAGATGGTAGAGGGTGATCGCTGGGCAGCATTGGGAAAAAGGGGAGAGGGGCTTCTTCTCCATGGGAGACAATGTGGTGCTGCCCAGATGTTTAGAATCAGTGCCAGGGGCTGATGGGATATGTGATCTAAAAATGGGAAGGAGGAGAAGCATTCACCCTCCATGCCTACCCATATTCTCAACCTGACATGTAGCAGGTCTCAAGCTCCCTGGTGAAAAGGTGAGTAGAAGTGGCAGGTTGGCGTTTTAATAGCTGGTGCTAATTTCATAATGGTTGGTATAGAGGTGTTAGTGTGGGTGAGGTGAGGTGATTTTTCTCCCTGCTTTCGTCTTGAGTCAGTCAGTCTTGTAGGAACTAGGAGAAAATTTTCAGGAGTGATGTGCACCACTGCATTCTTCCTTGAGTAAGAGAATGACTGGTCCAAGGTCACCCAACTGTTCTTCATGCCTAGGGTAGAACTAGAAGTTAGATTCCTGTTCCTAGTCCACCACCTTAGCCACTAGACCAAACTGGGTCTTAGTTGGGATGAGATGATAGAATTCTTTATGGATCATCAGATAAATATTCTGTAGGAATATAGACAGAAAATAAGGTGCTTTAACCCAATTCTGTGTTCACGAAAAGGAATCTTACAGCTTCGATCTGTGGGATGTTTCTGATGCCTTTTTTATACAGACACAAATTTTGACAATCAATTTTGATTGTGTTTTGGTCCTACAATGTGTACGGTTTACTAAAATATTCAAGAGGAAATTATTAGATGTGTCTTTTGTACATTGGGATATGAGATCTAATTTTCTGTTTCTTTTAAGGTTAGTTAGTTAATAGGGTCTGTGGTATTCATAGGATCAGCAAATAATTAGAAGAAAGTAATGAGAAAAAGAGATATGTGAGAGTTCCTAAAAAAAGAAGACCAGAAAGTATCAATACAAACAATTTCAGTAGTGGAAAAAAATGAAAAACATCACAAGAAGCTCCAGTGTGGTTACATAAAAAGGAAAAAAAAAGCATAACAATGTGAGGAGGAAGATGATGAAAGAAAAGCACGTGCAGGTATCTAGAACTATAAATCTAATTTCAGGAAGCTAAAACTCGGAATTATATGAGATCATTAAAGGATACTAAGAATAATGTCTAAGAGAGATTTGTTCAAATTACTAGTTGCTGAGTGAAAGTGGCAAAATTCTAACAAGTAACAAAGAAAAGACAAAGTTTCCCAGTACTTTAGTCCTCTCCACCAAGAATATATGTATGTATTGTATCCAATTAGGAAGTGGCGAAAAGCAAAATAATGGGCAGAGTTAAAGCTTAGAGACTGATAGAATAATGGGCAGGAGCTATGTACTTTGAATGAGTTTAAATCTCCAGAGTTACTTAAAATTGCATGCATATTGGAAAATCATTGAATTGACATGACTGGTGATTGGCAAGTATTGTTTCTATCTCCCAAATTGGGAAAGAGGCTAATTCAGGGAATTATTTATCATTCACTCTGATGTTGAAACCTGAAAACATTTCTAGAGTTTTTTATTCTTAGCATACAGTTAAAACAAAAATATATATTCTAGAAGGACAAAGATATGTGAAAAGCTTTAATGATATATTGAATCAAGTGATACAGTTTCATAATACAATATCAAGTTGCAGAGCTATGCTGAGAGCCTCTGTTTCATAGTAATTTTATTAAATGCAATTAAAAAGCTAAGAACCAGTACAAATTAAAAGAATAAAAATAACCAAAAATACATGAAAAAAGAAATTACTTATTCTTATAACAAGTATAAGTAACAGTGACAAATCACTTTCTCTTAAAATTCATCAAATCTGTTCTCTCATCTCTTTTCTAATGTCCTAGATAGAATGTGGTTTTTTTTCCTCATTTTTTCCTTGTCCCTTTCTCACAATATTCTTTGAAAACTGTAACAACCCTCTCTTGTAAATCCTGTATAAGAAAATTATGCAGGTCAGTTATTTGGTTTAGCAAGTTATTTGAATACCCTGTGTAGTATTTCCTTCCACAGCATTGCCTATTCTTTTTAAACCCACTTTCAAAGTTTGTTCTTTTTCCATATAATCTTCCAAACACAATCTGTATAAAATGGCAGAGATTTTTAAAATTAATTTTCGGTTCCATTGTTCATAAAAAAATGTTTTTTGCTTTGTTCTGTACTAATGTCAAATTTAGGTGTTTTCCTCATTTAATTGTAATCTTTTATTCCTACTGGTTCCCTCTAGTGTCCAACCTTCAAAATCCCATTTATATATATTTTATTAAGTATTCAAAACAACAGCATTTTCCCATAAGAAGGATTCTGATAATTAATTCCAGAATCTTATTTCAAGTCCATTTGGGCCTTAGCTCCACTACCTGGAGACAGCAGAAGAGAAAGAACTGGAGAAAATCACAAAATACAAAGACCTGAAGATGGAAGTAGGATGCCTATGACAAAAGAAAGCACAGATTATACCAATCATAATAGGCACCTTGGATGCCATCCCCAAACATTTGGAGCACCTCATGAACACCATCTATAACATCACCATGAGTCAATTGCAAAAGGCAGCTTTACTAGGAACAGCTTATATCTTGCAATGATACCTTTAGCACTGTCAAAGAACATCTGCCTTTCCCAGGTCCTTGGAAAGGACTTGATAGAAATATAAGAATGCCAAATCTAAACATCTGGGTGACTGTGTGACAAACCATATTTTAAGTCCTTAAACTTGTATGAAACTTCTTTCATTAAAGATTGAAGATAACTCAATGCAGTGTAGTAAAACTTGCTTTCATGAAAGTACCTAATATTCAAAAAGTGGTTAACAAGCAATTTCTGGTTTGGCCTAGGCTGCTTTATTATTTGGCTCCCATCTTACTAGCCAAAGTAGCAGTTGAGTAGCAACTGTCTGGAGCACTTGTGGAGAACCCTAGTCCTCCTTGCCCAGAGAGGAATAACACAGCCTGTCCATTCACTGGCTCTTTATTCCACTACAAGTGTCAGATCCACTCTCACAGAACTATCTTTAGCTTGCCATTTCTTCTTCAGAAGTGATGAACTTTATGCTAAGAGCTTCTCAATAGTAATGGCAGTGGAACAGAATTTGGTCTTGGGCGTTGAATTTGACTAACTTAACAGCTGCCTGACATAGGACTTAAAAATATTGGTCAGGTATGTAAACAGGCCACTATTACATCAGAATAAAAAACATCTTATTTCAGTTTTGCTTTTCAACATTTTGGCTTTTGAAAAATCAGAAGACAATATAATATTTACCATTTGTCAGGCTGGAATGGTGAAGAACAAGTATGGATAAACTAATCTCTATTGGGAAGAGGTTCCTTAATAGAATATGAGAATGCCATAAATATAAATTGATATGACTTTAGCAAGGTATTTGATACATTTAATCCATTAGGCTTGACATTCTGATTACCAAATTGTTAATTGTGGACTGGCTGACAAATAGATAGGTACCTGGCTCAAAAATTATATTCAAAAAGTGCTCTTTTATAATTCATTAAACTGCAAAGAAATATTGGCCTGAGGTATTGTGCCCTTCAGGTGTTGTATTTGTAATGCTCTCGGTCATTTTGAAGAAGCAGAAGAAATGCTGATCAGATTTTCAAATCAGGCAAAATTGAGAAGAATAGCCAATGTACTAAAACATAGAAATCAAAATCAAAATGTGGTGATCCATTAGCGAAATAGGCTAAGAATACTCAAAATGTTTATAGTGCTGAGTACAAAAATTTTCTTCAGAAATTAAAATCAAATGCATATGCATAAAATTGGCTTGGAAATCATACTTTGGGAAAAAAATCTCAAAATTGTTGATTACCTTTTCCTTTCGTTAATTCAATTTCAATGTGGCAGAAAGGCAAATGCAATGTTAGAGGCATCAGCTGAGATGTGTATCAGATGTATTGAAAATACAGTTTTAAAATCATGGGAAGTAATATACCTTGTACTGACTAACTGGTCAGGCTCCTGTTAAAATACTGTATTCAATGCACCACTTAAGAAATATTAAGAGAAATTGGAACATGTTCAGAGAAGAGCAAAAGTAACAATGATAACAATGGATTTTAATTATAGAAAGTCAAATTCCAATCAATGTCAGAAAAACATCTTAAGACAAAAAGAGTAGTTTCACTTGCTGCTCTGGCTCTCAGCAATAATGCATTCTCAGCACTTTTCTCAGCAGTATTGGTTCAGAATTTGATTGTTGCCATTAAAATCATACATGATGTACATGGCAAGACATAGAACTGTGTTGCTGTTTTTTCGTTCAATCATGTCCAATTCTCAACATGGACAAATCCCTGATTTTTTTTTGAGATGTGATTTGACATTGCCTTTTTCCTAGGGATGAGAGAAAGTCAAGCCCAAGGTCAACTAGCTGGCTTTGTGTCTAAACCAGGAGTAGAACCTTTCTAGCCTGATGCCTGCACCACTACACTAAACCAGATCTAACATTTCCTGATCCAATGGCCAAAGCGACATTGATGGATTTTCTTCCTTAGGTTGTCTAATTCATTTTTTATTGATAATCATATTTTAGGTGGGCAAAAACAATTTTGTATACACTGATTTTAAATAATCATTGAGTCCCTAAGTTACTATCCTTTTGCTAGATACACTGTCTCAATAAATGGGAGAATTTTTATGTTTTTTGTTTCTGGTTAATAATATTACATATTAATATGTATTAGAAGAAAGTTTGATGTATGAATGTTGGTAGTTGTTATATTGTTGTGATAAATTCAGCTAACAAATTGTTTGGAAATACAATTGAGTATGAATTTTTTATTCTAAAAATTTCATACATGAAGCCTATTTTTTAAAAATATGATCCTTGTAGAGGAGTGTTAAGATGACGATATGTGTCCTCTAGTTCTGATATATAATTTATGTGACTATATTAAAAGCAATAGGCTTTTTTTATATAGAAAATCCAGTAAATGGCATCCTGCATCCCTCACTTGAGACCACTTGTGTAGTCTCATAAATGCATTTTTATATCTTCCAATCAACCAAATTTAGGAACAGGCTCAAATTTGAAACTTTGAATATTTCTGACCCTATGGAGACTTACTACTTTAAAATACTGGGTGTGTATTTTTCTATTTTTGGAAATACATTTTACCTAGCATTATCATATATTACATCTCACATAGATATAAAGTTTGCAGTCTAGGGACTGCATGGAGCCACAAACCTTCCCCATGAGTGTGTGAAAAGGCTTAGCTTTTTCTTTTCTGTTTTTAAACACTGGAGGGCTATGAGGTGGAAGGAAGCTTGCATAGGAGAAGCTGCAAAATATGAAGCCTTCCTGTAAGTTTATGTATAGGAAAAACTACAACTGTAATAGATTGAAAAAAAGTACAGGGAGTTTTGCCCCCTTATCTTCCTGGCCACCATCACTACTACTACTACTGTCATATTAGGACACCGAAGCACTTCCAGCTTGAAAGGATTAACCAGTGACATCACCATTGGCCAGGGGATGCCCAGTTGGGGGTTCCTTTCATGTCCCTATTAAGCTGCCCACCGATGTACCCATCTCTCTACACACAGTTGCCTGCTTTTGAACTGCTGGGTCAACAGGAGCTGGAGCAAGTAATGGGACTTCTTGCAGTATCAACTGGGTCTCGAACGTGAGGCTGCCAATCGTCAGCCCAACAATTCTAACACATAAGCCACTGTCCTCCATAGTGTTTCATACAGTAGCCAAGCTTCTGGAAGATAGCACTTCTTTCCTGTTCTGTATATTCACAACTGTTTTAGGAAAAAAATACTTTTCTGCTTCAAGCTCTTCACAAATAGCAGATGTCCTACAAGTGGCAAGTTAAGAACATACTATGTAAAAAGAGGTGGAAACTAAAAGCAGTTTACAGAAAAGGAGGGAAATTGTACAGTATTTAAAGTTATAGGGTCTCACATAAAAGCAGAAACCATGTTAATTGAACACAAGCAACCATGAATAAATACAGTTATAAAAGTTATTTGGACCATTTGCTTAATTAAGTGCTCAAGAAGCATTAAATCTTTACCTTAAAAAAATTGAGCACCGTCTTTGACTCCATGAAGCCTCAGATTGAAACCTTTATGAGTTCTGTCCATCTCAGATCCACCCAAAATGAATTTGTGACATTTCAGGTTTTAAGGCATTAACACTACAACCTCCTACTTAAGTTAGTTTCTGGCCACTCTCACTTTTGGAGTGAAATCCTTGATATACTGTGCAAAAACAGTGCCACTCTGGAATTGATGGGTTATGTAGTCTGAAAGGCTATAGTATTTAGAATTAAATTTTATGTATTTTGCTGAGAAATAAATTCTATTTTGCACAGTAGAACTTATTTTCCACTGTTTATAATAGTCAGCTAAAACTAATTCTAGTTGATTTTGATTGGTTGATTTTGATTGATAGACAGACCCCCCCCCCAATACAATATCTTGTCTCTGAGGCAAAATGTAGAATTCCAAAAGTATGTGGGTTGTGTAAGAGATAGGGTTTTTTTTATTAAAGAACATAATGTTTTGAAAAATCTTATATTTGAGAAAGATGCGGATAGTGTTCATTTAGCTTCTGTTTCAGATAGTGATAATTCACAGTTTTGACGATGATGAAAAAGTAACTTTGTGATCAGTGCCCCCATTTACAACCTTCACAGCATCTCTCTCAGTCATATGTTCCCCATTACAGTCCGTAAGCGTTGTCTGGTGCCTGACCCCTTCTTTTTCTTTCCCCAATTAGAGAAATTGCCTAAACCAAATACCTCTTCCTAAGGCTGCTTTAATCTGGTTCCAAAAGCGGCTAACCAAAAGTTAACAAGCTCAGCTCTTTGACCTAAATTAGTTGATTAGACTTCTGTTGCTGGCTCTCCTGCTACAGAATAGGGACAAGACCTTAATCAATTTCACACTGAAGAGTTTTTGATTTCTAAACAATCTGTACTAGTCCATTCCTCTCGATATGTTGTCCCCAATAAGCAATAATTATTATAAACAAAACGCTTTATAACAAATTCTGATAAAGGAATTCTTGAGTATTGGAAAATTATTAATTATTAAGCACAACATTTTGGAAAGAATTTGACAAAAAACAAAAGGATGATGTAGTGAAAGCAATAAAAATGATTCAGATGCAACTCCAAAGTATAAAGAACTAGAAAAGATTAACTGCATGGTTTTTGGCTAAAATCTGGACAAGCCTACACTCCAAGTCAGCAACACAACTGAATAACCTTCTGTAAACAACAATAAAATGGAAGAATATTTCTAGTAGCAAAAGAGGACTCTAGAGCACAGGTGTCAAACTCAATCGCATCACGTGACATATCACAATGTTTTTTTGCCTTTGTGGAGCCAGGGTGTGGCCTGTGTGTGACGCATCTAGCCTGTGGGCTGCCAGTTTGACAGGCCTGCTCTAGGGCTAGGCCCATAACTTGCTGGTTCACAACACTGAAAGTATTAAGTGGAATGAAAAATCTACACGAGTTTATTTGAAACAATAGAACAAAAGAGGCTTCAAAAATTCATGTAGCACAAAATATTAGCTACTAATTGATAAAATGACCCCTAAAATTGCCCAAAAAAGAGAGACTTGTACAGATTTTTTAAAATGCATTAAAATCACTGGTCCGAGACATTATAGGAAGAATGCAGTGTTAACATATGGTAGCCAAAAACCAGGAGTCTGGTAGCAACCTTTCTGACTAATAAATTTTATTAAAAGGCATAAGCTTTTGTAAGCTGAAGCTCACTTTATCAGATGCGTAGAGTGAAATACAAGAGTAAAATTTGGCCTAAAGAGATGTGCTAGTTTGGCACTTAATGAAGATAAGAATAGAAGATGGATTACAGCTAATGAATGGAAATGCCATTAGAGCCATGGACTCACTAATATAGCATTTTATTTTATTTAGATATTAGCATGCTGTCTCATAAATTCTCTGACTTATGATCAACAAAAATTAATTGATTACAAAATGGAATAGTATAAAATAAATGACATGAAATATGGTCGAACAAAACGTGCAAAGTCTCCAAACCACAGCCTGCATTAATTGGTTTTAATTCCTGATTGAACAGAAAGTGAGCCAGTGAGCCATGATGAGCCAGTATCTAGCTTCTCCTTTTTAGGAAGAAAAAGTGGTTGTTCAGCAGCTTTGGAGGACCTTGGATGAAGCAGAAATATCTGGATCCTTTTCAGTTAGATTCATATTTGAATATGGCATGGAAATGGCATTGGTCACACTTTTGGATGGTCTCTGATGTGGGCAGAATAGTAACGGTGTGTCATCCTTGCATTACTTGACCTCTTGGTAGCTTTCAATGCCATCAACCATATTAACCTTGTAGACTGACTTGGAGGATTGGGGTGGGTAGTATTGGTATGATATTGTACTGGTTCACCTTTCTACAGGTCAGTTTCAGTCAGTGATGATTGGGGAAAAGAGATTTCACATTCAGCTTCTACTATGTGAAGTACCGCAGGGGTCGTTAACTCTTCCCTCTTTCATCTGCTTATCCTACTGGATCCAGCAGTGAGATGCATGTTACAGAGCTATATTTAATGGGTCTTAAGCAGTGACCTTTTACGCTGTGGAATCTTCTCCTGTTGAGATGAAGTTAGTTTTATTATTGTTGAGCTTCTAGAAGTCCCTCAAGAACTTGTTATGCTAATAGGTGAACTAGTGAAGTGGCTTTGCTACTTTTAACATCCCTTTGTTTATTTTTTTAATTTTGGTTTCTGTACTGTTTAATGTATTTATAAACTGTTTTAGCTCTCTTGTAAGCCACCCAGTTACTGCAGTGAGATCAGTGGTTATATAAATGAGTTTAATACCATAACCAGAACTTGAGGGCCTTATGAAAAATCAAAAGGGATGGGACCAATCTAATTTCAATGGAAGGATGTTCCATAAGGTGGGCGCCACAGCAGTGAAGGCGTGTTTCCTGGGATTCACCAGATGTAAATCCCTAGCCATTGATACCGGTAGCATACCTTCTCTGAAGACGTAATGGGGTAGACTGATATAACCCGGGAGAGACAGACCCTCAGATAGGATGATCCCATGCCATGAAGTACTTTAAAAAAGATTAAAATCAGCACCTTGAATTAGACTTGGAAACAAATTGGCAACAAATGCAGCTCATGGAGGCTCATCCTCTTAAGACAGGGGTGGGCAAACTTTTTGGCTCGGGGGCCTCATTGACTTTTAAAATTTGACAGACGGGCCGCCACCCGGTGTCGAAATGCCTGCCATTACAAGTCAAAATCAAATGAATGCAATCATTCAATCATTCACATCAAACCTTAATTCTGTACCAATCTTCGGCGGGCCGGATTAAAAAGACCAACGGGCCGGATGTGGCCCCCGGGCCATAGTTTGCCCACCCCTGTCTTAAGAGGATCCCCAGATTGTTCACTGGATCTGTCTCACATGACTATTTGGGGCGGGGGGGAATTGCAGTTTTGATGATGGGTCATAAATAGTTTTTGTAATGTCCATCAAGCCTTTGAATGTTCAAACTATTGTAAGTTGAGAACTTTTACATTCCTATTGGATTGTGGTTTGGTTGGATAGATTTTATATGGTTCAATATGTATCTCTTTAAATGAAGGAATATTTTCAAATTAGTTACGAACAATTAAAAGCAGTAAAACATACTGTGGCATTGCACTGTAAAACATAACATTTTTTGAAAATGAATATATGTATGATTGAAGTATATTTTATTAAAGCACAATAACTAGTTATGTGTGGTGAAATTCTATGGTTTTAAATACTAAATTTTTGAATAGAAGTATATCTGCATACCAAGTTAATTCCATAAATTTAAAGATTTTGTTGACTTGAGTATTCAACATCTCCAAATAAACAGATATAACATAAAGCATTGAGCAATTTAAAAAATAATATTCTGTTATTTTATGTCTGTTATTCTATGTAGTTGACATTCAGTCCTCAAATAATAAGAAACCTCAGTCTATAAGCATTCCGAAGCAATGTATTGATAACTGAAATATTATTAGGTTCATCAGGGGAAACCCCATCATTTTCAATATTGCCCATTTAAGCAAAGCAAATACTTTACTTTTGGTATTTCTGAACAGTTCTGTATTTTGGTTGTGTTAAATTATGTTCTTACTTTTGCTCTCAGAGTATTTTATAGAGAGTGTGAGTATGTATGTAAGATATTTATGTGCACACACACGTGTGTATGTACCCATATATAAATATAGATACCACAGACACATTAGCATAACTGAAGTGATCCTTTTTAAATTTCTTTTGTTTGTTTTAATATTTAATTCTTCATACAATTGTTCTGCAACCTGTTAACAAAAAGAGTCTTCTTGGTAGCTTACAGAAAAGGAAAGGGGGAAAAAAATCTAATGCAGAAGTATGCATAGCCTTTTGAAAATGGGTAGTGGAAAGAATAATAAAATGAACTGGTATGTTAGGATTATTTCCATGCATTTGACATATAGCCTATTCATATTTATTTAATATTTACATTTTTATATCATTTGTACATTCCCCACTAACAAAAAGTGTCCACTTGGTAGTTTATAGGAAAAGGGGGGGAAAATAAGAACACTGAGGTGTACATAATATTTTTAAAAATGAATAGTGGACAAGATAATAAAAATAACTGGTGAGAGTTACTTCTGTGCGTGCATTTATATCTCTATCATTTTTCAGATACTTTAGTATATATTTGTTTAATCAGAAAGGAATAAGAAATATTAACCTGCTGTTTGATTACTTTTTTTTTCCAGAAATGTGGTACTGGGTTTTCCTATGGGCTCTCTTCTCTTCTCTCTTTGTCCACGGTGCTGCAGGAGTGTTAATGTTTGTCATGCTGCAAAGGCATAGGCAAGGGAGAGTAATCTCTGTCATTGTGGTCAGCATTGGATTTCTGGGTTCTGTAACTGGAGCTATGATAACCAGTAAGTCTTACCTGTTCAAATATAGTTGTGGTTCTTTTTGAAGATTATTATGAGCAATTGTAATAAATGTTCATGTATTGCTTCTGTTCATAGTTTTGGAATTTTATATTGGATTGCTATTCATTCTCTGAAAGGAAAAAAAATCACATATAAGATTGTAGTTATTATATTACTATTATATCCTAGGCATAATTCTCTTCCAATGCCATTATCTGGTAAATGACAATCATAGTTCTTATTCACGAGTTACATAATGGCTTTATATACATATTTTTTGAATTTCTGATAATGTACTTGGATCATTTGTGTGCCAGGTCTGTTCCATAATCTGTCCTTTTATCCTAGTACAGTTTAAAAAAAAGCTTTTAATAATTTTGAAGTTTAAAGTGGGTGTGCCCCTTTCCATGAGTCAAACTGATAATAAAAATCTGGAACTTTTAAAAAAAGGGTTCTATATTGAAAAGGATTTTATTACCTTCTTATTGCCATTCTAGCTTTGGTGAAAATAGCAATAGCTATTTTTTTAACCTTCCCTTATTAAAAAACATCTCATGCAACTATGGGAATAAGGGATAGAAAAGTAAAGCACTGAAAGATCTATGATGTACTGGAATTCTGGATAAATAATAATAGCATAACCTTCACATTGTATAGTAAGTTTTCAGTTGCCAGCAGAACAAATTTGCATGAATTGCTGGTCCACATTAATGCAATATTGCGGTGGAGCTTAGTAAAATAGCAGCTAAAACTTGGCATTTTATATGTTAATGCATGTTTCTTATTGTATTTAAGATAATGAAGGTTCTAAAGAACTGCTTAATAACTTGACAATGAGACTTTATCCAATAAAGATATTGTCTATGTATATGTTACACTTACATTCTGTTCAAGATTTTGTTACAATCTAAAGTACTTTAGGAGATAATTACTGAAATAGTTATACTTAATAAGAATAGCTTCTCAAAAGAAAAAAAAAAGTTATCTGACCCTTTATAGAATAGGTGCACTATTTGTTTATAGCAAATTAAGATTAGCTTCTCTCAATTCACACATTGTTTAATATATATATAAATGTCAAAGGGATTGTGTGTGTGTATGTATGTGTATGTATATGCATGTATAATGTGTGTGCGTCTGTGTGTATGTATATATATATATATATATATATATATATATATATATATATATATATATCCATTTACTTGAAGCCAAGCCGCACTAAAAGCCTCACATACAGGAATACAGGAAACACAATGTTGCCAGCCAATCAAGACAAAAAAATGCTACAAAACAGACAGAAGATATTAGAAACACCAATCACCAATCAAGCAGAACACAGCAAACTCCAAGACCAATAAACACAGACCAAGACTCACAACCAGTCAGGATGATGAAAAAATCATTCTAACACAGCAGTAGGCTACCACCAAATTTAAAACAGAAATGGCTGTGAAAGCCTGACTCACAGACGAACACAATGCACAAGCCTGATGATGGCAGATGAGATTCTGCCGAAACGTTGCTACAACTTTAAGAGCACAACTATAATGACGTGGGAAAATACCTGAACAAAGCTGAATACCATACATGTAAGTACCAGCAAAAACTTAAGAAAACAAACATCTATCTATCTATCTATCTATCTATCTATCTATCTATCTATCTATCTATCTTTGGTTATTCGGGTTTTCTCCTGCATAAGATTGGAAATATCTAGGCAACATTTCGATGAAGTCTCATTCATCATCTTCAGGCTTCTGTCTCCGGCTCTGTGCTTCTCAGAGTGTGAGACTCACGCTGAGAAGCACAGAACCGAAGACAGAAGCCTGAAGATGATGAATTAGACTTCATCGAAACGTTGCCTAGATACTTCCAATCTTACGCGGGAGAAAACCCGAATAACCAAAGATCCACATACTAATACCCGCGAGAACCTCAGAAATATAATATATATATTTGTAGATTTTCACGGGTATAGGTATGTAGGCTAATGGAAAAAAGATCACTACAAAACAAACGACCCAGGAGATTACAGCACAAGATCCAGGATATCTCCACAACAAAACTCACAAGGCCATCACACAGCCCATTATACCAACATCAACTCCATCAACCAATCAAGAGGCAGCAGCACAGCCAACCAGCCCAGCACACCAGCCCCTACCACCAGTATTTATACAGTGATGGCAGCTCTGATCACACACTGCTTGCACTGGCATGAAACCGAAAGCACTAGCCTGAGGATGGCGAGTGGGACCTCACCGAAACGTCACCAAGATATTCTTAATCTTACATGGGAAAAGATCCGAACACACCTAGACCTATATATAGGTCTAGGTCTATATATATATATGGTATTCAGCTTTGTTCGGGTATTTTCCCACGTCATTTTTATATATATATATAAATATATCCCTCTGACCCCCCAAAACCAAAAAAGTACAATTGCTTAATGAATGTGGAAGGTACTGTACAGTGGTTCTCTCAAGTTAGACACATGTACGTGAGCCAGCTGCATCATTAGCTTCTTTCCATGACTTCCAGATTCCTAATGATTTACTAATGACGTATGAAAAATAGCATTTTTTGGAGTTGTCAAGCTAGTGCTTACTGATTCCAGGAGATGCGCAATCATTCCTCATAAAACAATTGGGATCTCATGAGTTTTTTACAATTGTTTTTGGCGGAAAGCAATGCTTGGACCCATGTATGAGATGTACGAGTTTTTTGTGTGTGTACCTGTGTGGTAGATTTATATTACCTATAGAAATTTTCATAATTTTTTTAGGAGCAACAATCTGTGTAATGCCTTTGTAACAATTTTGTACAGTATAACTTGCTGTATAGATACTGGCTTTATTAACTAGATGATAGAGGACTTTCATTATGATTTAGTTATGATTTATTCAGTATTGTGTTTTCCCCTATGCACAGATTTTGATACATTCTTTGAGATAGCCACAGAAATGTAAAAAATACTTTATAACGTAACTCTGAGCAATGTGCTGTCTTTTTGCTTTTTGGATTTTTGTCTGTGATATTTTGGTTTAATAAATTAAGCTATCAATCAGATTTGTACTTGATAAGAAGTCAGTTCTGTCTTTGCAGTACAAAAGAATGATGCATTTAATTTGTTATAACTGGGAGCCATTTCATTAACCAAGATTTGTTCTTATTTTTATATTTGACTTGTATGGTTCTCTTAAAAAGGTAGAGTGATAAAAATGAAGTGTCCTTATCTGCCACATTTGATTTAATTGAATAATTATGTACACACACACACACACACACACACAAAGTAGCTTCTTTAATATAAAGACTATCAGATCTACAGTACTTATGAGGATCCACATATTGTGATTAGTGCTACTGCCAGCTGTTGTTTTAAATAGGAAGCAATAACTGCTTTAAAAAGTATCCAGTGCATACAGGATGTTATTTACATGTAGTAAACTTTCTATATCTTTAAAACCTTCATATCAAAAAAGAAGCTCAAATCAGAACAAACATCTTACAGAAAAGAAAGGTTCATGTAAATTAGAGTGAGAAAGATGGTAGATTAATCTTATGCTAATGATAGAATAATTTATGAAAGTTTTCTGTAAGGAAAATTATATTAAACATCAAACTATTTTTCAGATAATTAAACAATAACTATATTAGAATGAGCCCTATTTCCTTTAGAAGAAAAAAATCAATAAAATATTCACTTTTCTGTGGGGGGAAAAATCAGTTTATTTCAAGTAGAATACAGCTAATTTTCAACTTACAACTACACTTGGGACTGGAATTTTGGTTGCTTAGAAATGCAGTTGTTAAATAAGTCATTGTGTGACTGGACCTGATGTTATGAACATTTTTATAACAATCATTAAGCAAATCACATGATTGTTAAACAAGTCATGTGATTGTTAAGCAAATCTAGCTTTCCCGCTTGACGTTACTTGTCAGAAACTGATTGAGAAAGTTGCAGATTGCAATCATGTGATTGCAGGAGGCTGCAACTGGTTGCAAATGTGAGCTGGTTGCCAAATACCCAAATTGGATCACATGACCATGAGGTGGTGCATCAATTGTAATTTTGAGAACAGGTTATAAATCATTTTTTCTGGGGCTGTTGCAAATTTGAACCATTATTAGATGAACTGTCATAAGCCAAGGACTATTTATAGTATGGTTACCAGCTTTGAACCAATCCAGTATATTAAACTATGGTCTAAAGTTGCTTTTGTGATTCTTCCTTGATTTAAAGTTTATTTTCTGCTCAGTTGAAATAGGAAGCTGATTAAATTGAAATACTTCTCACTATTCCAATTCATTGTAAAAGGAGAGAATAGAGGTTACTGCGTGCCCTGTTGAACTAAGCATATGCATTAGCTGTAAGTGGAATAGCATTCAAGTGAAGAAGGTGGGTTACTTTGCCCCTGTTTTCTAGGCAGAATTCTTGATAAAGTTTAAACATTTGAAACAATTAGACAGTGGATCAATGTTCAAAGGAAATTGGTCTAGACCAGGGGTATCAAACTCAAGGCCTGTGGGCTGGTTCCGGCCTGCGGGGTGCTTAAATCTGGCTTGCGGGGCCGGCCTGGAAATATGAAAGGACTGGCCCACGGTGCTTCCAGCAGCTAAAACAGGCTGCGTGCAGTCCCCCTGGGCCTCATTTTCACCCTCCATGGCCTCCTGAAGCACTCTGCTGGCCAAAACACCCTGAAAAACAGCTCAAAAATGGGCCCAAAACAGACCAAAAACCGGGCCAATAACGGCTGAAAAAATGGGCCACTCCACCCGCACCCCCCCGCTGGCCCACAGAGGAGAACTACAATATTGATCTGACCCTCAAGGAAATCCAGTTTGATACCCCTGGTCTAGACTGTATATAAATAAAGAATTCTTAGAACTTAGAAGTATCACTGCAGAATTGAGTTCTATTTTAGGATGTTTCATCAGCAGTCAACTTAACAATCAGAAATTAAACCTTTAGATTATTTTATCATTGGTCTTGCGTAGGCTTTTAATTATTAGTTCCTTACATGGGTTGGGAACTTTAAGTCTCACTAAATGGGGGAGCTGAACACATATTTACACCTCTCCCCAAATGAATGGAAAAAAGTGTTTGACTTTTGCTGGATCATTCCTTAAATATCCTTAAATACAATGTAAAAGAGTGTCCATTTACATTTTAGTAAATTATAGAATTATACTGTACTTGCTGTCTAGTGTCATAAGAGTTATAAAATCAATTGTGTATAGAGGAATGGAACATTGCATATTGACTGTATGGTGATTTTTGAATAAAAATCTTTGGTTCCAATTATAATTGTCTTCCTTGTCCCTTTCAGGTGCAGCAGTAGCTGGAATTTACAGAGTGGCTGGGAAAAGCATGGCTCCCATGGAAGCACTGGTGTTTGGAGTTGGGCAGACTGTACTGACAATAATTATTTCATTTTCAAGGATTCTTGCAACACTTTGAATCTTCTTGCTACATTTTGAATTTTTTATGAAAGTGCTGTGCATAAAAGGAAGCAGTCTGCAGTGAAGCTTTCCAGAAATGGCTTCAGTAGCTGATGGATTGGAATTACCAGGGAAATGCATGGTATGTGGACTGCGAACTAGAGGTTCTATCCATTTGGAAAATGCTTTCCTCTAGGGTCCAAAAATGACACCCTACTACACTGTACCTAATGTGCCTCTGTCATAGGCAAGGTGTGATCCATTAAGGAGAAGCTTGAGACAAACCACCTTGTGAAGCTGCTAATCAGTCAAACAGTTGGTGTTGTGGTCATTGTGATGGTATTGAAGAAAATACAGGGGCATTTCTGAAGAATGAATAAATGTGCCAAATGTGAAATTGATTTTAAAAAAAGATTTATAATGTGACCATTTAGATGTGTAGTAATTGAATGCTGCAGACAGTTTTAAAAATTCAGGTACAGCAGCTAGATGTTTGCTTATTATTAATTGAATCCCATTCAGTACAGAATATTAGCATGGCCGTGGAAACAAAACAATTGTGAACTGATGTTATATGTGAGCAGATTCAGTAGCTGAAGCAAAGCTCTAATAAGGATATGAATGCTATTGATTCAAAATGAGAGCATTTTATGAACTGGTTTATTAAGGTGCATTGTATTCACTAAAGCCAATTTCAGTTATTTATTTCTATACATTTCAGACCTTATAATTTATGGAATACACTGTAGTCACACTACAGATTTTGAAAAGTTTTATGGGTCAAATAATACAAAATGAAACGATTTTTAATGAAACGATCCATTACAAAGCCAGTTTTAATGTTCTTTAAAATTAAGAATTCACTAATATTAAGACCAGTGGAAACCATGGGTTTTGAAAAGCTCACGTTTACCAGATTATACTGCGACAGATACAAAGAAAAGCAAGGGGAAAAAAATCTTTTTGTATGTGATTCAGAACAAAATTAGTCTGGTAAGCTGTTATAATTTTAAAAACAGGACAGTTTAATTTCCTTTTCAATTTCCTAATTTTTATCCTGAAAGTACTTTTCAAAAGGCATCTGGACTTTCTTGGGGTTTTCAAGGGAAACCCCCCTCCCCCCAAAAAAAAGTCCAGTTGCCTTTTGAAAAGCATCTTTGGGACAACCATGATCTGAACGATTGAGAATCTCCATAGAATTTTCCCAATTTTTAGACAGCTTGGGAGCAATTATATGTGACTTTTATCAGCTTAGCTTTGAATAGATACATTCTGTTTGTGTGCTTCAACAAAAGCAATAGTGGTGTGACTGCAGCTGTCTTTATTATAAAATGTTATGAAATGAATACCAAGAAGAGAAAGTACCTTAATGGGCCAATGTGAGTATTAGGAAGAAGTGATTAAATTGTATTTTGTCCTAACTCATAGATTTCATATGCCGTCAAGCCTGAACTGCATGTGCTGGTGTTTGAAAAAATTTTTTGGAAGAGAGTACAAGTGGCTGAAAAACACACTGTTTTACCATAGTAGCTTACGTACTTTCATTGCCCAACTGGTTCATTATGCTCCTTTCTTAAAAAGTGGAATTTCTAGCTAGAAATTGGAACAAACAACCCTGATATATTAACAGTGGAAGCCTGTGTATGTGTGTGTTTTCTTCAATTAAGGAAGTACTGTGTGAATTTAATCTTAAAACTAAGATTAAAATAGGTATTGTGCCTATATAAAAATCTTTTTTTAAAAAGATAAAAAGACAGTCACATTGTTATGATAATAGAATCATACTCAAAGCAATAATAATTAGAGAGTACAATGCTTTGCTCCAGAGCTTTTCTAAACGTTGTGGTAAAAATCTCAATTTATATTCATATGTATTAATATATTAATTATCAAGGTTTATCTTAGTTTAAAAGAGATTTATTGTTTATCTTTTTGTCATTCTTATGATCGCAATGGTAGGCAGTTCCAGCAAGAATGAATCAATCTGTATGGAACTACTTCATAATTTGACAGCAGAGCTCTCTCCGCAGTAGCCACAAATAAAAATTTTGTGCTCATCCTACACTCTGAATCAAAGTCATAAGACAGTGGAAATAGCATAAATACTGGGAATTTAATATATTTTGTTGCAGCTAATTTAACCTTAAATACCAAGGTACATCTATTTATTTATGTTTGTTTATTTATGTATGTATGTATGTATTTATTTATTTATTTATTAAGAAGACAGTAATATAAAATGATTTTAGGGGCAGTTGTGCCTTGAGTGTATATTAGAACTAATTTTTTAGTTTCTCCATTTTTCGGCTGTTCTGTGTCTATTGATGGATTACTGCTTGACAATGATGTAATGGATGTGGTAGGGAAGTTCCTGTTAAAAAGACAACAACAAACACAATTGAAGAATATTACTCCATTTCAAGCCATGAGGATTTTAAAAATTAGTTCAGTTTGCGGAAAATTATTTCTTCAATATTCTATCATAAGAATCCTGCATCTTAATTTCCATATTTTTGAGCACCAAAACATGGTATATGTAATGCTGTTGTGTTTATATGTAAACTGGTTTAATATTTAGTGTTACTGTATAAATCTAATGGTTTTACAAAGCAAACATTCTCAGGCCCCAGAACTAAAGACAGTTATATAGATTGTATTTGTAAATTGCTAATTATAAAGATTTTAGGGCTATATGCAGAAACATTGTTATGCTGGAAACTCAGATGCTTCTTATGTTTGTGATTGCCTCATCAGATGAAAGTACCAACAGTTTTCACAAAACAAATTCTATTGGTATCAAAATAGGCTGGGAATAATTTGTATGATACTACAAATGCACTTTTTGTTAAAATACTGCAATACATTTATTATCCTCAGAATATGTTACGTATTATTGTAACATTGCCATCTAAAAATGGATCTAATGAGAAAAACAAGCAAAATTACTTTACAACAGGAGGCAATCATAGATAACCCCTACTAAGATTAAACTGATGAAGTGTTTTGTAGATAAATCACTGTATATGATTATGATTATTATTATTTTGTATAAAAGGATGGTGGATAGAACTTCTTACTGTTCTTGTTTAGTAATGGATATTTAAATACACATTTGAACAGACAATAGATACCATTTAGTGGACATTTCTGGCTTCCCATGCCGAACAGAATACATCAAACTTGTATTTTAAAGTGATTGCAGTGATAGTTATTTATTGCTTTAAAAATGGATTTATATATTAAAAACAGGAATGAAGTAACCAAGGAAGTGTGTTTTATAGCAATATTCTTTTATATTCAGTCTTGAAAATAATATATAAGGAAAATGGTTATTATACTAGGATAAATTTTCATCTTCTGAAAAGGATGAGTGTGTATGAATTCCGTGTAAGTTTATGTTAGAGTGCTGTAGTTCAGGGTGAAATGTTTTTTTTATATGAATGGTATTACCATAATATTGCCAGCTGCTAAAATAAGTGAAAGAACTATCTATTATGTTCTCCAAAAATGTCTTTGAACAATTATTTCAACTTGGACCAAGCATTCTTAAGAAAAAGTGCAGTGTAATTTTTCAGCAGTACCAGTATTTGAACATGAACAGAGTTATTAACAACAATTGGAGAACAATTGAAAAATTCATACAATTCAAAATAAAACTCTTCCAGGCCTTCCTTTTTTAAAGCAAATAACATAGCTTAAGTTTAAAGACATAGTATCGAATGGCATTCTAGATATTCTTTTTAATATTACTTAGATTAACAGGTTAAGTTGGTTTGTTTTATAAACATATGGACCAAAGAGGTGATTCAGTCTTTGTTGTATTTATTTGTAATATAGCATTTTAAATATATTTTTCTTGAGGAATTTGAGGAAAGCAGTAGTGTTTCCTCTTTAGTTTGCACTTTGCTATATTTTGTTTCAGTATGATAAACTTATTTCTACTTGAAGCTTGCATATTTTTGTTGTACTGTAGTAAAAACCAAGCAATCAGCTTTTGATATAATTAAACAGATTTTTAAAATTAGTTATGGTTGAATTTTGTTATCCATTTAGGTGGCTCCATGTCTCTTTTCCCTCCCCACAAAAGGTTTAAGATTAACATTTTAAAACACTAATTTTGTACATGTTATCAGAATCTTGCATCATTGCATAAGATATTCAGTGGGACCAAGCTTGTTCACTTCAGTAAAGGTTTTTTTTATCTCCATTTTCTGGTAAAATAATGTGCCTCCAAGCCTCATGTTTACTTTCAACTTGTGTTATGGATTATGTGGTTTTCATGAATCCATAGCTGGATTTAATTTATTATTTTATTAGAGAAATGTCCAGTGGGAGAGGACTTTTTAAAGAGCAAAACAATTGTGTTAAAGCTCACTTTTTCCCCTACTTTTAGGAAAAGAAGGAAAGTTAGCAATTGCTCCTGAATTTTAACAACACAAATTGTGGGTGCTTTGGATTAAGAAAACAATATTGGAGATGACAACTCAGCTATAGAATTATGAACTTCAGATGCAAATACAGTCACATAAAATAAAAGTTGCTCGGTATTTTTTTAAAAATGTGTTTTTGTAGAGTCTCTGACGAAAATGTTTTTCTTTTTCATTGAGATTAATAGAAGTAACTGGGAAAAATCAGATTAAAGTGTGGGAAGGAACTGTTTCTCCCTTTATTATAAATCTTGGATATTAAAATATAGGCAAATTGTAGAAACCACTGAAGATCCAACAATTTTCAGGATTTCCCTCTCAGGTACAATTCAAATTAGTACCTCATAGAATTACAATAAATGAAAGAAGGGCCTCAGTGCTTATGCAAATGTCTAGCCATATTTGTGATATTTTGCTTTTGATTAATGTTTAACATTTAAAGTTTAAGATCTTCAGTTAAAAAGTGAAAGTCAAAATCAGAAAATTATTCATGAGAAGGCTACAAGATTAGATTTTGCCTAAATATTTCTGGAATTTAAAAAAGAATTTTTTTGGGGGGGGGGGAGATGTTTTAGATTATACGGTTAGTCATTACAGAACTATTAATTTATTTCTTAGAAACATTCCTTTCTTTGTATAGGTATAGGTACATTTTCCATTTTGTTTATGAGCATCTGCACATTCGTATAATGTGCTTTTGGAAAAGATAGGAAAACCTTGTAACTTGTTCTTGAGAGATACAGGTTTTCTTAATAGCTTCAGAAGTTGTTTTATAATAACCTTAGATAGCTGTTTCCTTACTATAATTTCTGCTACCTTTATGTTTACATAACTGCTTGTACAGTTTCTTAAAGTACAGATAGCGTAATGGAAGATTCTTTACCCAACTGCAAGTTCCTTATAGTGTATGATAATGTGAAGAAAATCTGTGATCTGAATTGTAACCTGGAAGATTCACTGAAACAGGATTGGTTACGCTTGTGAATGACCTCTAATGGGAATGGGATGGAATAATGCATTGTCACTTGTTGAGATGGGCAGCCATATAAACTGGATGAACAAATAAAAATAAGCATCTTTGTTCTACTTGACCATTTGGTGGCCTTCAATATTATTAGCTATTAACTATGGCATCCTTCTGAATTAGTGGGCTAGGAATAGGCAGAATTGTGCTGAGAATCTTCCCTTCCTGCAAGATTGATTCCTGTTGGTATTGCATGGGAGTAATAGCCCTCAACCCCTATTATGTAGAGTATTTTCCACTCCTGTTTAACTCTACATAAAGTGGTGAGATCATCTGTTGCCATAATGTATACCCAATTGTACATCTCCACCTCCAATGAACTATGCATTGCTGTTGATGTTGTCTTGATGCTTGGAGATTATGGGTCTAGATGAGGAACAACTGAATCCTGGCAATGCTGGCTTTGGGTCTTAGGGTTTTCCAAATCTGGGGATTTATGATCTTTGGTGCACTATCCCAAACAGACCCTGTGCACAGTGTGAGGGTCCTGGATTCACAATTCCAGCTCAAAGAGCATGTGGCAGTCATGGCTAGGAGACCCTTTGTGCAACTTCGTGTTGTGTGCTAGTTGCATCTGTTCCTTGATCAGGAATTACTCCACTCGCAGATACTCATGGCATGGTCACCTCCATGAAGAGTATTGAAAGCTTCAACTTGTACAAAATACAGAGGTGTGGGCAGTTATGTGTGCTCCTAGAATGGTACATGTTGCATTTTTTTTCTCTGCAAGTTGTATTATCCACCAGTCTGTTTCCAGGTTCAATTCAAGATTAAAGCCCTATATGACACGTGGCTGGGTTTTGTATACCTGCCCCATCAAGGGCAGCAGGAACTAGGGAGCAAGCTTCTTTGCTGTGGTACCAACCCTTTGGAACATCATTCCTTCGGAACCTTCCGGAAATCCCTTGAAATCTGTTTTTGACAGCAGACTTGGGGATCCCAGGGAAATAGGAATCCTGCAAAATGGCTATATTGTTTGTAAGTTCTTGAATGTGGTCTCCCATGGTTTATATTTAATGGTTTGTATTGTGTATGTTGCCCAGAGTTGTGTGTGAAATGGGAAACTACAGTATATACATTTTATCAGGAAACAAATAAACCACCCATTCATTCAAGTTGAGTGCTGTCCAAAGCCAATTTACTCTGGGTAATTCATAATATAAAAACAAAGCAACAACACACGGAATACAATATACAATACAGGTAGTCCTTGAGTTATCACAGTGATGGGGTCATAAAGCACAACACAATGTCACTTCATCATTTAATAACAGCAATCTCGGGAGTCCTCATTGCCTTCATTAACCAAATTCCACTGATTATTTTCAATATATATATATATGCTGCCATCAAATTCCAATAAATTTGACATTCATTTTTAGACACGTGGACACAAAGTATCAAACAGTCTCCTAAAAGCAGTGAGGGAGACTGATGCCAACCAGGTGAAAGTAGCCTGTGGCTTATTTCTAGGATGCCTTGGCAAGATTGTGTTCTTCCTTATGGTATTTCTTGGAGATCATGGAAACAGTGGGGAGCTTTCGAACAAGGGAAGGAGGAGAGGTGGTAAGCAAGAGGAAGGGGGAGCTCTTAGGCCATAACAGTCACAAAAAAGATTACCACAGCACCTCATTAGCCTTGACCTTTCCTCAATCTATGAACCTTGGTGATGAGAAAGTCACAATAAAAAAAATATATCTCCACCCAACTAATCTGGTATTGAGTGAAATGTCTGTAGACGTTCCAAATTCTCGTGAATTTGAATTTGTGAAGCTTTTAATGATATGAAACCTCCTCCAGAAGTTTGAAGTGCATCTTTGATCATAAATAGCTCCTTATTAAAAATATAATTGCTGGAGAAAAGCACAAAAGAAATAAGCTGTGACATGCGTCTTTACTTGTAATGAAACTGTCGCCAGCACAAAATCAGGAGATAGTCCTATGAAACAAAAGTGTTTAAGGGAAAAGTTTGTTGGGTACTGAAAATCCTCATGAAAACTCGGTGAGCCTTTTTGTGAGATGTAAAAACTGGAATGAAATTAAACATGATCGATATAATTGAATAGAGAGTGTCAGGGCCAATAAGACAGAATCAGGAGAGTATGAGCATAGTTCAGGCATTGGGCTCTATTCTTGACAAACCTAGCCCTCATAGTGGATCTACTTAATTGCGATTATAACTTATGATAGAGAGTGTATTTATTGGTGGAGGTCTCAGGCTAAAAACTGGGAATCTGTGAGTTCTGGTCCTGCCTTGAGCACAAAGCCAGCCAGATGAGCCTTGGGCCAGACACTTTCTCTGAGCTCTAGAAAAGAGGCAATGGCAAACCACCTCTGTAAAACTTTGCCAAGAAAACTGCAGGGACATGTCCAGGCAGTCTCCAAGAATCAGACACAATTGAACAGAAGGAAAAAGATGTTTAGGTTACATTTCCTTTCTTTCCTTTTCTTACAAAAGTTTACAACCCATTCATTATTACACAAATTAGATTAGATTTGTATATGTTTAAGGGAATCTCCCCCACCCTCCCTCAAGTATCAGCGCAGAGGCCTGGGCAATCCACTCCAACGTGGAAAGGTAGGGTTAGGGGTAGTAGAGAGAGGGGATACTTGTAGTAGCAAGTATTGGATTCTAGTGCTCTCTAAAAGTCCTCTTATTAAGGGAGGCTGGCCAGAACCATGCCTACTATCACCTAGCCAATGTCTCTGAAATATTTGTAAATTGTCTTGTGCCCTAAATTTGTGTATTATGTAAAAACGTTCCTTTCTTAACTGTCAGCAATCCATTGACTAGCACAATCATATTGTGTTCAAAGAACAAATCTCTGCAAAGCATAATGATAATCCAATCCCAAACCCCACTGTCTGTTAGATGTATTCTTGTTTTAAATGTTCTTCATCAGTGAGGAATATCTTTACTACAGAGTAAAGATACGAGTTCAATTTTTGTATATCGGATAATCAACATCATGGCTGCAGGATATCTGTATAGGAACAGCTTGCCATTTTTTATACACAAAAGACCAAGTCTAAAATGAAGTCCTCTCCATTTTGGGTGTGGGTGTGGGTGTGGGTGTTATGTGTTAAGTTACACTGTATCTTATGCACTGATGCAATATGCATTTTCCTTCAGGAAGGTGATTTTGGTTTTTTAATGTAAAGTTATGTACAAAAAGCTTTAAATGGAGATTGGCTGTTACTAATACTTTAAGGTGTTTCCATTATCTGTTCCAGCTAAAAGAATTAAAGAAGTTAAGTTAATCTCTTTTGCTTCTTTTAGTGCTATAAAGTGAACAATAAAAAGAAATGTGTACTATTTAGGAAACATTTTAGTTTGTTTTTTTAAATCCAGTTTTGTTGGGGTTTTTTTTCACCTTTGCTCAAAAGGTATTTGATTCATTTCAGTGGAAAGAGTATTATTAAAAGTTTAACTATTATAGTTGCCAATGCAGCTATGAACCAAGATAATTTTTCCATATAAACTGACTTGATGATCATTCAAGAATCCTGTAGTCAATGAGAATATTTATGCCCTATATTGAGCAAAGTTAATGTGTTCGCTAAGCTCTGTGTTGCCTAGTGCATTATACTGCATGTTTTATTAATTAATTTAGATTGGAGGAAAAGAATAACACATTTGTATATAACATGTAAATAATGTATACCATTTTCATTTTATATAAACTGCTTTCCAATTTCTCAAAATTATGTACAAAACCCGCTGTAAATTACTTGTACAATAAATGTTTTTTCCCCATTGAAATTTTGTAACAACCAGTTCTGTGGGCATGGCCATGTGACTGGGTGGGCATGGCTTCTTTTTTTGCAGCCCCCCCCCCATTTTGGGGGGCCTTCTGGGCCTCAAGGAAACCTCCGGGGGGGCGTTTTTGGTCCCAGAAGACTTCCCTGGGTCTCAGGAAGGAAAAAAAAACTGAGCATGGGGGCACATGCAGACCCCCCCCCCCGCGCTCCATTTTGAGGCCTTCTGGGCCTCAGGGAAGCCTTCTGGGGGGACATTTTTGCTCACAGAAGGATCCTACTCCTGCGGTCAAGCAACCTTTTGAGCAGCAACACCTCTTTCTGGTGTTCACCTTTATTACTCTTCTGTCCCAGCTATCTGTCCCTTCCCTGGGGCCAGGAGAGGCAGAAATTTAATCCATAAGTGGCAGAAATGTTCTCTACTTCATTAGAATTAACATTCAAATTTATCCCAGATAATCCTGCAAGATGATAAGGCCTGCTCAGCTAGTGTCAACCTCTCAATGAATCTGAATTATTTTATTTTAGGATGCTTTGCAAAACCTTCACACTATCCTCCTATATATACTTCATATCTTCTTCCTCCCTCAGGGGTATGAATCACTTTGAAAATGGCTGCTGGGTGACAATTTTGCTGTTCTAACAGCCTTGATGTAGACCTGAACTTGAGGTTCTAACCTGTTTTTATACAGCTTCTCCTTTGTCTTCCACCTACATCACTTAATTTGTATCCCATCTTTTATTATTTTTACAAAGAACTCAAGGTAGCACACATATCCATCACAGCTTCTTCCACCTCTTTTCTTCACAGTAACAATTTTGCCCAAAGTCATGTGTGCCTCTTGATTCCAGCAAGTTAACAATGTTTTGGCACATCTGCCATCCAAAGTTTTAGGTGGGAAAAAAATAAACATCCTCTTGAAACCAACCAGGTGGTTGATGGTTGAGGTGAACCAATTGACTAAAATCCTCCCCACTCTGGAGAGATAAGGCATGAATAAGCTCCATGGGAATCAGAGTGATTTGACCAGGCAGAAGGCAGACATTAATAACCTCCATCCTCATATCACATTGGAAACAAAACCCAGGTTTAATGCATTCGTCCCTTAATAATCTAAGACAAACCTATATATTGACTGAACACCTAAATTGCCTCTGAAGCCACTTTCAGGGAATGTTACCTGAAATCAACAATTTTAAGCCTAGGAACTCTAGCAACAAGAGGTAAGGTCCAGGAACTCAAGAGGAGCCGTTGTTGTGCAGTGTGGGAACAGTATAAAAGCTGCTATCCTGGTTGGATCTTAACTTCAGAAACAAGAGTCCTGTACCCATTTATTCATAGACGAATGCTTCTGGTTGTCAGCAAAGGTTGCTACAAACCAACCGGCATTCTTTCTTCTTGCCTTCTGTTTGTGGCTGGTGCCAAATCTGGAACCCGGATGGGTGCATTTCTGAGAGGGAAGCCTCTTTCTCAAAGGTGCTTTTTCAATAGGCATGGACTTCCTTGTTTTTCTTTGAAGAGGTTTCGCTTCTCATCCAAGAAACTTCTTCATCTCTGACCACATCCAGTCAGCTGAAGAAGCTTCTTGGATGAGAAGTGAAACCTCTTCAAAGAAAAAAACAGAAAGTCCAGTTGCCTCTTGAAAAAGCACCTTTGGGACAACCATGAGCTGGAGGACTGGGAAGCTCCATAGAAACCCTCCACCCATCCACCCACTTTTATTTGTTTTGCTTTATCTATTGTTAGATAAAGGATTAGGAGTGGTATGAATAGCAAGCAGACCTGACATTCATAAGCAGCATTCAGAAACCCAGGCTGCTGTGAGCTGCTTCTTGGGATGAGTGCAAGGGACCAAAGGTGAAAATTGGTCTCAATCCCCATTCCTTAAGAACAGCCTATCTTCTTCTGCCTCTTGCCTTCTTCAGTCTTCATCCAGCATCCCCATCTCCTAATCATAAATGAGACATCTCTTTTATCCACATCTCTGCTCACAAGCTATGGATGTAAGATACCTTTCACACCTTGTTGCTTTGGTAACACATTCCTCCATCAAGTTTATTGTCCTTGTTCTCTATCACCTTTCCATTCTTGAGATCTAATCTTCAGCATCTGGCCAAGTGCCTCTCTGCTGTAGCAATCCTTCCACTCAGTTCTTTCCTACTATCCCATTCTTTTCAACTTCTAGTCGGTACAAAATGCACGTGCTACTGCAATTTTTTTTCAGGAGAGGGAAGGGAAGGCAAAGGCAGCGACAGTTTAGAAATCCTATCACCAAGGAGGTCAGTCGGTTCAAGACTGAAGAACCAAGGCTCAGAAGACACACGGGAACCACGAATAAAGCAATATGGAGTCATGGATGACCCTTTTGTTCTCAGCAAAGATGCTTGTTACTGGCAGGAGTTCCAATGGATGCTGACCACAGGTGAGACTGCCCAATGTGTCCTAGTGTTGGGTGATCTTTCAGTTGCTGCTTCTCACACTGTGCTCCAGATCAGGGATCTCCAACCTTGGCAACTTTAAGACTTGTGGACTTCAACTCTGGGAGTGGAAAGTCCACAAGTCTTAAAGTTGTCAAGATTGGAGCCCCCTGCTCCAGACGATGGGTGGCTGAGTCAGCCTAGGGTGGTTGATTGCTAACCTAATCCTGAAATTTCTTGCCAGCTGCCGGAATGGGCTCTTCAACTTTTGATTCTTCCAAACCAGCTGGTAATTTTGAATAATATTTTCCCCTTAAGTTTAGCTGGGTAAAATAAGTGGAATAAACTGCTCATTGAATTCATGAGGTTTTTTTTTTTTTAATAATCTGATCTTGATATAAATTTCATTTTGATATACAGAGTGATACACCAACTATTATTAGTGGGGTTTAGGAGGCGAGGAAAGCTGCATTAACCATAGAAGAAATTATGTGCTATCAGAACCATTGCAGTTCACATTTTGAAAACCAACCAAAATAGGAGGTTCCCAAAATTTTCCCAAAAATTTCTGCTGATACAGAATACCAGCTTGAAAGACATTAATTGGTGCATAATGAGCAAACTGCAGAGTAGAGAATGTGCCACTAGATGGCGCCCTTTAACCATTCATATTGTTAAAAGATTCCAAACCAAACAAGATGCTGCTCAGTTTTATAGCTTGCCTGATATTAAGTGGAGGAATAGTAACAGTCACATTGAATTCAGAGACAAACTCAGTTCCCCTTTTTCCGTAAGATTTGTGTCTTTCATATTTTTAATGTTGCTACAGCAATATATTAAGAAATTATATTCAGAAATCTGCGGGTTTAGTGTTGGTGACTATGTTTTCTGTAGATGTGGGTTCATTGTAATATATTGTTCAAGCCCTTTTTTGTGCATGCAGTGTGATACATCAACTAGTGTCTGCCATTGAAGTCATATACTCCCATGGCAAGTTACAACACTGTGGTTATTTTTCAGCTTGGCAAAGGAACATGGTGTGCAACCCATTCTGTTTCTTGTGTTTAAATTATATCCTTGTATCAAATTTAGGTACTGAGGACCATTTGTTGCTCTTGGTATTTGTAAAGTTTTTAATGAATAAACTGTCAGTGTGTAACTGCTAATTGAACTAAACCACCAGGCCTTTTTCAGGAAGCAACCTATAGCTTGGCCATGCCATTAACACAAAGTTGTTTTGCTGTTCAAATTCAAAATACATATATAATAAAGTGTTCCCTGTGCTGAACGCTTTCTGTCAGGGGATTTCAGTCAGCTTCTTCCATAGCAAAAGGGAAGCAGCAACAGCTGGTTAGGCACCTGTGTGAAAGTATAGATTGCCCGTAACACTATCTGCCTAATTACTTGCTACAAACAGGAGATGGGTCATGAGCAGGTTAAATCAGTTGCTCTTTTCCCTCACAGTTATTGAAGGAGGACTGAAAACTAAGCTTCATTTTCCATTTTAAATCCCCCAAAATGTCACTTGGAGATGATGTGGTTGATTATGCCATCTTATTCTGTCATGTGCCAAGGATGCTTCAGAAACATGTTTGCCCCAGGAATTTAGTGGCATGCAGGAGTTTATAGCAAGCTTAAATATTTACTGTAAGGCACAAGGGGAAGGGGGGGGGGAGGATTGCTTAGAATCATTCATTAGCTTTGATACTCAGAATTACAATATAACTCCATTTGGATGAATTTATTCCTAAAGTACCATGATCCATCTATAATAATGAAAAAAAAAGATTGCAATGGAGAATAATAAAAGCGAAATGTAAATATAGTTAAAAATATGGGGATCTGCAGCAGAGCAGCCCATAGATCTATCTGTGGAGATAATTCTCAATGTTCTGAATAAAGTTCAATGGAAAACTGCCCCGCTAATATTTGTATTGGAATGTATAAGGCTATCGGATCTGAAATGCAAAAATCAGGATTATCCATGGATGGCAGCAAAACAGAGGTGGCTCTGTTTCTTTGCTACCATCTAGAACAGGAATGTCAAACGCAAGGCCTTAAATCAGGCCCACGGCTCCGGCCTGAAAATACCAAAGGACCGGTCCATGGTACCTCTGGTGGCTAAAATGGGTTGTGTGCACCTCTGCTCCCCATGCCTTTTTTCTCCCTCCATGGCCTCCTCTGCCAGCACTCTGCCAGCCAAAAAACAAGCCAAAAATGGCCCAAAACCAGCTGGAAAGCGGCCAGAGAAATGGCCATGAAAACAGGCCCAAAAATGGCCGCTCAGCCCATTTTCAGCTGGAAGAGTGCTGCAGAAGGCATCTGTTCTGCCCCTCTGCTCTCACTGGCCTGAGGAGAAGAACTACCATGCTGATCTGAAGAAATCCAGTTTGACACCCCTGATCTAGAAGCTTGTAGACCATGTCTGGAAACCATACGTTTGTGTTATGATAAGCATAATCCGCACCACACAAATCTGCTGACCCACACTCTAATGTTTTAGGTCTGCAGTGCCCAGGTTTCTCAGACAGCCATTGGAGGATGTTGACATGGAATAGAAGCACTTGAACAACTTATACTTGGGGAACAGATGGTTACTTTAAATATATATACAGTATTTATAACACTGGTGCATAAAGCATCTGGCATAGATAATATAGACTAGTTCTACGTCATGTTTAATTTTAGAACCAAATCAAAGTTCGAGTCACATTGTTTCCTATAATGGGCATCCTGATTTTTCTGGAAGCTTATAGCTTATAGACATGAAGGGAATCTACTTTCCCTGCAGATAATGCTGAAATGGCTAAAATTCCTTCCAGGATATATCAGCCGATTCCGTTGTCTTTTGTGGCAAACATTCCTTCAATATTCTTCCATGGTTTTATAGGAAGCGGGAATCTGTTTTTTAAATTCTGTAAAATCAAGAATCTTCTGATACTTTTCTTGCTTATTTTGGATATAGGCCCACCACTGAGACTACTTAAGTTATAAATCCTTATCTTAAATACTTAACATAAGTCATGTTCGTGATTTGTAATTCTGGAAAAGGAACTGTCTTCTTTCAGAGGACCCATTAATTATTACATACATTAAGCATGTCTGCTTTGTTATTATAAGGTTAGCCTATAAATCTAACCTTACATCAGGCAAAGTAAACGAACCAGCTCCATGATTCAGAAAAGATCAGTTTGTTGCCTTTTAAAATAAAACACAGAATTAATTAACTAAAGCTGACTGAACCCACATCTGAGAAGAGTCCAACAAAACAGTTAGCGGATAAGGAAAAAAACAAACCCAAAACCTGGGAACAGGCATTCTTGAAGCTACTCTAGTCATTGTATAAGCAGCCTGAAGACCAAGGAAGCATTTGTACATTTATTTTTGTACAAGTCTACTTGCTGAGTGCATACAAATTTGAAGTGACCAATAAATAAGGTAACTCTACTAAACAGTCTCCACTTATTCTTGCCCATAGACCAGCTATTTAATAAATAGCTGACTCATTGTGAGGACATCAAGTCTCATACTCCAAGATTGTTTAGAGTATGGCACCAACAACTTTTTATCTTCTAGAAAAGAGAGCATAAGCTGCATTTTTCCCATTAGAAAATATATGTTCACATAGAATCAGGTATCTGGCTGGTGGAGGTTATGGGACTAAATGGAGTAGCCTGCCTTACATGACTTGAGGAACTTCCAAAGAAGATGATGTTCCATAGATGAGGAACCCAGGAATATGTAGATGCTTTTATCCTGATCTGCAACAGCTCTTGTTTCTTTTGTTTCCAGGTATTTTAGAAACAGTATCAATTGTAAGGTGGGTTGATCAGTATGCAAAAAAATCAAGCAATGATGCATTGAACATAGTCTTTGTCTAGGCCAGGGGTCCCCAAACTTGGCAACTTTAAGACTTGTGAATTTCAGCTCCCAGAATTCTCCAGCCAGCTATTCAATGTTGGCTGGAGAATCCTGGGAGTTGAAATCCACAAGTCTTAAAGTTGCCAAGTTTGGAGACCTCTGGTCTAGGCTGTGACCTTGCATCTGTAACTATACAATACTTTTTGATGAATGTTGTCAACTTATTTAAATTTCAAAAGTCATTCTTTAAAATTAATAAGAGACAACTTCCGTCCTTGGTGCACATAGCAGGACTTGCCTTGTATGATGTCAAAAAAACATGTGGAATATTGCATGTTGGAAAGATTTGCAGTTGACCTGAAGTTTGTTTTCAATGTTATTTTCATCAATTTCCCCAGCATTAATTGTTTCTTCATGTCCTGATGACTAAGGCAATTGCTTAATCGATTCCTTATATGCTTATCATACTCAGTAAGCGTTCAGAGCTCTTCAAGAAATAACGTTTGCATTACGTTGACTGGGTTTGACTATGCACCCAGGTGCAGAAAACAAACCATAGGCTTAGCCATTTTACTTTGGAAAATGAATCTCCTCAAATAAAAATGCTAGTACTCTCTTGGTGGAGGAAATGGCTAATAATAAAAATAAAAGGCAAAAGACCCCTGAAGTGCTTAGCAATAATTCAGTTCTCCCAGAAGGGCAATAGAAGAGATTTTAATGCAATTTTCCATCTGCAGCCTAGAGAACAATAGAATGCTGGAATGTTTTTCCATTTGTTATTTTAAACTTTCATGTCAATAATGCTAACACAAGATTAGAGAAATAATTAGAGGGATGCAAAGATACTGCATCTTCAGAATCTTTTACTCAAAATAGGTTTTCCAGAATATTAAAGTTCTTCCAGACAACACACTTCTTAACTTCTGGCTGATCACAGTAAATACATATACTAGCTAAGGCCCATGAACATACAATATTCCTAGATAATTATTCAAGAATGTAATTACCTTAGAAGCATGATTTTGGCACACCTCCATAGAGTACATCTAATGATGCATATTTAACAGAAACATTAACACTATGATCCAGAGTTCTCCAATCTTTCCAGCTTTGTGGACTGGTGGAAGTGGCGGGCAGAGGGGATGGTTGTGTGCAAGTCAGAGGTGTTATTCAGCAGGTTCTGACCAGTTCTGGAGAACCGGTAGTGGAAATTTTGAGTAGTTTGGAGAACCGGCAAATCCCACCTCTGACTACAGATTTAACAGTATCCTTCCCCTGCCACGCCCACCAAGCCATGCCCACAGAACCGGTAGTAAAAAAATTTGAATCCCACCACTGGTGTGAGTGGCTGGCAAGCGCGCATGTAACAATAGTACTTAGACTATACCGCTTCACAGTGCTTTACAGCCCTCTCTAAGAGGTTTACAGAGTCAGAATATTCTCCCAACAATCTGGGTCCTCATTTTACCGACCTTGGAAGGATGGAAGGCTGAGTCAATGCAAATGGACCACGCACACGCTGGTCTGACATTTCTATGGCCTGGTTGCAAATAGCTCACGGACCACTAGTCGGCCGCAGCCAAGAGGTTGGGGCTGTGGTCTACTTCTCTGAGACATGAAAATGTAAAGAGTGGTCAGAATTGGTCTTCTATTTGTTATAGATATGTCCTGAGTTTGGTAACCTCCCAAAGTAACAGTTACGTTCTGTTTTGCTGGGATTAAGTCATGGTCATAACGCATCTAATTCCTCACAGCCTTCAGACCAAAACTAAAGCTAATTACCTTCCAGTTCCTTTGAAAATCATCGTGACTAGAGATCACATATCAGATGTGGTCTGGTTCAAATAATAATAATAAAAGCTCAAAGGATGTAAGATACGAAATGGCAGGCACTGGTTAAAACGACAAAACCAACCACCAGCAAATAAGGCCTGTGCAAGTTGTAATTCCTCTTCCAAAGTGAGACAAGCTGAACAATTAAGTTTAAAAAAAAAAAAGTTCAGGCAATCTAGTGTCTGTTGGTACATTGGTGGCCCAGATCCCCCCACTGGTACGTTTCTTGGTATACTCAGTCTTCTTAATCAGATTCTTTCATTTCAGAATACAATAAATTCCGGTGTGCTAAAAAGGAAAGCACCAATCTCTATATTTACTATTCCTATTTTGTGTGTACCTTATTCACGCATTTTCCATTGCAAGTGAATGCAAAATGCCTTAAAACAATACTTACAACTGCGACCAAGCATAATAATAATTAATGCATATAAAGCCAGAATGGAGAAGACAGCAGCAGACAGAAAATGCTATCTCTTCAAAGAAGCTGAAGAAATGTAGACCACCTAGTTAGCTGCTTCAAGAGTATTGCACAGGCTGACTACAAAAAACAGCATGACAAAGTAACAACAGTTCACTGGAATATCTGCAAGAATTGCCACTTGCCTGCCAGCAAGAACTGGTGGGACCCCAAAATAGATACAGTTAAAGAAAAGGAAGAAGCTAAAGTGCTCTGAAACTTCAGAATTCAAACAGACAAGTATCCGCCATACAATATCCCAGACTTGAGACAAAAAAGCCTGGATAGCAGACATTGCAATTACCTGCAGACAACAGAAGAGAAAAGAACTGGAGAAAAGAGCAAAATACAAAGACCTGCAAATGGAAGTTGAACAATTGTGGCAAAAGAGAGCAAAGCAATAGTAATAGATGCAATTCCAAGAAATTGGAATTGGGGCCTCACTCCATGGACACAAGCTTTGAGAAAAATCACCATCAGTCAATTGCAAAAGGCAGCTTTACTTGGAACTGCTTATATCCTTTAATACCGCTAATATCATTGAACAACAACATTTGTTTACTGAAATGTAAGATCCCGAAGAGGGATTGCATAAAGAAACAACAATGCCAAATCCAGTCTAAACATTATCTGGCTGACTGTGCAATCAGCTATAATAATAACCTGCGCATTGACAAAATTCCCACCTGTCAATTACAAAAGGCCCAATAGTTGGATCTGCACATATTCTATGCTGATACATTATAGCATCCTAAGCTTCTGGGGAAAATTCATTGCAAATGAAGGCCAGCACCAGCTAAAGAACTGGCAGCTGAGATTTCATGCTATTGTATATATAACAATATTTTTTTAATTAAAAATGCCTTAGCACCATCCCACTTGGATTATTGCAATATACTTTGGTGACCTTTGAAAAGCACTGAATGCTGCAACCGTCTTAAAATGCAATGAAGCAGATATTTATGGGCAAGCCTTGGTATGACCATACTACCTCATTACTTTTCTTGCAACTATGGTTACTTGTTGGCTGCTGGGTGCGACTCAGGTTGCTGATTGTTATAAAACCCTTTACAGCTTAGGGCCAGTTTGGACTGTCTGTCTCCTGAAGGTCTGCTTGTTCCACTGGATCTCACCAGAATTGGCAGTTTTAGTGATCTTTCCATCAAGTGAGGCCCAGCAAACAGGCCTTCTCTATCACAGTATCCACCCTGTGGAACAGATTGACTCCTGAAATTTGGATAGCCTCAGTGGTGGGATTCAATATTTTTTAATTACTGGTTCTGTGGGCGTGGCTTGGTGGGTGTGGGAGGGGAAGGATACTGTAATATCTCCAGTCAGAGGTGGTATTTGCTGGTTCTCTGAACTACTCAAAATTTCCGTTACCAGTTCTCCAGAACTGGTCAGAACCTGCTGAATACCACCTCTGGATAGCCCTGACATTATTGGTCTTTCATAAAGTTTTAAGGACCAGACTGTTTCCTTAGGCATGTCAGTGTTGAATAACTCCACCTGTAGGGGGTGTGGGACTATATCAGTTAGCAACTTCAGTTGCTGGTTTGTTCTGCTGTTTTGATATGGGCTTTTTTTGTTTTGTTTTGTTCTAATGATTGTTTTTCAAATTGTGTGGTGCCCAGGATTGCTTTGAATTGGGCAATCTTACAAACTGATTAACTGACTGAGTGACTGAGTGACTGAGTGACTGAGTGACTGAATTAATTAATTAATTAATTAATTAATATAAAAGGTCTCAAAATTCCAAACGTATACCCCTTTCAAAAAGCTTGCCAGTATTATAACTTCCCAGGAGTTTAATAGTCCCAGGTAGATAACAAATATGAAAAATGTCCACTTTTCAATGTCAGAAATGTGTGACACACTATCCTTATCTTGACATAGAATGCATGTTGGTGGGCTCGAGAGCAGACTGTATTTCAGGGCAAGATTGCTTATGACAAGGGTGTCAAACTCAAGGTCTGCATGGTGCTTAGATCTGGCCCAGTGTTGTGGTTAGCCGGCAGTGGTTAGCAGGCAGCAGGACTCGAATGAGGGGCTGGGACCATCAGGGAGTGGACTGCTGCCTTCAGGGATTGTGGGGGCTGGCAGCAGTGATGAGGAGGTTCCTGAGGAGCCTGTGCCAAGTGCGCATGAGCACAGGATGATTCGTAGAAGAGAACAGCTGGAGCAGCACAGGTGACTTGGGAGTAAGGCTGCAACCTAATGGGCCCTCCCTCCAGGGAATATAAGCCTGGTTCAAAAGGTTTTTGCCTCTGCAGAAGGCAAAAACGCTCTAAGAACCCAGCATTGTGAGACTCTGGCTTATCTGAAGAATTCTGTCAAGGCTTTTCTGGTTGGGCGAATTGGCTGCAAGCCATCTTTTATCTACAAAGAAGTTTATTTGTAGATTAAAGCTGTGAAGGTTTTAGTTGTTGTGTTTGTTTGAGATTTTCTTGCTGGTAACAGGGTTGGATCAGAACACCCATGGGCCTGCCCTGGAAAAAGTGAAGGACTTGTCCGCAGGCCTCTGCCAGTGAAAACAGAGCTCAGGAGGGCCATGCTTGGGCGTTCCGGGCTCTGTTTTCGGCCATGACAGCCTCCTGCAGCCCTCTGCCAGTGAAAATGGAGCCTGGCTCAATTTTCACTGGAAGAGGACTGCAGGAGGCCGTCACGGCCGAAAACAGAGCCTCGATGAGTGACATCGAGCTGGCTATGCCCACCCTGGCCACGCTTCCCCTGGCCCCCTGAGGTCAAACACAACCCTGATGAATGAAATCGAGTTTGGCATCCCTGGTTTATGACATGTGAATCAGCCTAGTTTTATTCTGATCCCAAATCACTTCATCCACAAGTGAAATTCGATTACTTTGTTACGTTGGTATTAAAATGCTCATTTAAGCTTGGTCTTATTACATTTTGCTATGCCTTTTTGAGCAGATAACAAAGAATGTTTCCTTGCTGCAGGAGGGAAGTAGACTCCAGAGCAAAGGGGTGTTGATAGAAAGAGTTTCTTTGCCCTTCTCTGTGCTCTGAAGCCACTGAACTTTTCCAGCAGAGAAAAGAGTGGGAGGAAACTGCATAAATTGTAGCAACAAGATGAGACCAGAATATGTCTCCCCAAGAATATGGGCGAAACTGAAGATTTCCAGCAGTTCCAGCAATGAACTTAATCCTGAATGAAGGAAAAATTCTGACCTTGGGAGAACAGGTTTGTATTGGAACTTCTCAAGCTTTCTCTTGAGTTTGTAGGTTCTGGTGGGGCAAATTAAATCTCCTTCAGACATATATTACAGACTGACTTATGCATCACACCCAGGCAACCTATTGTTCAGATCTTGCGAGCTTGGGAAACGTCTGATAGAACCGGAGCATGCCAATGGCAAAGGTCATCACATTTTAAATTCAAGCATCCTGAGGGCATCAAATTTATCTCTGGAAAAAGGACACTGCAGCTGGATTTGATTTTGGTAAGATGCACACAGTACATAGCTTTGATGCATGGTGTGAATTTCATTAGTTGGTGGCTGTGACAAAGGAGAGGCTACAGTCCGTGGCCAAATAGTCATGTACGTGTGTTTGTAGGTGCTTTTTTTATTCTCTTGATTAAATTGACAAAGAATAGCAATTTGCCATAAATATTTTCCACATGCCCCTTAGTAGCTGCTACAGGTAAAAAAAGATGTAACTTGCCAACTATCTGTTTGGTCCTATGGCTATATCCGCGAAGCATTAAGAAATACTGAGAGGAGGGGTGTGTATCTTCCTTTCTCTGTAGCATTTGTTTTTGGCCCTTCTGGAATGTGACCCATTGTTATTGCAGTTGCTTAAATCAAGCCTTTGGTTTATCGTATGGTCCAGGCTTATGAATAATTTCCCTGGGGGATGGGGCGGCATTCTTCATTTGTACGGCGTCTCTTGGTCAGCCGGCAGCATTTAAGTTCTTGTCCTCTTAGTATCCTGTTGTGATGTATGACCTTCTGTTCGCCCCTTTCAGATTGAGGCTGCTGTTGAACAAAATGCCTTAGCTCAGGAAAGTCTCATGTGGCGCCTGGAAAGGGGAAAAAAAAAAAAAACCACAGCGCTGGTGTTGGGATATGTTAATTATATTTGTGTGCACATACACATTCACACATGCATTCGCAAACACGTGGTCCTGCTTGAGCAAGAGGAAAGCGGACTCCATTCCCGTTTTGGACGGTTCGATGATCCAGAAGAATTTTACACACACCCAGAAGCTAACAGGTGGAAGAAAAGCACCTGTGCTACCTGCACAAAGTGGAAGGGTGCAAGCGTCTTCTCTTGAAACTCGCCCTGAAATCCCTCAGCTGAAATGAATGAAAATTACAGTTAGATAGAGAGAGATCTAGATAGATAGATAAGGATCACCGGTGTCAAACTTGCAGCGTCACGTTGCCGTCACATGACGTATTGCGATGTTTTTCCCCTTCGTGGAGCTGGGGTGGGTGTGGCCTACATGTGACGCAACCGGCCTGCAGACCACCAGTTTGACACCCCTGATAGATAGGTAGAGTGATAGATAGAGTGATAGATAGATAGAGATAGAGTGATAGAGTGATAGATATAGAGTGATAGATGATAGATAGATAGATATAGAGTGACAGAGAGATAGATAGATAGATAGTGATAGATTGATAGCTATAGAGTGATAGATAGATGATAGATATAGGATGGCAGAGTGATAGATAGTGATAGAGTGATAGAAATAGAGTGATAGATAATAGATAGATGATAGATAGATATAGTGACAGAGATAGTGATAGAGTGATAGAAATAGTGATAGATGATAGATAGTGATAGAGTGACAGAGAGATAGATAGTGATAGAGTGATAGAAATAGAGTGATAGATAATAGATAGATGATAGATAGATATAGTGACAGAGATAGTGATAGAGTGATAGAAATAGTGATAGATGATAGATAGTGATAGAGTGACAGAGAGATAGATAGTGATAGAGTGATAGAAATAGAGTGATAGATGATAGATAGATAGAAAGGTAGATATAGGGTGATAGAGTGATAGATAGTGATAGAGTGATAGAAATAGAGTGATAGATAATAGATAGATGATAGATAGATATAGTGACAGAGATAGTGATAGAGTGATAGAAATAGTGATAGATGATAGATAGTGATAGAGTGACAGAGAGATAGATAGTGATAGAGTGATAGAAATAGAGTGATAGATAATAGATAGATGATAGATAGATATAGTGACAGAGATAGTGATAGAGTGATAGAAATAGTGATAGATGATAGATAGTGATAGAGTGACAGAGAGATAGATAGTGATAGAGTGATAGAAATAGAGTGATAGATGATAGATAGACGATAGATATAGAGTGACACAGAGAGAGATAGTTATAGAGTGATAGATATAGAGTGATAAATGATAGATAGACAGATAGATATAGAGTGACAGAGAGATAGATAGATAATAGAGTGATAGAAATAGAGTGATAGATGATAGATAGATAGAAAGGTAGATATAGGGTGATAGAGTGATAGATAGTGATAGAGTGATAGAAATAGAGTGATAGATAATAGATAGATGATAGATAGATATAGTGACAGAGATAGTGATAGAGTGATAGAAATAGAGTGATAGATGATAGATAGACGATAGATATAGAGTGACACAGAGAGAGATAGTTATAAAGCGATAGATATAGAGTGATAAATGATAGATAGATAGATATAGAGTGACAGATAGATAGTGATAGAGTGATAGAAATAGAGTGATAGATGATAGATAGATATAGAGTGACAGAGATAGAGATAGTTATAGAGTGATAGATATAGATTGATAAATGATAGATAGACAGATAGATATAGAGTGACAGAGAGATAGATAGATAATAGAGTGATAGAAATAGAGTGATAGATGATAGATAGATAGAAAGATAGATATAGGGTGATAGAGTGATCGAGAGATAGATTAGATAGAGAGATAGAGATAGAGAGATAGAGAGAGTGATAGAGAGAGACAGGCAGACAAAACTGTGGTCTGTGTTCAAATCAGTTAAATTAGATCATATAACACAAAATATAAACTCTAATAATGTGAAATAGCATAATGACCAATATATGAGCTGCAGTATCCATAATAACAAATGTTGCTACTTGTTATGCTTTTGCTTCTCCGGAACAGGGTCTTGGTCTGTTTTATTAATAGTTGCTGCCTGCCAGTTTTGCCACTACTCTCCCCATTTTCAAAAGTAACCCTGGTAGGCAGCAACTATTAATAAAACAGACCAAGACCCTGTTCCGGAGAAGCAAAAGCGTAACAAGCCTCAGCCTCAGAACTTTCCTTAGTATCATCTTCCCTTCCCTTCCCATATCTCACGAATGGAAATTCCCTTTTCTGCATATTTGCTGACTTAAACTGCACTCCTGAACTCATTAATCTAGAAATTCAGGGAAGCTTATTTTGTTACAGGCATTATACTGATACACACAGTAATGCACATCAGTACGCACAGTATGCACTGATACACACAGTATGCACACAAACAGGCCCAAGAAATTCCTGGATGTGTGGGGATTCCTTGCAATCCTTATTTTAACTCCTTATTTTTTTAAAAAAGCATTTGTAATAAAGAGATAAGTATTGGGTGTCTCCTAATCATCACAATAATAACCCCCAAGAAAAATATAGGTTCCCAAAGGGAGGCTTTGGAATCTGAAATCAGGGAATGCTGGGCTACAGGAAAGCTTTGCGTGGATTTAGCATGCTTTTTGCAAGAGTGAATCAGGCAAAAGGAGAGAGAGAGAGAGAGAAGAAAAGAAAAGTAAACCAGGGCTGCCCTGCGCAGCCGAGCTCAGCATTTCTCAAGCTGTGTGTTTGATCCAGATCAGGGTCCCCCAAACTTGGCAACTTGTGGACTTCAACTCTGGCTGGAGAATTCTGGGGGTTGAAGTTCACAAGTCTTAAAGTTGCCAAGTTTGAAGACCCTCTGATCCAGATGAAGTCTCCTCGTTCGAATTATCCAGCTTGCTTGAAAGAGAAGTTGGAAGCCAATGGCCTGAAGATACTGTCATGTTGAAGAAGTTACAGTTTAAAGATGGACGTAGTGGAGGAAGGGCAAAAGGTATTTCTTGCCCTGTTCTAATGAAATAAATCTTCCTTCCAGAAAACAGGGATGATTGTGATATGTTGTGGCGGTGAATAGTTGACCAGGGTGATTTGCAGCTTTATATAGTAGACTCCAGGCAGAAATTTGACTATCTCTGCCCGAGCTGGGTATCTGCCTTGGGCTCACAAATTGGTGGACAAACAGGAACAGGTGCTTAAGGAAATATAATCTCTACCATGTTATCTGCCAAACTACTAGACCTAAGGCAAGTTTCGGCTACAGGGAGTCCAGAGGTGCTCATTCTTTGTTAATTTGTTTGAAAGAGAAACCCTGATACTTATTTTTTATTTATTTATTTGATTTGTCAATTGTTTACAAGATAATAAGTATAAGTATATACATAGTTATGAATACATGGATACATATAAGAAAAATAAAAGAAACAATAGGACAGGGACAGTAGGCACGCTGGTGCGCTTATGCACGCCCCCTACAGACCTCTTAGGTTAAAGTTTTGGGGGTTTGGGGAAGAAATTACAGAGTCAGGTAGAGTATTCCAGACATTGACCACTCTGTTGCTGAAGTCATATTTCCTGCCATCAAGTTTGGTGCGGTGAACCTTGAGTTAATACTGATGGGGAGAGGAAATGCCACTGCAGCAGCTGTTCCCAAGGCAGAAGGTATCCCGTGATCTCACGGCTGCCGTGGCACGCTAATCCCCTGATGGAAACAGTTGCAAGCGGTTCCCTCTGCTTTTCAGCCTGCGAGAGAACACACTGGAAAAGTGTTTGGCAACTTTAAGGCGACGTGACTTCAACTCCCAGATTTCCCCAGAGATCTGAAAGTTGCCAAGGCTGAGAAAGACCACATTGGAATATTAAAAGGGGGTTTCCAGAGTTCCCTTCTCCAAAAATATCCAATGAACATACCTTTTGTTTGTGACAGAGGCATCTGTTGGGGTGAAAAAAATCAACATGATAGCCATGAGCACACAATAAAAAAAAACTTGCCCCCCACTCCCGTAGGAAGTTAGCACCCACACTTTGTTAATGGATGGGCCATTAAGGCCTAGGCCAGAATATTCATAACAAAGGCCTCTGCCCATCTCAGCACCTGGCCTGGGAAGATTGCATCAGCCAGCACTCAGGTGAAGCCATGTGGTCCAGACAAAGCCTACAAAGTTAGCTAAGAGCCCCGCCCCTGGGAGTCTGACAGCCAATGGGATACATTTCTTACACAGGAACAGGAAACACTAAGGTGGGGCCCAACAGGTTGTATAGAACAATTGCACTCTCAGCATCTTGCCCTTTCCTTCTTTTCCTTCACCCAACATCTTGAAGTATGTGATTATCCTTTTCACTTTGGAGCTCCAAGCCATGTGGTCCTGTCCACCATCTTTCCAAATAGCCTCCATGTTTCCAATGTCTTTTTCCCCACTTGGAACTGAACCCAGAAGGATAATTCTTCCAACACCCCTTTAAGTGTGTTTAGATCATTGTGGTCATAAATTTAATCAGATGAACAACAGTTCCCCTATTTACAACAAGATTAGCAACATTTTTAGAATAAAGGAGATTGGTGAAATTTTCTTTTCATTTGGGCTCTACCGGAATTTTTAAGAGCAAGCTTTGGCAGTTAAAAAATTCTCCTGTCTCCATCGAATTGTTCTTTTGTCTGGCTGGAAAGGATAACAGAGGTCAAGACCTTCAAATTATCTGTTATAATTTCTTTGGTACAGGATGAGTTCAGTTAGAGATAACATTCAGAGCCTGGAAGTACAACACAACGAATTTTTGCTAGAAACAATCCAGTTTGTCAGTCTCAGGGATGCTTTTTTCTGTCAAATTCTGTATTTTCCAAAGCCTGGAGACGCCCTTGCCAGATTATAGTGCAAAAAAAAAAAAACTTCATTTAGTTGTCCAGATGGTACTGTCATAACAGGTTGGCTATAAATATTGCCAAATTAAAATTGGCAACAAAATATCTCTAATGTATGGAATGAATTTTTGCCTAATGGGCTTTGTTTGACTTAGTGAACTTTATAGTAAGAGCAGAATGGTGGATTCAAACCTCTAAATTTTGCTAGTTCACACCAGAGACTCCCTGATTGTATTCACATTGATTATTTCATCCATTTAATACCCAGTATATGTTTTATATTATATTTTCATCCCTTTTCATCCCTTATTTACTTTTATCAGTAACTCAAGGCAGGGAACAGACATAATATTCCTTCCTCTTCCTATTTTCCTCACAACAACAAACCTGTGAGGTGTGATGGGATGTGCACGTGTAGAAGGATTAGGGGAGGGAATCCCAACAGGAGCACACCAGTTTCCCAGGGAAGAAGCAGTATATTCCAAATTAAGAGATTATGTAATCCCATATAGGACTGGAGTGGGAGAAAGAGGTTCAGGGTAGCCACATCCTAGAATCTCCCAGGATATATCTACAGGTAGTCTTCGACTTATGACTTTGCTTATCGGAAGGTGACAAAAGGTGATCACATGACCCTGAGATATAAATACATGCCAGTTGTGAATTTTGATCTCATGACCACAGGGATGCAGCAACAATGGTCATAAGTCACTTTTCCCAGGGCAGTCTAACTTTGCACAGTCACCAAACCAAAGCTTGTAAGTCAAAGACTAATTGTATTAAGTTAGAAGGTTATAGCTTTAGCTTACACTCTCTCAGGTGTAAGCAAATGAAGAATTGGACTCTACTGGACTTCTTTGTGTCTTTGAGCTTGGGCCTAACGCCCATCAATTGGGCTGACAGTGATTTACCCAAATTCATACAGCTGCCTTTTCCACTAAGGCGGGACTAGAACTCACAATCTCCTGGTTTCTAGGCCAGCCCCTTAAGTACTACAACTTTAATGGAAAGGGAAAGACAAGAGGCAGAACAATTTGGAACTGAATTGTGGGAAGAGGAAGAGAATTAGGATAGGCCCTCTTGAGAATCTGCCAGGCTATATCTGTTAGGTTCGGGTAGTACAGTTTAATCTGGCAAGATTCTGTCTAGGTGGTATAAGCAAATAAAGGACTGGACTTTGGCTGGATTGTGTTACAATGGTACCTTGGTACTCAACTGCTTTGAAACTCATCGAATTTGGTACTCAACACATTTTGACATGAAAATTTTGTCCCAGTACTCATTGTTTGTTTGGTACTCAATGCACAAGCTAGAATTACAGGGTGCTGCCTTGTGACTAACTACATTATTCCTTATGGGAAAAATTTGTTTAGCACTCATCATTTTGGGCACTCATTGTGCCTCCTGGGTCAAATTAACTAAGAATACTGAGAAACAATGTACCATTGTACATTGTTTTTAGGTTAGGCCTGGCATTACCAGGCAAGCTCTCTCTTTTGTTGCTTTTGTTATTTCCCTGCTATTATCAGCAAGTTCTAATCTCATTTTGTTACTGAATCACTTGGATGTTCTAATGCAGTTTTCTTCAGCTTAGGCATTTTTATGATGTGAAGATTTAAAGTCCCCGGATTCTTAGCCAGCATTTCTGTTGCAGCCAATTCCAGGATTTCAAATTCTACACTGTACATTGGATACCATGATGTAAATGAGATGGACTCTTTTGAATCCCGCTTGACTTCTGGTGATTGCAGTCATTAGACATCCCTGTAATTTTTCTGGCAACAATATGAAAATAGTTTCCACTGTTTTCTTGTTTTGCCAACTTCTGTGTCTCATCCGTAGCTTAGGAATTTCCTGGTAGTCTCCCATCTGAATAAATGTAGCTGTTTATCTTCCTCCAAACAGCCAAGGATGCTCCTATTGCTTCTCCTAACTAGGCATTGCAAATTTTATGGATTTTCTTAATGTAATGTTGGCTACTGTTGTTTAATTCTGCCTCCATGTCTAGATGTAAGTCCAAGGAGTCAGAGAGAATATTTCAATAAGGGCACTTGCCACTCTTCCTGGTTGAATGGGTTAAAGTCAATGTTGAACATCTGTTTTCAATGGAGAGACAATTATGCTTCAGTAATGAGTGGTAACTTCTATACTCTTTTTATTCTCCATGTTGTATTTCTGTAGTAATCCATGTTGGACAAGATACCACAGCATGTGATAATGTCTCAGCACGTACTTACCTGAAAAGAAGGCAATTGAAATTCAAAACTATCTGCCTGAAAATGAAGAATAATAATAACAACAACAACAAAAATAGATCAAGAGTTTTATACAATACCGAGTTTCCCCTACTTTAGATTTTTCAACTTTAGCTGAAAACAGTTCATATTTCTCCATACCAGTAAATGAAAGTGTGTCATACTGAGAGTGAGTCTGTATTGCCAGAAGCTACAGTCAAAAAAGAGCATGATCAAGTTTTTTTTTAAAAGTTAATGCTGCTTAAGAGACTAAGATACCTGAAAAATAAGATACTCATTTACAAAATTAACATTCCATTTACAAGGATTAATCATTTCCTCTTTCAGATGCAAATTGTTCTTGTGCACACTAGTCTCGCTGAATGTCTATGGAGATTTTCAGCCATCCAGGTCATGGCTGTCCCAAAGGTGTTTTTTTCAAGAGGCAACTGGACTTTCTGGTTTTTCTTTGAAGATGTTTTGCTTCTCACCCAAGAAGCTTCTTCAGCTCTGAAGAAGCTTCTTGGATGAGAAGCAAAACATCTTCAAAGAAAAACCGGAAAGTCCAGTTGCCTCTTGAAAAAGCACCTTTGGGATAGCCTTGCCTGAACAGCAGCTGATCTATTCAGATATACCTCTTTTTTTTTTTTTTTGCAGATTTTTGAGCTATCTAGGAACATTTTGATTATTGCAAGTGGCATGTTGTAATTAAAGGTGAGCATTAGATTATCCCATTGATTTTTTTTTTTTTATCAGATGGTACTGTACTTAAATAAACACCTAGGTATATTGTTGAAATCAGTGGAAATTTGTGCTCTTTGTCAGGTTTGTGGCTGGCACCTATACCTAAAACATTCCTTTCTTTGAAATTTGCTATTTTCAGTGACGCGCAGTTCAGGGGCTCTACAGCGATCGACCCAATGAATTCATCCACTCCAATTGCAACTTCTCCTCCTTGCCAGAGTCGATGCAATTTTGGGGTGGAGGGAAACCATGGTGGTAAGGATGATCAACCCAATAAATATTCACTAACATCTCCTAGGAAACTTCAACAGTTGCAAATGTGGCTTAGAATATCCTGAGGCAGCGATCCTCTCTCCTTCACCCATCATGTAACACGAGAATACAGTAATCAGGGAAATATCTGTTAGTTATTTAGCAAAAGGGTCAAATCCATTTAGCCGGCATTACATTCTTGCTGTAATAACAATAGCAGGAAACCTGGGCGAGAGCGGTTCCTTAGTTGGCTTCTGCTTGCAAGCCTCAAGCCCAGGGCTGTTGAAAGAACTGGCAGGACTTCAGCTGCTTTCTGTTTCTTTGTACCGAAATGCCGTGATTTGTTTGAATACAATGGTAGACCCTGGGGCCTCAAAGCCAACCGAAGCAAAATTACGGGAACCTCTTTTTTTAGGATGAAAAAAGAAAGAAATTGGCCAGGTAAACTGTGCTTGACTGCATGCTGTCACTTTTTTTTTTTTTTTTTTTGCAAAGAAGGCGTATAAATCTAAGCTTCTGTATTGCCTTTGGGAAAACAGGTTCGAAATAAATGCATAAGTTAAACATATACACGAATAGGTGGAAGATATTTCTGACCATTTGCATCGGCTTTAATCTGGGCAGCGAGCCCCTGCATTCATTTGTTTCAAAATGCAGATGCACCCATGTGATGGCCTCCAGTTTCTTGAAACATTTGGAGAAATTATATTCACAGCATAAAAGTTACATTGCCCAATTGTAAACAGAACTTCTCTTTTTACCATCCTATTCTGCTATTTGGATCTGGCATATGCTCTAAACCAGGGCTGCCAAACTCCCGGCCCGTGGGTCAGATGCATCACATCGGTGGTGGGATTCAAATGCTTTTACTACCGGTTCTGTGAGCGTGGCTTAGTGGGTGTGGCAGGGGAAGAAGACTGTAAAATCTCCAGTCAGAGGTGTGGTATTTGCTAGTTCTCCAAATTACTCAAAATTTCCGCTACCGGTTCTCCAGAACTGGTCAGAACCTGCTCTGATCAATACCGCCTCTGCGTCACATGCTGGACATGCCCACACCCGGTTTAGAAAAGGGGGGGGAAGTCCCGATAAGTCACGTGATGACACCATGATGCTGCCAGTTTGACACCCCTGCTCTAAATTAAAGTTAAGTTTCTTATGAAACAGGTATTTAAAATTTTCCCAGGAAAAGCAAGACACTTAACAATATTTAACTCTGACTGGCTCACACTTGGGTTTATTTTTCCTTATAAAACATGTCTGGCATGAATAGATTCAGGTTGATAACACATCCGTGGGATTTATTTTACACTGTACACCAGTTGTTCCGAGTTGGCAGAATCAGACAGTGGCCGGAGGCATAGTACAATGAGATAGGTAAGCATGGAGGATGTTAAAGGGCCGAGCTGGTGCCACGAATTCCCAGCCACTGCAGAGTTAAGCAGGATTCAACTGTGGAAACCTTGTTCTGTGCCAAACATTTTCCCTTAGCTCTAGTGCTTATCTCTCTTTGTCTGGGTCATAGAGAGAAAAGTCCATACATATCTACAAAACAGCTCGCAGCATTATATGTACAAAATCAAACATTAAAACGGCAAACACCCACAAAACTGCTGGCCATTTAGCCAAAAATAAACTTCAGGAGGACTTCAAAATGAAACGCTCGTCCTTCCAACACTTAAAACTTGATAAAATTTTTGTTGGTTGACTTTTAAAGAGGAGCTTTGCCAGAGTTCTTCCACACCTTTTATTTTAAAATAATGCAATGAGGGTAAGGTGGAAAAAAAAAAGTGGAGAAACACATTTTTAAAAAAATCTACCAGGGTGACAATAAATACTCATGTATTATGAGATTCCCTCCAATCTATTTTCCTTTTTTTTAGCTTTGCATGCAGCTTGCGTTATATGGGCTGAGGTGGCTGGAATGAATGTGAAGGAAATACCTCCAAATAACACAGATGGTCACTGCTTTAAACAGGAAGCTGCCTTACATGTATGGCATATTTTGTAGGACAATCCTCCTCCTTCCACTGGAAATGAACATTCAGATTAAAGGATGGATGACTTAAGCGAGGCAAATCTTGCTTTCTGAAGCAAACATGCCATTCAGGAAGACTTGTATTACGTACTTTTGAACAATGCAGTAATCTATTGATGACATAAAGAGAAGCTAGAAATACAATTACTGGATCAAAAGAAGTCTTGCAGGTGTTTATTCCCCTCCGAGGCAACAATGATAGTTTTAAGGTCTGGCGTACCAGCAGACTTGCAAAATGCATGTTCACATTTGCATGGGACACAAATGTTTTCTTTATATTGCTACTTCTTCAGTTATCATCAGCACAGGTTGAATGCACTCGCTGCATTTGCGTGCTGGAGCAGAATGAGCAGAATCCTTTCCAATCTGATTTTTCTTAGTTAAAATAAACATTTGTTTACAACTTCCCACTGATTTTTATTTTTCACTCCTCCACTTCCTTCTTTGAATAATTGTTGCTGGCATTTTTGAAACACTGGCTATGTGTGCCGGTTAGGATGCATAATAACTTCCATACAAAGCAACCCCCCGCTCTAGAAGCTGTTTTGTTTTCAAGAGTTGTCGTGGAGCCAGGAGTGGGAGCACACACAGTAGCACCAAATATTGGTTTTGGCAGTCCTTTGAGCCACGCACAAGGACCATTGTTCACTTACTGGCAACAAGGAAGAGCTGAGAATGTGTAGCTGCTTAGAATGGAAGGCATGTTTCTTATCAGGGCATGTCTTACTTTTCGATCCATGTTTATTTATTTGTTTGTTTGTTTGTTTATTTGATTTGATTTGTCAATCACTTACAAGATATAGGTATAAGAATAAACATAGTTTTGAATACATGAGATGGATACTTATAAGAAAAATAAAAAGAAACAATAGGACAGGGATGGTAGGCACGATTGGTGCGCTTATGCACACCCCCTACAGGCCTCTTAGGAAGGGGGTGAGGTCAATAGTAGACAGTCTAAGGTTAAAGTTTTTGGGGTTTGGGGGAAAAAACCACAGAGTCAGGTATTCCAAACATTGACCATTCTGTTGCTGAAGTTGTATTTCCTGCAATCAAGTTTGGTGCGGTTAACCTTGAGTTTGTATCTATTGTGTGCTCTTGTATTGTTATGGTTGAAGCTGAAGTATTCATTTGCAGGTAGGACATTGCAATGTATGATTTTATATACTATATTTAGATTGGACCGAAGGCGGCGTAGTTCTAGGTTTTCTAGGTCTAGCGTTTCAAGTCTGGTGGCATAAGGTATTCTGCAATGAGTAGAGGAGTGGAGAACTCTTCTTGTAAAATATTTCTGGACTTTCTCAACTGTATTAATATCAGATATGTAATGTGGGTTCCAGACTGATAAGCTGTATTCAAGTATTGGTCTAGCAAATGTTTTGTATGCTCTAGTTAGTAGTGTGATATTACCAGAGAAGAAGCTATGTAGGATTAGATTAACAACTCTTAATGCCTTTTTGTCTATGTAGTTACAGTGGGCTCTAGCCACTACATGTACAGTGTACACTTCATGTACAGCGTAAACCCACAGTTCAACCAAATTAAGTAGTTGATTCAGTAGAATAAAGTTTTTGTCGATGAAATGGCACAAAACAATTTGTTAGATGGGAAAGTACATTCTGTCCTCTAGGACTACAAGATCAAGTTTGCCTTTATTTTCCAATCTTATTCTATGCTATGTTTAATAATCCAAATGAGACTTTTGCTCATGTCACTGAAATTCTTGCCTCCTTCACTGTCTTGCATGAATTGCAAGTATTTCTCAGATAGTGCCCAACTCTTCAGAACAAACCCTGGGTGAGCAGCAGGAGACATCTGCTGGCAAATGTTGTGGTGCAAACGATGTTGAAAGCTACCGACTACAACCATTTAAAAGCATTTATACTTCAAGCCCTTGTATGGAAATATTGGTACAATGCAGGAAGAATAACATGCAGATGTTTTATTAAAGAGTGAAAAGGTAACTCAGAAAAGTATCTTATGTCAGGTGAAAATAAGTCTTCATCTGGTTAAGTATTAACCTTTCCAGTTAATAGAAAGGTAAAATCTTTGTACAGGTTCCCCCTGTCTAGTTGTGTCCAATCTAAGAGGTGGAGCTGATCTCCATTTCTTGGTCTAGGGAGCCAGCATTGTCCAAAGATATTTCTGTGGTTATTTGGCCAGCATGACTATACACCGAGGCACATGGAATGCTGTTACCTTCCCACCGAAGTGGTACCTATTTATCTACTCGCATTTGCATGCTTTCAAACTGCTATGTGGGCAAATTCAACAGTTAAAGGTGCTGAGAAAACTGGCAGTCCAGGTTCAAGACCTGAGCTCTCTGTAACGGGATGAGCGCCATTACTTCCTCAGTTAATAGAAACTATAATTTCAAGCAGAGAATCTTTTCTGTTCATTTGGAACTGGAGAGACCTAGGACTGATTCTTCTTCTCTATGCAAACCCTATGCTCAGTAGAGTTGGCAGTCCTAATAAAAAGGTATGAAAAACAATAACTCAAAATGCTAACCAAAAGAACTCTATGAATATTAGTTGTTCCCTTTCTAAGCCTAAATAAAGTGAATGGAAGCCATTTTCCAAGCCTGTTCTGATAGAAGTCTATCTTGCTTAAGGAGGTCTTATTTGTCATTTAAATAGATTTCTAGGCTACCTAGAATCTTTCATTCTGCCCGGGACAAGAGAGCCCTCCAAAGAGAGAGCATCGTGGACAAGAGTGCAATCAAAGCAGCTGACCATATTACAGAATAGCAATAGCAATAGCCCTTAGATGTATATACTGCTTCACAGTGCTTTACGGCTGTCAGTGTGTGCTCCCTTCAAAATCCAAGAAAGAAATACCCAGACTCCATGGATCAGAGCAAAGTTATTCTTTTACTGGAAATTAAAGTGGAAGCTACAGATGGAATTCCGAATCTGAGAATTTGGCGCGCAGATCACATATACAAAGGAATGGAGTTGTTCCCACCCCCCAAAGTCCAGAAGTCTCTTCCAATTAAAAGTTCTGAATATGATCATGTGGGCATCTGCAGGTGGTGATGAGGCCTCTGTCCGTTGACCTTGACATATTTTGATAAAACTTCGCAGCTGCGCAAAAAGGGATAGAAGCTAGCAAGGAAATGGAAAGTTGAAAAGAAGAAATCATACACCCCCTCCTTTTGCTTACCCACAGTAAAGGAATGCAAAACACCTCCAGCTCTCTTTCCCCCACAATTATCCCTCCCCCCCGTTGCTAATGACAGCCGAAAGAATTAAGCCTAGCAGTAGAGAAGATACAGTAGATAGGATATGAGAGAGATAAATGAGATAGATAGCAGGTAGGGTAGCTGAAGAGATCTTGAGGCTGACAACGGCCCTCTCTAAGCAGTCAACATATTGCCCCTAACAAGCTGGATCCTCATTTTACTGACCTTGGAAGGATGGAAGGCTAAGACAACCTTGAGCTTGGTGAGATTCGAACTGCCAAATTGCAGGTAGCCAGCAGTCAGCCGAAGTAGCCTGTGGTACTGCATTCTAACCACTGCGCCACCATGGCTCATAGAATAGTTTGGTGCTATTTTCTCAGCCATACCTGAGAATCAGGAAATATTTATTTAGATGTTAAAAACTGGCAAAGTTGGCTGTGGGAATGCAGATACCACTCAGCCACTCAAGAGATCATCAATCCTGCCCTGCAAAGTCTGCTCCATGAGGTGGCCTAACGATAGGGGAAGCCAGAATATTGTAATCCTAAAGCAGTTCTATGGTAATTTCAAGCATGTCAGGCGCCATATGAAAAAAATACTAAAGTCTAGCTCTACATCCCCAACTTTCTTCATGCTTTTTTATTTACTTACTCTAAAATAATTTCCATGTTACATCACTTTTTTTCTTTTACATATTGAGGTCTTAAATTCCAACAACCTAGTCATAAAGGACAGGAGAAAATGAAAAGAGACATGGGAAACATACTGTATATTTGTTATATATTTGTATAGTCTTTGAATATAATTGTGGCAGTGTGGGAGCATCGAATCTCAATATGGCTTCCAAAGCTGACAATAATTGTCACCTTCAAATTTTGCCTAACATTGTAGTAGAAAAATATCAGAATTCAAGGAATTTTAAATAGTTTAGCCAAAAACCTATTTCCTAGATTGTTTAAAAATAGAAAACATATAAGAAATTATTTACTTTGAAGTAGCTCTCAGTTAGTCTTAGTAGTGGCAGCACTTGATCGGCCTTGACTGAATCTGGGAGCAGTGGCAGGCCTGGTTTAATAATTGGGTGAGAGACTACTAAGGCAATCCAGGGCTATAATTTGGGAAATTGAAAGACATCCTAGAAGAGGATCATGCACATGGAAAATGATTTCTACGTGACTGCCAAGAAAGCTATACGGATGTGTCCATGAGACTATTAGGAAGTCAACTTTCACTGAAAGGAATCATTTTCTTCCACCATTGAAATGGTAAGGAACTGAAGTTATCTAGCCATTTCTCCCTCCCATGTTCCAACCCTTGCTAGCATACTGTTTGGTCTAGTCACGCAGGGGTGTCAAATTGGCGTTCTGCAGACCACCTGCGTCATGCGCAGGCCATGACCGTGCCAAGGGGAAAAACATCATGAAACATCATGTGACGGCAACGTGTTTGACACCCGTAGTCTAGTGGTTAAGGCACTGGGCCAGAAGGCAAGACATTGTTAGTTCAAATCCTGCCTTAGGCCATAAAAGCCAGCTGAGTGATCTTGGGCCAGTCTCTTTCAGCTCAATTCACCACACGGGATTGTTGGTGTGGGGAAAATAGGAGGTGGAAGCTGGGTTGGATCTGTTTGCAACCTTGAGTTATTTGCAAAAAGTAATAAAAGTGGGATACAAAGAAACAAATAAATGTACTTGCTCCGTTATGGACACTAGGTCTCAGGATAAATAACCATGTAGGTGTACGCATTGCTAATAATCTATGTATGGGCTGAAAGTCTGCTTGAAAAGTAATGCCAACATTTTATCAATAGATGGTGCTAAACAGTTGCTCTTGAATTACTCCTTTAAAAAAAACCCACAGCTTTATGGAGATAGCTGACAAAGATACTATGAGGAGCTTTTATTCCTGTGAAGAAACTAAGAATGTGTACATTTATATCAGATTCCTCTTGCACTCTGTTTCAGCTGGACAAACCAAGTTTATATAAATGGAAAAGTTTATATAACCAAGTTTATATAACTGGAAAAGATGCAGAAATAATGGCCAAAATAATCAAAAGGTTGGAAAAGCCTTAAAGTTAGTATTTAATTAAAAAAAAACCCTAAATACTGGAGAGGTGGAACCATATCTATAAATTCTAGGAGTACAAAAAATTAAATTCAAATGCATAATATATTTTTTTAATATAAATTTTATTTGGGTTTTCACAAAAATATAATACAAATAAAACATCTTTTTTTGAGAATAGCATGATCCTGGGTTATTACTTCTTCATACAGACACAAACTCAATTTCATATTCATCTTTGTGTTCTATTTCATATCTTATTACTATTTTAACATTTTCTCCATTTTTCCCCTCCCTTGGTTTTCTCAACTTTATTTTTAATTATCTCATATCTAAATTCAATTATATATCTTTTTCTAAGTTTCAATGTCTTTCCAATCATTATATTTATACTTTTGTCTGTCCTGTTTCAATTTCATATTATCTTTTCTCATTAAATGAATTTTTCCCTGTAGTTACTAATTGGAGTATGACACCTTTATATCTTTTAATTTTATCCATTCAACTCCTATTTAAAGTTCAATTTATGCCTTTAAAATTATAACATTCAATGCAGTACATAACTTTCAATTGAATTCTGCTTGGTACATTCTTAAAATACACACTATGTTCATATATATATTTATATATTTATATGTGTGTGTGTGTGTGTGTGTGTGTGTGTATATATGTTTATATATACATATATATGTTTGTATACACACATACAATAGTAAATAAAACACTCATTCCATTCCAATTCAATTCTATCATTAATATTAGTTAGAATCTTAACATCTTTACCATTTCTTTTCAATTGAATATTATACTTCCTTGTGAACACTTAAATCTTTCCATAATTAATTCTTTTTTTTCCATATTTCTCCACTTATATTTTTATAAATTATAATTAAAATATTCTCATCCTTTGCTAATTTCATTCTCTCATTCACTTTAATTTATTAACAAACATTCCACTGCATTACAATAAGTATTTTATCCATTTTAATCATACATTGTTTCATATTTTCTAAAATTATTTCTATTTCTAATATAACAATACTATCTTATGTACCTTTGCAGAATCCTTTTCAATTAAATGTTCACCCATTATCTCTAAATAGACTTATACTTTCAATCCTTATACATTTTCCGTTTCTCTCTATCTTGTTTCTGTCTTTTATAACTTCTTTTCCTTTCCTTCTTCTCCTTCCCTTTTGCCCCCTTGTCTCTCTACTTCTAATTCTCTCTTCTGTGATCCTCTCTTCTGTTGCTTCCTAATATTGTAATTATTTTTCAAACTATTCTTTTTTTGGTTGTTTTTTCAAATCTTAAACTTTTCACTCTCTTTCCCCTTTCCTTCCCCCCGCACACATAAAATTATTTGATCATTAAAGATGGTTTCTTCTTTGTCCCAACCTTCTTGTTCTACAAGTGTTTCTTGTTGTTTCTCATAGTCCCATAACTCCATTTCTAAAAATTGAAATACGAAGCCAAAAGAACCTCTTCCTTCTTGTGCATCTTCTTTTGGTTTTTTAAGTTTCATTTTCAGTTCTTCTAAAATTAATGCCATTTTAGACAGTTTTAAACAACCACCCAATTGATTTTAGTCATTTAAATCCAATAGCCAAAAATCCCAAAATCACCAAGTAATCCAAATAATCCAAAGCTGTTTCTTCTTGCTTCTTTTTTCCACTTTCTCTTCCTGGGGTTCTATTATTTCGTTACAAAGTTTCAGTTAGAATGTATCTTTTAGGAATCTTGTTAAGGTTTCACTGTAAGTTCCTTTTAGTTCCAGGCAGTCTCCTCCATTTTTCCAAATCCCGCCCTTTTATTCTTTCCTTTTCTCCCCTTTCCTGCTTTTAAAGGTTTTTGAGTATCCAAAAGTCTTTATTATCCCTTTGATATTTTATTTTCAGCTTAAATGCCTATTGATGTCAAAGTGGATTTTTGTCAATTTCTTACTTAAATCTCTTAGCTGTCAGTATAAGGAAGGGGAAAAAAAAAGCCAAATCCTTTCCCTTCCCTCTCTCCTTCGCTGCTTCAAAATCTTTGGGAGCAATGTTATATTTTATAGTTCAAATTCCAGCGTACCTTACGTTGTTGCTTTTTCAGTTTAACCCTGTCAACCAAAACTTTCTCTTATCTTCCCCCTGCACATTCTTTTCCGGTCGAGTTCTTCTTTGAGGTGGCCATTTCTGACCACCGCTGCAACCGGGAGTAATGGCCAGCTGAGGAGGAGAGATGCAGCTCTCCTCGACCCTGCTGGCAGTCTCCCCTCTCTTCAACCACCTCTACAGGATGGCTTAGCCCCGAATCCAGCTGGCTCAGGGCACTTCGGTGGCAAGCACAGATAGAAACTGCGCATGATCACAGATTTCGGTCCGTCATCGAAGAAGCTCAAACCGGAAGCCCAAATGAATGATAAATTTCAAGGAAAACATAAAAGTCTTGTTCACACATCTTGCGAAGTCAATAGAGTTTGCTCATCACTGGGTTGATAATCATCTGATGGATTTTAAGGGAAATTAAAAAAATTCCTGGGGAATGTCTTATGACTGCCATATTACAATACATCATATCCAGCATCAAAAATAGAAACACAGCTCCAGCAGACACTCTTATCCTATTTACTGGCACCTGGCTTTACAAACACAACAAAGTAGTTATTTAGAGTAATGAAGAATTGAAAGATTTGAAAGGTGTTATTAGATTTTTTTTCTCCAGTTCCTTCAGTAACTTAACTACATTAAGACCTGACATTGCAGAGAAAATAGGAAGCTCTCAGAAATTTGCAGTCATGCATCAGGTCTTCAGTTGCATTCAATCTGAAAAATTGCAGACAGATGCCACCTTCCTCTAAGAGCTCCAATCTCTCCTCTTTTATAGGTAGTCATCACTTCCCAAACCACTTATTTAGCAACTATTCAGTTACAATGGTGCTGAAAAAAATAATTTTATGGCCAATTTGTGACTTTTGCAGTATCCCTCAGTCATGTGATCACCATTACATCAGTATGAGTTGTCGTGTACCTGACCTGTGGGGTTTCCCCCCACCCTTTCTTCCTTCCTCCCAGAGCAGAGAGATTGGAGGGGAAGAGATTTCGAGAGAATAAGCTGTTTGTGTAATGTGCTGCAAGTTCCCAGACATAGGTTACCATTGCGATCGCATTGCTTTCTGTGCATACAAGACAATAAGCAGGATAGTTTTAAGGAGGCAAAGAAAAACTGAAGGCATGAAACTTAGTAGTCTTCTCAGTTTTGAGCCAGAAAGCATAACTATCTTCACATGATTTCCCATTTAGAGATTGCTTCACTTAGTGGGGGAGTTGCCAGTCTCCATTAGGACATGAAATGAGGACTACCTGTATTGTAATGTTTATCATTCAGGCGTTAGTAGCACACTCAGCTTTCTGTGAATAAAACATGGCTTTCTAGAGTAATGGTTGAGTCAAAAGGCAGGTGAGTACATTCACTGTTATAGATCCTGCATAAATGTTTTTGAAATAATGTTTTATATGGGAATACACTGCACTTCAGTTTGATTTTCTTTGGGCTTTTTTTTTCTTATTATGGCTCTTTAATTTTTAAAAGCAGACCTACTCATAATTTCTTTTCTGTAAATTAACTGAAATTGATCCTACTCAGGATCTAAAAGTAAACACATGATGTAATAATTAAAAATAAGCCTCCAGCTTTCTTATTCATCCTTTATAAATATGCAAAATACAAGAACTATTCATTAACTTATTTATAGCATTAATTTTCTTTTGTTTAAATAAGAGGTTATTTCAATTGCATCTTGTTGATTTATACCACACCACCCCATTCCAAGTTCAATGGCTCTGAATTCCTGGATTGTTTTATGTGTTTATTGTTTTTAAAGGAATAACAGATAACTCTCATTCAATAACCACTTATTCAGAAACCGTTATAATGTATGATGGTGCCCAGTGACTGGTACTCAAAGTGTTGGTTGCCACAGCACTTCTGCTATCAGGTGATCGTGATCTGGGTGCTTGGCAACCAGCCAGGATGTCCGATCGTTGAAATATGCCCCTCCATGCCCCATGATGCAAGTGTGATTTCCAACCTTCCCAGTTGTCTTCCCACAAGCAGAGTCAGTGGAAGAGCTGGCAGGAAGTCAGAAATCCTGATTGTGCGAGATTCTCGCTTAGGAGCCCGCATGGTCTTTGCTTAACGACAGCAACATGGCAACTGGTGGGATTGCCATTGCTAAGCCTATGACATCATGCTTTATTGCAATAGAAATTCCGATCTTAATTGCTGTCATTAAGTGAGTACAATCTGTATACAAATTTCTAAATTATTGTATTTGTAGCTTGGGCTCATCTAAAAAGGTCAAGAGGAAGATCGGATGTTATTCCATTTTATCCTCAAAATAATCCTAATTCATTCTAGCCACTTTTGTGGGCCTCAGCTGCCTTACTGGACTCTTGTATCTATTATTTAACACTGAGCATTTTATAGTCTCAGATTTCATATTACAGAAAGCCAATTCTCATTAAAAAAAATACGTGACTGACTTTTGTTCAGTTACAGTCTAGTACATTTATATCGGCACATGTTGAATAAAGAAAATAGCTATAAATGTATCTGAATAAATTTATAATTGTAGTTGAATTTAAAAAATTAGAATTTAGCCTCACTTGTTATGCACTTGGCTGACAAAATTATGTTAGTCATCTGTGTTATATTTGTCTCTTAGTGAATTCTGAACATCCTACATAACAATCTGAATTCTCTAACCAATGGTAATACTTTCTGGATCTTTGTTCCTGTGCTAGCAGAATTTGTTATTCTGAAGAATTTATTTTGGCTTTATACAGAGAGATTTTGTAGCAATTTTCTTAGTTTCATCTAGATCTTGGGATGACACCACCAGCTTTTCATTTGCTTTTCTTCTTGTGAACATCAAGCACTGGAACTGCATCACCTGTACAAAGGAATAAAAAAAGGGGGGGGGAAATGACTAATGAAGATGTAAACACAGCGTAGTTTTGCTGTATGCCAAAGAGGCGCCACAACCTCAAGAATCGGCAACTGGCAGCTCCTGAACAAAATCTGGCAGTGCTGATGACTTTCGCATGTGATGAAAAAGTTAAATTGTGGAAATGGGACTTAGTAAATAGAGGATATTCTTACCTCTGCTCACTTCTCAGCATGGTTTGTGAATGGAGAGCTAAGCATTTGTTTGGTTTAGCACAAGGTGTGAATCTACCCATTATGTCTAGGAATTATCTGTAAACAATACCAGTATTGGATTGCTCCACAAATCCTGGCTTAGTATTATATTCAAATAAGAGTATTGCACCTGCAGCAGAAGAAACCATTTACTAGGAAAAGGATCTTCTGTTACCCACAAATTCTTGGCTGAGAATTAAACCATTTTCCCAGAATATCTCTGTGGTGGGACACACCAGGAGCCTCTGATCTAGATCCCATAACTTTGTAGTTTTATGCTGATTAGCCCATTAATTCAGCCTAGCAAAGTCTATATTCATATGCTAGTTAACATACAGTACAGGAATGTTTCCTATTTTTGAAGAATATACTTATCACAGCCTGCTATTTTTTAAAGTTTCATTTTCTAATTAAAATTTTGTATAGAGGATTGAATGTACCCTCTCCGGAAAAAAAAAAGAGAGAGAGAGAAAGGTTTGGAGAAGTAAATAAATATACAAATCAACCCGCATCTGAAAACAACGACAGAATCCTGGATCAATACATACTCAGATAAATACATACAGGTGTACTGATAACTTGAAAAGATTTATTTGCAAGGCTAGACTCACCCCAAATCATGCGGTTGAGAAATCTTCCTAACACGTAGTTAAAAAGAACGGTGACAACAGCAATCCCTGAAAACACTATCATGCCAAGTGGACTTAAAAACTTGAAGATAGGATATACCCATTTTCCTGTTTTAGCAAAAAAGTAGAAGATCCTGGAAAGGGAATTAATTTCTTTCAGTTGGGATATCTCATTATGAAACAAACATGATCAATTGGTTCAAGTTTAATTATGGTTAGAATACTCTCTCTAATAATGGATCAGTATATCAACTGTGCAACTGTCATCCGTCCATCCATCCAATATAGACTTTATATTCCTGCCTTTCAGCTGGAAAGATTCCTAAAGAGGCCATGATCGCACCGAAGATGGGATCAACTCATCCTCAATTCCATGGGATCTGTTGTGATCCTTTTGATACCTTAAGCCTTCCTCAATATAAACATCCACATTACACATACAAAGGCCTGCCATTCAATGTTGTCACTCATGTGACATCACGCCACATCCTCCTTACTGAAGCTCTATGCTAGTGGAGAGGTCTAGTTAATATAATAACTGAAGTGAAATTATTCATGACATAGGTTTTAGAGATAACTGAGATTGGTTGCTAAACAAGGCAATTACTAAAGAAGGACTACCTATAGTGAAGAATACGACTGTTTCTGATTCAATATTTCTTTAGGGGTCTTCTGATGGCAAGGTTGAGGAGTATTAAATTTTCTAAGACTAGACTCACCCCACCCCTAAGTTTTCTGTGTTTTCAATTGCATGGATAAAGCTACATTTTTAAAAACTTTTACTCCCTTGTTCATGTCCCTTGCCTGTGATTCATAAATAACAGCAAAAATATATCTTAATATATCTGATATCAAAGAAAAGGACAAGATGATGTTAACACCTAATTTCATATGCAGAAGCCAACCAGTGTTTCAAATCTGGGAATGACCCAATACATCTGAGGAGATGTACAGCAGGCTGATGGAAAGACACAACTCTATCACCGATCACTTCATGCTATTTCCACTGTCTAGCAACTCTTGCTTGGAGCAACCAGTTCATTTAGTTGATTATTAGGCTGGCCTAAAGCACCAAATATGTAAATAACAGCTACCATTATTAGGCTAATCTCTTCTTCCTCCTTCTAATCTGGTTTATGGACTTTCGCCAATACATGTTGTGGGGGGGACCCTTTAAAATAAACTTCCCTAGCTAGCATTCTCTTGGTTGGATTACAAGTCCTATAATTCAGGGTTCTAAGGAAGTTGTAGTTCAGTATTTCTGGGTACTAAGTTGAAGAATACTCATGTAAACTTTATATTTGAAGGAGGGTTGGGAATATGCTATGTTCCACAATTTACAATTCCCATCGTTAGCTACATTTGCTGTAGCTGTTAGGAACTATACTTTAGCAATAGCAAGAGGACCAGGAGGTGTTTCCCATCCTTGGTTAAAAACAGAAGTTTTGAGAAAAGTTTAAAACAGAAAAGCTAGTAGAGGCAGTGATTTTTACAAACTGGTACTATGGAATAGCAATTTGATAACCAGCATGAATAATCTGAATAAGTTTATGAGTTGATTATCCCCTCATATGACGTAGGTAAAGATGTATAATGCAGTTCCAAAGTCCCTCAAAGTCAGATCAGAGTTCACTGTAGCTGTGTTTGAGGATTTTTTCCACTGTAGGAGAGAGAGAATGAAGTTGCTTCCATTGAGGACACTGAGGTTGGATATTTAATTAGACGAGGAACAGAACCGTTTCCTCACTTTTTGCCAAACATCATATAAAAACAAACAATACCTCTTTATTCATTTATTTTTTAGAAACTTACCAAAGTAGGTAGGCCAGTGCACTCATTCCTACAATGCTGAGGCCTTTACCCATTGATGGATACTGATGAGGGATAACAAACATTTCTACCAGGGTCAAAGGAAGTATCAAAGTGTGCTGGAAAAAAGACACTGCTTTTAGACAAACTGCATTTGTGATCCAAAAAATTAAAAGTACAGCCCCCCTAGTAATACAGAGTTATATTTTGATGTAAGAGGCAAGAATATAGGGAAGCATGGTTCAGAGATCTTCCAAAGAATCCGTAGAGGTACCAACAACAACAAAAAATGTGGAGCTCTTCCATCTTTGTCTCCTTAATCTGGCTTTTTAAATGAAAAACTAAAAGAAGGAAGTTGGGAGAGTTTCAAAGAGAAGTTGTAGTCCTCTCGGTCTGGGGTCTCCAACCTTGGCAACTTTAAGACTTGTGGACCTCAACTCCCACAATTCCTCAGCCAGTAGCTGAGATCCACAAGTCTTAAAAGTTACCAAGGTTGGAGATCCCTGCTCTGGGTTCTAAGGCATATTCACTACGAATATGTCAGGGCAATTGGAGAATAAAAATCCTTCTGAAAGAAGCAAGGAACCTTTTAAAAACTTTATAATTCTTCTATCCCAAACCTACAGATGGCAGCAACTGACCAGGCTTGGCTTGATTCAGAAACAAAGTCAGGTTGAGCCTGGTTAGTACTTGGATGGAGAGTTAAATAATTCCAGAAGAAAACAGCAAACCATCATTGTTTGCCCAGAAATGTGTATACAAGTGAGTCTATGAAGTCACCAAAATCATCCTTCTAGATTCTACTGTCCTTTCTTTATTTCTGAACTCACTTTAACAAATCAGATATTTGTTGTATTATTACTATATAAGTAATAGATAAAGTGTATGTATGTATATTGATATAGATAGATAGATGATAGATAGATAGATGATAGATAGATAGATAGCATGGCTGTCAAACTCGCGGCGACACAATGTCACGTGACATGATGATTACTTCATGGAGCTGGGATGGGCGTGGCCTGTGTGTGACATCTCCGGTTTGACACCCCCGATAGTAAAGTATACTATTACTTATATACTACATAAGGGGCATGTGAAGGGTTGAATGGGTAATGATGAAACTAAATAAACAAAAGGTTTGTGGAACGTAAAGCTCAGCTAGGTAAGGATTTTAAAAAAATCATTTCAGTTTGCCTCATTTTGGTTTTATCCATTCGTAACTGTATACAGTGAAAGAACAATACAGTTTACAAGAGCAAATTAGCTCACAGTGATTAACGTTGATACAGCCAAAGACCACAATCATTGCATGATTGGCCACTTATTGCAAAGTTTTCTATTTGCCAATGGCTTTTAATTAGTTCTCCTGAATTAATTCCTTTGCTAGACAATAGAAAGCTGACTGTAGAAATGACATTAGTAATGGGCCATATACTGCAGCTTAAAGCGAGTTGAGAGCCCTTTAAATGCATTGTTTTCTTCTCTGGAAACCGGTCCCTTCTCATAGCAATTTTTAATATAACTTTAGTCAAACTGCAAACCAAGAGCCATTAAAACCAATTAAACTTCATTTCCACTATAACATATTGTTTAATTTACCATTCATTCAAATAAATGCAAGCTTTGTATTTTGAACAAATTTAAAAAAAGACTGTTTAAAAAGCAAATCTTCATGTCTCAACTGTCATCAATCTTTGAGGGTTGATAAAAATGGGATGGTGACTCATTTTTACAGTTTTCATTCTCAGTTTTCTTTTTCATTTACTTGTAACAAATAAAAAACCAACAAGAGAAAATGATCATCCTAGAGTAATCCTCCTGATAATAAAAAAAGGGAACACCTGATCTGAACAAGGCCTCTCGCTGTAAATAATCAAAATACATGAAGTTTTACTTCAGTTGCCCATAGACACTTTCTTTCAGGATGAGTTCTGTATTGCCTTGCTTTTATTTATTTATCATAACAGGTATTATTTACTTATTCATTTAAAAAAAGGTTTCAGTACCTGCTACTCTGAGATTTTATGAAATGCTAATAGCACATTCAACTTACGTGCAGTGAAATATTGAGCAGAAGGCTTAACATTTTCTTCAAAGACAGACTGCCGTGTTACTCCTAAGGGAGGAATTTACAGTTTGATTTGTTTGCAATGATGGTACAAGGTAGTCCTTGTTTAGTGGCTGCCTCCTTTAGCAACTCTTCAATTATGACCATGATGAAAAAGTAACTTTATATATTTATAACCTTTGCTGTTCTATAAAGCAAAGGAAAAGCTGAGCAGTTTCATATAGTGACTGTTCTGCTTAACAACAAAGTTGCTGGTCCCAATTGTGGACGCTAAATAAGGACTATCCGTATCTGCAGGTCTGTCATAATGCTGCAGGTTATTTTAGGATGCAGATTTAGGATCTTTCTCATTTCCACTTGTACCACATGTCCTGGCAGTACCTGTCTTATGCCTTCATCTCTTTTTCCAGTCCATAAGTGAGACAGACTTTAATTATCCTTAACTGCACCTGTTGTTAAGGTAGTGTTTTCTTCCTTATTCTAACATTATCTAAGAGCAGTTTTAAAGAATACAAAATCTGCTGGACTGTATTACCTTGGAGGAAATAGGTAAATGCAGTGACTTGAGAACAGAGGCAACAGAGACTGGCAATAAGGATGGCATAATCCAAGTGGATTTGGCTTTTTGCCAGTTGAAAGATTCACTTAACAAGTGTGAGAAGCATGTTACTAACTCAACTGCAGTGATTCACTTAACAACTGTGGTAAGAAAGGTCAGAAAATGGGACAAAACTCACTTAACAACTATCTTGCTTAGCAATAGAAAGGAGCTTCAGGAATCTTCTGAACCTTCATTTGACAAACTTGGTGTCTTCATGCCACCTTTTTTATTTATGAAGTTAGCCTTGCTCAAAACCCAAGAGCCAGCTGTGTGACGGGATGAGCTCCTGTCAGTTTGTCCCAGCTCCTGCCCACCTAGCAGTTCGAAAGCATGCAAATGCAAGTAGATAAATAGGTGCCACTTCATTGAGAAAATACCTGGGACGTGAAAGGAGCTTGTTTGGACATTCCCTAGGCAACGGTGATGTCACTGGTTAATCCTTTCAGACTGGAAGCGCCTTGAATAGATGCTTCCAACAGAAATGTAGCAGATGCTCAATCTGGTACCCTCCACACTGGCTTTCAGCACTATTATGCATTTGTTTGTAAATGAATTTAAATTGTTTAGATAATTGAAAGTAAGAAATAAACAGATGATAGCCATAGGAATCCACATGTAGCTCCTCTCATAATTTGAATAATTAATATTGAATAATTTGCTTTTTGAGGGATGTCATTCTATTTCTAAAGAAAAATACCTATGACTTATTCATGAATTCTTTGGATTGCATCTGTCCTCATTTTCCAGTGATGGCAGTGGACATTTTCTTTTTACTACAGCATCAATAGGGACCCAATTTCTCCAAAGCAAGCTGTCCATTAATTAAATTCTTCAACATCCTCCAAAGGGGAATGATCCAGTCCATCCCTTCTTTCATTAAAAAAGAATCATTCCATCTCACTCACTGTTTAGTGCCAACTGCACAATTGGGGTGCTCTATTTTCTCTGTTTTTCTTTTGTAATTAAAAAGATACCAGCAATACTGGTATGATAGCAAGCTGTTTCCAGTATCAGAAGACACAAGACTTGGGTCATAGAATCTGCAAGTTTTCAGTGGTATTATTTCAGTGGCACATCCCATCGAGTACTTTATAGTTACTCGGGCCTCTGCGTAAACTAAACCAGCTTAAAGATTATTTTATTATTTTTTACATTATATCCTGAGACACATAAATAATTTCTCTTTGTGATCATAACCTCTCAAGCCTTTGAGAAAATGATTATTATCCTCAGTAACCAAGTAAGCTTCTAGAATAAGTGACTTAAATCTCATTCTAATATTAGTGCCAGTTGAGTACTTCAGTTGCCAAAGTATATTGCCTATGAAAACTGCTAAAGCTACAACGGGCCCAAACCAGTCCAATTCAGAAGTCAAAATGTAGGTTTTCATTTTCTACCCATTCCTACTGATCATCTTCCACAGAGCCAACTTTTCAGCTATGTGAATAATGGAAATTAATGATGGAAAGTGTGATACATTTTGTATACATTTGTATGGCATGTTATACAAAATGGAGAGAGGAGGTCATGGCACATATTATTGTCATTTGATACCATCATCCTGAGTTAAGAATCAATAGCCAGTAGCCATGACAGAGAAGATTTTAAAACTCCAGATAAGGTTCTCTTTGTTGGATTGGCTTTGTTGGATGACTTCAGATTGTATCAACCTTTCCTAACACACTGATCCTCCATGGATTATCAATAAAGCACACGCCTATAGATTCTGTTTTGCTGGAAGCATTGTTGCCGTTGACTAGCAAAAAATGTGTCTCTATATTGTTCCTGGTTGGCTTTGCTTAATAGCATATCAAGTTCAACTTTGAATTTACAATACAAGATACATATAACCGTTAGTATCAGCTTTCATAAATGATTAGTATACTTAATCATTTAGTATCCTCATTTGATGCCGCTACAAACCTTAGTTGGCAACACTTATACTTTAGATATATACTATAGACTTTTTCATTTCTTCCCAAATATTGCCAAATAATTATTTCTATTTCCAGTCTTTCTATATTTAGATAAATACGGTTCACACCAAAGCCTCTTCCGTAGGAACTGCAATAAAACCTAGAAAAGTTATCTCTGCCGCTCATGTAAATCTTTCTATTGATTTAAATTTGGCAAGGATAATTCCACTAACATTTCCTCCAGAGCTTTATTTATTTTATTTTGTCAAGCAATTGTAAGATAACAGGTGTAAATATAAACATAGTTATGAATACATGAAATGGATACATATAAGATAAAAAACAATAGGACAGGGACGGTAGGCACATTGGTGCGCTTATGCACGCCCCCTACAGACCTCTTAGGAAAGGGGTGAGATCAATAGTTGACAATTGGCTTTCTGGCTGCCTCCGGGGAATTGTATTTATCCGGGGCTTGGAAAGCTGAGTGGGAATGGCTGTGCTCCGGCTTGGCTCTCTAATTGCCTCCTGGCTCTTTAATTGCCTCCTGGTATTTGCGCTCCACCGGGGCTCAGGGCTCAAGTGTTACGGCTGCTGGGGAGATTGCAGGAGATTATCCAAGGGCCCTACCTCCGGGAAATTGCCCTGCCCTGCCCTGCCACCGGGGAATTGTGCTTTGCAGGGGCCCGGGGATGGAAGGCTATGGCAGCTGAGGAAGGTACCGAGGCTGTGAGGGAATCTCGGGCTCCCAAGGGATCTTGGCTACCCATGGGAGCTTCAGCGCATGATTTCAGGCGACTTGGTGAAAGTGGAGGTTCTAAAAGGTGATAAGCTCTCTAGGAGCAAGAACCTCACCATCCTTGTTGGGCGCCATCTTGGAACCAATGGTTCAAGAATGGCTGTTGATGATCTGAATTGGGGGGAAATAAGAGTGGGGGGAAAATGGGAATCCCTGGCTGAGAATGGTGAAGAAAGCAGAGAAAGTGGAGGGTCCCTTCTGGGGCTGCCATGGACCCCCCTTGAGCTGCAGCCTCCAAGACTGAAGGGATCCCCCCTCCCTCTTTCTCCACTTGTCTCTTTCCGCGCGCAACGACCTCTCCTCCTTCAGGTGAAGTCCTCCTCCTTCAGGTGAAGTCAATAGTAGCTTCAAGGCTTCTTTGGCAATTCGCACTCCCACTTTTAGCATATAATAGTATGAAAAGTTAGAGAAGGATGAACTCTACAAATGAAAAATTGCAATGTCTGGCCATGATCCTGCCAATTTAAAGCTCTTCTCATTATTTTTTTATAACAGATTAAGTGAGTGATTGTCTATTGAAACAAATGAACCTAAATCTGAATAATTAGCTGGAATAATACGCATAGCTTATTCTGACTATTTTTGTTATGTTCAGCTGTTTCTTTTTACTCACCATTCCATGATTAACCCACCCAGGAATAATTGAATCCATATATTTTGGGTAAAGAAGGTCCCGATCATACAGGTACATACTCCAAAATGTAGCAAACACAAACTAGGACAAAGCAAAGAAGTGTTGACTGACAGAATTTACGATGAATGTTTACCTAGAGTATATACCTATCTTACAATGTCTGAGTCTGTCCATCCGTCCATCCATCATCCTCCAGTCCTCTCTTGCTCCTTCTTAAAGCAACAGTAGGTATCAGTGGTATCAAACAATAAACAACAAAACTATCTACACAGTAGGTATCAGTGGTATCAAACAATAAACAACAAAACTATCTACACTTACACTTATATGGGGGTGGGTTTTTAATCAACTGTTTTTGAAATGGGAGGGTGATGGATTTACTTAGACAAGGCTTTGAGACCTTCTAAAAGGTAGTCCTCGGTTAACTATAGTAATTTGGACCAGGCACTCAACTGCTAAGCCACACTGTCATAAAGCAAAATATCACATGACCACACCAACTTATGACTGCAGTTCTGGCAATTCCAGTTGCTGTTGTTAGCCAACCTTCTTGTTCTGACATTATATGACTCCCATTTACAACCTCCTACACTTTCCTCGTTGACTTTGCTTGTTGGAAGCCAATAGTGAAGGTTGCAAATGGTCATCATGTGACCATGGAACACTGTGATGTTGTAACTGTGAGCCAGTTGCCAAGTGCTTGAATTATGATCATATGAGCTTCCATTTTAAAAGGAGTATCTTCAGTATGACAGGATCTGGGTTCTTCACTCAAGAATTAAGTTCTCCCTACAATAGCATTTTTGTTATCTTCAAAATGATGTACTCCTTCCGAAGACCCCTATAAACATTTGGAAAGAATATACTAAACTGGGTATCAGCTACAATTTGCTCCTGCTATAACACTAGGAATTAACTTAAAATCAAATTATTGTTTATCCAAATAATTATCTAAGTCATATCACATATAATTAATCTTGCATTGATAAATATTATTGCAACTTACTGTGGATAATGGAAAAACCAAGCTACTAAAGATCAAGTCTTTAAAGGATATCATGAACGTGGCAGTTCTTTGTTTCTTCATTAGTATGAATGCACTGGTCAGCAAGGAGACTGCATAGAAAACAACCTGCAAAACCTAAATTAATTAGATCTAATGAGCAATTGATCATCCAAAATTAAGGTGTACATATTGTACCTCACCAAATTATATGCTTATGCTTCAGTTTAGAGGATAGTTTTCAGGTTAAATATATTTTTCTTGCTTGGAATGTTTTTATGATTTAGCTTGGGTGATAAATGGCCTCATTTCACGAACTTAAATAAGAGAAGGCAATTAAATGTGTAAATATCCAGGCATTACAAGAAGAAAATCACCTAAAAATGGTAATATGGATTCTACTCTGGGAGGAATTTTAATACAAAAAGGTTATTTCATGATATCTATGTGAAGTTGTGTAGTATTATTCTGATTAGCAGTACTGCATTGCTCCAGAAAATCTGATTGCTTGGATCTGGTGCATCAGAGCAATCCAATCCAGTATTCTGAAAAAAACCCAAATTGAATCATCAAAGGAAAGCAGTTCAATATACAACAATAATCAAAGAGAACAAATCAAAGTGAGTTGCTGCTTCAGTCTGACATTCCACTTCAATGGGATTCAATTAAATCCTTATTTTCAATTCAATTGAAGCCTTTATCATTTGAATTGTCCCCATGGAAATGCATCACAAAACATTATTCAAGATCAAGCTACATTTGATAGAACGATGAAACTGCTTGAGATAACAAATAATAGAAGATTTAGCCTCTCATTGGTTCCTTTTGACCATCAATGTCATTCCTTTCTGCTGGACTGAACTTGCCATAGGGTTTATCCTACATTACAAATTGGTCTACTACATCTACATCTTTGAAGTAATATTCAATGACAGTCCGATTATCTTACCATCAACTCACTGGAGGACAGGAGAGTACCATCTTGTTTGTTTGCCTCAAGCAGTAAAGTGTCTAGGGTAGCTCTACAATTATATCCCAGATACTGCACCAAAAGTACCAATTTGATACAAATACATTAAAGAGAAAACAGTCATTATTGTATTTATTTCACTTTCCTTCATATAACAGGGAAAACAACCTTTGGGGACATACATGGAGTCTTGGGTACAAATCAAGGCAACTCATAAAAAAGCTGTCATGACAGAAAATAGAAAAAGTGGAAGGAATTGGCCATAGAATATCTACATACCAGAAGGCAAATTGGTCAGATCCTTGCTACCCTGTCTTGACAGATAGGATTACGAGGCAGCAAATGTAGTAACTACTTTAAATTAAAAATTTAAATTTTAAAAGAGCTGCAGTGGCACAGTGGTTAGAATGCAGTATTGCAGGCTACTTCTGCTGCCTGCCGACTGCCTGCAATTTGGCAGTTCAAATCTCACCAGGCTCTGTATTTGCACAAAATTGGAAAAGTGAAAAGATTCCGACTGATGAGAATGTGCAGAATATTAGAATGATATTAGATATTAGAATGTGCAGAAATGAAATGGTTAACACTTGCAATTAAAGAAAAGGAACAAACTGAATATTATATGGTATGGGAATTATTTTATCAATGTCTGGAGAATAAAAATGGAAATTAGAAAATCTAAGAAGATAAGCGAAAAATAGTAAATATGTGAATAAGAATTAAATACGCTAAGAATTATTATAATTAGATACATTATATGTAGTAGTATGAAGTAAGAATAGAGTAATGATATAATAGTAATGAATATGTACTAATTGTAATGGTTATTGTACAAGATATTTGTACCTAGACGACACACTGTTTAAACTAAAGATGGAGTGTCTGTATAAAACAAAATAAAAAAATTGATTATAAAAAGAAAAATCTCGCCAGACTCAAGGTTTACTCAGCTTTCCATCCTTCCGAGGTCGGTAAAATGAAGACCGAGATTGTTGGGGGCGATACGCTGATGCTGTAAACTGCTTAGAGAAGGCTGTAAAGCACTGTGAAGCAGTATATAAGTCTAAGTGCTATTGCTCTTATCTCATCGTATTACTAGCCCCATCCATATAAGGCTTCTAATAAGGCAGAATTCAGGTCAAATACCTAAGCATCAGGCCAGTAAACTTGCAGGCCAGAGGTTATTGTGATTAGGGTTCCCTTAATCCTCACAGCATTTTAGAGTAGGTACATACATGGACATATGTATGTATCAATGAACAATTTGAAAGTACTACATGCTTGGAGCAATGCACTGTGTTTCGTTGCTGCAGCCACCTGAATAAATTTGATATGACTTTATATATACAGAAACATAAACAAGAGAAATGATCTATAACAAATGCAATACAATATCTAACTATGGTCCATCTTATTTTTTTTTTCCTTGTTAAAAGCAAACATTGTTGATTGATGATGTATGAAATCTTCAACATGCAATATGCTGCAGCACGATCATTCTTTTAAAAAAACATTTTATTGAAAGTTTTTTAAAAGGTTAAAAACTAATAGATTAATAAAAGCAAAGGAAAAAGAGGACTTCCGGGTTGTAAGGCTTCGTCGACGGCAGGAATCCGCTTCTCTGCGGGTCCCTGCTGTGCTCGCTGTCAAGGTACCCCCGATCCAACTGGATTTGGGGGTTGTCGCTACCCTGAAGGGGCAGCGGAAGACAGAGGAGATCCGAGCAGGGGTCTGGGGACATCGCACCCCCCCTCCCCAGCCGGCTAGACTCCTTTTTCACGAGACGGATGAGCGGCTGTCTCGGCAGCCATGAAGGATTCTTCAACCGGACAAGTTTGTGCAGGAGGAAGACTTAGAAGGAGAAGTTTTCTTGGCTAAACCAGGACATGATGTTACTTTTAAAACACCCTGGGAACCTGACTTTGGATTGATACATTTGTTTCCAAAAGAATCTGTTACATCGTCGAAAGTGCTGAAGGAAAGCTCACTCCCCCTCCCTACGGAGAAAGCAAAGGAGCACAGAAAAACTTGCTCTCTAAAGGTAAAAATAAGCTCTTTGTTATAAGTGGGAAGGGGAGGACTAAAAAAAAAAAAAAGTTTTTTTTTTCCTAAACTTTGCTGGAGGAGACGCCTTGAAGATTACAAGACCATTAATTAATGGAAATACGGCTTTTAAAATATATCTGGGATTTTGCCTCTGGAGAAAAAACTGTAAAGAGAAGAAGAGGGAAAAGGTTTTGCTTGTTTGGATTGTTTGATAACTCTGACATTTGGAAATTACTTCAAGATTGAAAGCATCTGGGTTGTTGTTGTTGTTTTTTTTTAAAAAAAAACTTATAATGGTACCACCGGTTGATGAACTGAAAATGGAATATGAAAAATTAAAAGAAAGACAACAAAGTGGCAAGGATTCTTTGGGAGCTGCCTTCCACTTTTTAGAAATGGCGGTTTCTACGTACCAGCAAACACTGGAGGAAGGAGAAGGAGAAGAAGAAGAAGAAAAGGAAGAAGCCATCTTTAATGGACTAAAAAGTTTGATTAAGAAAGAAAATGGGAAGGAAGGAAGGGAAAAGGAGAATTTAAGATTTAATAAAACAACCAAGAAAAAGAAAAATAGGATGAAAAGAAGGTACAATGTTAGAAAGCAATTGAAAAGAGAATTACAACAGAGAGGGAAACTTAAAAAGGGGGAGAGGAGAGGAGGGGGCAAAAAGACCAGATTGGAGAAGAAAGGGAGGGAAAAAAAAAAAAAAAGCCACGGGTTAGGACAAGATTTTTTTAAAAAAGTTTTTTCTTTAGAGATGAAGGATGATAGATAGCTTATAATTAAAGAAGATTCTGCAAGAGTGCATAAGATAGTATTGTAGTATTTGTATTTGGAACAGTTTATTGGAATATTTAATGAAATATTAATGTTTAATAATGATGGATGTTGATATTTGATTAAATATTAGGAGATCTGTTAAATGATTAATGCTTAGTTAAAGTTTAATTTGTTAGTGTTTTAATATTATTATAACTTTAGTATTTTATTTTTTCTATTTTAAAACGATGTACTTATTAGAACTAGAATTAGAATAGAAATTATACATTTAATTATACTATAAGTTTGTTATTCTTTCATTTTAAGATTTAATATGTAGAAGGTACTAAGCAGAATCAGAATGGAAATTATGTATTATTTTAAGTTTTATTTTAGGAGAAGGCGTCATACTTCAAAAGCGATTACAGGGGAAATTTTTTGGTTAAAGGGAAGAGATACATAGATGTTTACTAAAGAACGGACAAAAGACATAAGTATAATGACTTTGAAATAAGATGAAATAAATAAAATATAATTAAGAGAGTGAAAAGATGGGAGAAGTTATATAGAAAATACAAAATGGTTAATAAGATATGAAGGGTATATAAGGTGGGCATGAATTTGATTTAGGTCTGTCAAAAAAGATGTAACCTGGGGCCAAGTCACTTTTCAAAGAAGTTTTATGTTTTATGTTTAGTGTGTGGATTATGTTTGATTCTAAATTAATAAAATCTTGGAGAAATGAAATTAAAGGGAGAGAAATTGGGAAAAGATATGTATAAATGATAACTAAGGAGGTTTTTTTTTTTTTTTTCTCCAATGTTTTGCTTCAAGTGTGATAATGTGGAACTATGTTTTAACGAATAATGCTTTGTTTGTCTTGTTGAAGTTTATGGGTAGTTCTTGGAAAGGAGGTTATATATGTTTTGTTTGTCTTGAAAAATCAATAAAACTTGTTTAAAAAAAAAAAAGCAAAGGAAAAAGAGAAAGAAATCAAGGAGCAAGCTAATAGTACAAGAAAGGGAAAAAGAAAAATAGAAAAGAAAGAACACATTACAAAGAAGTGCCTTCCAATCTTCTTTACAGCAGTTGTAAGTATAATTATAAACTTATCTTTTTCTCTAAAGTTACATGTCTTTCTTCTTTCTATAATCTGTCCTGTCTAATCATCTACACCATAAATCATAATTGTCTGTTTTATGCAAAATCTCCATAAGGGGTTTCAATCAGCAATAAACAGAAATATTGTCCTTTACTCATCTGATCTGATATTTCAACTGATTTCAAAAGAGGTTTGCTACACACCATCTATTATTGAAATTTCTCATTTAGTTTTGCTGGTGCTGACAGATTTCATTGTGGTACATGGTTAAAACCTGGCTATTTTCTTATAGCTTAGTTACATAACTTACATTTTTCAAAAATATCAATATTGAATTGTTTCATAGATTGTTATCTTAGAAATCCCTGAAACAGGATGTGTTATAAAAAAATAAATTAAAAGTGGACCAGCATTTGATGAACCTTAAACCAGAATTTTCCTCCAGTTTGTAGAACTAGTTACATAGTACTTTTCTTTTCACTGAATGAATGTTAAGATGTGGTGAATCTGAATTCAATAACTGCTTATTTTTTAAACATCTGAACTTAATTTCTTGTATTGTGTTTCTTTTCTTAGCATTGCAAAGATGTATTATAAAGATCTGAGAAAGGGCATTTCCATGGAAAGTTTTCAGGACACCTGAAGCTCACATAAAACAGTCAATTGGATGCAGCCATTTCTTCATATATGTTTCACTGTTGGATTTCTATAGGACCCCTACAAATTGCTTGCACATGTTCTGCACCCCCCCAAATACTCACAAACCAACTATATTGATACAGATATTTAAACTCATATAAATGCGAACTAAATCTTTAAAAATATTCTTATTGTTGTTGTTATTGTTGTTGTTATTGTTATTGTATTTTCATTTATTAAAAATGAAAGTCAGTCAACCGAACATTTAAAAATATATCACAAATATTGACTGGCGCTGATGGTTGATATGGGTTGCTGCCATTATTATTATTATCATTATTATCACTATTATTATTATTTTATTCATTAAACATGAATCAGTCAACTGAAGTCAACTGAACGTTATTAGTATTAGTATTCTTTTATTCATTAAACATGAACCAGTCAACTCAGTCAAATGAACATTTAAAAATATAGTATTGTTTTTTGTTATTATCTCTTTTATTCATTAAACATGAAAGTCCGTCAACTTGAGCATTTAAAAATGTACCACAAATATCACTGACTGGTGCTGATGGCATGCTGATGAGTTGCTGCTAGCATCCTAGGTATCAACCAAGTATTATTATTATTATTATTATTATTATTATTATCATCATCATCATCATCATCATCATCATCATTATATTCATTAAACATGAATCAGTCAACTGAACATTGTTATAGTATTAGTATTCTTTTATTCATTAAACATGAATCAGTCAACTGAACATTTAAAAATAAATTGCTATTGTTATTGTCATTATCTCTTTTATTCATTAAACATGAAAGTCCGTCAACTTGAGCATTTAAAAATGTATCACAAATATCACTGACTAGTGCTGATGGTTGATATGGATTGCTGCCATTACTATTATTACTATTATTATTATGGCATTGAACTTGCCATCAACTCTCACACAAACGGTTGCATTTGTTTTCAAGCCGTTTGGAGTTGAAAAAGCGTGGTGGAAAGTCTCCCTATCCGTTTTGGCCATTCAATGATTCCTTTATAATTTTAGCCGGAGGGAAGGTGGGAGACAAAAGCAACCCCCCCGCTGGCTGCCTTAAAGCTTACACAAGCTTTTTGTCACATTTTACCCGCTCAACACCTGGGAATCTCGCCGATTCCCGCCACGCTGGCCGTATTCTGCAGCCGGAAGTACAAACTAGCGCCTTATTCGGCGAGGCTAAGGGGGGCAGGCAGGCCGCGGCCGTCAGCGGCGGAGAGATAGGCGGCAGCACACTTACCACATTGAGAAAACTCAGGTATTTCCAATGACTGCCCACAAACGGGTTGAACTTCCCTTCGGCTATGCGGGATTCGTCCACGTTGGCCACGAAGTAGGAGCAGGCATAGAAAAAAAACGTATACCAAGCGAAAACGACGCCGTAGTAGACAAGGCGGGCAGAGGGGTGCATAGTGCGGCTGGTAGCGGGCGGGCCCGGTGAGCAATTCTTTCCCCTTCTCAGGTCTTCAGCAGACGCGCACCGCACCGCCTCTCTCGCTGCAAGAGCGCCGTCGGCTACAGCGAGGACTTCGGGTGGCTCCGCACAAACCGTGCCGGCTGACACTTGCGACAGCCTCGGCCAGTAAGCTCCCCCCACCCTTTTCCCCGCCCGATGTTTGCAGTTTGGTAACGCTCCCACGATTCAGTTATGCAAGACAGAAAAAATATCTATATACCGGCCTTTGATTTTGTTTTATTACGAAAGGTAGGGCGAGTTTGCATAACTCGATACATGCATAAACAAAGTAGTTATGGAGGTCACTTTCATCCAAGAGAGAAAAGACAAACCAATTGCTTATCAAAGAGATTGCCCCAGAAATGTTTGAACGCCGTTGCACCATCTTTGAGATAGAAAGATAAAAGTTCATACTGTTCGATCTCCGCCTCCTCTCCATGATAAAGGTAACGAAGAAGAACCAGAGTATTAAACCCTACCTGTTGCAGGTCTTTTTAAAATTACTTTTATATATTTTGCAGAATTTGATGCTTTGATTTGCACCGGGGTGCATTTTCCAATGGTTAAATCCTAGCCAATATGTTAAAAGTGTGTTGTGAGGGAGAAGATGTGGAGCAATCATGAGAAATCAATGGCTTTTGTTTACAAATCTAATATTAACACATTTTCACACCTGAGCAGATGCAATCAACAAGGGATAAAGGAAAGGGACGAAGACTATAGATATTAGAGGTTACTGCTCTCAGTAATAGAAGTATTGCTTCCATGCAGGATTAAAAAAAAGACCATTACTTTTCCTGTGTTGCATGATTTCTAACAGAATGGAATAAAAATACTCAGTTACTGGTAGAAATGGATACCAAATGATCCAGAAAATACCTTTGCATAGCATATGAGAAATATATCCAGATTTCCAAATCTGGAGTTTCCATTCTGTTTGTATAATGCCTTTTTGCCATCTAATCTATGCAAAGCACCCCACAGAAATATTACTGTGTCTTCTGCATTAGAAGTGTTTTTGAGAGTGGCTTATTAGCACGACATTTGATTCCTGGTGGCATTTTAAAAGTTCCAGTTTAAAGGTTTTCTAGTCAGGGCCAGAAAATTACTGATGACACCATGCGAGCTTTCCATCTCTTTGGAAATGCCTTAAGAAGTTTAATAATACCCTGAATTGTGAGCGCCAAGTTATAGGTAATGTTTGTAGTAATACATGTACTGTATTCAAAGGCTATAACTGAACCAATTCTCTTCCCAAGCAGAAAGTATGACTCAGCAGAAAGTATCATTCTTGCCAATGAAGCACACAGCGGAGCTTCATTCTGTGTATTTGGGCTTTTCTTCTAATAAATGTGTTTAGATTAAAAACTTAAAGCACGATCTAAACTTGATAATATAAGATTGCAGTCTTCTTAAACACTGCAGCCTTGGAGATTTCTTTTTGAGCCAGGTTGCTGTTTTACAGTCTGTTCTTCATCTCAAGTAGTAATAAAGAAGTGAGGGTGTGTCTCTTTCCTAAAGATTAATATGCATCATGGGTTCCCCAGAGGTCAGGCTGAGGAAGCATGGGATTGATTTGAAAGTTGCAGTCTTTAAAAAGAGAATGATTATGCAAATAGTATGCATCTGGAAAATCTACACATGGCATCTTTATGTTAGAGAAAGATGAGCCTCTGCTGCTGAAAACATAATTTATTGGAAGTAACCTGTACTGTGTGCACTTGGTTTGAGAACTAAATCTACTTCAATCACCTCTTGAGGCAATAGACAGAGGGAACCTGCTTGAACCCTCTCAAAGAGATGTGGTGTAACACACTGTTGGCAATTCCATTCTAATTTGCAGTAATACTTGGCAATTATGCTTTAATGCCCTGGCAATTCTAATTTGTGACAATTATGCCTTGCCTTAGAGTTCTCTAAAACTAAGCAATAAGGAGTTCTTTGTATGATAATTTTTCATATTCCTAAATATAATTACTTGAGTTAAAAATGTAATCAACATTTCTTGGAAAGTTTTATGGTATAATACAGAATTCTATCAATTTCAGCAGCACCACTGTGGCTTGCTAGGCTGGAGGTTAGCGAGCCCAGATTCAAGACCCAAATGCTGCCATGGGTGGGGTGAGCTCCCATCCTTTGATCTAGCTCCTGCCAGGGACATGAAAAAAGCCCCCAACTGGGGATCCCCAGACAGATAGCACAAGTTTTAAAAGATAATCAGAGTTGGAAGGGACCTGGTAGGTCATCTAGTCCAACCCCCTGCCCAAGCGGGAGACCCTACACCATTTCTGATAAACGGCAGTCCAATCTCTTCTTGAAAGTCTCAAGTGATGGCGCTCCCACAACTTCCGAGGGCAAGCTGTTACATTGGTTGATCGTTCTCACTGTCAGAAAGTTTCTCCTTATTTCCAGGTTAAATCTCTCCTTGTTCAGTTTCCATCCATTGTTCCTTGGTGATGTTATCGGCTACTCCTTCCAAACCAGAAATGTCTCTGTACTCCTGACAGGGTTGTGATGTGATTCAGTTTCAGTTTTTTAATTGACTTTCTAGACTTACCTTCAGTTATACATTGATTAACAACTTCCTTTTAATAAATACATTTTGTAAGTAATTCAAAGTACTTACTAAAAAAAATTCTGGATCATTTGTCCGTTTACTATATAATCTGGAATAGTAATTCACAAATTGTTGCATCATCACTTTCATTGTAGAAACATGTTTGGTTCTCTCCCAGATGAAGTAATAATGCTTTGATCTCATTCCTTTAGCAGTTAGTATTGTAGGCCAGCAATTTATCTGATTTGTTGCCTTTTTCAGAATATTTTTCTTATAAAATTAAATTTCCTATAGTCGCTTACCTCTAATAAATCTAGCTGTCTCCATGTTGCTTTTATCCTTTTTTCTAACTTGGGTTAAGTATTTATTTACTCTATTTATATGGCTACCTATCTCGAACATATGACTCTAGGTGGCTAATAGCAAACAAAAACACGATAAAAACATCATTAAAAAAACAGATACAGGAGCTGAGATAAACCCAATCAATATAATCAAGATACAGACTCAAGCATGCAATCCAGGTCCCAAGTTCAGCAATAAAACTAGACTCCAAAGGTTTTGCAAAAAGCCAGGGAAATGATGTTGTAGAGCAGGAGTCTCCAACCTTGGGAACTTTAAGCCTGGCGGACTTCAACTCCCAGAATTCCCCAGCCAGCAGCTGGCTGCGGAATTCTGGGAGTTGAAGTCCGCCAGGCTTAAAGTTCCCAAGGTTGGAGACCCCTGCTCTAGAGTGTGGGAACCACAACAAAGGAGGCTGTCTGGGCACCTGTCAAGTAATCCTCCCTAGCAGATAGGACGTAGACGGTGCCTCTCCTGTTGGATTGCACAGAATGGGCAGGTACAGCTGAGAAGAAATAGTCCCACAAGTAATCTGGTCCCCCTACTATGAAGGGCTTTATAGATCACTGCCAACTACTTGAATTGAACCTAGATGGCTTGATTCTAATTGTTTCATATTATTTAGTAATAAAGCCTTTATTGTTCCATGGCTTTCTTTCTATTTGAATCTACAAAAAAAAAAAAAAAAACTCAGACAAATGATGACATACTAATATTAGGACTTTAAAAGATTTGGGAAAAATTCTATTTCTTGGTAACACTTTAGTTTAATATCGTCTTATAGTAATAATTCACTAAGTTTGTTTCCATTCATACGGAAAGATCATCTGTTTGGTCTTACAATTTTGGATTTAAAATCCACATACGTCAAAGCTGCCACTTCCATATCTATGAAGTTAATAAACAATGATTCTCACTGGCTCCAGGTTGATTCAGCCTTCCATCCTTCCGAGGTTGGTAAAATGAGGACCCAGATTATTGGGCAGAATATGCTTAAAGAGGGTTGTAAATTACTGTGAAGCAGAAGTCTAAGTGCTATTGCTATTTAGAACTCTTAACAGTTGCCTACCATCTACCTTCATAAAGTTTAGGAGTAAAGTTTAGGAATAATAGTTATACAGGTAGTCCTTGTATGTAAGGTGTTACGGGATGCAAAGGAAAGAAGAAGATTGGGTCTACCTGATTTGAAACTGTACTTTGAAGTTCACTGTTTGTTTTAGATGAAAGAATGGGTGCTGCTGAGAAATAGAAAGCTCTTGGGGTTAGAAGGACATGATTGACAAGAGGTCTGTTTCCCAGGCTTCAATAATTTCCATGGCTGTTTTTGTACTTGCTCAATCAACAATCTTAGTAACTGCAAAACTGTCCTTATTTATTGCAATGTGAGGCTACCAATAAGCTCGGGTCTCCTCATCTGACCACTCTTTTAAGTTCTTGCAAACTGGTGATTAGCTTTCTCCTCCTCTGTCTTACACAGTCACAGGGGCAATCTGTACAGGGGATCCAGTAGATTACATTAGAAGTATTTCCCACCACAAAGCGATCCTTGCAATGCATTATTTGTCCCCATAGTCAACAGAAGTGATGATTTATCCAGGTATTTGGGAGCCTAGAATTGGCAGCACAACAGCCAACACCTTAATAACCAGCCATCAACACCCCAGTCAAGAATTAAAAAGCCATAGACAATCATGTACAACATAAATAGGATACATAGAATAGCCCAAAGCATACATTCTGGTGAGAGAAAAATTCCCTGAGGATGAGTTCCAGCACAAGTCCAAAAGCTTGGAAGACTACACCTCTTCTTCCGGTGACCAACCCAAATCGGATCCTGCAACATTATTCTGGGAAATGTATATTTGCCTTCTTTCAAAGGGGATTATAAAATAGAAGAACTAATAGCAGAGGGATATAATTGTCTATGGTTTTCTTATTTAGAGTTATTAGATTTAAAGTAGACAAAAGAGTTTAAGATTTTGAACATTGTAAGACGGTTTAAAATACGAATGTACAAATGATGAACATGGTAGTGCTAAAATATATCTCAAAAAGTTTACTGAAGTTTAAAACAAGAAGAATAAATGAAAGAATGTATGATAAAGTGGGCTAAAAATATTGGTTATAATATACAGATAGAACTATTGGACGTGTGTTTTGTAGTGGACGTTTCCACCATGTTGATGCGGCATTTGAGTACTCCAGCCGGCCTGTCGCGTGGGCCTGTCGACCAGATGACATCCCTGCCGACTTCTGGAAAAAGGCACTACCGGGCTCGGCATTGTGGCTGTGCGAGCTGTTCAACAACATCGTCTCCACGGGAAAAGTGCCACACGACTGGTACCGCAGCACCACTGTTCCGATCTGGAAGGGAAAGGGCAGCCCAGCGGACTGCTCCAACTACAGACCGGTCAGGTTACTGTCACACACTATGAAGATCTTTGAACGCATCCTTGATAAGCGCATTCGGGACATCGTCGACATCAGCGTCAACCAGGCTGGATTCATCAAGAACTGCGGCACCACCGACGCCATCTTCGGTGTGCGGATGCTGATGGAGGCTCACAGAGAGAAGAAAATCCCGCTCCACACCGCCTTCCTAGACTTGGAAAAGGCCTTCGACCGAGTCCCGCACGATCTCATCTGGTACGCGCTGCGAGATCACGGCGTGCCTGAGCTGCTCGTACAATGGGTCCAACTCCTATACAGATGTCACAAAAGCCGTGTAAAAGCGGCAGCTGGGATATCAGAGGAGTTTAATATTACCGTCGGCGTACACCAGGGCTCTGCTCTCTCACCACTGCTGTTCATTCTGGTGATGGACACAATTACACACGACCTGTACACGCCCGCCCCATGGACGCTGCTCTCGCCGATGATGTGTTCCTGGCCAACCTGTGCAAGGCTGAACTCGAGCACCGAGTCCAACAGTGGCACGACCGCCTCGAGCAGTTCGGGCTCCGGCTGAACCTAAAGAAGTCCGAATACCTGACCACTGACATTGAAATGACAGGCTCCATCCACGTGAACGGGCAGGAGCTACCGCGCGCCTCCACCTTCAAGTACCTGGGAACTACTCTTGGGGAAGAAGGCCTACTACAAACTGAGGTGGCAGCCAGGATCAATGCAGCGTGGGGCAAATGGAAGTCCGTCACAGGCGTCCTCTGTGACAAGAAGATGCCGATGCGCCTGAAGGCGAAAATCTATAACTCTGTGGTGCGCCCGTGGCCATATACGGCGCAGAGTGCTGGCCGACGACCAAAGAAGTCGAAAGCAGACTCCAGATAATGGAGATGCGAATGCTCCGATGGTCGGTAGGCCTCACCCTACTCGATCGCGTCAGGAACGAAGAAGTGCGTAGACGGTTCAACGTCGTGCCCATCCCCACGGTCATGAGGCAGTCCCGGCTACGATGGTTCGGCCACGTGAGCCGCGCCAAGGAAGAATCCATCATCAAATCTGTAATGAAGGTGACTGTCGGAGGAGCGAGACCGCGTGGTAGACCTAAACAACGCTGGATGGACACGATCAAGGCCGATCTAGAGATCGCGAAGGCAGACCCGACACACGTGGCAGACAGAGAGGTGTGGAAGCAGTACTCAAGGACATTAGCGGACCTCGCCCGAGCGCGAGACAAACGCTGAAGAAAAAGAAGAAGAAGAAGATACAGATAGAACTATGGTAAAATATGTGATTGAAAGGACTCAAATTTACTTTTTTGTTATACTCTTAAAAAGATAGTTTTTATAAAGTGATGTACTGTTGGTTATCTACCACAGGAGAAATTGTCTAGTATGTATAAAGTCATTTCAAATCCATTTTGGAAACATGAACAACAAGAAGGAACATTTTATCAAGTTTAGTGGATATATAAAATTCTAGAAAACTTTATATACTGTACATAATGATTCAGAATATTTTAAAATATTCTGAGACCAGAGGTTTTTCTTTTGGAATTGATGGACAAACAATTGGGAAAAAAGGTCACAAAACATGATTTTTTGGGAGATAACTTTGTGCATTGTATGCACAAAGGTGAAAAGATTCAAATTGAAGGGATGGTTGGTAAAGATGATAGAATTTACTGTGATGGCTAAATTGACTTCTTTGAGCAAAGAAAAGACAATATCAATGTTTATTGCTGACTGGAAATGCCTTATGGATTTTTTTTTGTAAAACAGAAAATAAATGAACAGGATTAATGATTTTGGTAAATTATAGAAAGGATAAATTATATAAAATAGAGGATCTTGCTATAACTATAGAGCAGGAGGTAAATTTATAAATGTACTCAAATGTACTTTGCTATCGTATGGAACATAAATTGAAGCAATTGTTACTTTTGCAAGTTTGGTCTGAAGTGTAATATTATGGGAGGTTTTCTCTGAAAGCATTTGTACATTTTTCACATATATAAGTTACTCCATTTTTGACTGGGAGGTTTGCATTCCAGCAGACTTAGATTAACATTTTTGAAAGCATATAATGTGCTTTTTTCCTCTTTTAACTTACAAAATATTTTTCTCTTTTAAAAATACCCAGTGCTCAGCACACCTTTTCATTTTCTGTTTGTTCTTGATCTGTACTCCCTGAAGTACTAGATGCTTGATCCAATTTTCAATCTGTCTGTTTTTGGTTTTTATTCCTCTGTTCTGTTACAAATAAAGATTGAAGCATTCTGTTAGAACTGTCAACAGAGCACAACAAAAGCTTTGCCTCAATCCTTAAAGACCTCTAGTCAAAAAGTACCCCATCTATATCTAATATTTTTATTTTGAAGAATAGTTGTCAAAAATGTCATATATTGTGATTTCTAATCAAGATATATTTCAGCGATTGGTAATTGGTTAAAGAAAACGAAGCAGAGGATTATAATAAATGGAGATAATAAATTGTTGGCTACCCTAGCATATCTGTGGTGGGATTCTGTGATTCCTTTTAAATAATGCCGAGCATTTACATGTAATTACAGAATTGCAGAAGATTGTGTAGTTAATTGATGTAGTAAGAATCTTAAGTCAAAAATCCCATATTTACTGATGGTTTTCTGATGTGGCAATCGCTAACCAGAAGAGAGATCTCGAAACAGGATGCAAAACTAATTAAATCTTTGGTCAAATAATTCAGCAGGACTGATTTAATTTCTGGCTGTTTTAAAAGGAACAATCCCTGTGTTAACTATAGGGTGATATAAGCTAGCCACTTAAACATTGTCTAAAGAAGAAATACCTCTCTGAATGACACTGCGAAAGACTGACAGGTGAGTTACTTATGGCTTTAGCCTGCTAGGTTAACTGATGATGGTCTGTCTTTCAAGGCCCGCTTTCTCAGTTCCCATGGCCCTTCTTCAATCAACTTGGATTTGAACTGATTCAGAAAATAAAATAAAAATAAAACAAGCTATAGTAACACAGGATCCCAGGCCACCCTATTAAATAATAGGGAAGGAGAAAGAAAGGAAAAGGAAAGGACAGAAGAAAGAAAGAAGAAAGGAAGGAAGGAGAACTAGTGTCCAAAGGGCCCTGCACTCACTCACCTGATCTATGGTAAAGGTGTAGCTGTACCTGAATTAAGACTAACAAAGTGGCAGAACAAGTCCATTCATTTACATGATTTCTATCTACGGTTTTAGTTAAAATGACAGGAAATTGGCCCAAAATACTCTGTATTCTATAATAAGTTCTCATTTCTCTCTTAATACATAACTTTTGGGTTTGGTTAATTTTTGGGTGGTGGAGGAGGGCAGTGTTGGAATACTGCAATGTGCTCTACAATGGTGCTGCTCTTCAAAAGTATCAAGAAATTTCAGTTGGTTCAAAATGCAACGGACTTGCATAGTTCTGTGCAAATTGAGATTTGTGCATGTGTCACCTCTTGTGGGAGCTGCATTGGTTAATCATTTTGCTTCCAGGTGGAAATCAAGGTGCTGGTTATCACCTTTAAAGCCTTTATTGCTTGAGGCCAGATTATTTGAAGGACCATCTCTTCCCATTTACATGCACCCAGCCCATCAGTGGGGGAAGGCAAGATATGTCGCGGGTCCTGTCTTTTACAAAAGTACATCTAGCTAGTGGGATCAAGCAACAGAACTTTCATTGTGGTGGCGCCCTCCCTTTGGAACACCATTCTCCCTGAGATAAGATTGGCTCTCACACCTTGTTATTTTTTGGGGAAGGTCCTGAATATGTGCTTCTGTACATTGGAGACCCCAAATTGATTTGCCTAGAGCTGATCATGTGGCTTGTGTGACTGTGTATTGACCAATGCCAGGGAGGAGATTTATGGGTTCTTACATTGTGAAATTTTAATGTTGTAAGATGTCCAGAGTCATTGTGTGTGAATTGGGCAACCATATACATTTATTCAGTAAATGCATACAAATACTAATGTATATTACAAATGCCACATATATTACAAGTGTACATTACAAATTACACACATTTAATATTCTAAATATTAAATATTATTCAACAACCTAATTGTACAACCTGTTTAACCTGTTCTCCACTTTTCATATGGTACTGTAACATTTCCTTCAGTTTGTTCTTGAACACAATATGTAGCAGAATCTTGTTGTTGCCTGGATATTTGACCATTTTTAAGCTACATACATTCAGATCCATTTTAATGCATATTTTGATTTTATATTGGGAAAGGGTGAGATTTTAAAAAATAGAGTTCACAAAGAACTAATACAATTTTCATTATTTTCAAAGCTTTGTTGCAAAGCTGAGAGTGACCATTCTCTTTGCCCTTGTGACTGACAGCGGCATAATTTGGCAATGCCTGCCATTTGATGGCCATGTCAGTGCCGATGATTATGGGACCTTAAAACTTGGAACAAAAACCCATTTTCTCTTGCATTTTCCTCTCTTTTCTGCATAGCACCACATGTGCTCTAAGTCATGTCAAGGATTCAAAGATACCTAATTCATTTACTTCAGATTTCTTCCAAAACTCCAAGCTATCTTTATAGATTTTTATTCACTGAATTAATCATCAAAGGATAAAGCCTTTTAAGGCCACCAAATCAATAACACTGTGTCTTCAATCCTTCGGAATTCTCCCATGTTTTTTTCTGATTAAAACAACCTGTCTCTTCATTTATTCAAACACTTTTCCAACATCTTATTTGTTCATAATAATAGCACAACAGTAACTTCCTCACTACCTCTCTAATAGGCCTTTGAAGGGAAAAGGGACAAACCTCGGCAGAAATCAACGAAATTTCAGGCTCAGTCCATTTATTTTGTTTATAGGTGTCAAACCTATACATAAAATTTAAGTGCAGTTAAGTACAGAAGGTATAGATAGAATAGAATTCTTTATTGGCCACACAAGGAATTTGTCTTGGTGTAAATACTCTCAGTATACATAAAAGAAAAGATACATTGGCCAAGAGTCAAGAATCATCAGATTCAACACTTAATGATAGTCATAGGGTACAATTAGCAATCAAATCATACTAGGAAACAGTCAATATAAATAGTAAGGCTACAAGCGACAAAGTTACAGTCATAAAGTCACAAGTGGGAGGGGATGGGTGATAATGAGTGATGAGAAGATTAACAGTAATAGTAGTGCAGTCTTTGTATTAGTTGAACAGTGTTGAGGGAATTTGTTTAGCAGAGTGATGGCTTTCGGGGGGAAACTGTTCTTGTGTCTAGTGTAAATTTGACTTGATTTTCCCATGGACATCTTGAAAAGGGTGTGAAACATGTAAGAGGGAGTAGGAATGAATCTGAAATAGAATTGTGCAAATATGAAAAATGTAAACTCAAGAATTTATAAATTGCTGTTAAAACATAATACAGAACAAGTTACAGAATGTAGTTTCAGATGGATGCTAAATTTGGGGGACAACATTGGCATGAATATTTCCACCCAAGAAGCAACTCTGGACCAATTGAAGCCTACCTTTACATGGAATTCCCTAAAATATACCTATCATTCTATTTGGATATCTACAACATGGGGATACATTTCAGCTGCAGATGAAGACAATACAGTGAGCAAATACTGAGGGTGGTACATGTCCAAGAGATAACAGATAATCAGAGTTGGAAGGGACCTTATAGGTCATCTAGTCCAACCTCCCCCCCCCGCCCAAGCAGGATACCCTACACTATTTCTGACAAATGGCAGTCCAATCTCTTCTTGAAGGTCTCAAGTGATGGTGCTCCCACAACTTCCGAGGGAAAGCTGTTCCATTGGTTGAAAGTTTCTCATTCATGTCCCTGCAATCCCTCTCTGTTCTGACATGATTTACCCTGGTATGAGCAGATACCAATATACTGTAGTCCACTTATTGCCTAGCTTTTCAGCGACAGACAGCCCTCCCATGGTGCCAATAAAGCTCCGCCCCACTTTAAATGACAGCAGTCACCCACACACAATACCACCCGATTCCACAAACTAGGTCCAAGGGCTGTCCCACCGAGGCAAGAAGAAAGTCTGCAGTCCATAAACAAGGTTCCGAGCCCACAAGCAAGACCCAAAGTTCAGAAAACACAAAGCAAAATCAAAGTTCCGCAAGCAAGATTCAAGGTGCACAAAACAAGACCCGAGGTTTCATAAAAATACAAAGCCAAGCCTGAGTTCCACAAGCAAAGCTCAGGATTCTCAAAGCAAGACCCAAGGTTCTGAGTCCACAAAGCAGAAACCCGACCTGGAGTCCTGTGAATCAGGGTTCACAAAAGCCAGGGAAACGCACACCAAAGCAAACATTCCCAGCAAATGCATCTTCCCCCAGCTTCTGGCTAAATCAACCCACACCAGGTGTTCCTTGTGAAAAGCGGGTGGGGCTGCTTCCTCTTGAGTAGCCTTGCAGACCTCTACTCTGCTCTCCATGCCCACGGATCGGACAGAGGAGGTAGCTGTTCCTGGTTGGAGGGGATCTATTGCCTTTTCCTTGCTGCTGGCCTTTGATCACCTGCTTTTCTTAGGGCAGGCAGGTCTCCATCTGGTTGACCGCTTCCCCCAATGCTGAATGGACCTAGGATTACACCAACCTCAGGCCCCGGGCTCTGGGCATTCCTGGGGAAACCTGCGCCCCCGAACGGATAGTCCTTATTCCAGCTCCTCCTCCCGCTCTGAACCAGTTTCCAATGGGGCCATCACACTCTCATGTCTTCTTACAGGATGTGGCTGAGTTTCGCATCCAGTTTTATAGAGTTTTATAACTCCTTTCCAGAAAATGGGAACTGAAGTGATACCAAATCAGTCAGACAATCCAGTGGAATGTTCCTGACATTTGATATGTTTGGAACCAATAAATGGAAAAAGTGAAGATATGAATCCCAGGCAAGATAACAGAAGCCTTTTTAAGTTGCCAGCATTTGCAACCATTCTTCTGTGTGTCTGTATGTGAACGTGTGATATATCCTTCCTAGGGAGATGCTCTTAAAAAGAGCCTAGACTCAAATTGTAGGACAGTAACAAGTTGCCTAAAATTTTTATCTATCTACCTAGCTATCAAACCATTATCTCAGATGCAGGGAGATTCAGATCAATGGCTACTATGTGGAGATACTCAGAATTGCTGAACAAGACCTTTAAGCGCGGTGGCTTGCTGGTATAAAAATTCCCCCCATTGCATAAGCCTCCGCCCCACCACCTTCTTTGCCCCCAAATTTTATATAATCTGATGTATAAGAGAGAAGTGGTTGATCTTTGTGACTTTCAGCTTGGTTGACCGCAAGGCTTTGCCTTTGCTTGGCTTACCTTTGCATTCATTTCACTATTACATCCTTAAAGATGATGTGAAATGAATGTAACTTTTGGTCACGTGTGAGTAGCTGAGCTGCTCATGCGATATTTTCTTGAACAAAGCAGATTTTTCCTGCTTGACGTGGTACAAACGTAGAGGCAAATTTAAAGGGGAGAGGAGGAGAGATATATAATGCCATGATTCGGTGATTTTTGCAAACATCACTGAAATTTTGCCATATAGGAATGTTACTTTCTGATGTCATTAAGTTCTAACAATTCCTTCCAGGCATAAGAATAATCTCAGTAATGGCTTGTTCTGTAAGGGGAGGGCTATTTTTTTTTAAAGCAATGATTTTCCACACTCACCCAAATCCCTACATGTCAAGGGAAAAAGATTGACATCAGTTTCCCCCCAGCTCTCTGCATTTACAAGGGCAAAGCTGTGTGGTACGTTACTTTTGACTTGGTCCGTAGTTTTTAGAGGGATGTGTGGGGTTTCTTTTTTAAAAACGTATCAATATGCAGCAAACATCATGTGTCGACTGCCATCGTTTTAAAAATATTTTGGTCCTCACCAAAAACAGTGCTTGCAGAAGAGAGAAGGCCAGCAATTTTCTGACTTGCAAACTCATCTGGACATACCGTATTGTGCAGAAGAGGAAAACGTATTTGGTCCTCCTTTACCTTTGGGAATAAGAATCAGGGGTGGGATTCTACAGGTTCTGTCCACTTCTGTAGAACCGGTTGCTCTGAAGAGCAGCAAACAGAGAGCATGCATAGAACCGGTTCTATGTCTGCTGCTGTTTTGGGCCACCCGCCCAGACCTTGATTTCCTGCTTTTTCAACCACAGCTGCTTTTGCGCGACACATAAAATCACTGAATCAGTAGTTACTGATCCCACCCCTGATAAGAATAACAAAGATGCTGATGATGTCATTATTGAATGATAATGAAGAAGCAATAGTAAAAAGAGAAAGTTTAAAAGCCAATCCCTGATAACACAGCTGTGAATTATGTGTGAAGAACTCACAAAGCTCACAAAGGATTACAATATATCATCTTTTGACAGATATGTAGGTGGGATATTGGTTTTCTTGCATTTTCTTTTCTATTTTTTTATTTGTTCAAAATCTTTTCTTACAGACCATGCTAGTCTCTCCCATCTCAAGTACAAACTTCTTAAACCATGCTCCACTGGATTTTTTTTTCTGTTTCTAATATGTTAAGGATCAAAAGAATCACGACCTGTTGAGAGATTCTATCTACTGGGTATAATCATGTGAAAAAGCAGATTTTGGAAGTTACATGCAATGTTTTTTACTCCATGCTAAGGAAAATCATTTTTAAGGAAATAGTTGTTTTGCTCCTATTATATGTACAATAAAAATAATTTGATGAATTGAAATGGTGCAAGTAGAAGATTCAAGCCACTACACTACACAATAATCCCAATTTGGATTGGGAAGAAGGGGGTTAGCAGCTTTTCGTAAACAGACATTGGGAATGTATGCTACTCCTCAAAATACAGTCACAGAGAAGTCGCTTCTTTTAAGGAAGGAACAGGAATTAACCCAACTATGCTTTGCCCCATCAGCCAATGAAAGAAGCAGGCAGCAGAATGGCTGGAATTAAATTCAGATTTCTGGATTCCATATGCTTTAGATTATAAACCAGGTGGGAGATACTATTTTATTCTCCAGTAACTAAAATTCAGCAATATGGTTTTTGATGGCTGAGGTTTATCCTTTATTAAATTAATTCAAAGATAACCCACAAATGTTTTATTCTAGAATGCATGTAAAGTCCATTATTTCCCTTCTTTCATTGTGTAATAACCTCCGTGGTTGTAATTTTTCTGATAGAATGTATTCCCCATCCTTGTTTTCTATTGCTGAACTATTTAGCAACATCATCCACAAGGGGGCTCTGAGCAAGCTAGACCCATCTCTCCTATGTGTACAGGTAACGTCCAAGCATGTATAAAAAGAATAGGATTTGCATTCTGGTGCCAGGTTGATCATTTTGTCCATTTAACTCTTCCACCCCAACAGCTATGTTATTCTGCATAATCAGAATTAAGATTTATAGATTACAATTCGCCACATCCGGAGACACCAGATAGAAGAAGTGTATCCTAAGATGCAATGAATAAAGTCAGAGTAGCACCTACTGATACAGCAAAGTAGGTCTCTCATCATAACCCAGATATTTTAAATTTGATCTTGTCCTCTGTTCCTTAGAAATGGCAGTAAGTAATGTTGCAAAACTTCAGGAAAGCTGTCCAAGACTAAATGCCTTTACATCCATTGCACTCGTGTCAATCTAGGATCAAGACCATGCGACAGTTATCTCCCAGCATTGAACTTGTGTTGCAGTTCTGATTAACTTCCAGCACAGCTTCATTTCGGCTTAGGAGGAAGTGTTGTAACAATCACTTGGCAGCATTAAAACTGGAGCTTGAGAAGGCAGTTTCTAATTGGCGAGATCTTTGCCTAATCTTCCCTTCATTTCCCATTAAAATTCAGACCCCAGGGAATCTTACCACCATTCCATTGTGTTTCTAAATGCTCCCATGCTGCAAAATAAATAAATAAATCCCAAATGCAACAGGACAGTGGCAAAGTTAGGGATAAGCTTCTTTTTTTGGTCTTCCCTCCTGCTCAACCGGTAAGAGTGTTGGGTGACTTATGGGGATCACCAAACATTGTGAGAAGGACAATAGCGAGGACACTTAAAGCACAGCATCAAACCATTCCTGTGGGATAAAGTTAACAATTGTATAGAAATGTCCTTCCAGCCGCCTTCCCAACCCGATAGCCTTGAAATGCGGTAGGACATTTTTCAAAATTTCTCAGCCAGCAATATCAACATAGCTACATGGTGCCACCCTATTTTATTAACTACTTGGCCTTCCAAAAAATCTTATTTTGCTATAGTTTTCTACCCCCCCACCCCGCCCCAGGAGTGGTAAATTAGTTTCATAGCTAAGCTTTGTCACATTTTATTGCTGTTTCTCTCATTCTGCCTCCACTTTCTCGAGGGAAAAAATAAACCACAGGACATTTGGCAAATCAGTGGTTTCAGAATTCACTCTAGAAACTGAATATTGGCCTCAACTGTCTCTGCTTCAACTAGGCTGCTTCAAGGGAACTGGCTTTCTAAAAGTAGTGGCTTCAAGAGAGGTGTGTGACTATAATTGATTTGCCAGAAGTTCAGTTTGACAGCACTTTCTTGGCTATTGAATTTCTGATCCTTTTGAACCAAAATTAATACAGAGAAGAAAATACAGGTAATCCTTGACTTATGACAACTGTGCCCAAATTTTCCATTGCTAAGAAAGACAATTAATTGAGTTTTGACCCCATTTTAGGATCTTTCTCGCCACACTAGTCCATTGAATTGCTGCAGTTGTTTTTAGTTAGTAACATGGTTGTTAAGTGAATCTGGCTTCCCCATTGATTGTCAGAAGATCTCAAAAGGTGATTGTTAAATATTCAATGATGCCTCATAAATATTCATGTATGCTGCATGTAAAGTGGAGTCTGATGTCAGACTCCGCTCATTGGTTCAGCCACTGGCGGGAATAACGAAGCCCCGTCAGTGGCTGAAATGTTGGACAGCGCTGGCTATAAAAGGCCGGCACTAGCCGCAGCCTTTTTCCCCTGCGCTTTAAAATAAAAGAGTTTTCCTGCAACCCTCTGGTCCTGCTCTTTCCTTTTCATGTCCATTTAACAGTGATCACATGACCCTGGGACACTGCAACAATCACAAATATGAGCCATTTTCCAGGCTTCCAAATTTTAATCACATGACCATTCATAAATATAAAAACTATTCATAAATAAAAGAGAGGGTGGGGTGTAATTCTATAGATAAAGATCAAAAGTTTGTCGGAAACTATTCATTGCATCCCACAGCAAGAACCTCTTACCATCTCTTAACTGGTTGAAACTGAAACACAGGTGGATTGTGTACCAAGACTCATATAAACAAGTGTAAAAGAGAATGGAAGAATATTGTTTTGAAGTGGCCAAATAAAAAACGCTCCAAAATGAGTAGGCCCTGGTAGAAGCATTTTGTATTTTGGAGAATGGGCTACAAAGCAATGTGACAGTTTGAATACTTACTACAGAAAACATTTGATTATAATTATCTCAGCTGAAAGATAACCACTTACAGAATTTAGGGAGACAAATACTGACTCATTGCATGTTGGATGGCCTTTTGTAAATAAGCAGCGATCTGTATTGCTTTTTTTTCATCAGCTCTCTTCATAAATCAGTAGCGCCAATATGAAGCTCTGATACACGCATTAATTTCAGCGACAAAATTATGGAAAAATCCAAAAAGGGATAAAGCTTTTTTCAAAGAACTATAGTTGAATTGGCTTACTTTTTAAATTCATTACAATTAATTTACAGACCTATAATGTAGATTGTGTATACTGACATCGTTGTTAACTACATCTTGTAACATCAGCTTTCCTCCGAGAGCATCATTTTAGCCTCACAGAAATCTAACGAGTCATTAAAAATAAAGATACTGATTTGCCAAAGGCTCATCTGTGAACTTCAGCGTTAAGCAGAAGTGTCTGGCCATTTTCACTTGAGAATGCTGCCCCAGTTCAAAAGCAACTGGGGAACTCTGCGATCCTACAACGCCTGCTGCATTCATCAGCTGTTTTATTTTCTGGCTCAACTATGATGCATCCGAAGTCGCAGTAAATTTAGTCCTTTTACTGTTTCTTTTTCTTTTTAGAACAGTTCAACTCTGTGAATCTTAAGAGTAGTCTGTTTTTCTGTTTGCAGGACCCATGACTTCAGGATTCCTGCTCTTTCAAGGAGAAAAGAGGTTTGATGCCCTTTCAGGTCTCTTTTGAAGGAACCGTTGGGACTACTTCCTTCTTTCATCTCTCCCTCTCTATCTCCTTTTCTACTTGGCTGTGGCCAAAGAAATGTAGACAGCATGAAGTAAGAACGTAGGCATGTGTGGTCGTAAGCAATGAATTGGATTAATTAACTTTCTCCTTTGTATGGAATAAGATGAGACTGTTTTTGTTACAGTACCTGTCCTTTCTCTCAGGGTTTTAGGATCAGAAGACAATTAGAGATTTGTTTTCAGTCTGCTTTGGAGGGATTAAGGAATGGCAATGGTAGCGTATGGAAGTATCTTCTATTTTAATACATGCTCCCATCTTCAGAAATGATTGCAAATATTCGTTTAAAAGGTGAAAGTTCATTAAAGAAAATCTGATTAATCGTGTTGTATTCAATTTCCTGTTCACATCACGTACTCAATCATCTCAGTTTATACACCATCTAGACTGAAATGTGGGTGACAATGGTTTATTGAAAAATGAGTATCTAGTTTCTAAGGCAGTTTCTGTAATCAGTAGGACACTGGATTCCACATGAATGCAAACCTAGGAAAGTATTTGTCTTTCCACGCAAATAATCCAAATTAGTACAAACTTGCAATGGTTTTTTTTTCCCATAGAGCTGTTGGAGCTTTCCCCAAAGAATCCTGTGTGTTATGATTTAGTGAAAGTGCTAAATTCTTTTGTATTTCCTTCCTACCATTCCCAGAGTTGCCAAGAATGAAAGCTATGAAGTGATTAAATCAGTTTAAGTCTGTCCACGTAATTCCTGCTCTTACTCCAGCAACACAAAATGCCTTTGCATAGAACTGTATTTTTCCTGCTCCCCTACATACCAAATTTACTTTTATAGACAAAGGGAAACCCAAGTAGGCACATTAAGCATGCAGAGTTATTTATTTTTCCTTGTAAAAGTCGAAAAACGGTGAAAAGAATGTTATTATTGCATACTACAAACTCCCATTTTAAGTCAGCGGGAACCAAGCGACTGAGAATGGCAAGAAGCCATTTGATCGTTTACTACTAATTTGCAAATTTATGAAGCAAATCCCCTGTACCTGGTGATTAGACCCTTCAGCAGCAATTCTCCTGCCATGAAAATAGAGGCAAAAACATACATACACTGTAGCTTTCTCTGCATGACCGGCTGAGCTTTCTGAATCACAGCCCAAAAATAATGCCCTCCATTGAAACAAATTAGCTCTGTGATACAGACAGACTAAAGCTAGCAAAAATTTTCAAGTGCCCCAGTCAAACACAGCCTAAAATTAAATGGATCTTTGATGGGAGGGCATCCTGTTCACATCATTTTAGGCATGTCAGACTCTTAGGCAGCCCTCTACAAAAGAGAGTCCATCCTGTCTAATGAAATGGAACCTAAGATTCTGATGTGCTGATTTTTAGCGTTACCGATTACCTTACAGAAACCGGAAAGAAAAAACGTTTACAGGCCCACCCATCTGATCGCTAGTTTGCACCATACCTATAATCAGAAAGAGCAACACCTGTGAATGAATAAAAGGACACAGATGCTGTACTTTTGTCACTGAATGGATAAGGGCAAAGCTGGGCCTTTGTGTTGGGCAGAAACAGCACACTTGGGATTCATTAAGTTGAGATTCCTCACTTTCATTGTTAGAAAATTTACTTTCTGAACAAAAGGCATGCAAAAGTACAGTCTAAAGTATGTAAAGCATAACTCAGAACTCATCATAGGTCAAGGAAATGAACTTTAATTTCTGAATGTTTGGGGGGAATAGCCGTTTTAGACAAATCCTTATTCTTCCATACAAGCTTCCATATTGAGATACCTTTTCCCGCCCTATTAGATCTTCTGTAGAGTTCTGTACTCATTTTTTGTCCTCCTCGGCTCAATCGGCCACCCAATAAGCCTGGCTAGATAGATCAAACTTTTTCCTGGAGTTCAGGGTATCCTTAAACAACTTCTATGGATTATCAAAGCAATTTCAGTCAAATAGCAGCCCAGGAAGAAGATACAGATAATTCTTGACTTACAACAGTTTGTTTAGTGACCATTTGAAATTACAAGAGCACTGAATAAAGTGTCTTATGACCATTTTGCACACTTATGATGGTTGCAACATTGCCTTGGTCACATGATCAAAATTCAGATGCTTGGCAACTGGCTCATATTTATGGTTGCAGGTCATGTGATCTTCTTTGGGCGCTTTCTGACAAGCCAGATTCACTTAACAGATTCGCCATGTTACTAACATCACTGCAGTGATTCACTTAACAACCTTAGCCAGAAAGATTGTAACATGTAGCAAAATAGCAACAGACATTTTGGGCTCAGTCGTATGCTGAGGACTTACCTGTATTAGAGGAGGAGAAGAAAGTAGGTTGAAACTGCATAATAGCCGCGCTAAATTGCAATAATGAGAGAAAAGCATTCAAAACTGGAAGCATACTTAGATATTCATAAAATGGGTGTGCCATATGGTGATTTCAGTTTAGCCCTAGGCCTTTATTATGCCTTTCTCAGACAAATTTTAAATATTTGTGAAGATGTATGCATGTAAATACAGTTCATATATGTATGCTGTGCAAGATCTCTCCTCCCTCCCTTCTCTCCTTTCCCTCTCTCTTTCTCTTTCTCTCTCCTTTCCCTCCTCCATTTACAGAGACTGTAAAACAAACCAGGCCGTAAAGAAGATGCGCTTCATTCTGAGAAGTGACTACCAGGTGGGTGGGGAATGTCTATAAAGAAATAATTGTTCCATTTCTTAGAACTTCCGTTGTGCTTTGCTGGCATTTTATCACTTTTCAAATACAGAACAGGAAGGCGGTGCCATTTTGTACTGTCAGCAACCTTCAGGATATGCTCCCTACGGGGAGGAAAAGGGAATCTTCTTAATTTGATTGCTCATTTGTTTACAAATTTATGATGCAAAACCCCCATACCTGCTGATTAAACATTTTCGAGACACAATTCTACTGCCAGAAAAGAGAGGCAGTAGCACACACGCTCTATTATATCCCTCCTCTGAGGGCTTTTTCCAACATGCATGTTGTTACCATGATACAAACCTCCACTGGCAACCTTGCTGCTCTGCTGTATCTCCACGGCACTGCTTTCATCTTGTTTCTGTCCTATAAGTGAGACAGATTAAGTTGTCTTTAGCTATACCGGCATGTTCTTTTCCTTATTCCAATAATCCCCACGGGTAGCCTCAATGTACGTAAAATTTGTTAGGGGTAGACCCTGTAACACTGGAAAGAAGTCAGGGAATTTCAGTGGCTTGAAACAAAAGCAACAAAGGCAGGATAGGGATCAGTGATTTCACATGCCAATGTAATTTATTGCCAGGTGAAGGGCAGATGTAGAACACTTGAAGTCAACAGTGGGGAAAGGTCCTAGGTCACAACCAAAAAGAATGCAAATTACATCTTGAGAAATTCTGTTAGGAATGGCAAGAAAACAGGGTTTCCAACCAAACCTCACACATGATACCAAGCCATAGAGGCATAGCCGTATTTAGATATATTTAGATAGCCGTAAAGAAGATGAGTCTTTTTAATGTGCAAATCAACTGTAACAAATAACCATTTTATTCCTGCTGTCCTCCCTATTTACTCAGTCGTGAGGCTTCTAAATAAAACATATTTCTTTCTCGTTGCCTGGTTAAAAAAAAGTACGTAACAGTGTGACATTGTAAAAACTATCTGAAACTGTAAAACAATAGGAAAATGTAATGTAACAAAAATGTAACACTAGTAACAGCTCATTAATTAATTTGAGTGCGTATGTGTTTATTTATTTTTAATTAAATAGGTAAAAGAGTAAAGTGGCATCAGTATAGACTGTTAACTAAAGACTCCTAAGAAGGCCAGCTCGGAAGCAGTATAGAGTAAGCACAAGAGGGTCTATGACAATTCACCATGGCCAACTTGCCACGATCAGCTCACCATGGCGAACTAGCCACATCCAACTCAACGCAGCCAATTTGCTGCGGGACAAGAGTTACACTAATATCAAAGAAATGGCAGAATAGAATCAATAAAAATGATTCTAAAAATGCAAAAAGAGGGACAAAATGAAATGTGAATGGCATTAAAACATTTTAAAAGTTAAAGAATTAAATTGACTTGTTAAATTGCCCCACGGTGAGTTATCCCGCCGCCTGTTGCCCATGGTGGAGTTCTCTCGTGACAAGATGGCCACAGCGAGTTGGCCCATTCCAAGCACAAGATGTGGTGTCATCCCATCCCAACCAAGGGTGGGATTCTACCAGTTCGGGCAAACAGGATGTTATAGTTACATGTGGTTCGCTGAACCGATATTTCAACCGACCGGCTAGCCACGCTCACCCCTCCCCTCCCCGGATTCTCCACGCGGTGCAGGTAAGTGCAGGGTCTGTATGGAGGCTCTTGGAGGGTGGGGTGGGCCTTCTGAAAACAAGTCTGTTTCCAGCTTCCGGAGGGCCTCCAGAGCCTGGGAAAGGCCAATTTTGCCCTCCTAGAGGCCCGGGGAAGCCTCTGGACCCTTGGGAGGGCGAAAACAGCCTCCCGCAGGCTCTGGAAGCTCACCAGAAACAGGAAGTTCCGGTGGTCATGCCCACCCAGCAACCGAGCAGCAAACCAGTTGCTGGAATTTTTGAATCCCAACCCCTTCTGTTGAAATCCAGCCCTGCTTCCTACTTCTTTATTTGCCCTCCCCTTTACCTTCTTGGGCACTAGATATTGCCTAATCACATAAGACCACCGATGTAATAGCCAGAAAACTCCCCCAGATGTTCAAATTAACTCAGCTAGCTTTCTCTTTTTTTCTTTGCAGATGTGCTCATTTCCAGACAAGGCACTCATCTCCTTTTTGTTTCTAATTTTGTCTATGGATCTACATTGTGTCCAAAGACGTTCTTGTAAATCAAGGATGAAATCACAGGCTAACTTTTCTCCTGAAACATCTTCGAGGATCCATCTTCTAACAATTAAAATAATCATGAAGAATGAGAACAGGACATCTAGTGGGGACAGAAAGAAGTGCCTGCAGGAACAGCCATCTAAGATTTCGTAGGTCCTAACAATGAGATACTTTAAATATATCCTGTAGTCCAGCACACTAGAGTATATTATGTTTTGGTAGTTTCTGATATGATGGTTTTTCTTACAGCTTTGTGATGTTTCATTTTCATTTAACCTTCTGATTTTTCTTGGTCACCTGTGTCTGTGAACTCTCATTAAAACAGTTTTAATTCTAACTCTTATTTTCATGGCACTTTCTTTGGGAGTATTTTAAGAAATCCTATATTTAGAAATGCTGTATTTCTTATTTCTGTGCCGTCTTCTTTCTTGTCTTTATTTTAATGCCATCAATTCCCATCATTAAAGTTAAAAAATGAGAATAATTGCTGAATGTCAACCGTTTATGTAGGCTGTTTATTCAGAGAACTCGGCTGAGCTGGCAGCACTTAGCTAATCTTGATTGATCTTAAAAGAACGACCTGAGCAGGGTCAGACATGCTTACAGCCTAGATGAGTGTTTCTGGGGAATTCTGGGGAATTCTGGGAGTTGGAAGTCCACACATCTTAAAATGGTTAAGGTTGAGAAACAGAGACCTGGATGAGAGACCATTAGGGAATCCAAAGCAGTAATCAGCACTAGGAAGTTAAACCAATAAAAAGCCCTTCTTGAAACTAGAAAAAAAAAACAATAAAAAACTTTGCCCATATTTTCCCAAGAAAATTACAGGGACAGAAAATGTGACCTTTGCTTTGAGAGCCCCAAGCAAAAGATCTGTTCCACTTGCTGTCGTGTCATATTAGGACGAAAAAAAAGTACAGGTAGTCCTCTACTGACGACCACAATTGAATCTCAAACTTAGGTTGTTAAGCGAGACAGTTGTTAAATGAATTTTGTCCCATTTTACGACTTTTCTTGCCACAGTTGCTAAGTGAATCTTTGCAGTTACTGAGTGAGTAACCTGGTTGTTAAGTGAATCAGGCTTCCTCCTTGACTTAGTTTGTCAGAAGGCCTCAAAAGATGATCACATGACCCTGGAACACTGCAACAGTCATAAGTACAAGCCAGCTGCCAAGCATCCAAACTTTGACCACGTTACTATGGGGATGCTGCAATGGTTGTGAATGTGAAAAACGTCATCACTTTTTTCAGCGCTGTTGTAACTTCAAACAGTCACTAAATGAATGGTTATAAATTGTGGATTACTTGTATCCCGAAGGTTGTCTTCTCTAGGCCCTAGGATTGATATACAGATACAGATTAACAGAGTTGGAAGGGACCTTGTAGGTCATCTAGCCCAACACCCCACCACCCTGCCCAAGCAGACCCTACATCATTTCTGACAGATGGCAGTCCAGTCTCTTCTTGAAAGCTTCCGGTGATGAAGCTCCCACAACTTTCAAAGGCAACTTCTGTTCCATTGGTTGATTGCTCTCACTGTCAGAAAATGTCTTTCTTATTTCCAGGTTGAATCCTTGTTCAGTTTCCATCCATTATTCCTTGTCTGACCTTCAGGTGCTTTGGACCCTCTCCTCTCTGTGGCAGCCCCTCAAATATTGGAACACAGCTTTCATATCATATATATATATATATATATGTGTGTGTGTGTGTGTGTGTGTGTGTGTGTATTTTCTTAAGTTTTCGCGGGTACTGTTTCTTAAGTTTTCTTAAGATGAGATTCTGCCGAAACATTGCTACAACTTTAAAAGCGCAACTATAATGACGTGGGAAAGTATCCGAACAAAGCTGAATACCATATATAAACAGCAAGATCACAACTCACCAGCTCAAATCCCCCAGCAACTAAGACTAACCTGAGCACAACCAAGCCCCCACCTGAACAGAACACGCCTCCAACCAATCAGAACACGGCTAACCCCCAACCAATCAGAACACAGCCAAACCCCCTACCAATGAGAACACAACCCCACCCAATCAGAACACAGCCAAGCCCCCACCCAATCAAGTCCCACCCCCACTGGCAGTTAAAAGGAGGAAGCAGCTGCAATCTCACATTACTCTGAGAAGCACAGAGCCGGAGACAGAAGCCTGAAGATGATGAATGAGACTTCATCGAAACGTTGCCTAGATACTTCGAATCTTACGCGGGAGAAAACCCGAACAACCAAAGATCCACATACAAATACCTGCGAAAACCTCAGAAAATATATATATATATATATATATATATATATGAAAAACTTGAAGTCCAAAGAGCCTCCATTTTATGTGACCTTGCATTCTTATGCAACTGCCGAGATCAAAATTTAATTCCCACAAGCTTCCAATTGAAATTCCACACCAACACAGCAGCCACCAAACGCATCCTAAAAAGAACAGAACTGGCCCTAATTAGAAATGAACTTCACACAAAAAAGGTTTCTCCTAGACCAAATCAACAAAGATCTCCTCACACTCCACCTCAGACTCAGCAACAAGATTCACCCTCTACTTTGGGACAAATCCAAACAACTCGCTGTCTGGAGAGCCGAAACACAGACCACCCTCAAGACAGACACACACACCAACAAACTCAGGAAACTACAACAACGCCAGAAACCAACTCCTCCCCCCCCCACAGCCACACATGAAACAAACAGTGCACAACATCTCAGACAAGATCCTCACTGAAGCTGAAACCAAGGTCCTTTCAAAAGGATTCAACTTTGCTGTCGCTCCCAAACACATCCCCACAGAAACCATCATATGCGGAGTTGAAACCAGCCTGACCAAAACCAACCCTGATGATGCTAACAAAATCAGACTTGAAATCACCAACATCCTCTGCACTAGCAAACCACCCAAAAGCAACTTATCCAAAGAAGAACGAACTGCACTACTTAACCTGAAAGAAGACACCAGCATAATAATTCTACCAGCAGACAAGGGCAATGCGACAGTGGTTATGAACACATCTGACTACCAAACCAAGTTAACCAACCTACTCCAAGACCCCGCATACAAACCCCTAAAGACAGACCCCACCACCTACCTAGAAAAAACTACCAAATCCAAAATAAAAGCCTCCCCATCAGTGAAGAAATCCAGCAACGAATCATACCCAGAGAAAAATCATCCAGATGCCCCAAGCTTTATGGTCTCCCCAAAATACACAAAGAAGGAACCCCACTCAGACCAATAGTCAGCTCCATAGGCTCACCTCTACAAAACCTAGCCAAATTTCTCGCCAAACAACTACAACCTTATGCAGAATCCATCAACTCACACGTAAGAAACTCATTCCAATTCATCGAGATCATAAAGAAACAAAACTTACAACCTAGCGACCTACTAGTAAGCTTCGATGTCATATCCCTCTTCACCCAAGTGCCAATAAAAGAAGCCTTGACAGCCATCCAAAACAAATACAACCCCCAAGCACATCCTAGATCTAACCAACCACTGCCTATCCAATACATACTTCACCTACAATGGACAAAAATACAAACAAATAGAAGGAGCACCCATGGGATCACCCCTCTCACCTGTCATTGCAAACCTCTACATGGAACACTTTGAAACACAAGCTCTAGAAAAATACGACCACAAACCCAAACTCTGGCTCAGATACGTAGATGACACCTTCATAATCTGGCCACATGGGAAAGAAAAACTGAACAACTTCCTCACACACCTCAACAGCCTACACCCAAAATACAATTCACCATGGAAACAGAAGCCAACAACCAACTTCCCTTCCTAGATGTCTTGGTATACAAAAGATCCAATGGCTCCCTAGGACACACCATCTACCAGAAGAAAACACATACTAATCGCTATCTACATGCACTCTCACACCACCACCCAGCACAGATCAATTCCGTAGCCAAGACACTCATCTCCAGAACAAAATGCTTAGCCGATGAACAACACCAAAAAACCGAACTACACACTCTCACCAACGTACTTGCAGCCAATGGATTCCAAAGAAAGAAGATTACCCACCTAATCCAAAAAGAAACCCCAACCAAAATCCAAGACAGAGAACAAGAAAACGGCAAAGCCCTCCTCCCATATATAAAAGGCACTACAGACAAAATTAGCAAGATCCTCCAAAAACACAACATCAAAACAGCATTCTGCACAAACAGAAAAATATCCACCATCCTAAGAAACCCCAAAGACAAAATCGAATTAGAAAACCAAGGAGTATATGAAATCCCCTGCACTGCCTGCCCTACCACATACATTGGACAAACTAACAGAAGAATAAGTGCACGCATTGAAGAACATAAGAACTCAATCAAAAAAGAAGAAACGACCTCTTCCCTGGTCCAACACCTCAAAGCCACAGGACATGAAATTGATTTTAAAAATACCAGAACTATCGCCAAAACCGAACACTTCAACAGCAGAATAATCAGAGAAGCCATAGAGATAGAAAAACGCCCACACAGCATGAACAAACGAGATGACACCTCCCGCCTTCCAGCCATTTGGAACCCGCCCTCATGAACAGACGAGTACCTAACATGAAGAAGGACACCAGACCCACACCCATGAGAGCCACACAAGATGCCACCACCACACTTCCATGTAGAAAACAGACTCCCACCCACTCAGAAGATGAGACACGACCATGGACCAGAAGCTGCACGGCAGCTGCATCACTACCCACTTCAAACCCATACATGAAGCAAACCGACACCCACTATGAAGATGCAGAAGGACCACGAACTCGAAGCCAAACAGCAAGATCACAACTCACCAGCTCAAATCCCCCAGCAACTAAGACTAACCTGAGCACAACCAAGCCCCCACCTGAACAGAACACGCCTCCAACCAATCAGAACACGGCTAACCCCCCAACCAATCAGAACACAGCCAAAACCCCTACCAATGAGAACACACCCCACCCAATCAGAACACAGCCAAGCCCCACCCAATCAAGTCCCACCCCCACTGGCAGTTAAAAGGAGGAAGCAGCTGCAATCTCACATTACTCTGAGAAGCACAGAGCCGGAGACAGAAGCCTGAAGATGATGAATGAGACTTCATCGAAACGTTGCCTAGATACTTCGAATCTTACGCGGGAGAAAACCCGAACAACCAAAGATCCATATATATATATATATATATATATATATATGTTTATGTTATTCAGTTTTGTTTGGGTATTTTCCCACCTCATTACATACATGTAAGTACCTGTGAAAACTTAAGAATATATGTATGTATGTATGTATGTATGTATGTATGTATGTATGTAAGTTTTCACGGGTATTTATATGTCTGGTATTCAGCTTTGTTCGGGTATTTTCCCACGTCATTATAGTTGTGCTTTTAAAGTTGTAGCAATGTTTCAGGAGAATCTCATCTGCCATCATCAGGCTTCTGTATTGTGTTCATCTGGACGAACACAATACAGACGAACACAATACAGAAGCCTGATGATGGCAGATAAGATTCTGCCGAAACGTTGCTATAACTTTAAAAGCACAACTATAATGACGTGGGAAAATACCCAAACAAAGCTGAATGCCAGACATACATATATGTGCTTCTACTGTACAACACAATGGACTTGCCATGGTAACAGCTTCACAGTACTCCAGTACTCCACAAGGGGGCTCCCTCTCCGAAACTGCCGTGGTGAGGAATAGAAGACTTGCCATGCTGCGCAATAGACAGTACAACAGCATGAGTCCCGACTACACGATTTTCCTGTCTAATACAGGAGTGGTATAAATAAATACCTGGGCAACGCTGGGTTATTGACTATTATATATAGTTCATATGCTATCATGGAAGGCAAAAGGAAGGCACATTTTTTTAAAAAACTGCAAAGAACAAAATAAGAAGTAGTAAAAAAAGAGAAAGACATACCCTGGCCTTTTGCCCCTATAGGTTCTGTCTCTCCTCCAAGTCCAGTGTAAAAGTTGCTGCCATCAATGTTTCCATGTCTATCCCATAAGAGATTTAATGATCTTGGAGAACAAGCAATTGTCTTCCTTGGACATAGACTGGCAGGCATTGGGATCTGTCAAGTGCTTTGAATTTTTCAGTCCCAAATAGCTGGCAAGCTCCGTCACTTCTCACCCCACCCCACAGGGCAGAGCATATCCTGGTCTCAGTTACCCTGGGCATTCCTCTTTCTGACACGCACACAGCATGAGGGTTTAACACCTATTGGATTTTCACACAACTGAGCAAAGGGGATTTCCATTGGTGTTATGTTTCCCTCCAGTAAAGACACTTGACCAAAGTTCACAGAGCTGGACCGAAGGCAGTCCTTTTTCATGTCAAAGCGGGGGGGGGGGGACTTCACCTGTTGGTAATAAGAGCTTTTCATTGGCTCTTTGCCCTTATTTCAGGGCTAGCGTCTGTAGCTCAGCTTGATTTCAGCAACCCTGAGTCCACAATAGCTAACTCAAGAAGAATTATTCTAAATTTAAAAATGAAAGAAATGACAACCTGAGCTTTCCGTTGTTATTTATTGGGATCGCTGATATTCCTCTCTCAATTCCCAGCCCACTTACAGAGGTCAGCCATATTGGGGATTTCAAGAATGCTCTACTGTTTGTTAAAGAATAGAATCTAGAAAGCCTCCCAAAGTTTCTATTATTACTTATACCTAACAAAATCAAGGCATTTCTTTCTCACCCTTGCTTCTTTCCCTGGACTGAGTAACCTTTTCTGAAACTTTTCCCCATTCCCGGAGTCAGATCTACAGTCAGGGGTGGGATTCTACAGGTTCGCACCTATTCGCTAGAACCAGTTGTTAACATTCTAAGCAATTTGGAGAACAGGTTGTTAGAAAAAATTACTGGCTTAATCCTGTAAGGAAGGCAGGAAGGAAACATTCTGGTGTTGCTTACAGAAACTGCCTCTCCGTTAACTCTTATTACATTCTTGGCAGACTAGACTTCCTGTCTCAGGAACGTCTCTGGAGTTTTTTGCCCCTCCTTTGCTGGTACTTTGCTTGTGTGGAGTGACCATTCAAAGTTACAATGGCACTGAAAAAAGTGACTTATGACTGTTTTTCACACTTACAACTGTTGCAGTATCCCCACAGTCATGAGAAGCCAGGCGAGGAGACACGTGCCTCGATGTGAGTGATATTGAGTTGGCCACGCCCAGCCAATAACACGACCACCAAGCCATGCCCACCAACTAAGCCACACCCACAGAACCGGTTGTTAAAAAATTTGAATCCCACCCCTGTCTACAGTCCACCAGTCATTAGGCAGTCTCTTCCCACAAATTGACACTTTTAAGACCTCCAAAGCACCTGAAGGCAGGATAAGAAGCAAGGGGTGGAAACAACCAAGGAGAGAAGCAATCGCCTTCATTTTGTTAGGTATAAGTGATAATTGCTTACAAAATAATAGGTATAAGTATAAACATGAGTAAGAATACAGGAAATAGTACAATTAAATGGGGACAATAGGACAGGGACGGGAGGCACGATGATGCACTTATGCACGTCCCTTACAGACCTCTTAGGACTGGGGTGAATTCAAGAGTGGATAGTTTGAAGTTACAGGAGTGGGGGTTTGAGGATGTAATTACAGAGTCAGGTAGTGCATTCCAAGCATTGACCACTCTGTTGCTGAAGTCGTACTTTCTGCAATCAAGTTTGGAGCGGTTAACACTGAGTTTGTATCTGTTGTGTGCTCTTGTATTGTTGCGGTTGAAGCTGAAGTAGTCATTGACTGGTAGGACATTGTAGCAGATAGTTTTGTGTGCTACGCTTAAGTCCAACCATAGATGGCGTAGTTCAAGGTTGTCCAAGCCCAAAATCTCAAGCCTGGTGATATAGGGTATTCTGTTGCGAGCAGAGGAGTGTAGTACTCTTCTTGTGTAGTACTCTTCTCGTGAAATACTTCTCCAGAACTGGTCAGAACCTGCTGAATACAACCTCTGGCATGGGGGTGGGGTGGGGGACTCTTTGTGTCTGGCTGTTTTGATGTGAAATGCCCTATAGAGTCATCTTGAGGGAAGATGTTGAAACAGTTTATGTCCAGAATGTGAGGGATCTGTAGATATTTTCCCCAGCCCTCTTTCTGGCTCTTGCCATGTACATGTCCTCAATGGAGACTGCACTACAGGGCCAGTTGTTCAACTTCCCGTCTGTATGCAGATTTGTCTTCATCTCAAATGAGGCCAATCACTTTTGTACCCTCTGCAAATTTCACTACTTTAGCAGTAGGATCCTTTGAAATGCAGACGTTAGTATAGAGAGAAAAGAGTAATGGAGAAAGCACACAGGCCTGTGCTAATTGTACAGCTACCTGATGTGATTTTGCCTAACTTCACCTGCTGCTTCCTATCTGTTAGAAAGCTTATGAACCATTTACCAGTGTGGTCAGGCATAGCTAGCCGAATGAGTTTAGCGAGCAAAATATCTGGAATGATGGTATTGAATGCTGAGCTGAAGTCTACAAAAAGGTTCTTGGAAATTCAAGTGGTAAGATGTAGTGCAATGCCATATTTACAGCATCATTGGCCAAGCTATTTTTCATGTAATGAAAACACCGAAAGAGAATGGAAAGTAGGGAAACATTACAGATATTGATGGTTTTTGTACCCTCTTTTAAAAGGTCATGAAACACTTAGCTCTCAACTTTTCAAAATTCTATCTTGGGTCATCAAGTTGAACATATATCATTTGACTGGCTGTATAGGTAGAAAAAGAAGCATTTGCTGTCATACCTTGGCCTTAAAAATTTCAAGAGTCTTCATCAACTCTTCAGAATGGGCTTGGAAATGTCTGAAAAACTGTCATGGTTATATTGGCCATTAACATTGTGGTGGTTCTGTTTTCAATCACTTGAGGTGTCTGAATTTTCCTATAAAATAGCTTCATCTTATAAGATGCTGCAATTCTCTTTCCATACATTTCATACTTTTGGGTCACATGTACATAATTGGATTTGCCCAGGGGTGGGATACGACAGGGATAACTACCGGTTCGGGATTTACGAGCTTCCCTGCATGCTGCGAGCCGCGCACCTGTAAATCGTCATCAGCAGGCTGTGTGCCGAGAAGCAGCCTTTGAAACAGCCCTCTTTTCCTGCTTTTTAAACTGCAGCTGTGCCTCCTTCAGCAGCTGAAGTTGAAAAATCAGGAAATAAAGATCAGGTAAGAGCCGGGGTGGGTGGGTGGGCAAAACCATCAGCAGACATAGAACCGGTTCTATGTCTGCTGCTCTTCAGAGCTACCGGTTCTACAGAGGTGGACAGAACCGGTAGAAACCCACCCCTGGATTTTCCTGAATGCATTATATAGCAGATTTGGGGCTCCGTTGCTGCCTTCATTCTATGCAGCTTACTATTTAAAAGATATTTAATATTTGGAGGTCTGTCCTGCTGCATAACTTTAGGAAGCAGATTGAGGCTGTCTCCTCCCACTGCTCTTTTTGTTCCTCTCTCATGCCATGTTTCCGCTTTCTGTACCATCTGCGTCCTTCCTCTTTATAGTCTGTTGTTTGGGCTAAGGAAAGAGGTCTTCTACATCTATCCCTCCATCCCCAAAGCTGATTTTAATTGGATAAACCAGTAAATTTTTCATGCCAGCCGCAGATGTGTTGTGCCAGCAAAGCAAGGCATTCACCAGATCTAGCAATCTCTCAGCCAACATAAATTGAGCATGCAATTGCTCTGGATATCTAAGTCCTATAAGCTATGGTTGGTTGTCTGCCTTGCAAAATCCATGGTCTATATCTGATTTTTTTTTTCCTCCCAGAGAGAATAGTCTCAGCAAATCATACAACACTGACAAAAAAAAAACCCACCAACAAAATGCTAGGTGGAAGAGCCTGCTGAGTCGTTATGACAAAACAATTTCTCTGTATTTTTGTTCTGTGGGAAAATATGTGAATTGATTGCAGGTGATTTTTCTTTAGAGCTGAGGGAAAACTGATGAACGCGGGGTCACAGCCATATTAAAGCACGCGGGTGCTGGAATTAACAAGTCATTCAAATTACATAGGGCTTTTACTGGATGATTAGGAACCTCGCTTGAAATGCATAGAGTATCTTTTATCTCAACAGTTCATTACATATTTACTGTGAAGAGGGATTATTTTCTACCCAGCAAATTTCACTGACATTTCAGTCAAATATTACAAATGGAAAGAGGGAAAAAAGTTCAAGTGTAAAATAGTCTATCTCAGATAAGAGATCTGCATAAACTTTGTTTACAAGGCTAGTTCTACTGTTGGGAAAGAAAACAGCTTCCTTGAATGTTGGATTGAGATGGCTAAGACTCATCAAACCTCCTGATCCAAAGCATGAAAGGAGCATTTGGTTACACTCTCCAAGAGATGTTAACAGACTGGCTGGCTGGTCAGAGAATGAATGTAAATGTTGCTGCTAATAGGGAAATAATGGTGTGGAATTGTCTTACTAGTTTCTGTCCTCAGGAGTCTTCGTTGCCTTCTCAAAAGATTTACAGCTGAAGAACACTTTATTCTAAGGTAAAATAAATAGGTATAGAGATTACTCTGAAGAAGAGAAAGATCTATTAAGGTAATGGGTAGGTAATCATTAAAAGGTAAAGGTTCCCCTTGCACATATGTGCTAGTTGTTCCCAACTCTAGGGGCTGGTGCTTCTTATCTCCATTTCAAAGCTGAAGAGCCAGTGTTATTCGAAGACATCTCTATGGTCATGTGGCCTGCATGAGGGTTATGAAAATATCTGACATGAATGTAAAAATGGGGAGGGAAAGCATATTAAGAGCCATGGTGGCACACATGGGTGGGATTCAGTGGTGGGATTCAAATTGTTTTACCACTGGTTCGCTGCAATGAGCATGTGGCCTGCCTGCCTGCCCCTGCTCTTTCCTGTGCTTTATTTCCTTTTTTTTTAGAGCACAGCTTTTTCGCATGGCAGAGCGATTTGCCATGCCTCAGCTGTTTTATTCACAGAGACTGCAGTAGAAGGTAAGTATTAGAGCTTTTTAAAATGTGGAGTGTATCACAGAACCAGTTGTTATACCGGTGGAATCCCACCCCTGGTAGCACAGTGGTTAGAATGCAGTATTGCAGGCTAATTCTGCCAACTGTTAGCAGTTTGATTCTCACCGGCTCAAGGTTGACTCAGTCTTCCATCCTTTTGAGGTCGGTAAAATGAGGACCCAAATTATTGGGGGCAGTATGCTGACTCTGGAAACCTCTTCGAGAGTGTAAAGCACTCTGAAGTGGTATATAAGTCTAAAGTGGTATATAAGTTGCTATTCAGATTTATAAGATTTTATTACTAAAGCCAATCTCAATAAAAGTAGTATTAGGCCTACAGTATATGGTGTCTATTCCTTAATTGGACTTACCCTATAGGTAAAATCTCCTTCAAGTTGTTTTGAACAGCTGACTTTATGGACATGTTCTTCCTGGTTGTGTGTTGTATTCTCCAACCCAAGGAACAAGAGATTCAGGGTCTTAGTGACAGTCTATCCTATCAGAAGCACTTCTATAGAGCACTGGTCTCCAATTCCAAAGGGGCCGGTACAACCAGACAATTGAACCTTTGTCCCTCTTTACATACATGAAATGCATGCAGTGCACATTAAAAGGGGCATACCTTCAATTGCGTGGTAGTCCTCATAATTTTGAAGCTATTGGACTATGACTGCGGACATCACGAGCATTACACTTGAAAAATGGAAATAGAAAGATACAAAACTTGGTGTGACAGGATATGGTGTCAAAAGAAAAAAATCAATTTCAAAAATGGGTTGGATCAGATCAGGAGCTAGAGAGAGAAGTAATTGAAGAATATCTTTCCCGGTGCTGGGAATGGCACCAATTCACGGGTGGGATTCTACCTGGTCGGACTGGTTCTATAGAACTGGTTGTTACGATTCTGCACAGTTCGGAGAATTGGCAAATCATGCCACTGGCTGGCCCCTCCCCTCCCCCTCCCCACCCACTCACTCCTTACCTGGTATGCTTGCCATCAAACTTGCCTGTTAAGTTGCTATTTTCCCTTTTTTCCCTCCCTGACCATCAGCTATTCTACTGTGCCGATTTAGAAATTGTTGGATTTCTTGCTTTCTAGCTAATCTAAAAGAAGAGCTGAACCTTCCTTAGGACTGAAGCTTTTATTTTTCAGTGCAGATTCAGCTACTAGATTGCAGAAAGATAGATCTCTAAATGAATCTGTGATTCTGTGAGCAACTCAATCTGCCTGCCTGCTTTGCCTGATTTTGGGAAAAAAGTTGCTCCTTTTTTTATAAAAAATTCAATATTTACATAAATATTTATAATATTTACATACAAGTCACGCCCAGCCAGTCACATGACCACCAAGCCACACCCAGTCAGTAAGCCATGCCCAGCCAATCACATGACCACCAACCCACTCCCAAAAATTAGGCCACGCCCACCCATTTGTTAAGAAATTTGAATCCACCCTTGCACCAATTCCTGTATTCTTAATTCCCTCCCCCATCCTGCTCATCTGACCAAGTCGGAAAAACTTCCAGAACCAAAATCTGCATGCGTTGCTAACTTATATTGGCTAATATTTTTTCCCAGTCTAAAATTTTGGGAAGAAATTACAGGTAGTCCTTAACTTATGCCCACAACCGAGCCCAAAATTTCTGATGCTAAGCGAGAACAGTTATTCATTGAGGTTTTCCTCCATTTTACGAGCTTTCTTGCCACAATTTTTAAGTGAAGCACTGCAGTTGTTAAGTTAGTAATACGGTTGCTAACTGAATCTGGCTTCCCCAGTGACTTTGTTTGTCAGAAGGTTTGCAAAAGGTGATCACACGATCCTGGGATACTACAACAAATACAATCCAGTATAACAAATACAATCCATAAATACAATCCAGTTGCCAAGTATCTTGAATTTTGATCGTGTGATCAAGCTGGGTATTCTTTTCTCTTCCATCATTTTTAAGGAAAGAAATACTTGATAAAAGAAAAGGGAAATGGGGAGAAGCTCTCTAAGTGTTTTGTTGTTCACTTTTAGTTCTGGTTGGAGATAAAAGGGTTTAGATATTTTATTTCTTGCCCCATAGAATTATTTCTGCTAATCCTGTGGCAGCCTTCTGCTCCAATCAGTATAACTTCCTGATAAATTAGTTTCTCAGATTAGTTTCTTCAAACATATAGCTAACATAGATCGATTAATGAACTAGGAATGTATCTTTATCCAGGAAACAAAAATGCCCCCCTTTCTTAAAAAAATATACTATTAAGAAAATGAATTACAGCAAAAGTAGGGCTGCTAAGATGTAAACATAAAATTCATTATTAAAATTATTGCAGCACCAAAAACTATAGCACCAAAAGTAACATCAATATTATAGACTGGGTTTTATAAATCAATAAATGTGAGAACCATCCACAGATTTTTGTTCTTTTTCTAGTCTTATAATTTCATTTAAACTATGCAATTTTACCACATTTACAATACCTTTGAAGGAATTATTGGATTTCTCCATTTTGAAGATTTTGTATTGTTTCTTGTATTGTGATTGATTTGGGCCACTTAAAATATTAGAGATTAAAAACTAATGTAGTTTAAATGCAGTTTGTTTCAAAAGTTCAAAACAACCTTGTAATTTACTTTGTTTTTGTTTAGAAAATACCTATTCATCCTTTCATAAAAGATTCTGTCTATCTATCTATCTATCTATCTATCATCTCTACACACACATACACAGGTTATGATACATATATTATCCTAATGATAACAGCAAAAAATGTTGACAAACCAGTTTTACTTGCATGTCATACATCTACATCCAGCTAGGTGGCAGCACTTAGTCACCTTTGGCTGAGTTTGAACAGTTAAGGGGTGGCACCTATCTGGTGAGTGTTTGGATGGGCAACTATTAGGAAAGGCCTAGAATTATAGGCTAACCTGGAAAGTGGGCAAAAGCAATTTTAATTTTATATTATAAAGACATCAGGACTGGAGTTCCACTTAGAGAAGATGGTATCTTCCTCATTTTATATCTCAACATTTATTCAACTGTTTAACTTACACAACATAGGTATACCCCAAACTATCTTAAGTTACAGGTACTAGTTCCTTTCAAAATTCGCATGCTTCCAAGTTATGGTATTATCGCTTTTACTGGTGGAATACTCTGAGAAGAAATATTCATATGCTAGTTGTATAAACAGAAAACCACGCTTATTATTATAGATTATTGTCTAGCAGCATAATGAATCTGACCTAATTTCAGGAAAATGTATTTTTTGGTCATGCTTACAGCAGATCCTATTTGGACTTTTGTATATTCATCAGCAAAAAGAACTAAAAAAGCCATTTAGCATACCCAGCAGGCAGCCACTTCATTTTCTATTATAGTGTTAATCATTTTTTAAGAATGGTATTTCTTCTAGCACTATCTACTTTTCCTCCCACATGTGCCTCATGTTCCTGTTCTAAAAACCACAGATACTAGTCTACTACTGTTTTTCTTATGCCTACCATGCAGTGATTACACTCCAGCAGCCATCCTGTTTGAATACTACAGGAGACATTTCTACTGAAGAGTTGGTGCGAAAACAATTTTTTCCCCTCACGTGATTCTGTGTGCATATTCTACAAATACTGTATACAAGGGAATGTTCCTATTGTGTTTTGCTCTGTATGTCTAGTTTTGCCATCCCACCAAAAATATATCCACAAGATAATATCCACAAGATTTCTGAGCCCAGCCAGTGTTCATTTTTCATAGTAGAAGCAAATATCAAGATAAGATGTTAGGCAGATGAAGAGTTGAAGAGACAGTATGTATGAGAAATCTGTCTCAAGTGTCAGAATTCTGAATGGGAAAAAAAATCATTTATTCTTCCATCATTAATATATTTTTATTAAAGGAAATCTGATTGAACTATCTTTCAACAAAAATGCTTAAAACCTCAACTTTTCCAGTTTATAAATTCATTATTTACCACTACAGCAATGCCAGAGGGAGATAAAGAAGCCAAGGTAATTGTGATAAGAGGTCGATTCCCTTACTTTTATTCACGTCCAGGACAGGCTGCATTATTTGAATAGAAAAGCAGTACAGGTATGACCACAATTGAGCCCAAAATTTCTGTTGCTAAGTGAAACATTTGTTAAGTGAATTTTATGACTTTCCTTGCCACAGTTGTTAAAAGTGAATCACTGCAGTTGATAAATTAGTAACATGGTGGTTAAATATTACTACTGTTTCCCTTTTGAGTTTGCTTGTCAGAAGGTTGCAAAAGGTGATCGTATGACCCCTGGACACTTCAACCGTCATAAATATGAGTCTGTTGCCGAGCATCTGAAATTTGATCATGATCATGTGACCATGGGGATGCTGTGATGGTCGTAAGTGTGAAAAATGGTCATAAGTCACATTTTTGCAGTGATGTTGTAACTTTGAACAGCCACTAAATAAACTGTTGTAAGTCAAGGACTACCTGTATTTGAGGTCACGCTGTTGTTTCTGGAGTGCATGCATGCAGGTGCCCACGTGTGCAACTGGGTAAACAACACAAACTACAAGACTACAACTGGGGCGGAAGTCTAAAGTTTAAGGAATGCAAACAATCTTCCAGAATAAACATTCACTTCAGCACTGGCTATAAGGGGTCCATAGAATAGTCCAAAATATGAGATCTTTCTGAAAGGCATTCTTTGTAACTTTTGTAAAGAAATAGGCAATAAAAAAAGATTAACAAATTATATTAGGACACAAATTTAGATTTTAAAAAGGCTGTAGACTACTAAAGCTTATGCTACACGATACATGTCACAACAACCTGGTTATTTTTGCTGATTTCTTATAAAATGCTTTGTCTTGTTAATCAATTTCATAACTTTTTTATAAGCATTTTCACAAATTTTTATAGCTAGATACAGTAAAACTAAATCATATGTGAGAAACTACAGTACAAGAGAACGTGCTAGCATGTTATTCTCTTCTATTTTTGCAAACTGATCCTGAATATTTGTCTGGCCATATGAAATGGCTCATTTTCATATTTTTCCTTTACGTGCTGCCTGCTTAATTTGCTTCATAAAATACAGCTGACATTTTTACCTCTTTTTTTTTAATGAAGAGCCTTAACATTTTTCTCTAAACTGCAAGCCCATAATTTCTTTAGAAGTGTAAAAAGGTTCAACATCAGCAAAAAATCAAAAGTAAAATTTCAGATTATTGAAGGATTATGATTTAACTTTAACAATTTTGCAGACACTCTGTCTCCTCATGACTCTCGTGCATTTGTTCCAGTGCGGCACTGGTTCAAATAATTGCCACTATTTTCCTCCATAATTCTCCTGTTTTAACAGCAGCAAGAAGATGCAATGGGGCCTTTGTTCACATATTGAACCAAGTCGTAATGAGGTTTGATCTTGGCTTAGTGTGCTATGCCAAAAACAAGCAGCGTGGTTTACAATCAATGGCTTTTGATACAGCTTTTGATGCACATGAACTTAACTAATGTTATTTATGCAATGTATCACAGTTAATAATGAACCGCAGCATGTCATGAGGCATGAACTATGAAGAAGTTTTATCCGTTGACTTTGCGTCGCTTTGATAGCCATGCAACAAATGTTTCCACCGCCTTTTTCTTCCCAGAAATAAGATAAACATCCCCCAGGATACGTTTATAATGTTTAGGTTAAGCATTTAACAAATTAATTTGCCTCAGTAATTCTTTGCTATCACTTTAAAAAGAAGGAGACTGTGAAAAGCTGTGACTGCTATATCCAAAATCAATCTGAACTCCAGATTGTGGGGTCGGGGCAGGAAGGCAGCTGTCACAGGTAAACTGCTGACACCAAACAGTTAATAAATGTCTAAAGTTAGAGCCGATTCTTTCCTAAGCCTCCAGCTATTGGATCAGAGTTTCTAATAGCCTCAGGCAACATTGGTAAAGGCGCTGATCGGCATTAGGAACAGCAGAACGCACTGGAACGGATCTAGCCTCTCCCAGCAGACAAACCAACATCTTTGAAAATCCAGAGGCAGAACATGAATGCAAAGTCCCTGCTGATTCATGCCTGGGAAAGCCCAGGGAAATGAACAAAAATGTCCTGGCAGGGATCGGGAGAGACGGCCTCAGAGGGGCTTGCATCAGCAGAGGTCAGGCAACCCGGATAGCAAAGCCATACCAGAAAAAAAAACCAGACTTTTCTTATAACGGTTGGATTGATTGAGATGTGTGTGTGTGTGTGTGTGTGTGCATATATATATATGCATATATATATATATATGCATCCATATATACATATATACATACATATATATAATATATATTGAGATTATATAGAAAGAGATGATAGATAGATAGATAGATAGATAGATAGATAGATAGATAGATAGATAGATAGATAGAGATATTCAATACATGTACACACACACATACACACATGGGCTGCTCAGTTTTCTCCATGAGTGTGGACCCTGTCCCTTTCCCTTCCCGCACAAACTTGCTAAACTATAACCGCAGCCAGCGTACCCAGGAGGGCGGAGAAAGCAGCTGCGTTGAGTAGCCTAAACAGGGGCTCTGATGACCGGGGTGAGCCTGCGGAGACCAGGAAAAGAAATAGGTTCTGGCCATTGCCGAGAGACATGGAGGAGGAGGAGGCGGTGGCAGTAGACTGGTCCTCCTTTGGGTCTCTGTAATCCATTCCCGCCTGCAGATGGCCCGCTGCAGCCCGGGACAAGGAGAGCGACTTTGTCCTGGTCTCGGGTGGGAAGCCTACGGCTGCTGCCGTGGGGTGTTGCATTTCGGATTATTCCTAAATGGTGGGGGGAGGGTGGGAGAGAACCCCACCGTATCCATATTGGCTGTCTGGATCTGGCAACCCTGGTAAAAAGAAGGCAACAAGAGAAAACAAAGTAAGGCATTTGAGGAAAGCGCCTGCATGACAGCCAGGGCCCAGAAAAAGAAAGTTACGAGTGTGGATTATTATTATAATAGATATAGAAAAATATCCCTCCACCTGCCCCAAGATCGTTTACCTCCCATACGGATTGTGTTATTATATCAACCTTTGGATCAGGGTGGTGGGTGAGCCCTTGAAAGATTTTTATTTGGTTGTGTGTGTGTTTGTTTTATTGTGCTGACCTTTTTAAATGTAAACGGTTGGCTGGGGTCAGTTGTTCTTTAAAACTATGTAATAAATAATTATATTGGGTGTACTATAAAGGAAGCTTTATAGTACACCCAATTTACCCAAAAGACCAAAGGACAATTTTTGCTAAAAATAGCACTCATCCAAAATACCAAAATGAAAGGCTCCATTTGATTTTGACAAGTCAAAAGGGCACATATTTATAACTTAAGGGTAGAAAGAATCAATGTCATGCATTTTGTACACACACACACACACACACACACCCCTTTATAAATAGCAAGACAACAGATGTTTTTCAATATTTTGTCAAATCAGAGAATTGGTAGTGCCAGGGAAAGGAATAAACATGAATATTAATATAGGTTTGATTACTAAACATTTAATATTGTTCTAATTAGAATTGTTTAGTTAATTGTGCTTTTAATTACTTGAAATAATCACTTCTCAATATCTGAATATATATCAGTATTTAGCTTTACCGTGTTAGAATGGCAGTGAATGGATCTGATAAGAAAGTATTACGAATTTAGATTTTTTTAAATACAGGATGAAGGATTTGTATCCAAAGGGGGGAAGGTACTTTGGTTCCAACCTGTAAGCAGCTATCCCTGCTGCTTCCGTGGGTATCACATGAAAATATACATTTGAATTCAGGAGGTTTAAAGGTGTGGCACAAGGGTACAAACTATTGAATTCATTTCTGATGCCCATTCAAAAAATACCAGTATGGGAAAGAATATCAAATGAATTGGCAGTATTCTAGAAAGAACAAAAGTATCAAAGTTTCGGACAGATTCTTTGGCTGACACTATTTATCTATATATTTATTTTATAATCCCGCCTTTATTATTTTATAACTAATTAAAGATAGTGGACATATATAATATTCCTTCCTCCTCCTATTTTTCACACAACAACAACCTTGTGAGATGAGTTAAACAGGCCCAAAGTCACGCAAGTGGTTTTCGTGCACAAGGCAAAACTAGAACTCACAGTCTCCTGGTTTCTAGACAATTGCTTTAACCACTAGACAAACCCAGGTTATATACAGTGTAAAGTGGATCTATCTCAGTGATGGCTAACCTTTCTGTCCATGCATGTGAAAAGTGCATGCATGCACGCGTGTCATCACCCATAAGGCAATGCATGCGGGGGATCCCATGTTCCCCGTGCATACGACCCCCCCACGCACTGCATGTTTCTATGAATGCACAAACGTCTCCTGCATGCCCCCGCACATATGTGGCAGCTACCCACCAATCAGCTGGCGGGTGGGTGGCACGCACCTGCGCAGTGGAGCTGCTCTGGGGCGATGGCTTGCGTGCCGGCAGGGATGGCTCTGCATGCCACTTCCGGCACACGTGCCTCAGGTTCACCATCACGGATCTATCTCATGCGGTTTATTATGCATAATCCAAATTTTGTTATAGATAGCGATAGCAAGCTGTGGAAGACTTCGTGTTGACATGGTGACATGGCTTATATTGATAGCACAAATCTTTCTTACACTGTGTTATAAATTTCCTTCCACTCATTTGCCATAATAGCTATGTGGGTAATTCCATTTTTTCATTATTGAATTGTAGTAACACCCTGTACTGAATTCTAGTGAAAACAATTATGTTTTATTGAAGCCACCGCCATCAGTGCTAATATGCAATTAATTTAAACTTTTCAATCTGTGCACATCAAACATTCATGCAATGAGTTTAGAGTCTGATAGGAGGGAGTCTTGCAGTGGCATATTGCCCAATGAATCATTTGATCCACCCTTTTCACTTATTTTTCTTCCATTCTCAAATATCTGACAATAATCTGGACCCACAGAACATGTGGTGTCTTCCTCAGGCTGCATAAGAAGAAGGGTTCTCTTGGATTTTTAATCTCAGCTATACTGAAATAATTACTCTTCTCCATTTTAAAACAACACTTCAGTCTGTATCTGGTTATGTTGTTGTATAACAACACAACCATTATGTTATATAATCATTCCATTCTCATCCCTACCCCAAGATCATGGACTCCACCCCACCCCCCATGTCATTAAAATTCTTATAGGACTTCTATTGAGAGTTTCCTGACCCTTGTTCTAAAAAAATCTGAGAGACTTGAAAGTCATTTGCAAGCTTGGCGTTGTTCTGAATGTTGATATTTGTTGCCTATGTAGGGACAAAATAATCTCAGCCAAATAATCCAAAAATGAAAAATCTGAGATGAGATAGATAGAAGATCATCTTGGCACCTTGTGGCTTCCATGAACCAAATTCAAATACAGATAGTTTTCAACCTATAACTGAGCACAAAATTTCTGTTGCCAAGCAAGACAATTATTGAGAGTTTTGTCCCATTTTGCAACCTTTCTTGCCAGAGTTGTTAAATGAATCGCCACAGTTTTTAAGTTACTAACATGTTTGTGAAACAAATCTTGACTTTGTCAACTTTGAAAGGTTATTAAATGAAAAGTTATATTAAAAAAAAATCTGAATTACTGGTACAGTACTCTAAAATCTGTAACTGCTTGATGAAATTCTTTTTCTGTATGCTTGTAGACTACATTTGTAATCCTTGCTATTCAGATTGCTTCTACTTTTGGTTTAGTAGAAATTTCCCCTGAAAAGTCTTAGAAACAAATCAACAAGCAAAAAAAATAATGTTGCGTGGCCAGAAAAATAATAATCAAATAATAACTACCTGGTGCGGATGTGATTTAATAGCTACTATTTCCACTGCGTCATCAAATTTTCCAGTTTGCTGATGAGTTTGCTGAACACATTAATCTATTATATAATTCCTAGGCAGGAGTTATACTAATTATTTTTACTGTGATGTTTTGTCAAAAATTAGCAGAAAACTAAATTCACAATGAAAGTCATATGATAATACCAAATAGCAAATATTCAGTGTAGAAATTCCGTTCTTGTTCACAAAACGTACACAGATTATTTGCCAATAAAATTATGAAAATTGTGGAGAAGAAAGAACAGTTCCGTTGCTAAGAATCAGAGAACGGGACGATTATTAAACCACTCTAGATCAGGGGTCACCAGCTTTTAGACCTCAGGGACCACCAAACTCATAATTTTAAATCCCGAGGACCACTAATATAAATAAAAAAGATAATATATTTAATATAAACTTTTAATTTTTGTATTAAGTATAAATTTAATATTAAAAATAATTTATATAATATAATCGTTAATATAAAAATGGCCTGGTGGTCATATGGGTGGGTGGGCGTGGCCAAGCCGACATCACTTCTTTGCGCTTGTTGTTCTCTCTCCCCCATTTCTCTCTCTCTCTTCTCTTTCTCTCTCTCTCGCTTTCTCAGTCCCCGGGAGTGGGGGTGGGGGGAAGGTGGTGGGAATCTGACATGGTTGGTCGTCTTGACTTTGCTGCGGAAGGTAAGCCGAAAGAGCAAACTAAGGCGGGAAAAGCTCCAGGTTGTTTTGAGCGCCTCCTCAACCATCTGGGGAGTGAAGAGGAGAGGGGAACTGGCCTTGTGGGGTGAGCTTCATTGATTCCGCTGGCGCTTGCAGAAGCAGCCGACTCGTGCCGCAGAGTTGCGGAAGGGAGAAACTCTTGGAAGAAAGTTCGTCAAAAGTTGCAGTCCTTCACACACACCCCTCACCCCCCCTCCCCAAGTCCTGAAGATTGCCAGGTTAGAGAACGGCTGCCAGGGAAAAGGGGGATGAGAGGCTTTTCTCTCCTGGATTGCAACCTTTGGCACGTCAGGGTGTCAACTTTGCAGGGACTTTTGTTTTGTTCTCTCTCTCTCTCTCTCCCACTGCCAGTACCACCCCTGTTGCTGACATGGGTGCAGGCAGGCATGGGCGGGGCCAGCCTGGGGTGATTGTTCAGTTCGGCAAACTGAAATGTCCCTACCACCTGGTACGAGGTAGTCGAATTTCACCACTGCTTCGGAGGCTTCAAACGAGGGGAGTGAAGGAGGGGGAGGCTTATAATCATGGTTTTGATTATAAGCCTCCCCACTTCCCTCATTTGAATGCTGCCCAAGGCTGGCTGGGAACCAATTTTGAGGCCAGTGAGCCCCGCCCTCCCTTGCCTTGGAGAAGTCCTCTCCCAGCCTTCGAAATTGATTCCAAAGGCAGCAAGGAAGCCACAGGGGGCGGCTGCCAGCCATGTTTGAATGTCTTTCCTCTAACTTGGAGATTGGAGAACAAATGCTACCCTGTTTCTCCAACAATACGGCCTCCCCCAATAGGAAATCCCAGCATGTTTTATAGGCATGAAATGAAATTAAGGCCCTCCCCCCAAATTAAGGCCTATATTAAAACATGCGAAATGGGGGGAAATGGTGGTGGTGGGGCTTGCCGTTAGGAAGTACTCTTGTTGCACACCCGGATATGGTGCTGCCTGCGTTGCCCACCACCGCCGAAGTCAACATCCAAGCCTTCACCGCCCACCCACCTGAAGATGGAGGGGGGGGAATTAAGTCACCCCTCAAAAAGACAACCTAGCCATTTTTTCGGGGCTCAAAAAAAAAGACCCGGCCTTATTATATGAGAAACACGGTACTCTCATTAGCACGGCATTAGTGAAGGGGTGGGGGGGAGGGGAAAGAGTCCTCTGAATTGGTGTCACCTCCTGCCTCTTGCCTCTGCACATCGAGGAGGTTGAGTGGCTGTCAGCGATGCCCTCAAGGAAAGATGTTGCAAGGGGGAGGCTCGACCCCCCCCCCCGAAGCTTCTCTTCCTCCTTGACAGAAGCGCTCACTGCCCCTCTGGCCCCCGACAAGCCTCCTCCTTCCCGCTGAGCATGTGAGCACTTCTGGTGAGGAAGAAGTGGGGGTCGAGCCTCCCCCTCGCAACATCTTCAGCTGAGGGCAGCTGCTTCCTGCAGCTCAGGAGGTCCATGCTCTTCCTGCTATTGCTCGGCCTCCTCAATGCACTGAGGCAGGAGGCAGCAGCCATGACACGGGAGACAGCAGGATTGCTTTGCCTCCCCACCTCACATGCTGCGCCCCACCAAAATTTTCTCACGGCCCATCGGTTGGCGACCGCTGCTATAGATCATAGTTACTGAATTTTCTTGACATTAATAAACTATGGGGAAAAAAATCATTTGTCCTTTTGAGAATAAAAGTCTCTATTTTAGATTGTTGATTTATTTTACAAATTGAAAATGTCTTGGATTGCATGAGCTGCAGACATGAACATTTGATAACAAATTCTACCCAAATTCTAGAAGTCGTTAAGCATTCTGTTTACTTTGTAACTCATCAACTTTACAACATGTACTGAAAGCCTCACTCTTAAGAGACATCATGAAATTTAAGACTTGCTGTTTCTGAATAAGTTATATTTATATATAAATATGAGTAAGAAACAAGATTTGCTCTTAAGGATAACATGGAATTGAAATTAAAAGACTAATGACGGCATAATAATCATCATCATCATGCAATATAATATGAAAAGTTAATTAATACAATATGAATGTAAATTTAAGAGGAAAAGGTTATAGGAAATGTGCACAAGATATATATACCAAACCGACACACTGTATAACTGAAAGGTTTTATTTGCTGTTTTGTATGTTTATTGTAAAGAATAAAAAACTTTATATATATATAAAGTTTATATATGCCATCTGGAAGATGGAGGTAAAGAGCAAGACATCTTCTCCCACTTCCTTCTGTTAATAGGCTGTAAAATAAATAGGTGGCATTTCTCTTTTTTCTTCTTCATTTTTTTTCATTTTTAAGAAGAGACCTGATAGCCGCTTGTCTGAAATGCTACAGGGCAGGGGTGTCAAACTCAAGGCCCATGGGCCGTATTTGGGAGCCTGTTTTCGCTTGCAGGGCCACCACCACTGGTGCCCCAACACGAATGACATTGAGCTGGCCACCCCCCCCCCCAGTACTTCCAAGGTCAAACACAACCCTGATATGGCCCTCAATGAAATCGAGTTTGACACCCCTGGTATAGGGTCTCCTGCTTGAGCAGGGGGTTGGAATAGAAGACCTCCAAAGTCCCTTCCAGCTCTGTTCTATTCTGAAAAAAAAAATCTAAAAACCTCCACATTCTAAGTTTACTGCCTCACAATGGTGAAAGAGAAGCAGGAGACTTTCCAAATTCTGATGTAATATCAAGATTCTCAGGATAAAAATGATCGTCCTACTTCTCAGTAGGATGATATTATATTGACAATATCCAAAGTATTGAAAAAACATATCCCTGACTCAGGAAAAAAAGAAATCATGGAAATGTATGACTTCAGTCAATTCCCATCAACTGAGAAATAATACAACAAGTAATTCTAATGATAATAAACTGACAACATTTCAAAGTAGCCTAAATTCTGATTGCTGTGTCAGCTTCAAAAGCAATATTATCTTGTTGGAAAAAAACTACAGGAAAAAAGTGAACTAAAAAAAATCCCCTACAAGGAATGAATATATATATATATTTTATCAAAGGCAGTAGTAGGAGGTGATTTGTTAAAAATCTATGAAGCCTTGTGCAGGGTAGACAGGGTAGACCAGATTTTGTATGTTTTCGTGGAAACCAAAGACCGATTTGAAGCTGATTTTTTAAAAATACACAATTAATTCACTGAAAAGATTGGACAAATTCCCTGAAAGCTGGGTTATCAGTGGTTACTATTCTTGATGGCTGTGTACTATCACCAGGATCAAAGCATGCCATAAATAGCCACTGTTTGAAAGCAAAAATTGAAATTTGCATGGAAAGGATGATATAGTTTATAAGTAAAGTTCAATAAGTAGTTAATAACAATGTAATATAATACGCATATTCATGAAAAATGAATTTTAATAATGCAGTTAGAAGGGAAGGACTGTTGATATTGTGCACAAGAAGATTTGTTCCGACCGACACACTGTACAATGGAAGGAAGGTTTTATGTTTTGTGTCTATGTTTACGTTTGTTGTTAAAAAAAAAAATTTTTTTTTAAAGAAAGCGATAGTAAAAGAGTATAGTACAGGGTGTCAAACTCAAAGCCTGGGGGCCGGATCTAACCAGATCTGGCCTGCCGGGCTGCCCTGGAAACAGGAAAGGACCAGCCTGCAGGGCCTCGGCCAGCAAAAATGGGCTCCCAATCTCTGTTTTCAGCTGGGATGGCCTCCTGCAACCCTCTGCCAGCGAAAATGGAGCTTGGGAGGGCAGTTTTCACTGGCAGGCGGTTGCAGGAGGCCGTCCCAGCCAAAAACAGAGATCGGGAGCCCGTTTTCACTGGCAGAGCACTCTGGCCACCACAGGCACCCCTGACACAAGCAACATCAAGTTGGCCACGCCCCCACTGCCCCCCCGCCCAAGATCAAAGACAACCCTGATGCAGCCCTCAATGAAATCGAGTTTGACACCCCTGGTGTAGTAGTTGGCCGCTGTATTGCTTGTGAGCTTCCATGATTCCTTTGTCTGATCTCCTTATGTTCCTCTATATTCTTGTGCTCCTTTGTTTTATTTTACTAAATATTAAGCCTTGAAAAAGAAGAAAGACAAATGACATCCTGGCAGCTTGATTGCCCTTTAACCATTTCTGTAACACCGCCAAGACAAGCACACACAGATGAATCAGCGGGAGTCAGGACCAGCTGAGGAAATTCTTTCTTATTTTAAACATCTAGTTTATGTATAAACATTCCATCCGGAGACTACTTTCAAAATATGTCAAATTTGATAATAAAGTCTCTGTGTCTCCTAAATTTAAACTATTTCCCTAAATATTGTCTACTTGATTCTTGGCAAAAAACCCAAAATTATCTAGTTTTTCCGAGAGTGGTCCCTGATTGGCCTATATAGCTACAGGAGCCTCCTTTTGTGAGGAACATTTTTGCTGTCAACCACAAAAAGGAGGATCAGTAAACAAGTGGCAAGAAGTTTATAAAAACAGCAAACCAAGAGACACATTTAGAAAATCCTCCAACCTTCAAATGTTGCCTTCTAAAAAATTTCTCGTGCCATAATTCAGTGGAGCCATATAAACAACAATATATATATAAATATATATATATATATATATATATATATATATATATATATATATATATATATATATATATATATATATATTATATATATATAAGGTCACATTCTCAAGGTATAGTATAATTCTAAAGAGTTCAGGTTGTAAGTTCTATCCTGCAATTTTCTCTGGTGCTTTTAATTAAGGGTTTGCTAATGTACAACATATTCATTTGATTATAAACATAAATTGCACAGTTAAAGTAATCTTGCATGCCTGAACAACGTTATTATAGCTATAATATAAAATAAATCGTAGCTTTACCATGTCAGGTGATCTGCTACTCCAGTGTGAGAATTTTTAAGAGACAATAAAAAGCTTTATCATTTTCTTTTCTTACCATACATTTGGAAACATACTAGCATGTGTAAATGTCTAGGACATAAATTAATTTGTGATAGAGGTATTTGTAGCTTAGCTAACTAATTTGAAAGGCAGAATGTTTTTTTCTAAATGTATATTTTGTTAAAGTAATTAAACACAGACCATGACCACATACTTCTCAGGAGTCAAATTTGTTTCGAAGATTCTTTATAAAGAAAAACAAGATTGACTATAACCTTACACATAGCTTTTTTCATTAGTATTAGACAAACTTGCATGAATTCTATTTGCAATTAGTTGGACACTGAGAAAGTTTGGGGAAAAGATTATCTTAGCTTTAGATTATCCCAATATTCATTTTGGGGGAAAGTTGTTCATAATACAATAATTTTACAATGTATAATTTGACTAAAGTTTATTAACCACTTTTTCCAAAGCGAACACATTCCGAATGAGAGATGGTTTTAGATTTGACTGGGTAGGGAACATCTCCATAAAATCTTCTGCAAAAAAAAAGTTGACCCAACTAACCCAAATTCTTTTAAAGTTATTCACTGAAAACTTGTGTGACTTAACCATTATAGTTCATAGTCATCGGTGAAAGTTTGACCGTGTGAATTCAATGAGTCTTATTTGGATTGCAGCATATAGTTAGGCTAATTAAAGAAAAAAGAAACAACTGGCACAAGAAATCAGAACACCTGGACACAGCCAATATTGTATATTTCTGAGCCAAGGAAGATTTTGCTTTTGTTGAAGGTTGTACTTGATTCACCTTGGGGCTAAGTGCCGCTAAGGTTGTACTTGATTCACCTTGGGGCTAAGTGCCGCTAACTGGGCAAAGTACTAGCCAAGTATTCCAGTTACATAACTGATTCTTCTTTCTGTGCAAACTATAATGTGCTTTGTGTGTGTGTGTGTGTGTGTGTGTGCACGCGCGTGTGTGTGTGTGTGTCAGGGCTGAAGCTGGTGCTCAGACAGATCCATTATATAGATATGGAACAGGGCGATCAAAGGCTGAGAAAAGAACAGCCAAAAGTCTATTGACTTGAAGGAGTGGGAGGAGGAAGCCTGAGATTTAAACCCATTTCATCTGGGAAGCTTCTGCTGTTACTTAAGCTGTAACTTGCCTTGTAACCTTGTTAATCTGACTTGACCAATGTACACATTTATTAAAATCCATCAAGTAGCATTTGCATTAGGCTATGTAACAAAAACGAGCAGGCAATATCTTTTCGCAGGATTCAAATGCTGCAGGTTAGGTTTTCAAAGCTGATGGTAGACTTCCTCCTTGTTGCTGGATATCTGTGAAGAATCTCCTCAGTTGGACATGAACAAATGGAACAATTTCAGAATAGCTATTCCATCACTTGACTGTGAAACCAGATTTTCTAACCAGAGGCCTAACACAATTGCAATTAAAGTTGTGGAAGTTTCCCCCCCTTATTACCGTTCAATGCTTTGCTGTCTTGCACAGGTGAGAGGAAAAAGTCCTTTTACCCTATGGAAATGTCAGATCGTCCAGCTTTACCTGAACAACCGATGATTTGATGGTGTCAGTATTGCTAATGTCAACTTTAATTTGAAAGCTCTTTAATCAATCAACTTTAATTTGAAAGCTCTGAAAGATGAGCATAAGCAGTGGGTAGCATGGGCAAAAAACCCTTGGGGCTTCACTTGTAACTCCTGAGTGTTCTACCCATTAAGTGCCTCTCTGTCTAGTTTTTCCGGAATTTATTTTTACTTTCCCTCATCTTCCCATTCTTTTTCTCACCAACTCCATCCAAGCAACCTCAATATCTTTCTCCCTTTAAACTTCTAAAAGTGTTCGACTTTGGGGAGTTTTTGTTGCTACCTTAGTTTGACTGTTTGCTTTCTGATGTTTCCTACTCAATGAGATAACATCAGTTAATTTTGTGGCCTTTTCACATATAATAGCTAGCTCGGTTTTGCTTTGCTAGCAAAGAGGATCTTGATTTAAAATATTTGTTTCTTAAAAACATCAAGCAATGTTGAATTTTGGAGCTGCCTGTACTGAACACAATCTGTACACTGAAAGCAAAAATCTGTAAATACACAGACAGACAGACATATAAAGTGATTTAGAAGAACTTTGTATTTTGTTCAAGTGCAACAACTTTAGCAAGTGGATTCCTTGAAGTAACATCATATTTTCTTCATTCTTTAGTTCAAATGGGAACATTCTATCAAATACTGAAAGCAGAGATCACAGAAGATGTTGGGCCAAAGATTGGAGAGTAAAGAAAGGAGAATTGGTCGTGCGGATAGGACCCAACCAGGGAGTGATGGCTTCCAGTGGTATCAGATAAAATGGGAAAGGCAAGTGACATCAAGTGTTCTGCAACACAACCTATGTACTAAGTAAACACAGAATGGCACCAAGTGTAGCAACTTTTTTGCAAATGGAGCAAAATCTGCAATAGTAACCCTCTGGTAGCTGGAGTAAGATGGACAACTGGATGGCAAAATCATTGTAGATTCCCGAAAATGTGGTACAGCATGACTCAAAATGTCTATCTGTAATGAGGATACATGGATTGGGTATGTTTTCTCTCCATTGCTAGAGGTGAATCAATGAGCATCAGGTGTCAGAGAAAAAAACGTAGGGATGTCCAGTGATTCAGATACAAAATCCAAACTGTACTTAGAATCTGGCAGCGGAACACAGACTGGCCTCAAATTTGCACCTAGAAATTGAACGGAAACCTTTTCTGAGTTCCAGCTTTCTAGGCCTTGTGGTAGAAATGATTTTGGATTCTCGGCACGCAGCCAGAAAGATCAAAATCAGATGCAAAGAATGTTAGAGTTGTAAGTCCATCGCAGGAACAATACATAGATGTCAACTGCACCTCCCGTTAAGAAATAAGCCATTCACTTTCCATTAGGATACACCAGTGGGGAAAATGAACGAATGAATTCTTTATTGGCCAAGTGTGATTCACACTTCCTCACACAAGGAATCTGTCTTGGTACATATGCTCTCAGTGTACATAAAAAAAAGATACATTCGTCAAGAATCATAAGATACAATCCTTAATATAGTCATAGGGTACAAATAGACAATCAAATCATACTAGGAAACAGTCAATTATAGATCCTAAAGATACAAGCAACAAAGTTACAGTCATACAATCACAAGTGGGAGGGGATGGGTGATACGAACGATGAGAGGATTAATAGTAATAGTAGTGCAGACTTAGTAAATAGCTGGACAGTGTTGAGGGAATTATTTGTTTAGTGGAGTGGTGGAATTCAGGAAAAAACTGCCCTTGTGTCTAGTTGTTCTGGTGTGCAGTGCTCTATAGCATCATTTTGAGGATAGAAGTTGAAACAATTTATGTACACGATGTGAGGGGTCTGTAAATATTTTCACAGCCCTCTTTTTGACACGTGTGGTATACAGTTCCTCAATAAAAGGCAGGTTGGTAGTAATTGTTTTTCTTCTGCAGCCCTAATTATCCTCTGAAGTCTGTGTTGGGTTGCAGAATCAAATCAGACAGTTATAGAGGTGCAGATGACAGACTAAATAATTCCTCTGTAGAACTGTATCAGCAGCTCCTTGGGCAATTTGAGCTTTCTGAGTTGGCGCAGAAAGAACATTCATTGTTGTGCTTTTTTATGATGTTTTTGATGTTAGGTGTCCATTTTAGGTCTTGTGATATGATAGAACCTAGACATTTGAAGGTCTCTACTGTTGATACTGTGTTGTCTAGCATTGTAAGAGCTGGTAGAGTTTAAGATTTGAACTTTGGGACTGGTATATACATGGTTCAGGGCTTATAATTGGCGGGAACTGTTTTTCTGCTCTATTATGGCTTTTTTCTGTGATAAAGCTAGCTTATCAAAGAACTGTGTCCTTGAACAGATGCTGGCTAGCTTTTGAGTTTGAGTAACATTCTGTGAGGCTTGCCAATCTGCCACCACCAGGATTTATCAACTGATTTAGCATATTTTGAAGGGAGGTACAAAGAACCACAAATTGTAGCACTAACAGCTGAGATCTTGGAAACGAATGGACCTTGCTACATGCACGATTAGGGAAGGGGCTAGCAGCTAACACATGATAAAGACAGACTGCCCAGACAAAGCACATTTGTGTCTAGTTACAATCCTGTGACCCAGATTCCCAAAAGTGCATGCTTTCTTTCCCCCAAAACATTTGCCATTTCCACATATCAGTCTTGTTTTTAAAGCTCCGGTTACTGTTCCCTTTGAATAGATACTTCTTCCTTAACATCCTCCACCTGAAAGATAGTCTTTTTGGTAGCCTCCAGTTTCATCAAGGAGGGTTGAACAAATAGGGACTGTCTGAGGGGAGATCTGTATGGCTCAATCTTTTCTGTGTTGGCTGATTGTTATATTTCGTGCTTCTATTTTTGTGTGTGTGTGCTTGCCAGTAGCAAGCATGTTTGTTATAATAAACATTTCAGTAAAAAAAAAAAAGGATCTACAATCAGCTGATGTCGATTCATGTGACTAGTTAAAAGAGGTGAAGTTAACACTTTTCTGTCAGATTCTTTTAGGTCACCAGAAATTTGTGATATTCTTTTATAACCCAGGTATTTCCCCTTATATGTTTAGAAGAAAGAAGCCCAATCTATACATATAGCAGAAAGAAGTAATGTAATAAACTGAAACTACTTCATACTATGGATGGGGTTGAAATAGATTCTGCATGCCCAATATAATGAGACTATTCACAGAAGAAGCGAGGTAAGAAGAGGCTTGAAAATTTGCATTGGAATTCCCTAGCATTTTTGGATTTAGCTTGGTCCAGGATATTCCCCATTTCCTCATTGAACTATACTCTGCCCATGTGTTGTGACATCAAGGAGTTTTCATTGTGTCCTGTGTCTGCTGGTTGATGTTCATGGATATACTCTGCTAGTCTTCTGAATATTCCCTTCTATTCTTGTACTGTGAAGCTGTTCCAGTTGGAACAAACCAATTTTGCCAGCTCAGAACTCTGCTATTTCATCCCCATCTTAATTTGCTTCAAATGTAGAAGTCTGTCCTGGTTTATTTTTGGTATCCTGTTAAGTAGTAGGATGAGTATCCTAGTACTGAGTTGAATGGCAAAAGATGAACATCCTTTTTTTTTTGGTTTAAAAAAAGAGTGTATATTTAAACTTGAGCGAGATCGGTGAACTAATATCCTCATTGATTAAGAACAGATTGTTGGCATCATGGCAGCTTCTCACTGATCCAGTGTGAACAAATTTATCTCAGTAAAATGCAATTCAGTATTATATATCATGGCAGGCAACGTGTAGGCCAGAACCTGTAGCATTTTTCACCCTTGTAACAATCACAAAATCATTTGTTTTCTTGAAAATAGACCTGATGCACTTACAGAAAGGAGCAGAAACGTGCAGTCAATCCATTTCCTCCACTGACATCACTACCATGCCCCTAACTGCCCTCAAGCTTCATGAATCAATCCATCCAGGAATTAATGAATAAAATATATTCATTATGATGATGCCATGCCATTATGTCATTATTTTGCCATGGCCTGCAAAAAGTTTGCTCACCCCTTAATACATGCCTGCCCAGAAATCCCATTTATCTATCCTATGTATTTAATATATTCCCATATAAGTGAGACTCCTTTCATCATCCCTAAAAGCTTTTGAATCTGACCAGGGCTAATCCAGCCCAGCAGTGAGAAATCAGCATTTCAATATTTCTGTGCTATCGGTTCCACTCTAGGCTTAGACTAACTTTTCTTGTGATGCTACTACTGATAGTTATTTTTGCCCATTACTATTTTCATTTTTAAAAGGCCAGCGCCCTTTTTCTATACCACATTATCTATCACACAGACATACACATCAGAGTGGTGAGGTTCCTTAGGGTAGTTTTGAACTAGAAAAGATTCCTAGTAGTCGTTACCAGCTGAGTTACAAATGTCAGAAATTTTATTGGTCTGGTGTGAGGCATTTTAAACATCATGGATACCAAGAATTCCTCCCAAGGCCAAACCAGGTCCCTTTAAATGCATAAACTTTGCAGACCCAAATATAAACAGATTGGAAAAGGCCAGAAGCTGGATCTGAGCCATAAATTAACAAGAAAATATTTTCCTTCTCCTCAGATTTTGTTTCAGAGCTAAGAATATGTCTCAGTTACAAGGTGTGTGATGAGACCATCTTGATCTAAACATCTTTAGAAAATTGAATTATACTGTTTATGTTATATATTTGCATACTCACCTTGGATAGGTCGGTCTGGACGGCAGGAAATTTGAAGAGCCGTCATTGGCCACGAGCCACGAGCAGCCCGCTATAAAAAAGACTGCCGCGGTTTCGCCGGATCAGTTCTAGAGAGAATAAAGAGAATAAAAGATCAACTGGGTCTCGAGTCTTTGTTCCCAAAATGCAACAGTTTATAAAGATGAGACAGTATGATTCAGCATATGTTTAATGCTATGTTCTTAAATCAGGGCAATAAGTTCAAATGTATACAGATAAAGGGAAGAATTTAACTGGGGTCCGAGCAATAGCAGCATCAGCCTTTATGACAGAAGGGATAGTGCCCCAGCCTTGAAAGAGGCAGTAATGTGCTCCCTCCTCAAGAGATCCTCCTTGTACATAATGGTTTGGGATATCTATGGATGAGTCTTCAACCCTTCCTTTAGAGGGAAGGTTGTTGAAAAGGTAGTCAGTCTGCAGCTGATAAGGACTTCGAGGAAATGGATTATCTAGACCCATTTCAGACTGGTTTCTGGCCAGGATTAGTAACTGAGGTAGCTTTGGTTGTGCTTGTTGAACTGTGATGGAGCTGGGGTGGTGGTTCTGTATCCATCCTCAATCTCTTAGTGGCTTTCAATAACATCAGCCATGGCTTCCTGGCTTCCTTTTGAGCTGGCTTTGTGGGTTGGGAATTGCGAACACCAGTTTATTGTGATTCTCTTCCTTTTCCTGGGGTCACTTCTAGTTAGTTTTAATTGAGGTTGTCCCCTAGGCCTCATATTTGTGATACCACAGGGTATCATTCTCTCTCCTCCTTTCCAACAGGTACATTATAGTGCTAGGTGACTTCATCTGCCATTTTGGAGTTCAATAACAGTATATTGTTGATACCCAATTATATCTTTCAACTCTAGGATGACCAAATGTGGCTGTCAAATTCTACCCATGTGCCAGGAGGCTGCTTTGGTATGGATGGGAAGGAACTATCTCCAATCCTACCAAGACTGAGTGGGTTTGGGTGTTTGAACCACTCAAACCATCCAGATGTGAGAATATTTCCCCATGCAAGGGTGGTATACTATCTGAGGTATACTCCTGGATTCACAACTCCTGCTTGAAGAGCAGGTGGCAATTGTGTTCAGTTTCATCTGGTGTGCCAGTTACACCTTTTCCTAGCTTGACTATTGCAAAGTGCTTTACATGAGGGTCTCATTGAAAACCAAATAGAAACTGTAACTGTTTCAGATTGCAGCGATAGAGGCAGTGATGGGCATAGCTTGGTAAACTTGGTGGTCAGTCTGTTTCCAGGTGTGATTCAAGATGCTTGTAGCCATCTGTAAAACTTGACATGGCAAAGAACTTGGGTTACTTTGCTTGTCTCCCACTGTATCTGATCAGATGGTCCATCTGGCAGGTTGGGGTGCTCCAGGTTCCATCGATTAAACAAAGCCATCTGTCTGGACCTCAGAAATACCTTCTCTGTCGCACGGCCTACCCTCTGTAACAAGGTTCCTCCTGAAATTTGAATGGCTCCCACCTTACACATATTTCAAAGGGTTCTTCGTCCAGGTCTTTGATGAGGGTGACTGATGCCTCTTTCTTCCTTTCTGTTCTCTTCTGGGTTTGTTTTCTTTGCCATTGTTATTATCTCATCTTACGTTATTCTTGTGGGTATTGTTTGGGTATTGTTTTTTGACCTTAAATATTTTTTTAAAAGTTGCAAAATTCCTAGAGTCAGGCAGAATATATATTTAATAAATTATTGTTAATATCTCTTCACAACAATATGAAGTCATAGGTGCCAGTTCTTTAGCTCAGCAACTCTTGGGTGTCAGGGATTAGCACCTTTGGGACAAACGTGACATGGAGACTCTCCATAGACATCCATGGAGGATGGTTTCTCCGCAGACCAGGGGTGTTTATGTGTTTTGCATGCTGCCTGGATCCTGCACATATGCAGGTGGGGCTTCGGTCACTTACACAGCCCGGTTCCTGACCGATGGCAATCCGCAGCCTGGGATTGTGGACCTGCTTTAGCTCATGTGTAAACCTCAAAATATGATGGTGATGTATTTGTATGTTGGAGAACATTTAAATATACAGGTAGCTTAAATCCTATTATAGTCAATAAAAAAACAATTGCAGAAATTACTCAATAACTACTACTTTCAGATCTATTTTCTGTTAAAAGCCCCTTGATATCGTGCATATGTTTGCTTTGTTTAACTTAGAGGGTTTTGGATTAGTCCAATGGACATTAAATTATGAGTCTATTGAAACAATTCTTCCAGTAAGGTACAATCAACAGCTGTGCACGATGAAGTGCTGAATCAGATTTATTAGCCCAAAGGGCAGGGTTATTAACGCTCTTCTGGGTTGTTTCCCGTGGCACCATTCCAACCATGCAAAGTGTCTTCCACTTGCGGAAATTCTGTTTTTAGCCTTTTATGTGTGCCAGAGCCAATGCTTTCATAGAGCTTGTGCAACTCACTGCACAAGTGCACACACAAGGCATTTTAGGAGCCCTTGAAGTGCTTTTAGGAAGCAGAGAAGTTCAGGCTCAGGTGTGACTGCTGAACTACACTCTTAGCCCCTTACCATTGCTTGGTTGGGGCTACTAGTTTGTTGTGGTTTACAATGTGTGTACAATTTATCAGGCGTGGGGGGGAGGGCTGACTGTTTTAATAGTAATTCTTCTACTAGCACTAACAACACGATATCACTTGTTTTTCACTAGAGCAACACTGAGGATTCCAATGGAGGGTTTACTGAACCAAACCGTCTGAATAAATCACCTGCATTGTCAAGGTTGCAGATGATCTACTTCAGAATAATATCCTTGCAAAGCAATTTAATACTACTTCCCTCCACTTAACTGAAGAACAACAAGGAGATTTGCATCAAAACCTACTGGAAATGATGCAGACAATCAGCTGAGAGACCTTCTAAACACTCATTACTGTTTTCTGACAGACCTCAGCAAGAGATCCATTTCATGACCTCAGAAAAAAGGATGTGGTGGAAATCTTTTGCTTTCTACCTCTTAATTTTTAAACGGGGGAAACTTCTATTTTCTCGGCATGTGTGACATTTTATAAGGAGTGCTTCACTAAAATTGCCTGTTTTTTTATTATCATGACCATATTAAGTATCCTACTAATGAAAATTATAATTCTAACAGAAACATCGTTGTATCCTTCCTACTGCTTCTTCAAATTATTATCCTTTGTTGGACTAAAACAAGAACACTTACTCCAGTAATTTTGACTGGTATAGCATGTGAGATATTATTCTACTGGACATTATTAATGGTGAAACTTGTGGATTTACAATTTCTATTAATGCAACACTATATAATTAATAAGGGCTGAAATTAACTATAGCATAAGACAGGAAAGTATTAAATCTCATAAAATGGCAGATTAGTGTAGGAAAATATTAAAAGTAACATTGTAACATTAACTTGTTTCTTGAGGTTTAACACAATTCTTTCAAAGGAAAATTTATATACAATGCATATTATTTAGAAAGGGAAAGGTACATTTCAGAACAAATTCCAGTTACAGTTTTGTTTTATATGTGCTGCTATTACTCTTAGTCTTTGCTGTAACTTTTTTCTAAATATATATTTTTTCACTATTTCCTACAAAGGAAAAGTAAATAATAGGATACTGTATAATGTTAAGCTTCAGAATGAAATTTATTTTTATACAGACTACCAGGGAATATATATCTACACTAACATTAAGCTGTATGCTGCCATTATGATAGCAATTTTTGGACATTTCTGTTATTTCTTTATAATCTTGTATGAACAATTGAGCATTGGACAGAATCCCTTCTGGATATGGTTTTAAATCCTAGTTTTAACACAGCTGCCAACAGAGAAAAAATGCTATAAATTCATACATTTTGAAATAAATGTAAGGAAAGAGAACCTTTTTCCAATGTTAGTTAAGATTATGACAGGTGAACCTACAGTTCAAATAATGGAAGTCTGAAATATAAAATATTAGAAATTCCCAAGTGTGTGACAGGATTATTCTCTTGGTACACAACATCTGTGATTCTCTCACTATAAATTTCCAAACTGGTTTTTGTTCCTGATTCTCAGTTTGTAGAGCTCTTTTATCATTTTTCTGTCAATTTTATTTCTTGTGATTTTTTGCTACTAGGATTACTAAATTTACGATTAGCAAAATAAAGTTATATGGTAGAACTGGCTTTATATTTTTTAACAATGACTTTTGGTTCAGAGAAGACAATGAAGAAATTTATGGTTAGGCAACTATGTACTTTATTTTAATCAATATGCACTTCTGAGGTGTGAACCTGCACACCTCTTGTGCTGCTGTATGAGGTATAGGAGATATACAATACATACATTTTCAACAGGGGTGTCAAACTCAAGGCCCTTGGGGTGATTAGATGTGGCCCGCAGGGCCATTCTGGAAACAGTGAAGGTCCAGCCTGCAGTGCCTCTGCTAGCAAAAACGGAGCTCAGGAGGGCCACATGCAGCCACCCCAGGCTCCGTTTTCGGCCGTTACAGCCTCCTGTAGCCCTCTGCCAGCAAAAACAGAGCTCAGGAGGGCCACACGCAGCCATCCCAGGCTCCGTTTTCGGCCGTTACAGCCTCTTGCAGCCCTCTGCCAGTAAAAATGGAGCTCGGGGGGGCATGGCTGAAAACGGGGCCCAGGTGCCCATTTTCACTGGCAGAGTGCTTGGGCCACAGGTGCCCCCAACATGAGTGATGTCATGCTGGCCATACCCACCCCAGCCCCCCAAGGTCAAACACAACCTTCATGTGGCCCTCAATGAAAACAACTTTGACACCCCTGATTTACAAAATTTAAAAAACAGACTAAGTGATCTCCCATTTTTTCCTGCAACTGTAGCATTGCAGTTATGCTTATGTGTTCAACACAAATTTTAAAGCCTTCCAATTCCTAACTTCTCCCACAATTACAACTATCTGTTGGTGTGTGATGCTTGGCCCTGTTACAGATTTTAGATTCTGTGTTGTTTTCAGTAACACCATCACAGAACAACAAGTGTATGTGAACAAATTGTAGGCACAATAACGCATTAGAAATGTCTATTCTCAATTTCAAAATCACAAACATCATCGGGAAAATGCTTTAAAACAAAATATTTTCATTATAACTGTTTTATAACTAATGTGCCTTGTGGATCAAATTCTGCATGATCTTGTAATCAACCACTGAAGTCAAAGAGAACAGGCTGCAAAATCTGTTCTAAAGATCACTATGGTTTGGCCACAGATCCAACTTTGACACATGCTCATCCAAAGACATGGGTGTTATTTACTGACAACGTTATTGATGATGATGACTTCCATATATCAAACATTAGAGAGCGAAGTTAAGTATCAGTTGATGCCAATAATTTCTGAGCCAGAAAGATGTGAATCAGCAATGATGTTCAATAGGTCTGATCCAACTTCATAATTAATTCAGAATCCAGATTAAATTATGGGAGGTTTCACATCAAGGAAAAATAAGATAAAAAACCAAATTAATTATGAATCAACTTGCCATTACCTTTAACACTGTTTGGTAGTGAGAGGGAAAAAAGCAATATTCAATGGTTACATGCCATGGGCATCTCTTCAGGAATAGTGTTTGCTACCTTTCTTCAATCTTTACATTATGTTTATTCTTTTTTTAAAAAAATCTAAATATTTTTAGGCAGGTCACATTGTTCATTTAAGCAATACCTTAAAGTCGTTCTTTACCCAGAACCCAGAAAAGGTTCATTCAGAACCTTTTTGCTTGATTTTGAATGCTTTTCATTTATTCGATTCAGTGGTGGGGTTCAAATTGTTTTACCACCAGTTCGGTGGGCGTGGCTTGGTGGGCATGCTTTGCCTAAGCCGGCATGCAGCTTTCCCCACACCAGCTGAGACCTGCAGCGCCAATCAGCTGAGAGGATAAAGAAGAGAAAAGCGCAAGGGGCAGGTGGGAGGGCTCTTCTTTTTTTCTCTCAGCTGATTGTCGGCGGATTTTTTTTCCTCCTCTCAGCTGATCATAGGCTTTTTTTTTTTTACTACTGATTCAGTGAACCGGTCCAAACCAGTAGCATATCACCACTGATTCTATTCCAATGCTGAGTATTGCACCTGAAAAAGTCATTTCCCTTTCTTCTTAAGAAATACAGTGGCAAGATTTTGTTTTGTTTTTTAATGACTGGGCTAAGACAAGAGACTAACTCAACAAAGTATTCATCACATTCTTTGTTCTTGAGCTCAGCACTTTAGTTTTGCAGCCAACTGGTGGGTGAAGGAAAGGAGAGGCTCAAGAAGCTGCAGGCTAGGAGATGGGGAGGATCTCTCCCCAGTGGAGGGATGCTGCTGGTTCGCACAGGTTCGGTATGAACAGCGATCAGTTGGCCCCACCTGCCTGCCTCCGCCCTATCTTGTCTTGCATTTCCTTCTTTTGCGGCTCATCTGATTTGCATGGCAAAGTAGACTACTGTGCCTCAGCTATTCTGTTCACTGGGTGTGCTGTCCAAACAGTTTATAGTTAATTGGAAATTGGGATAGTTAGTTAGGAATTGGGAGCTGTCCCCTTAAGGGAATGCATCATGGTAAATGTGGTTAAGGTATCTTGGGAAATGTAGTCCATATCATGTGGCCACATCTGTAAACCTGATTAGTCATTGAATTGACCCTTGGTTGGGTTGTGGGAGGTTCCTTCTTTCTTGCCTGAACCCACCATCATGCTGGCACCTCACCTCCTTGCTCCTTGTTCCTTCGATATGGGATGAAAGTTCACCATCATTTTACACAATGAATCAACTATGCAAAGATTTGGACATTGAGATGAATCTCGATGTAACCATGGGTTATATGAGGATACCTGATGAACCAATAAATAAACTTTGTATGGATGTTTGTAGAGTTATCTATCTGCCTTTATACATTCAGTCAGTAATTATAGAGGACAGAATACTGGGGAAGGCTAGAAGGCAATCGGGAGAGGTTCAAATTGGTGTTTATTGAATGCCCTGCTTGCACATGAAGCATTCACAGAACCTGTTGTTTAACCGGTTGTAGCCCACCACTGCCTCACTCTTTGCTTCTACCCCTGTGTATATCATCCCCTATGTATTTGCCCCACTGTTTATAAAGGAAAGAAAGTTTGTACGGAATAGCTGTGAGAAAACCTCCAGTATAAATAAGGTTGTGGGGTTTTGTCTACATCCACAGTGTCAGCTCTGAGATTCAACTGCCAAGGAAGGAATGGAAGGAGGATGGAGGAGTTGGAAAGTTCAAGGTTATTCCGTATGTGTCATTAAAAAATTCCAGCTGCAGTTAATTGGTTCTCGTGATTAATGAAGTGTAGAAGTGGGAGGAAAGAAGGTGGATTTTGTGTTACCCACTGAAAATGACTTTCACTTTTGGAAATGCCATAGAAGTACCAGAGCTGTTCCTAATAAATCAGTTGGAGATTATAATTGTCTTGGAGTGATTGATTACCATTGGCAATTTCTGGATGCCTAATACACAGCAGATTTACTAGAGACTAAATCTTTTCCATCACCATTGGCTGTGCTGGCTAGGACACTTGTGGATTACAGACTTGCATTTCAGCCTAGGACAAATATCCCCTGGTGGTCATTTCCCCCCTCACCCTCATGTCCCCAGGATGTTGTTTTGATCTTCTTATCCCCAGTTGACGCTTATAGCAGCCTAAATGTCAATCGTTATCATGCTCGATGCACCTGAATTCAGGGCTCCATACTGTCCACTCTGCCAGCCAGAGTGGAGGCTACAGCAGCAGCAACAAGACAGGGATTAGCAACGGGAACAGCCAATTTTATGCTGATAATAGGTTTCTGCTGTTTTAACTTTAGCTGTGCTCTGGGGAAAAGATTCTTAGTTCTGCAACACCTAGAGACCCGAGTTTCCTCTTATATGCTACATACTGTAATCTCTTTTTACAAGCATTCTCTTCCTTTCACTCCTTTTAACAAAGTGTGGGGAACATGCAAGATTTATTCTTATATTTTTTTTGTCTTAAGAAAACACATGCTGCTTATCAAAATCAGGGTTTTTTCTACCACATTATCATCACAGTATAATCGTTACAAAAAATTTAAATAATCATTTAAAATACCAAAGCAATATTTAAGATACTATAAAGGACATTTCTCATGTATTAATTCAAAGTGGTAACATATCAAGAGAAAAGGAGTCTTGGAGAATAAGAGCAGTTTTCTCTTAACTTGGGTGACCCAATATTAAAGCGGAGGAAAGAACTTGAATCGGAAGGTTATGTTTGCCATTGGTTTGCTTATCAACAACTGAAAGAAAGATTTAAACTGGATAAAAAAGGTGTTATGGATTTGACTTTTTTTTGAAAATGATCTGGAATTCATATTAAGTGGAAAGGATGAACATATTATTGCTAAGATCTATAAAATGTTATTGGAATTGAATCTGGAAAATGAATATGTAAAACATTGTATGATTCAGTGGGCAAGGAATTTTGGATATAACATGATGCTTGAACAATGAGAAAATATTGGATGAAAGGTTTAAAATTTACATTAAATCTAAAATAAAATTTCTATAAGATGATGTATCGTTGGTATTTAACACCAGATAAGCTATGTAAGATGTATAATAAAGGTATGTCAAATGACTGTTGGAAGTGTAAAAATAAAGAAGGGATTTTTATCATCTATTGTGGACATGTGATAAAGCCAAAAAAAATTTTGGAATATGATTCATGTTTTAATACAGAAAATTTTGAAAATGGAGATAAAGATGAAATCAAAATTCTTCCTTTTGGGTCTAATGGAAAAAACTGGAGAATAAAATTGGAACTTTGTTATTATATATGTTGACAGCAGCAAGACTATTGTACGCACAAAATGGAAAGACACTTCGATTCCTAACATGGATGAATGGTTGCAAAAGTTGATGGAGTTGGCTGAAATGGCAAAATTTTTATTAAAGAAAAGAATATAAATACTTTTATTTCCACACGGAGACAGCTTCTGAACTTTGTGCTTGAAGTGGAAAAGAATGAAACTCTGATTTTAGATTTTACCCGATTAGATTGATAGATCTTTATAGAAATGGTGTGTGCGTATTATTATGAAAAAACAAAAAGTTGTGATTTGATGTTAATGTCTTGTTTTAGGGCAACTGAGAGAGTCAGGAGTCAATGTTTCTTTTTCTGTTTTCTTATCCTCCCTCACTTCTCTGCCCCCTCTTGCTCCGCACCGTTTTCCTATTTACTTTCATATTTTGTATCTTATTTTATTTTATAACCCAATAAAAATGTTAAACAAGAGAATAAGAACAGTTTTGAACTAGCATTTAAAGATAACAGTAGTAGGCAGGAAACATGTCCAAATGGTAGACATATTCCAGAATTGGGGGATAGACGTCTTCACATGGAAGCATAGGGAATAGGGCTTCTAGGATTACATTGGTTTTAATGGGCTTCTGAGGATAACCAGAGCACTTTTTTCAGATAATGTACACTCATGAAGGACTTTCTAGTTTTATATCACCACTTCGAATTGGGACCATTAATGAACCAGAAGCTACAGATTCTAAACTGTTATAGTTAGGATATGTATAGGTAAATCTTTCCCTCATTAAAGTATTTTCCCCACTGTTTAAAAAAGAAAGTTGGATTATCCAAAGATGATATCATCTGGATATTCTACACACTATCGTGAACATGCTTGGAAGTGTACCCAATCAAGCAGCAGTGCCAACATGGAGTAAATAAATTAAGAATGAAGAACAAAATCTCTTAAAAAAAAAAAAAACAGATCACAAGCTGAAACCTTTGAAAAATAATGGGCCTAGTGTCTTGTATGAGGGGAAAAAGCTCCTGGTAATGTAAATTATAATTCTTTTCAGTTAAAAAAAAATGGAAAATGGATCTCTGTGGTGATATGCAAAGCCCTTTGTCAATCTTTTCTTATTTTGCAAAATCTGAGTAAGCTAGACTTTCAGATAATGGACAGGTAGTCTTGGGCTTACAACTATCCATTTAGCGATCATTTGAAGTTATAGTGACACTAAAAAAAGGTCCTATGACCAGTTTTCATTTGACCATTGCAATGGTAAGGTGATCAGAATTTGAGCACTTAGCAACTGGCATGTGTAATGCCCTTGTTAGAGTCGGACTCTGAGGGAGAGGAGGAATAGCCGACAGGGAGTAGAGGTGTGGCTCTGGAGGTTGTGGAGGAGGCTGGGGAAGGGCAGAGGCTGACTGGGCAGTCAGAGGAAGAACCAGACCCATCCCCTCTTCATCCTAGGACACGGAGGGAGGAACGGAGAAGGAAACAACTTGGCTTACGAGAAAGGAAGTGGCCATGATCCCCCTCATTGGTTGCAGATGGGGAGAATAGTATATATGAGAGTCAGTTGAACACAGCGTTGCTAGAAGCAAAGCATTTTTTATTTTGGGCTGAAGCTATCTTGGTTGGCATCCTTTCAACAGACTGTGCCTTGTTATTTCCCTGAAGTTAATAATTACTTATCCTGGTCCATTGTGAAATTTCCTTCATTGTAGTTTGTTTTGGTTTTTTATTTCACCTCTAACTGCTCATTAAGTTCGGACTGTATTGCTTTCTTTTGAAGACTATTTTTGAAGAAGTTTTATCTCCAACTGAGAATTATTGAACAGTGGGGCCAAGTTGGAGGCATTAAAGGACATTTATTTACATTTTGGATTTTGTTATGTTTGTGTCACACTCTGGGTCATCACAGCACGTATTTATGTCAGTTGTACTATCTTGGGGTCATATGATCATGTTTTGTAACCTTTCCAGTGGCTTCCAACAAGCAAACTCCATAAGGGAAGTCAGATTCACTCAACAACCACATGATTCACTTAACAACTGCAGTGATTTGCTTAACAACTGTGACAAAAAGATCGTAAGATGGGGCAGACTTCACTTAACTACCTTGCTTAGTAACCGATGTATTGGCCTAAATTGTCATCATAAATTGAGGATTATCTGTAAAAAGCCAATGAACAAATTGATGATGATGATGATGATGATGTGTATGTGAGTGGGTGTATTAACCAGAAGTAAAATAACTAGCAAATGAAAGCAAAAATAGTACCAATAGTATTAGGTACCTTGGGTGCAATCCCCAAAAATCTGAAGTACCACTTTAAAACCATCGGCATTGACAAAAATCACCATTAATCAATTGCAAAAGGATGCTTTTCTTGGTACAGCTTATGTCCTGCAATGATACCTATAACACCACTAAACAACATCTGCCTATCCTAGGATCTTGGGAAGAACTCAATAGGTGGATAAAAATGCCAAATTCAGTCTAAATGTCTGGCTGGCTGTGTGACCAACCTTAATAATAATAATAAATATTCAGTGAATGGCCAGGAACATAGCATCCAATGCACCTCTTGTTAATCTGCATGAAAGTTGATCTGGCAAATAATTTTACCATTCTTAATCTGTGAATCTAACAGCAAATTATTACAAAGCGAGGAGGAGGAGGAGGAGGAGTTCTTTTTAAATTGTTATTTCCGTTGACATGAATTGTCATGGTGTACCCCTGAAAGAAAAGACAAAGAGATATATACAAATAAAATTTTAAAAAAATACTATGCATGTTTTCCTATTTTAGAGGGTGACTCAAGTTAAAATTCAGGTAGAAAGATATGGAAAACTGATGTCTCTATTCCTAGATCCTGCAATGATTAAATGAAAATACCCTTTGTTGTGCTTTTTGGGACAGAAAATTCATACCTATTGTGAATTGTTCTGGGTACTTGAAATAATTGCCCCAGCACTTGGTCAAATGGTACATGAAGTTCAGCCAACGTGTACATTTTATATGGCATTGTAAATAAACTACAATGAATATGTAAGAAGCAAGACAACCAAAAACTGTGTTAAGTATGCCCTTAGCTGTGATGTGAACAAATTATCTATATCTATTTATCTACAGTATATCTATATCGATATATCTATAACTATACATGGTACACTATGTGTGTGTATACACACACACACATACACACAGTGAGAGACACACACAAGTTCCCTGATAGAACATTGATGCATGTATCACTTTATTGGTGAAATAATGTTTCATTTTTCAAGAGCAAAATTAAGTATTTTTGAATACTTAATTTTATTAAGAAAGAATGTGACATTCCACAATAAAAATTGAAACCATATTCGGAAGCTATATCTATTACTCAGGTAGGACTGAACAACCAAATATCTTCCAGGCATTTTAAGGGAACAGGCAAGGGATTTTGAGTGACTTAACCAATTGTGTTTAATAATTAGAGGTCATCAATCCATATAAAGTTTACTAAAGTGAAAATAAAGTAATCTACAGCAATAGTTTACAGCCTGTTTCTGAAAGCTGTCTTGGGTGCATTAAGGATGCTCTGAAGGCTTTATTGATGGCACTTAAGCAAGGAGGCTTAAGATTCAGGAAATTTACTCAAATCAACGCACTCAGCAGGGATTACAATAAGGTAAGCACTGTAGAACAGAATGAAAGCTTTATTTGGTTGAAAGTTATGAGCTACCTTGAACTTTTTAGAAAAAACTGGAAGAAGACCTGCGTCCAAGTAAAGATACACGAATCAGTGCATAGTGTTATTTTCCAAATGAGTGTGGAAAGCTACCAGACTCATTTCTGTATATTTATTTATGACTTTACCATTATTTAACCGCAATGGATAATTGGCCTTTAGTGGCATTTATTGATGTGGCCTTGGTATTAGACAATATTAAGAAAAACTCGTACTGCGTGCGAGCTTTTTTTGGGGGGGAGTAAAAATAAATAAAAATAAAGCAATCTTTCCGTTGAAGCAAGGATTTGGTCAGGGCTCTCCTTCCTATTCTGGAAAAAGATCCCGTTGCCCTCCTGACGAGCTTTATAAACAGCTGATGATTGCAAAGCAAGCCAATCAAAGCCGCGCAGCGAAAACCCGGGCAGGGCCAAAGGGGAGCAAGCGCCGGCGGGCGGGGGGGAGAGAGAGAGAGAGAGAGAGAAGGAAGGAGAGAGAGGGAGAGAGAACGAGTGAGCGAGCCTTAGGCGCCTCCCCTTTTGATTTCCTCTCACGCCCACTTCCAACAGCGAAAGGGGGTTTGCCTTCCTTTTCTTTCGGCTTTTGTCGTTTCACGCTAAAACTTAAACTGGGAAGAACCGGCGCCGACTTGGGGGTAAGTTTCCTCCCCCAGCCCCGCCGCTTTTTTTCTTTTTTTTTTTCGGGACAGCTTTGACAGCGGGCGAGAGCCCTGGTTGCGGGCTGGGCATATTTTCTGCCCGCGCAGTTGGGCTCAGTCTGTCGCAACGGGAAGGAGGCGGAGGAGGGGGGGGGGGATTAAAGCGTGGCTCCTCTTTAGCGAACGGGAAAACCCAACCAGGAAGGAGGAGGCGGCGCCGGCAAGCGCAGCCTGCATGACCTGCCAGCGGCAAGGAGGAACCTCCGGGATCTCCGCGTCAGCAGCAGCAGCAGCAGCCCCGGCGATTGTGCATACATGGGAGGAGGGTGTGTGCGTGTCTCGGCCCTGGAGGGATGGGCCTCTGCAGGGGGGCGTGTGACGGGCACCAGGGCTGGAGGCGGCAGCAGCGCTGCCTCGCTAAGGGCTCTTCCCGGATAAGTTTGGACTTTTCCCGAGGGGGGGGAGGGAGGGAAAGCTCGCTTTTTTTCACCTTTTCTTTCCTGGGCCCGAGGAAGCTCTCTTTCGCCAAGGAGAGCGACGGTTCAAGCGGGCTTGCAAGCTGGGGATCGCAAGGAAAGACCCCCCATTTGTATGAGCTGCTAGCGCAATCCTACAGTATAGATGGGGGTCTTGTGTAGGATTTGCGCTAGGCGTCGTGTGCCAGAGGGAGAGGGCAGCTTCCAGGCAAAGCTTTTATTGCACAAGTCGGCTATTTTAGCCAATGGATTGTTGTAGGTCAAGTGCAGATTGAAGTCTTCGCTCCTGTTTTTATTCACGAATTCTCTCATCGTTTTTCTTTCTAGAGAAAATCTGTTTATA